>NC_080788.1:115339592-115939592 GCF_028018385.1 Neofelis nebulosa
GGCTATTTACTGTCTATCATCTCTTCACTTCTTTCCAGTTAGTTTTCACAACTACCCTGTTCTCAAGCCTTAGGGTCGTATTGACTGTCCACCTTTAGCCAGATTTCAGTAAACATGTGGGATTCTCTTAGTACGTGATCCAGTGTTTAGAGCTCCCATTTTTGTGAAAGTTGAACTTGACACATGCCACCCATTACCATGTGGGAGCCAGAAATGGGAGGAACACCTTTAAAGAGAAAGCTACAAAAGCAAAGTTATTCATCGTAACTGTGCAGGAGAAAGACAAGATCATCAACAGAACCCCACTGAGTTAGGGCTTTCTTCCCTCACAGTCTGGTGGCTGAAAGCATCAGCAATTTGGAAGGAAGGCCTTCCCGAGAGAGAGGCCTACAAATCCCTAGGACAATGTCCTTTCTGTTAACCATGGATCTTTATGGCTGAACATGGGCTAAAAGAGGAAGTCGAGAAGGGGGGGCTCGGAGAGGGGGAGCATGGCCCTGAGAAGGGAGCACGACCAGAGAAGGCTTTTAAGAAAATAGAGTAGGGTCTCCTGGTCATTTTTTGTGAATGTGCAGCTTTGGGAGGATAACAAGGAGAAGAGAAGGGGAAGGGCATGAGCACTGGGAGAATTCATGCTTCCAGTGGGCTTGGCAGGAAGGAGGATCAACACACCATTTGGAAGTAGGTCTTTGCAGCTCACTCATAAGCCTTTGGGGGCACAAGGGGCTTTGAAATACCAATGTATCTGGCTGAGAATAGGAAGCCTTGAGATGTAATTCTGATTTGAGCCCTGCCATTGAACACAAGGATGTCTCAGTTTTTCAGAGGGTAAGAGGAGGTTGTCTTCACATTCTTCCAATAAATAAGAGAATGAACAACCAGATTATCTCTTGAAAATGGACCATGCCCCTTTCTTGGGGATAAGTGGAGAACCAGTGGTGTCAACATGGAAATGAGTGATTGTCCTCACCAGCCACAAGTGAGAGCTTTTGTCTTGACTTTTTAATCATAATCCAACAGGACATTTTGTAGGGTAAATGGATGTAGTGGGCTAAATGGTGGCTCCCCAGAAGATATGTCCACATCCTAACCCCTGGAACCTGTGAATGCAACCTTCTTTGGAATAGGGTCTTTGCAGATGTAATTAAGTTAAGGATCTTGAGATAAGATCCTCTGGGTTACCCAGGTGGCCTCTAATCCAATGACAAGTATCCTTATAAGACACATGCAAAGGAGAGACACGTGAAAAAGAGGAGGCCATTTGAGCACAGAGGCAGAGTCTGGAGTTATGCAGCCCCAAGTCAAGGAACGCCTGGAGCCTCCAGAAGCTGGAAGAAGCAGGGACATGTTCTCCTCAAACCTTCGGGGGGATCATGGCCCTGCCGACATCTTGATTTGGGCTTCTGGCTTCCAGAACTGAGGTGGCATAAATTTCTGTTGTTTTAAGACACCACATTTGTGACAGTTTGTTGCAGCCACCTTAGGAAACTAATACAATGGGGTTGTATAGAAAGATGATATGGCAAGGGAGAGAGAGAATCTAGAAAACCAAGTTCAGTGCCTGGATTTGCTGCTCATGTCCGAGGCAAATTTCGTCAACTTTGTGTTACAGGTAAGTTTCCTCCTGTGTTTCCTCCTGTGTTTGCTTTTCATGGCTGAGAGGAGGACCCATAACTTACTTGAGGGTGCTACTCAGGATTGGAGGAGGTTGGGTCAGACCCTCACACAAGTTCAAAATGGCGGTAATAGTAATGACCACATTCTATAGAACATTTAACACATGCTACGTAATTTACATACATTATCTCATTTGGTCCTCAGAACAATTCTACGAGGGTAGTATTCTCATCCCCATCTTACAGATGCATAAACCGAGGCTCTGAGAGGTGACATAGCCTGTTCAAGGCCATTCGGGGAATGATGGTGGCACCAGACCTGTGCTGAATCCATAGCATTACAGAAGATTCAAGCCTCACAAAGACAGTTGATGCAGCACCCCCACAGCATCCCACAGTGCCCTGCTGGCTGATGAGAAAGGTCTGTTTATTTTCTAAATATTAGCAACAATGACACTACAGTTTGGGCGAGGATCTGGTTAGGCCCTGCCAACAGCAGCTGGATGGCAAAACATCCACAGTCCAGGAAAATCTAGACATATTTGATACTGATCAAGATCCTCTTGGCCCCACAGCTCTGAGCCTTCCTCCCCCCTCAGCCATGCTGGGGGGTAGAGAGAGATGAAACCCCTAATCAACTGGTCTCTCCTGTGTGAGAACCTGAACAGTCCACAAAAAGAACCCATCAGGTATAACTCTCTTCCCCAGCCAGGAGAAGGGAGGAAGCTGGTTGGAGAGAAAGGTTCTGATAAAGCCCTGTCCTGGGCAGACTGACACTGGGGCCCTCTCTTTGTCAGGATGGTCTCAGGCAGGCCCTACACCTGGAGTCCCTGTGCCTTTCACAGAGTCACAGAGTTTGGGAGAGATCTGAATTGACCTCCTTCTTGCAGCCGCTTAGGCTGGGGTGTGGCTAATGGGGCAGCTTCCCTGTCCTTCCAGCATTCTGAGTCGGAGTGAGTGCAGGAGCAGGGAGGCGACCCGAGGGCCTGCCAGATTTCCTCCCACGCAGACCTCTGTGCAAGATAAAGTCAGGAGAGGCTGTGCCACAGGACAACAGCATAATAAATCCCCTCCGGCCTCCTCCGGGGCTCATTGTTCTATTGCAGCAGTTGTTTTGAGTATGATCAAAAGGAAGGAAGAGCACTGTGCTATCAGACTGGGGAAGAAGGATGCTCTCCTGACCGCTCCTGTTGCCCTTGGCCACCCTCGTTTTAAATATGAGGAAACCGAAGGGCAAATTGCAGCCTAACCCCAGCCGCGTGTGAGGCTCAGCCAGCCACTCCGAGGCCCCCTGGACCTCTGGTGAGGCAGCAATCCTGTCCAGACTTGCTGACAGCCACCTGGGTTACCCTGGCCTTGTCCTTTCGCCCTGGGCAGGGGGCCGGGAGGCCCTGGCTGAGGGTCAGCGGCAGTGTGGGGAGGGCGCTGGAAGTGGGCCCTGGAGTGGCTGCTCAGCTGTTGTTTACCCCTTGGGCTGAGAACTGAGGCCATTAGGCCACAGCCATTGGAAATCACAGGCCAGAAAAGGAATTCCCGAATCTGGCTGGCCTGGTGCCTATGGCTCAAGACAGCGAATACCTCAGGTTCTTGGGAAGGTGGTATCTTCAGGACTCACGGCCTTTCCTACACAGAGCCAAGTCCGGGCTTGGGCACAGGTGGTACGCACCTCAGCCCCCAAGTCTGGATTCCTGCAGGGAACTGGAGCAGAAAGCATCGGCTTCCTTGAGGCGGGAAGGGTGGAGCTGAGGGTTCCTCCCAAAGACTGCAGGCTCGGGGAGCCCTTTGCTTCTCCCCAATGTCTGCCCTGCCTGACGCCCAGAGTCTGATTCACCAGGTGCCCGGTCACCTTTGTCTGGGCTGGAGGCCACGTCTGAGCCATCAAAGGCACCTCAATGGGGGAGGATGTCAATGTGCTTCCTCAACCAGAAAGGTGGTTTGAGTTCGGCCGAAGCAGCCCAAGCAAACAAGCAGAAGCCTGTCAATTGAAAGATGGGGGCTGCTGGGAGATCACACGACAACAAAATGAGAACCATTATCAGTCTCGTCCCAGCCTGAAGGAGGGAGAGCCTTTGAAGCCACAGACAGGCTGAACAGAACTTTCCACCTGAGAGGCGCTGGAGGTGGGAGGTCAGGCTGCACCCAGCCCCCACAAAAACTGATCAAAGCCTGCTGCAGAGGGAGGGGCCTGCAGCTGCAGCCCTGCTCCCCCCACGGGCCGCCCAAGGCTTTCTGAAGGCAACTGGGCGGCTCTTTCGGGGGGCCTGTGGGAAAACCCGGCACAGATGCACTGTAGCCAACCCCCCCAGAGCTGCTGGGACAGGGGAAATAACCCCCTCAGTGGTCCTGAAAAGAAGAGGGAGGGAATCAAAGCACATGGAAAATGCTAAGACCACCCACCTGATGAGCGCCTACCTTTTGGGGAAACAATAACTCCTGGCTTCCCAGGCGCACTTCTGAAAGAACAAACAGACTGAACAGGCTGCCTCAAAGCTCCGTGCACAGAGGGATTTGTGGGACGCCCGGCCCCTCATAAGCATCGGAAGCTTAATTTGAAGTGTGTTGGCCTCTCGGTGCTATTCAGGGTCTCCTAACATCCACTCTCCTCCCTGGCAACCTGAGAAACAACAAGAAGCCTCATTCAGGGCACGACAGGGTCCTGTGGGGATGCCCTTAGTGCACTTCTCTCAGACTGGACAGTGCTATCTGCCAGGGAACATTCTAGTGTCATCTTCCACGCTGGACCCGGGGCATGAGGGAATTGATGAAAAGGCTCTGCCTTGAATGCGGTGTTGGTCCTGCCTGGACTGGACAGCCTCAGCCCACCCTGCTGGCCTCGTGCCCCTTCCCTCCTGCCTGGAGCTCGCCTTCTGTGGACGGGCACTTCATGGAGCCCACGAAGAGGCTGCAACAAAGCAAAGCCATTTCCACCGTGCTCTCCTTCTCAAAAGGATGGGAAAGTTCTTTTCTTCTCCTTCCTGGGAAAGGATTTGAAGGGAGGGTGGAGGGGGATACTAATGTGGAGGCCTGAGAGGTATTTATGTAGAGAGGGAATGTATGGAGGAAATGGGTTGCCCAGGAGCACTGGGGGAAACCGAGATGAGAAAGTTCCAGAACTGCTGGTTTAATCAGCTGGCATTCTTTCCAAGATATGGGTGAGCAAGGACTAGACAGAGGGCCTCAGGGAGGAGAAAAACAGAAATGAGGGGAGAGGCATTTCCTCTCCCCCTCCTCCAGAGGCCAGATCCTAAAGAGGCGGGTGGCCAGCCAGGAATGGCTAACCGGCCACCCACTACTCACTGTGAGATTTATATCTTTGTATTACTTTGCCCCGAGCAATAGATGGGATCATCTCCATTTTACAGGTGACAAAACAGAGATTCGAAGAATTGACCAAGGCTTTCCGAAGGGCACATGGAACTGCCAGGCTGGAACTCAGTCCTCAGGTGGCCTGGCTCCAGAGTTCATAACCTTTCCCTGCTCTTCCCAGGCCTGCCTGGCCTCTCGGGGCCAGGCACGTGTTAGCAGAGGCTCAGGCAACTCTTCGTTAGGTTGAACGGAACTGAGCAGCCGAACACTCACTGGCCTCTTTCGACCTGACTGAGAGGAATCCTTTTGAGGGTCGGGGTTATGGAAAGAAATTCTCTGAGGCACCAAATAAAATCCTGCTCTGAGGTGCAAGGAGGTCTTTTTTGAAATTAATACCTAATAAAGTTTACACAGACCCCCAAAAGGAAAAACAGAAGGGAACTGGAACAATAAAAAAGCAGAGTAGGTAGATTATAAAACTTCAGAGTGTTGTCTTTCATCCAGGAAGCACAAAGCATTCACAGGCTCTAATTACATCTTCGTCCCCATGACCCTTTCTGAAGTTGGTAGGCACATGCATGTTAACAGTACCTCTCATTTTAGGCATGGATGGATTTGGGTACCGAAAGCTTTAGCACTTCTCCCCGAGGCAAACAGAACATGGCCGCATTCCCCAAACCTGTGTCTGATGCTACCTCCAGCTGTTTCCTGACTCAGCAAATAAAACCAAGTTTTTGGGGGAGGTTTGAGGGGGTAGGGGAGAGGTTTGAGTGGCTCAACGGTCTAGGAATAAGGGGGGCAGAGCTGAGGAATTAGACCTCACTTTGGCCTGCATACAGTATAGATTCCCCCTTTGTTCACCCACATGCTCATTCTTCAATTTAGGCACGTGTTCATTGTGTTCATCAATGGGTGCTAACAGTCACGGAGGCCTGGGCCGGGCCACTCACGTTAGGTGGTGCCATGCTGGACAGTAAGCACCTCCGATGATGGAGATGGGAAGACAGTGTCTGGGCTGACACCGACCTGTGGGAATTGGGGGGGAAATTGCTCCTGGTGGACACAGTGGATGTTGAGGTTCAGACAGCTAGGGATGCTAAAGAGAACTTAATTGCAAGGGAGTAATCTTTTTTGTTTGTTTGTTTGTTTGTTTTGTTTTTGTTTTTTGCTGGTTCACATCCAACCGTCTCATTTCTTGGCTTTAATAATATAATAATAATAATTGCACATGGCTTTTTTTTTTTTAATTTTTTTTTCAACGTTTTTTATTTATTTTTGGGACAGAGAGAGAGCATGAACGGGGGAGGGGCAGAGAGAGAGGGAGACACAGAATCGGAAACAGGCTCCAGGCTCCGAGCCATCAGCCCAGAGTCCGACGCGGGGCTCGAACTCACGGACCGCGAGATCGTGACCTGGCTGAAGTCGGACGCTTAACCCACTGCGCCACCCAGGCGCCCCTTGCACATGGCTTTTTAATGGCTCGCCACTGCTAAACAAATTTCTTCACTAGACCCTGAAGCCCTTTCATAGTATGACTCCATCTGGGACCCCAATCTTACTTCCTGTTCCTCTTCTAACCTCTGTGTAGTGATTCTCAATTTCTGGGCTGTAGACCTATGGGCAGGGGCATGGAGTTTCAGGAAGGTATAACTCTGTGCACCATGCCAAATATGGGCTGCATCCCAAATCAATAGTATGCAAAAAGCTAATTTGAAAGAGTTGTCAATGTCTAGCAGTTCTTTGTCATTATGTGTGTTCTTGGGTACTAAAGTTCAACAATTATTATAAGAAAGGGCCTGCGTTATGGTAATGGTTTTCAAAGTGGGGTCCAAGGATCCCCTCAGAGAGTCCCTGAAATAGAGCTGGGGGAAGGATCAGGATGGAGCCCGAGCAGATGGGACCACCCCCACCCCACCCTCCAACACACAACTAACTCATCCCCTCCCCTTGCAACCAGAGCATCTCTGCTTTTATAACTTTTGCACACTGGCCTTTCTGGTAAGATTTTATTTGAAAAAAGGACTCTGCTGGGGAATAGAGTGGGGTGGAGTTTACAGGCAGTGGCTGAGGACAAAGTACATGTACCTCTAGCTTGCAACTTGCTAGTGTCCAGGGGAGTAGTGAGAACTCTGTCACAGCCCTGCATGGGCCTACCATGAGTAAATTGTGGTGTGTAAATGGTGCAAGGGAAGCCATTCCCTCTGTCCAGACCCACCGAGGAAGCGCCCCAGGTTAGTTTGTTAGATGCATTAAGTCCATCTGGTTCTTGGACATAAAAGATGAAGTTGCACTTTAGCCAGTCCTATTGTCAATGCAAAAAGTGTCCCTTTTCCTCATGTAATGCACCATTTACCACTGTCCAGGGAGGGAAGGGAAACCCCCTACATACCAGCTCTTCTTGTGTGTCAAAGTTCCCAGTGGGGTAGTGGTCACTTGGGCCTATTTTCATCCCTGAATTTCTTGTTCATTGGGCTGGTGCCTCCCACCCAGGCCTTTGGACCACATGGCTTGCCCTCAGGTACCTTGGGCCAATAAGAGGTGGCAAAGCAGAACCCTGAGAGAGGACTTCTGGAAATTCTTCAACTGAGCCTCTATCTTCTTAGCCTGGTTTCAGAGCAAAAAATAAAGAAATGCCCCAAGCATTCTAGAACAGTGCTCATTAGCATGTGAGACTCAGGCAGGAGACTGGAAGGGATGCCTTTGTCCCTGCTCTTCACTCTGCTGTCCACACATACCTGTAAAAGCCACCTTCTGAACACGCAGACTTGGGGTAAATGCTACAAAAGGGATGGCAGAACTCTCTTTTATGAACACCCCGTCAGAGACACAAGAGAAACAATGGCAAGCAGACCCAGGCCTGTCATGGCTATGACTGAGACAATTGGAATGTGTGTGTGTGTGTGTGTGTGTGTGTGTATGCACATGCACATGTACACATTTCAGACTATAAATATGGCTCTGAGTTCCTGTGTGCTGGGGGTAGGCTGAGGGGGCAAAAAGTTATGTGTGTGTCAGAGGGTTTCAGGGAGCACCCACACACCTAGATGCTCAAATTTATAGAGGGGGCTAGTGGGGAACTAAGGGAAAGTTTTCAGATTGGGAGAGTGTCTGTAAATGAGCACAGACATCTGCTCATGTGCGTTGGGGGAAACAGGGGAAATTTTGTGTTTGGGTGTATACACATGCATGGCATGTGTGCATGCATTCAAGTGTGCAAAGGGGAAGCTGAAAGAAAGTTTCGAGAGTCTGTAAAAATTCTCAGTTAGAAGAATATCTGGCAACTCCCCATACCACAGGTTGGTACACATTCAGTGCTTGTGAAGTTCATTTCCTGTATTAGTTACCAGGCCTTGTTTATACAGGACACAAAATACGATTTAGAGCAAAAAACTCCAGGTATCAGAGGTGAATTGAGGGACAGTGTGTTTCAAGAGGGTGGGGAAGCAGAGTGGAAGGGGGGCGGTCACTGCCCTGTGTCTTTTGAAGGACCAATGAAACCAATTTTCAATATCAATCCATAATTCCCCCCCTTATATGCTTTGGAGAGAGAGAGAAGGTAGAGATCTAATTTTAAAATTCTGTCCTTCATTGCTCTGAAGCCATTTTAGCACCCAGTCTGCTCATCCAATAGCAGCTGGACATTCTTGTGTGTTTATGTGTTTTTAAACTTGTCTGGCTTGTTCCCCTCTGAGCTTTAGTTTGTGAGCCTGGCCCCAGGAAGTGTTTATGAGTTTTTTCACTGTGCTTTCCTCTGACTTGCTTTGGTTTGATGACACAGAAGGGTAAAGCTTGACTTAAGCACTCTGTTCTTTGTTTGAGGGCCCCAGATCATATGGGGTCCTCAGGCTGGCATCCACAGTGAAGTTGGACAGTTTGACCCAACACCACCATGGCAAGCATATGAGCCGACATTTCTGAACACCTCAATATGGGGAGAAACCGCACTCTACAAACAAACTCCTTGGCATGCGACCTCCTCAGAGTTATCTTGCCAGTATATTCATCCATGTGACACCCAGCTCATAATAAATGCTCAGGGTCTGCTAATTAACCATGGTGCATTCTATTCTAATCAAGGGCCATGAAGCCATTATCAGGGTCAACAGAGCCAACATTGCTCTTCAGCACAGAGCAGGACTTTGTTGGATCAAGTGTCCTGAACACACGTGGGACTCTGATGCACCCGTGTGAGAGTCATGAGCCTCTCTCTGCTCTTGCTCCAGTCTAGACTCAAGGAAGGAGTGTTAAAATCTGGGTTTGGGGTTCTGTAAGGCAGAAAGCCTGATCCTATCAGGAAACCAAGTCTAGACAAAACAGAGCTTCGAAGATCACACCCACTCTTTGCTGGTGGAAGCAAAGAGTGCCAATCAGGGGTTATGTTAGGGAGCCTCATTGGGAGGCAGAAGCCAGAGGAGCCATACCTTGTCCTCTCTCAGGCCAAGGTCTAAGCCCTGCTTGAGGCTGTTTCTGAGCACAGAGCTCCTATGGTGGGGGGACCCAAAGATGCTAATGGGGTCATTTCCCAGGCTTTTCCCTGGTCCAATGCAGGACTTCAGTTGTTTATTGTGATAGAGTTTGCTTTTTACTCCATCCCTGCTCTGTTGGCATCCTTCATCACCTTCAGGCAATTCACAATATCTCATCACTAAGAAACCTCCGAACAATAGCAGGACTCTAGAGATTGGGACCCGTGACTCCTCAGTGAGTTCTGAATCTCCTTTGAAGCCATGCCTAAAGTTCAGGGAGAAGCTTGCCAAGGAAAAAGGCCTTGAGACAGCAGTGGAGATGGGGACAGTAAGGTACAGAGCATTATCCTTTATAGGACCTCTCAGCTGGGGGACTTTACATAGAGTTAACACTCTATGCAAGCTAGTGTAGCACTCTGTTGATCTGTGATTCCATTTAAGGCCCAACACAGCCCCCTTCCAGAGTGTTCCAGGCAACTGTGGTCGCAGCCTAGGAGATGTCCTTTCTTGGCTGGAAGTGCCTCCACCTGGAGCCGGGCCTGGCCCTGAAGGAAACAGGCTCCTGTGGGAAGAGATCTGCACTTGCCCCTCCTGCTCCAAGGCAGCAGCTTTCTGGGTGTCATCCGTTTGCCTGCCAAGACTAGTCCCTGGGGGGGATGCTGATTTTTCAGGTTTCCCTGCCTGTCCCCGCAATAACCCCAGCAATTACTTGCCCCCCTAACAGCCTTGGAAGGGGGCCTGATTGCATTTCCAGACAGCAGCATTTGCATCAGGAGCTCTTCACTCAGGTTTCCTTACAGAGGGGTTTGCTTTCAGGGAAGGGTGGGGTTCCTCTCCTCTGTCCTCCCCAGTAACCCCTCATACCCCTCCATCACTGTGCCTGTAATAGGATCATAATCCACCCCTTCCTCGTGTCTTCCCCTGCTAGCCTGGATGACCCTGAGCGCTGTCTTCTAGGCACACTGGTGAGTGGCGGGCAGCCTGGGGTCCTTATTGAATGAGGGTCATCTAGGGCCCAGAAGGCCTGCACTGAGTACCCCAACACTCACTAGCCATTGGGCTTTAGATAAAGGTGCTTTTCAAGGGGTCTGGCCTGAGTCTCCTCCCCATCCACTGATACTCAATGCTACATTCCTTTAATCTAAAATATGAAATTGTAGTTCTCTGAGCCTCTCAATGGATCATTTGTAGAGCCATACATGAAAAAACTTTATAAAATGGCCAGTACAACATATATAAGGAGTGGTGTTATGTTAAAGCCCCCCAGCTCCCTTCATTACCATCATCCGATGAACGGAAGATCTTTCTGTGACTCGGAGGCCTGGTTCTTCCTATCTGTGCTGTTTCCCAAGTGACCTTCAGTGAGTTGCTTTCTCTCAATGACTCTGTTTTTTCACCTGTGAAATGGAAGTACAGAATTGTCAGGACAAATACTTTGGACACTTAACTGAGTGGCATGATTGTTGGTATTGTTCTTTACGGCCATTGTTTAAATGACATAGAGCCACTTTCCTGAAGAGCTATGTTTAGAAGGAACTAGACCTCAGATGTGGGATGTGGGATGTGGGAACAGATCCTAAGTCTGTCCTTTGTTGTCATGAAAGTACACCTTCCCAGTACTTCTCCAGCAGAGGGGTCAGCAAACTTTTGCAGCAAGGGACACAGAGTATATATTGTCAGCTTTGTGGGCCATAGGGTCTCTGTCACAACTACTAAAGCAGTCATAGACCATATATAAATGAATGGGCATGACTGAGTTGCAATAAAACTTTTATTTACAAAATTTGGCCCATGGGCCATGGTTTGCCAACCCCTATTCTAGCTTGGGATAGGTGCTCAGGATAAACTTGGGAAATTGGTGTGTTGTCAATAGGTGAGTAGAGACCTCTGTGCTCATCCAGATCCTTGATTCTAATTCTGTTTACACAGGCCCAGGTTCTGTGTTCCCACCATGGGGTCACAGCCGCAAAGCCCTCACCTCTTACTTCACTCCCCTCCTCCAGCTCTGAGAGATCACAGGCTCATGCAAACCCACCCACTTAATGGAGAGCAGAGTTTTTGTGACTTCCAGGATCTGTCCCCTTCCTCCGCCCTCCCCAGGGCCTTTCCCCTCCATCCAGTTTGTGGGACACACAATTTGTAATCTCCTTAAAACCAAAGAAGCAAGGTCTCTGATTCATGTAGATTAAAATCAGCTGCAACCTATTAATGGCCCAGAGCCCAAGACAGATTTTAGGAAACAAAAACACTGGACCAAATTAGACTGAACTGGCCTCTGTCTCCAGGGGAGGGAGGTGGGGTAGGAGGCTGGGGGTGAGGGGAGTGGCCATGTGGTTTTAATTAATTTGGATTCTCTTCCTGAAGCTAATTCACCCAATACAAAGCATGTGTAGCGTCATGGAAGCAGCCAGCCTTGGAGCTGGGCTCTCCCTGGTGAAAGCCCCAGGTCCTGTTGGGGGGCTGGGACTGGTTGTGTGTCTGTAATTAACAGGTTTCAAAGTGGTTATTTTGGAAAAGAGAATTTCAGTGGCGCGTTAAAATCCTTTCATCAACCATCAGCCTGCGTCCCAAGGCCTTCAGCAAGGCCCTGGCCACTTACGGCTTCAGAGAGCTTTGAATTCCCAGGGTCTTGTTTGAGAATGTGGAGGCTTTTGCCATGGGTTTTATTAGGCTGATGGTTGCCATGATTTTCATTATGTTGTTTGGTTACTGGGATCATAAAAATGTTTCTCTCTTCCTAGAGTACCTAAAAACATTAAAAAGAAAAGAAAAAGAAGAGCCCCTGCCTTTATGGGAGTTACATAACATACAAGCTGTGACTCCCTCATGGGAAGGGCCGGCTCTGCCTCTGGGCCTGGGGGAATTGGAGGTGGGGCGTATCACGAGGCTGGAAGAGACCAGGCAACCAGCCAGCATCCAGTTCTGACCCCACATCTGAGGAAACTGAGGCTTGGGGAGATGCCCCGGCTGAAGCTAGTCAGGTCTCTTCTCTCAGACTCGATCGGGTGTTCCTTATCCTCCTGGTGCATCAAGGCAGTGAACAGAGTCAGAAAGCTAGTGAAGGAGTCTGAATTCCACCAGACTGGTGCTTTAGGACACTTCTAAGAGTAGAAGGAAATGGCAAACTTACATGTAGCCTGAAATCAAATGCTGCAGTGGACAGGGAAGCCACTTAAGCCAGTGCTGGAGGTCCTGATGGTGTCAATGGGGGGAGCTCTCCTCAGACTCTAGACTGAGGCCTTGAGGGGAGAAGAGTCGCTGGAGACTATCTTGGCACCCAGGGCGCTGAGCTGCAGAAAGGAGGGAAATAGGTACTAAATCCCGCAAGCCACAAAGATGATTTCTTACTGCTCTGAATAAAACTTCTGAAATCTGGTCAAGCTCCCAGAATCACCATATGGGGTGACAGGAACTTTGAGTCTGCGTTATCTGATCAATGGAATGCCAGCCTGGCTTTATTTCCTATTTTGATGATGGCTACCTTCCAGAACCTTCTTTCATGAAGGACATGAAAAATATTTTGGGAGAGTTGCTATTAAATAACCTCTGGTGCTTAAAAACAATGGATGGTCTCCAGAGCAGCAGGCCTTGCTCTCAGTAGGACACCAGTTAGACCTAATCCACAATAAAGCTGTAATGCAGTTTTTCAGAGGTTTAGAGAGTGTCAGAACTGGGAGGGCATTTCAAGTCCAGTTCCCCCAGGCCAGTGTTACAGACAGGGAAACCGAGGCCTTAGAGCTGGAGTACAGGGTCCAGCCTATGGTTTCCAGCAATCCGGGTTTGCTCAACTACACCACTCTTCACCAGGCTACATTCCACTTTGCCTTAACGTTTTCATTCACTCATTCAGTACTTACTGATTACCTCTTATGTGTCAGACACTTCCAGACACTGCTAATTTTGTTTCTTTGAAGTTTTTAGAGATGAAATGAAAGAGATACAATTCTGTGAAATACATTAAAGAAGGAAAGGAAATCCCGCCCCACCCCCCCCACCCCAATCCAGGTTTTAGGAAAATGTTGAGCCTGGGCATACTAAAGAAACACTTGTTGTTCTGAGTATACCTTTCAGATGGCCAGATGATATCATTGTCACATAGAGATGGGACTTACCTAGGCTGCCTCTGCTTAAGATCGCCAGCTCACTCCCAACAGCCATCTGGGCAGCCTGTCCCAGAGGATTCTGGGACTGGAAAACATCAAGGGTTCTCTGGATCCAAGGTTGAGTGAGTGCTGGTGAGAACCCAGGCCTGTTGAAGGCATGCAGATGTACGGGTCCCTCAGTCTGTTTCCCATCATTCTCCTCCTCCAGTTCACTTGTCAGTCCTTTGCTCTTGTTTACCTCTGTGTGAATAATTCCTCGATTATAAATAGAGAACTTGGCACTGAGTTTTGGATTATCTGTGATCTTTAATTTTCCCAGGGCAAAAGAAATTAAACCAACAAATCTCTTTGTTTCTCATGGTTCAGTATCCAAGTCATGGAAGCACTGATCTGTGTAGAGTGAGCCAAGCCTGAGCCTCCCCACCCCTCCCCACCTCCTTGCACTCACAGTAAGAAGTCATGCATGCATTCATTCATTCAACAAATATTCAATAAGCACCTATGTGCCAGACTCTATTTTAGACACTGGAGATACAGAGTAAGAAAAGACAATGTCCCTCCTTACCCTGTTTACATCTTAGTGGGGGTGACAGACAATAAGCAAACTAACCAACCACCAACAACAACAAATATATATATGCATATATATACGTATATGTATACATCTACATATATCAACCGGTGATAAGAGCCTTGAAAAAAAGTAACGCAGGGTAGAGAGATAGGGGTGAGGGGTGCACTATTTTACACACAGTGGAGTCAGGAAGACTTTTCTGGAAAGGTGACATTAGGGAAGAGGTTGAATGAAGAAAGAGTAAGCCATATTTGATCCCGGCAAAGAGCATTTCAGGCAGAAGGAACCCTAAGTGCAAAGGCCTGGGACAGGGACAAGTTGGATGTGTTGGGGAACAGCTAGGAGATCAGGGACCAGAGCAGAGTGAATGATGGAGATGACATGGAATAGAAAGAGAAATTGGGGAGAGGGGGGCAACTCAGGGAAGGAAGACTTTGGCTTTTGTTCCGAGCATCATGGGGTGTCTTTGGAGGCCTTGGGGCAGGGGAGTGATGTGGCAGAGATGCACACTGGAAGGCTGTCGAGAAGCTGAGGAAAGCATGATGGCCCAGCATGGGTTAAATGTTTGCACTCAGACATGTGGCAGATGGTAGCTGTACCTCACGGGTGGTGCCTGAAGTGGAAACCTTTGAGGGCTACATGTTTCAACAGGGTGGGGCTGGACCTGGGAGCTCACTACCTCTATACCAATTAGTCTTAAGCCCAAAAAAAGGAAATGCTGATGTTTAAATAGCAGGTTTGGGACCTGTGAGTCATAGAACCTTCAATCAACTGGGCCACTATTGGTAAGCTCTGGGAAGGTGCTAGTGCAGGGACTCAAGCTTCTGACTGGGGTATTTGGCCTCTTGTTGGGGCCTCTAGACATACTCAGAAAAATCAAACTCAAATACAGACCTGGCCTTTAGGTGGTCTGGATGTATTTTTGGCTGACTCTCTTGTCAGTTTCCTTCTCAGGGCCTTTCATTTTGCAAAATGCAGGCTACCTCACTGGAGAGCAGAGGGGAGAAGGGAAAGGCATAGGCTTTGGGTTCACTCAGCCTGGGATGTAACTCTTGCCTTACCACTTAACAAGCTTTCAAAAGCTTTTTGAAAAGCTACTGAACTGCATTGTCCAATGCAGTAGCCACTAGCCATGTGTGGCTGTTTAAATTCTAAATCAACTAAAATAAAATAAAATAAAAAATTCAGTTCCTCAGTCCCACTTGGCACACTTGAAGTGCTCAATAGCCACATGGGGGCCAGTGACTATCATGGTACTGGAGAGTGCAAATATAGAGCATTTCCAACATGGCAGGAAGTGCTATTGGACAGTTTCACTCCTTTAAAAAGGAAGCAATCCATGAGAAATTAAAAAGTTAACATGCACAAAGCACAAGGTGCTTTGCCTGTCTCATGAAATGTGCTCAGAAAATGATAGCCATTATGATTTATCATATGAATCTCTGTCCTGGCTCTGCTGCTGCCTAGCTATGGGGCCAGGCACTCAACTTCTCCAAGCCTCCATTTTCTCATCTGTAAAATGGGAATAATAAGTAATGCTGAGTGAATTCCTCAGAATTCCTCAAGCATAACTTGATCTTTATTTTTCTCAGTTCTCCCTGGATCTATGAGAACCTCCTCACCAACCCTCAGAAGACTTATCTAGACCTGAGTTTGGGATTTCTAGTCCTGGCATACTTAGCAGGAGGCATGACTTACATCGTGGCTCAGTAATAGATTCTGGAGATTTTAGCCATCTTGAAGGGTTTGAATGTGGGTCATGGTACAAAGTTCCAATGAAAACAAGTGGGCAAGTCTGATCAAGAAAAATAGTCATTTTAAATCAAGTCAGATATTTACCTAGCTTATGTCTTGGGTCCCCCTGCCCAGGCCTTGCTTCCTTGCCTAAATGTTTCTTCGTGGATGCAGCTCACAGGGAAGGTTCTCAAACAGTCTTTCTGGTATCTTGGCTTCCAATCAGTCCTCCTTTTTCCACTTTGGGGTTTTGTTGTTGAACGTTTATTAACTGCAGGCATTTAGTGGGTGGAAGTTGGGATTTGCCTGGGGCTGGAAGGAAGTCATTTGCCAGGCCAGGATAAGGTGTGGTTTAAGAGTAGGAGCTGGAATCCCCTTCACCTGCTTAATTCATTTCAAGGGAGATTTGTTTTCAACTCCAAAATTACCTGCTAGGATTTCTCGACCTGAGATCCTATCTCCTCTGGCTGTTTTCTTTCATTTCCGATGATAAGAAAGGCTACGGGGGAAAAAAAGGACTGAGAAGCTCAAGAACATTCTTGCACTCTTTTAAATAAAATTGCACACAGTGAGTTATTTCTTTACTGTCTTCCACAAAATAGCTAGTAGAAGGTCTGTACAAGCCATCAGAACCTCTGCTCCTAGGGAGGTGTGTCTGAGACCCGGGAGAGTAAATGCAACTGGGGTTTTACAGAAAACTCCGGAACAGTGAATGAGAGGGCAGGGGCTCTGGTCTGTTTAGCTCACAGCTCTCTCCACTGCCCTCTGGCCCTTGGCTCAGAGCTGCTTGTCTCTGCCCATAGTGACCCAGGTTTGCCTGCCGTTGACCCCCTCTTGGAGACAATGGCTGTTCAGGGAGCCTGATCTGAGAATGAATAGAGCTAAAGTGACCCCCCAAGCATTGCCAGGCAAAAGACCCAATAAGCCAGGGTTACAGGGAGTGTTAAACTCATAAGGGAGTCCTCAGTGAGTTGAAGTTCAGAAGACAGAGCTAGAAGGAACTATTCTGAAGCTTGTGGAGCAAGAAACTGCCTAAGTGATGGTTTAAGCCATGGTATAAGCCACAAGACCAAAAAATAAATAAATAAATAAATAAATAAATAAATAAATAAATAAATAAATAAATAAATAAATAAAAGCAAGAAGAAAAAGACAAAGGTGGAGGAGAAGAGGTAAAGACCTTTTTAAGATGTAGATCAATTCCCTTAGGCTAGCAGCTCTCAAATGTTTTGGTCTTAAGGACTCCTTAATACTCTAAATCTGTTGAAGGCCCCCAAATGATAGACCCAATGATCCTTATCTTCTAGCAATTATGCCGTGTGTATTCTCCTCCATAGTGAATCAGGCTTGGGCTATGAGACCACTAGAAAATGGCAGAAGTGAGGGTGTATGACTTAAGAAGCTAGATCATAAGAGGGACTCCAGGTTTCTACCTGGTCTCTTCTGTTGTTTGCCCTGAAGAAAGCCAGTCGCCATGTTTTGAGTACCCTGGGAAAGGCCTACATGAAAAGGAACTGAGGTTCCCTCTTAACAGTCAGTAACAACTGGCCAGGCTTGTGAGTGAGCCACTTTGAAAGCAGATCCTCCAGCCCCAGTCAAACTTTCAGATGACTATAATGTCGTAAGAAACCTCTGAGCCAGAATTCCAGCCAAGGCACTTCTGATTCCTGATCCACAGCAACCATGAGGGCTAACAAATGATGATTGTTGTTTTAAGCCATTTGGTTCTGGAGTATCTTGCTGTGCAGTAACAGATAATTAAATCATCTACCATATTAAAAATTAAAACAGAAGACTATTTAATATTTATTTGTTAATCCATATAGTATTCATTTATGAATACTGTAGTCATATTTATTAGTAAGTCATATTTATTACTTCATTAAAATTCATAAATTTTCTTATTTGTTAAAAAGTCAAAAATAACATAATGTTATTGTAAAAATAATTGTGTTTTCCAAAACAAAACAGAACAAAACTTAGTGAGAAGAGTGACAGTATTTTACATTTTTTGCAAATCTCTTTAATGTCTAGCTTAATGGGAGACAGCTGGATTCTCAGATCTACTTCTGCATTCAATCAGCTGTGATAATGTTGTTTTGATTGAAGTATATGAAGGAAACCCAGCCTCACACAGATATGTAGCTGGAAAAGGGACGACTATTTTAATAGCTTTTTTCAGATAATTGTGGTTACGGGTATCCATGCTTTTCAAAAGTCTGAGATACACCATTTTGCTTCTATGAAAGACCTACATTAGTGCCTGTTTTCATTAATCAAAAGAAATCCTAAGAGGATTTTCACTTTTTTGAGAAAAGGCAAAAAGTGAAAATACTTTTCACTCAACATTTGTTTTGCAGGGAGAACTTACCGAGGCAGCATGCACCCCAACCAATGAGAACGGCACCACTCTGGGAACTAGTTCCCTGGGAACTACTTAGCATCAAGCTGCCGTAGCTTTGAACTGTGTCTCTGAGGTGCCTTCATTAGCAAGATGTGTCCTAAGGTATGAGAAAAGCCTAAGAGAAGGATTTTGGGGTCTGAGAACACTCGAAAATGTTTCCATGGACATTAAAGGTAATTGCCTCTTTACACCTTTTTATCCTGCAAAAGATTTCATAGGAACACTCTACTTTTGGATAGTGGGGGTAGCCTGTATTCTTCTTTGACACTCTACCAAAACTCAACAAATGGTAGTTTTTGTTAGTTGCAGTATAGCATCAGAAACTATATCAATGGGGGCACCTGGGTCGCTCAGTTGGTTAAGCATCTGACTTTGGCTCAGGTCATGATCTCATGGTTTGTGAGTTCGAGCCCCTTGACGGGCTCTGTGCTGACAGGTTGGAGCCTAGAGCCTGCTTCGGATTCTGTGTCTCCCTCTCTCTCTGCCCCTCCCACATTTGAACTCTCTCTCTCTCTCTCTCTCTCTCTCTCTCTCTCTCTCAAAAAATAAATAATAAACATTTTAAAACATTTTTAAAAAGAAACTATATCAATGAACTTTATGTGCTCAATTATATTAAAACCCATTTGGTCTGCCTTGCACTTTGCGTGGATCTTTTGCCCATGCATGATTTTATAATCCTATGCATGGGTCATTTGGAAAATATTGCTTTACTAAGTTATGCAGATCTTCAGAATTGGATCTATTTCATGATGAAAACTAAAAATCCACATTTGCTAATAATAGCACTTTGTCTTAGCAGAAACTTCCTTAAGTATTGGGAAGGTGTTCAGCTCACTGGGGCAAATACAAGTTGTCAAAAATTCTGACTTTTGTTTAAAGCTTTTCCTTTGGCCACAAATGCTGTCAATAATCTTTCTTGAAGTGACAAACTCTGTTCATTTGGGAGAAAGTGTCCGTCCAAGAACCAAGTCTGAATAGCCATGGTTGTTTGGTCCTTTTGAGCAAACACGGTGTTTCGTGGAAGGGCTAGTGCCGGTCCTCACTCCCTCCTCTCACACGTGCCTTTCCTCCAAACAAGCTCTGCGCTTCAGGACGCTTACCTTCCGGTTTGCCACACAGAATAGTAAAAAGATGTGCACTTTGGTCAAGAGTTCATAAAATTAATAATTTTTACTGCTTCATCTCAGACATCTTAGGTCAAAACTGGTTTCTTTCTCTCTTTTGTTTTTGTTTCTTTGCTCGTTTTGTCCTGTGACATTTGGGCAGTGAAGAGTATCACGACGGCCAGTACGGTATCTGGTGCCAGCAATTTTACCCAGATGCCAACACAGTGAAGAAGGGAAATGACATCTTGGTATTAAAATAAAAATAATTTTGGCCTTGCAGACACCCTCATAGGGTCTTAGGGTCTCAGGGACCACAGAGGTCCACAGATCTTACTCTGAGAACCATTTCTTTAGCGAAAAGGGTGCCTGCCATTCTATCACTTGCAGCATTTATAGGTGAATGAGCTACGTGCTAAGACATACGTGCGCCAGGTCTTTGTGTCAAATTGCAATGGCCACCGTTGTGTCATAAGCCAGAAAATATATCACTAGACATCAGCTTATTCTTGTGGATGGGCTTGATATGAGACTATTTGTTTATTTAAGGGAGGTTAGTGTGTTTTCATGCTTCTGTTTGCCCCACTTGTCAAAGGTGTATGGATGGCGGTAGGAAACTTGGCACTGAGAAATTTCACTGAGAAATTTCTCAGACTGTCTGCATTGAAAACTTAAGGTGCATGAGGAGGTTAACACCTGCGCCCCTTCCTTTTCACCCGATAAGCAGTGAAACCTCAGTGGACTGCAGAAGACATCCTTTTCGGGGGAGCAGGGTCCTTCAAGCTTCAAGCTTAAAGTGGGCAGAGGTCTAACTCACATCCACGAGATAAGCAGCAGGCCCCAAAGGCAGCATATCTTCAAATGGTCGTGGCATCCACAAGAATTTTACCGCTGTGGAAGGAACTAAAGACAATGCCTCTCCTGGAGCCCTCGGCATCCCCACAAAGCACACTTAGAGAACACAGAAAGAGGAATGGTTATTTTTCACACTCATTCAGTTTTGCTTACACATTTCTTTTTTGCTGCAGAAAAATCTGAGTAGGTTTGAACCCCACACCTGACCAGGCTCAGCTCTTTGGTGAGTGATTGTATAGCTGTTCTGTCTGTGATCACAGACCCCGTCTGTAAGTGGGAAACAACAGGCAGTTGTGTCCGGAGCCCTGGGAACTGGAGACCTTTCCACATCTGTTGGCCTGGTCGGGGGCGGGAGGAAATCACCAAAACCTTCCAACATGGGGCCAGAGCAGGGAGACAAAGGGGAAGCCATAAGCCGCTGAGCGACCCCAGGTCATATGACCACCCCATGGTCCTCTCCCATCCCCTTTCATCCCCTCAGGTCCCCAAGACTCAGCCTTTTCATCATTCTCCAAGTCAGCAGGATCAGGTTTATGTGAGTTGACCAGAAAGCTTATCAAATGAAGGCAGAAGCAGGTGTTTGCAAAGCTCCTCCCTGCTGAAAGCTGGGTCGAACAAGGTTGACAGTATGGCTGAGGCCAACATCCCACACTAATTGCATTTTCTTTCCTGGAACTCTTTCTCTCTTTCCTCTCTTTCTGGTTTGGAACCCCTAGAGGTCTCTGGGAACCAGTCACCAAAACAAACCATTCAAAGAGCTAAGGATTTAGGGGAAAAAAATACTCAGGGATGTGACATCATGGGCTGAACAGTGGCCCTTCTGTGCCAAAGCCCAGGAAATACCATTTGAAGGCATCCAGAGGCTTCTACCCAGTGGTGGGCCAGAGCCAGATCCTCTGAGCTTGTGAGGATTGATTGCATGTTCCTTTTCCCAACTTCGAAATCATGATGTCATGTTGGTAGCTTGAACTGACCATGGTGGGAATATTTATATCACAGAAATCAGCAAACTACAAACCAGGCTTTCTCCTCCCCAAAACTGGTTGTTAAGCTTTTACCAGCATGTCAGTGCCTCTACTATAGAGACTGTTGCTCAAAGTACGATTTTCAGATCAACTATATTGGAATTTCCTAGGGAAAAGAGAAGATGGGGGTGGAAGTGTTGTTGTTGAGGATGTAGATTTCTTGGCCAACCTGAACTAACTGGATCAGATTGTTTGGAGGGGGATCCTGAGGAAATGCATTTTTAGCAAGTTGTGAAGGTTATTAATAAATTCAGTAAAGTTTAAGACTTTAGGCGTAAGGAGTGGGAGGGAAAAGTGGGTGTACATCTGGCTCTTGGCATCTGGAAGCAACAGCTGGCTTCAGTCCCAGTTGGCCTGAGAACGGACAGCTGTTTTCCCTCGAGATATAAACTTCATGACAGGAAAAGGAGGTGGGAACTCTGGGGTTCTAGCCCCCACCCCCAACAGACAATTGGTTCTGCCTTGGATCTTAGGATATTTCTACTTTCAAACCCTGAGACTTGGACCCGAGATGACATGGGCAAAGACCCAGACATATGCACCGTCATTTGTATTGTTGATAGGGTTGGTGGAGCCTAGGGAGGACCCATGGTCAGTTTTTTCATATTAGATTGCTCAAGACAGCATTTTTCTTTCAGATTTGTACAGGCATTAGCAGCTTTCACAATCAAATGTGATTTGTAAAGCAAGGACCCTGTTTACTTTATCCTACTGAGCCTGGAAAAGAAAGTCCTTTAAGGCAGAAAGAAAAAAGAGAAATCTTTCTTTCCTCAGCTGTGAAACAGAAAGTTTGTAGAAGGCCCAACCCTACTTTTGATTTGTTTTGCATTTACCTGAACAAGTGGTTCACATTAATTCTTCCTGAAAAATTTTATCATAGTCCTGGGAGGTAGGTATTGATGAGAAAACAAAGACCAGGCCAGGTAACATGAAAACAGAGCTGGTAAGTGGCAGAGCTGGAGTTTGGACCCCAATTCTTATGACAAAACAAACAAACAAATTAACTAACTAAACAAACAAACAAACAAACAAAAAACCCTAATGTGCTTTCCTCCCAAACACAATGCAGTATTTTTTCCACAGGAGGTTGGAGCCAAGGAAGTCCTTAATAGGCAACTGGCGATAGTGACATTAGATACCTGAGCCCAAAATATTGTGAATTCCTAAACCATCAGATCTCCTTATATATTGATGCAAATTCACAAAAGCCACATGTAAAACTTTCAAAATTATAAGCTATTGAATTACAAACTATTAGATTATTGGCTATTAGATTATCCACTGGAATGGATAATTGAAAGCTGGCCATGTTTGTGAACATAATGTAGGTATTCCCCATATCAGACATTTAGGCTTGCAGCAGTTCATCAAGTTCATGATCCAGTCCTGTATGCTTGCTGTAACTATTCAGGGCTTTTATTAAACATAAGACTTTGTCAAATGGGAGGGGGAAGCAGCAAAGTGGCCCACTCTGGGAAAACAAGATGTGATCTCAAGTATTTTTTGCCAGGTTTCATAGCCTTTTTTGTATCTAGAAACTCTCTTTCTTATCTGAGGATCCATGTCCGCTTTGAAATCATTCATTCATTCAGCAAATGTATAGTGAAGACTGACTCTGTCACACACTGGGCTAGGTGGAGAACAGGAGGCAGATAGACCTCATCTTGTCTTCATGAAGTTTATAGTCTACTGGGAGACAGATATTATACAAATAATTATAAAAAATAAATATGTGATTGTACATTGTCTTAAGTGCCGAGAAAGGGAAGTACATGGTACAAAGAGGAAGGTCAACAGTGTTGAAAGATCATCTGCAATGAGAACATTTATATGGAGACCTTATTGATGGGGTTTTTTGTGTTTGTTTTTATCATTTTTGGTGGCGTAAGATGGGGGTAAGGGGTTGTTGGGAGTTTGGGACACTTGAAAGGGAGATGTAGAGTAGGCAACTAAATATCCATATTAAGAGAGAAGTTGGTTTGGGAGTGAGCAACACAGAGACAGACTCAAGCTCTTATGAGAGGCGCTGGATGAGATCATTTAGGGGTGATGAGTGAAAGGAGAACCAAGGTCTGAGCCCTGCACCCTGGGCTGCCATATGTGAGCTCTCTCTCTGGCAGAGGAGGAGGAGCTCCCAGAGAGGAGACAGTCCTGGAAGCCATTGGAAGAGTGTGTTTTGGGACTGTCCATATGCAAGTACAAAAACCAGAAAGGCAATTCAGGGCCCCCCACACACATCTGACCCCCACCTCCTCTTTTCCCATGTGCCAGGCAGGCTCTTTGTGGGCCAGTGAATGAAGTGAACTGGAGCTCTCAGGATTTGGACTGGTCTTGTCCCAGGCAGTGCCTCATGATGCTAAATTATTACTATTTCTTCCTTCCTTGGCCCCAACCTCCTTAACCCCCAAGCTGCTGAGTGTGTAGGTATTAGAAAGAAAGCAAATAAACCAGTTTACGCTGATGTGTGAATGCTGTTTAACCAGCTATTTCTCACTGAGATATATTATTGAAAAAAGGCAGAACTAAATCTCTAATCTGTGGAATTTTGGGCTACCTAATATGCTTAAGGTGATGCCCTTGGGAGGGAAGACACTTTGAGGTAGTGACTGTCTCTCTGCTCCTCCTCCACCTTCCTTCTATAATCCCCAGCTTTTCTTCCTCTACTTCTGAGTCTCCAGAGTCTTGAAAACCCCCACCATTTTCAGAGTGGACCCTTGGCCCTCATGACCATGCTGTTATTGGGCATTCACTATGTGCAGATGCTATACTAAGCATTTGACACAGGTTGACCTCATTTGGATGTCACAGCAACCCTATGAGTTGGACCAGTCACTATTCTCGTTCTGTAGTTGAGGCCATGGAGGATAGTAATGTGAATCAGCTGACTATGGATACACAGCTGGTAGGCTGAGATTTAAAATAGCATCTTGCTTCCCAGTCCACACTCAGGATGGTGGGGTGGGCTATAAACTGGAGACTGCCCATGTTTGTGTTTATTCTTCTCAGAATACAGAAGTAAATGCCTGATCTGGTGCTCTGAGGTGACTCTTAACTATGCCTGACTCCGTTTGCCCTAGTCTGAGGTTGCCCAGGGCAAGCCCACCGTTGCTGATTACAAACAAGATGAGAGTTATGTGGGGTGTCAGCTTCTGTCTCTTGAAAGAGAGGACCAAAAAAAATGCCTCCTTATCCTATAAAAGATGAGGTGGAAGACACAATCTTTTCAGGCCAAACCTCTTGGGCAGAGCTTAAAGTAATCACAGAAGAATATGGATGCCTCCCTCACCATTTCTGAGATGTCCGAGTTTTTCTTTCTTTGGAACAGAGCCTTTGGAAGGTTCCATAATCCTTCCTCTCCTGGCTCAGAGGCCCAGCTACACTTTATAAAACAACTCAGAGCCATCTGATTTGAAGCATGTACCGGCTCGTGTGTGCAAGACAGTAATTACCTCCAATTCCAGTTAGGAAAGCTGAAACCTGCCTTTTTCATGCCTCAAACAATTATGGAAACGCCTTTTGAAGCTCTGGATAGAATAGAAAAGCAAAACAAACCAGAGCCAATTAGAGCCTGGGATTTGAGCATGGCTTAGTTTTGTGCAGCAGGACTCAGGAGGAACTGTGGGAGAGGGTCAGGGGTCACTCCAAACCTCCAGCTGCCGACCCATTTTGCCTATGCCAAAAGAACCATCATTTTGTACTTAAAATCAAGGCCTCTCTCCTGGCTCAGGAACAGCCTCTGCATCAGCTGTGAAGAAGACTCCCTGATTAGATAAGGCCTGGAATGCATTTGATGTTGAGCAAAACAGTTCTCTGACAGCTTTCCTTACATGCCATTAGAATGTTTTTCCCTCAGCTGAAACTTGGTGAGATAAACTGAATCCCCGGGGACCCTTGTTTTGGGGTGCATATTTGAGGAATTTATGTGGCCTGTGTGCCACTTGGAGTTAAGCTTCTCCAGCTCTGAAACTCTTCTGGGCTTAGTGGTGGCATCTGGCCATTTGGAGGCAGGCTGGTTAACCACTGCTGTGAGAGTGGAAAGCAGAGGACCAAGCAAGAGGTCAGAGGTCAGCAAGCAGCCCCAGGGTGGGGTGGAAGCCTTAGGGCTCATGCTTCTTTACAGAACCCAAGGACGGTTTTGCGACATTCGGCATTGTGCCATAAAGTACAGGGATGGAAGTAGAGTTGTGGTATGGAGGTGTGACGCCACGGTAGAATTGTCTTGGTGGAGACCCGTTCACGACAAGGATTGTTTATGTGGCCTCTTGAATTAATACGCCTGGGTTGACTATTAGGACAACATGACACGAACCTGGGAGGCTCCCTTTTGAGTTTAGATGAGAGTAAAATGTGGCACCAAAGAGCCCCAGGAGAATTCACTCTGCCAGATTCATGCCCTTCCCCCAAGCTGAGAAGAGGAGCATTTCTCTTGGCCATAGGATAAGTACTCTCAGCTCTGTCTGCCTGTCTCCACTGCCTTGATAGTGGGCCTTGATGTCTCCCCTTAACTATAAGCAACAGCCTTTATGGGAATATTATTCCTATAGAGCAAAGCAGAAGGACACTTTGCTTAGCAATGTGTCTGCTGCCCTCAAGATGGGGTGAATATCAATGTCTGGAGACAACAAAATGGCCAGTTCTGCGACTGTAAGAGAAAAGGTTCATGTGTTATTATCTTTTAATAATTATAAGACACAAATGTATCACAGCTTTGCCAAGTACCATGCAATGCTCTAAAGGCTTTGCATGGTTCCCTCATTTACTCCTGACTCCAGCCCTCCAGGTTGCATATGAGGTAACTGGGATAAGGAGTGGCCACATAAGCTGCCCAAGAACACACACAGAATCAGCACTACTTATAATGGACCAACAGAGAAAGCCACTGTCATGATCCCAGAGTGGTTCAGAAGCACCGAAAAGTTTGAAATCTATATAACAAGATGCTTAAAATTTAAAAATCCAACCTTTTCAGGCTGGACAGACTAAAAGTGTATGGATACGGATAGTGTATAGATTCCCTCAGTGTGTGGCTCACTAGAGTGTTGGAATTACAGTCCTCACTCCTGTACACTCCTGAAAGAGGTGTTTCAAGACCAAGAAATATAAGTACATTACAAGTACTACACTTAACTTCCCTGGTAGATAGATAGGTTAAGTATGCCCACATGTCAGGCTGATTTTATATTAAGTGTGCCTAACAAATCTGGAACACATGACTTAAAAATATTCTGGATACAGGGGCATCTGGGTGGCTCAGTCAGCTGAGCGTCCGACTTCGGATCAGGTCATGATCTTGTGGTTCATGAGTTTGAGCCCCACATCAGGCTTGCTGCTGTCAGTGTGGGGCCAGTTCTGGATCCTCTGTCCCCCTCTTTCTCTGCTCCTCACCTGCTAATGCTCTCATAAATTTGTATTGCCTTAAGCCACTACATTGGTGGTAACTTGTTACAGCAGCAATAGAAAACTGATTCAGACCCTGGTAGATAGCTGCAATGCAAAAGATGACAACATCCCCAGGTCCCATGATCTGGGCATTGAAAATCACAATGGTCACCTCCACATTTTCCTGATGACCATCTGAAAACTCTCACCACTGTCCTGGCCAAGCACCATTGTTATTACTATGATTTGTATTTTTTATTATCTGAAATTTTACTTTTAAAAAGTCATCAATCTCAGCTTCCTGGCTCTAGTCAGATTTGCTCTAAGCCATCCAAAGCCAGAGTTGTCCAATCTGTTGCTAAAGCGCTGGGGATAGACTCTACCATCCACTGTAAAGAATACCTTCTTCCACATTATGTGGCCCCAATGGAGCTTAACCACCAAATGGTTTCTACCCCACCGTAGCCTTGCTAAACTACTTAAGAGAAAAACTTTAGCCATTGAGAATCATGTCACCCATCACATTTCCTCTTTCTTGCCTTTAGCTGCCAAGAAGCCTTGAACAAATTTAATGCTCAATTACAGTAATGGTTAGCTCAGGTTTTTGGCATAATTATTTTCTCTTCCTCATCCATGGTTTAAATTTCTCTTTCTCTTATTCATCCAACTTATTGTACACATGTCTTTTATTGTAAACTATCTTAAGAATACTTTGAGAGTTGGATATAAATCATAAAGTACAAAAAACAAATGAAACTTTACCTGTTCTCTTGTAAGAACCCATTATCAGTCTGTTAAAATTCATATTGCTAAACATCTTGACCAGTAAGTTCCAAGAAGGAGGGATGAAGAGCATGATGAGTCAAGGTCCCATATTTAATGAGAAAAAAAAATTCTGACTGCAAATATGGATTTGGTTGAAACAAAATATTTACCTTTTAAAATGATTATTTAATAAGCATTCTAATATGTGCTGTGAGCAGCTACTGGGTGCCAGACGCTGTTTTAAACTTTATTCCATCAATCTTGTGACATAGATTGTATCATTTCTAATTGGCTAATGGGAAAACTGTGGCTCAAGAAAGTTAGATAAATTTCCCTCAACCTCCCAGCTAGTAAGTGATGAGCCTCTGGTTGACACTCTGGTCTGTCCAACTCTAAATAAGTCCCACCTCTATTGTGCTTCAGGAAATGCAGTTGATTTCTTTTTTCTAGGTGGATTAATGTTGAAACAGTGAACATGGCTCAAAGTACAGTTATCTGAGTTCCAAATCCAAACGCTGGACAAGAGGGTCCCATGGAGTAACAGTGACTAAATTGCTCTAAGCATGGTAGCTGACTAGAGTGAGGCTCACTGCTGGAACCAAAACACTGAGATGGAACTTTCTTACTAGGGAAAGCATGTTGAAAAAAAAGACACTAATGATACTACATGGGACTGCTTCTATGAAACTATAGGCCTTTGGAGGCAGGAGGAAGTAGTCAGAGCCCAGCAACAGAAACCAGGATGTTTCAACTACTCCGGGAGATATCACTAATTCCATGGTTATGCATGATCGGTAAGGAGAAAGAAAAGAAAAGAAAAGAGAAGAGAAGAGAAAAGACAAGACACCCACACACATACACACTCCAGTTAGCATCCAAACAAAGACAGCCAACACTAAGAAAAACAAAATTAACATTTGTTAGATGTTAGTTTGTACAAAAGAAATTAAAAGAACAATCTGGCAAAGACTCTAAGTGTATTTAAATAAAGAGGAATAACACCTATTTTTAAAAGGAAATTGTGAAATAAAGCAGGCATAAATGAAATAAGAATTGGTAAACATGAAAAAGAGCCAGTTAGAAAGGTAAAATCTGTAGATAGGATAAACTCTAGATAAGACATAGTTGAAGAGGGATCAGTGAATGGGAAGGTAGTATGGAAGAAGTCACTCAAAATGCAGCCCAGAGTCAAAGTTAAGAGAGTGGAAGGCAGATCGAAAAGTTCCAATTTATGTCTATTAAGAGTTCTGCAAGAAAGCATTGAGGGAATAGTAAAGAATCCACAGTTGGAAAGATTTTAATTGAAAAAAGCACTTTGAATACTGAGTAGGATAAATAAAAGTAAATCCACATTTAAAACTTTGTAGTGAAACTATAGAACTTCAAGGATAAAAAAAGACAATATTGGAAGTTACCAGAAAGGAAAGAGAGGTTACTTATACAGAAATAACGTTTGCATTGATAATAGACATCTCAGTAGCAACAAGATATTCCAGAAGACAGTGGTGGGGTATCTTCAAAGATCTGAGGAGGAAAAAAAAGAACTGTTAATCTAAAGTTTTATATTTAGTTGAACTAGCCTTAAAAGAGTTACAAATAAAAGAATTTTTAGAAATAAAAAGGAATGAAGTTTGTCAGTCTTGGATCTTCACTAAAAGTACCATTAAAGGATGTATTATAACAAGGAAAAAAAAAACTGAGTAAACTATCTGAATCATGAAACTATAGTGGGCATAGAAATAAATTGATTAAACTGCACTTCAACTGATTATAAAAATAACTAAATCTGGAGTTTAAAATAAAGTTTAAGTCAAAATATTGAGGCAATCTGATGGGAAAGGGAGTGTTAATTAGACAGTTAAAGTGTGCTAACACTCCTTCCTGGTCAAGAGGATAAGATATGAAAAATCTTTATTCCTTGAAATATTCACAATTAAATGTGTATGATAAAACTTTAGGGTAATCATGAGCTGAAAAGAACTTCAATCTGTAGCTTCCAAATCAACAAAGAGAAAAATATAGAACACCTTATCAATCTAATAGTAGGCAAGAAAAAATAAAGAAATGAAGAAGCAAAGAAGATAAATAGAAAAGCCTAAGTAAAATGGAAGAAGTAAGTAAAAAATAACAGTAACTACAATAAGTGGATTAAATGTACCTGCTAAAAACCAGAGATTATCAGATTAGAATTTTTTAAAGTATCCTGCTTTGACTATTTTCAAAGCACATACCTAGGCCAATCCACACAGAACTTTAGGAATAAAGAGATGGCAAAAGCAATACTAGGAAATACCCAAAGAAAGGTGGTGTCAGAGTATAAATAGCAGTCAAATAGAATTTAGAGCAATATATATTAATACGGATAAAGAGAAAAACATTATTATAAAGGAACCCTCCATCAAGAAGACATAACAATCATGAATCTGTATGCCTCTAAAAACACAATCTTGAAACCTTGAAATATATAAAAATAAAAACTGAGAGAAATACAAATGTACAATTATGGTAGGAGATTTAAACTCATTTTTCCAAAGGCACTTATTAAGAACTTAAAAGATATGACCACAAACTATTATACACTTTACTCAAAATTCAACAATAAAAGACACATATTCTTTCCTAAGAACACATTGAACATTTACATAAATTGACATTACAGGCCACAAAAAGGGTCTCAATGAATTTTTAAGAATTGATACCATATAGACATATTCTCTGGCCACAGTGAAACTAAGAAAAACTAATCTCATAAGTAATTTGTATTTAAAAAAGAAAAAAAAATGTAGCTATATATCAAAGCTTGAAGACATAGCCAAAGTACTTAAGAGAGAAACTCACAATCTTAAAATTCACTAAAGAAAATTAGGTGGACGCACCTGGGTGGCTCAGTGGGTTGAGTGTCCCACTTCCACTCAGGTCTTGATCTCACAGTTGATGAGATCTGTGGGTTCTGTGCTGACAGCTCAGAGCCTGGAGCCTGTTTCAGATTCTGTGTGTCTCTCTCTCTGCCCCTACCCTGCTTGGGCTGTCTCTTGCTTGCTGGCTCACTCTCTTTCTCTCAAAAATAAGTAAACATTAAATAAATAAATAGGTAAACATTAAGTAAGTAAATAAATAAATAAATAATTTTTTAATTAAAAAAATAAAATTAAGTGAATATGAGGAGTTAAGTGTTTAAATCTAGAACCAAGAAAAATAACAGATTAAGTCCAAAAAAAGCAGATAACAGAATAATAAAGATCAGAACTTCATGGACAACAAACAAAGAAACAACAATAACAAAACTTGGAATCAACAAATCCAGACGTTATTATTGAACTGACTGGTAAAATACAAAAAATTCTTCAAGACTGCTCAAGAGGGGCACCTGGGTGGCTCAGTCAGTTGACCCTCTGACTTCAGCTCAGGTCACCTCATGGTTTGTGAGTTCAAGTCCCACGTGGGGCTGGCTGCTGTCAGGTTGTCAGTGCAAAGCCTGCTTCAGCCTCTGTCCACTCTGTCTGCCCCTCCCCCACTTGCACTCTCCCCAAAATAAATAAATGTTAAAAAAAAAGACTGCTCAAGAAACAAAACAAAAAAAAAACCCAGTAAGTAGTAATATTAAGGAAAAAAAAGAGACAATGACTCATAACTACAGATAAAGTTGGGATGAAGAAAATCATCATAAACTAACATGAACAACTTTATGAACAACTCTATGAATAACTTAACGTCAATGGATGAAATTGATAATTTTTCAAAATTGAATCAAGGATGATTAATCGGAAACTTTAAATCAACCAATAGCCCATGAAGGAACTGAATCACTATCCAAAATCTTCCATTCAAATGATGTTGGGCCTAGGTGATCTTACAGGAATGTTTTACCAACCCATCAAGGAACAGCTAACCTCTGTGTTATACAAACTGCTTTTGAGTGTAGAAAAAGAAGGAAAACTACTCAATTTATGAGGCTGGTATAAACTTGATATAAAACCCAAGACTATACAATGATAGACTAGTTGTTACAAACATAGATGAAAAATTCGTAAATAAAATATTACCAGAGATGATGATGGGTGTGTGCATGTATTTAAAAAAAAAAAAAAAAAAAACTTCTGGAGGAATTTATCTAAGAAATGCAAGGATGACCCAACATCAGATGATGCTAATATAATATACCACTTACAACAGATTAAAATAGTAAAGGTTTATGATTCTCTTATAGATGCAGAAAAGTCATTTGATAGAATCCAAAGTTCTTCATTATATAAACTCAGCAAACTAAGAATAGGAGTGAACTTCTTTCATTTCATAAGGAATGTATACAGTAACAAATACCTTTGTAAACATTACACTCAAAGGTAAAACGTTAGCTGTATTCTTATTAAAATCAGGGGGGAAAAAAGGATATGATAATACCTATTATCAGCCCATCAGTGCAATGAGGAAAGACAGTAAAATTAAAGAATTAGAAAGAGAAAAGACAAGCCATCTTCCTTTAAAGACAGTAAGATTGTTTAAAGAAAATCCATACTGTAGGAAAATGGTTAGAAATAAAAAGGGAGTTCAGAGAGTTTGCTGAATATAACATCAATATAGAAATTGCCAGAGGATGAGGGGAAAGAAAGATGAATAGGCAGAGCACAGGATTTTTAAAGCAGTGAAACTATTCTGTATGATACTATAATGATGCATATATGTTGTTATACATTTGTCCAAACCCATAGAATGCACAATGCCAAGAGCAAACTATGGACTTGGGTAATGTGTGGATGTGGGCTCCTAAGTTGTAACAATGAACAGCACGGGTGGGAGATGTTGATAATGGGAGAGGTTGTGCATGTGTGGAGGCGGGGGACTCTGTCTGCACCTTCGGATCAATTTTGCTGTGAACCTAAAACTGCTCTAAAAAATAGTCTATTTTTTAAAATGGTCAACAGCATTCCCTATATGCTACATAAAACCAATTCGAAGGGAGACAGAGAATAGGAAGGTAGCTGGAGGAGAATGTGGTATCAAGGGAGGATTTTTTTTAAGTTTATTTATTTTGAGAGAGAGAGCGAGAGAGCAGGGGAGGGACAGAGAGAGAGGGAGAGAGAGAATCCCAAGCACACTCCACTCTGTCAGGGCAGAGCCTGACATGGGGCTCAAACTCACAAACAATGAGATCTTGACCTGAGCTGAAATCAAGAGTCAGACACGTAGCCAGCTAAGTCACCCGGGCACCCCTCAAGAGAGGATTTTGAAAGATGAAAGCTAGCTGGGCATTTTGTTGCTGATGCTGATAGAGTGATTCAGTAGAGTAGAAGAAGCTGATTGTGCAGAAGAGGGATGGGGCTGACCTCAGAAACAAAGTCCCCGAGACATACAGAGAAGGTGGAATCCAAAACACAAGTAGAGGGGTTTGGCTTTAATAAGAAGAGGGACACTTCTGTTGTGACGGGAGTGAAAACAGATACTATACCAGTACTTTTGCAGCTGTCGTGATGGGGAAATGAGAGCGTTTCGGTCTGATTATTTCTGTTTCTCAATGAGACGTGATTTGATATCATCAGCTGAAAGGGGGTGATGGTTAGAGGTTTGAGGGGGAGAAGAGACACAAATAGTCATCTTGTGAAATGAACTTGCTAGAGAAATAATGCAGGACTTCTGGACAATATTGAGTACTCATTTGAGAATGGCAGTAGTCATGGATTTAAAGTGTGATCATTCAACTCGAGGTGTTATTTTCTCCATTCATCTTCAATTGCCTCAGAGCTATTACGGCCTAAGCCAATAGTTGGGTTTGACCAGCTTGGGGTTGTACTAGGCAAGTTTGGCCTAGATAGAACAAAACAGAGCAAAACAAAACAAAACAAAAATAAACATGCAGGTGAGCTTACTTGATAGGAGGAGGCACACTAGAGAAAGTTGGCTGGAAAGATAAAACTGGTGGTTGGATCATATGACAATTAAAATCTAGACTTGAAAGGGGTGATGACAAGGTCTAGGCTATGACCATTTAAAAGTATCTGAGGAAGGTGAAACAACAGATCATTGGAAGTGAGGAGGTCAAGGAACTCAGAAACCATGTTAAAGTCACCAAGGATGATGACAGAAACAGGGCTGAATTGGAGGAGGGTGAGCCAGGTTCTCCAGTGCTAAATAAATAAATGAGCAATGGAGAGGTTATTGATGACAGAAAAAAAAAATGGAGATAGGTTATATGGTCTGAAGAAATGAGTACCCCAAGAGCTGTGGGTTTTATAGGATAATGAGGAGAAAAGGCATAGAAGTAGCAATGGGAAGCAAGGAAGCCAACTTCCCCATTGTCAGCCTCTGGGATATGTGGACAACGAGAAAAAAAAGCAGACCCCACTTTTGAGTGCAATGGGGAAAATCATATATTAGGGCCAACCAGGTTTCAGTGAAGGCACCAAGATGAACAGAATGTTTAAAGAAGAGGATAAGGGGGCGCCTGGGTGGCGCAGTCGGTTAAGCGTCCGACTTCAGCCAGGTCACGATCTCGCGGTCCGTGAGTTCGAGCCCCGCGTCAGGCTCTGGCCTGATGGCCCAGAGCCTGGAGCCTGTTTCCGATTCTGTGTCTCCCTCTCTCTCTGCCCCTCCCCCGTTCATGCTCTGTCTCTCTCTGTCCCAAAAATAAATAAAAAATAAAAAAATAAAAAAAAATAAATAAATAAAGAAGAGGATAAGGATTTAAAGGAGTTCCAGAAAGTTTGGGGGAGACGGTGGATATTGAGTCAGATAATAATAATTGGGTCAGATATTAATAACAGCACCGGCATTGTTTATTGTCTCTTCCCCACCTCCTCCCCCACTAGCATGTAAACTCCATGAGGGTAGGCATCTTTGTCTATTTTGTTCACAGATATGTCTCAAGGACTAGAAAAGTGCCTGGAAATTCTAGATGCTCAGTAAATATATGTGGGTTTTTTTTTAAAAAGTTTATTATTTATTTTTGAGAGAAAGAGTGAGCACAAGCGGGGGAGGGGCAGAGAGAGAGACAGAATCTGAAGCAGGCTCCTGGCTTGGAGCTGTCAGCACAGAGATATATGTGGGGCTGAAACGAAAGAACCTCGAGATCATGACCTGAGCTGAAGCTGGAGGCTTAACCGACTGAGCCACCCAGACGCCCCATTGTTGAATAAATAACAGTAGCCAATATTTACTGAACACTAATGTGCCAGGATGCTGCTAAGTGTTTTATATGTATTATTACTACCACCCATTTTATAGATAGCAGTATTGAGGCACAGAGAAGCTAAATAATTCGCCTTAGGCCATGGAACTAGCAAGTGATAGACTTGAAGTTCAAACGCACTCGAGTTGTAGGTTGGCTCTGGAGCCCCTATATGCTGAACCTCCAGATTACCCCATCTCCTTATGGTTGGTGAACACACAGAGCAATGTCAAGCTAAGAACCCAGGTGATGGTAAATGACCAAAGAGCAATGAGGTTAAATATTAAATGATAACTATTATTACTGATTTCAAAAGCTAGTCTCAAAACTAGTAGTATAGGGCATTTGCTGCCCCTAATGTCACATACTCTTGGTCATCTCTCATTGTGAACCAGTCGCTTTCTGCTCTCAGTTTCCAGTTCTTTCCTCCATATCTTTACCCACTGTGTATCTCCCTTATTTGTTATTTTTAGTTTCCCCTGGCAAACCCTCAGCCTTTTCCACGAACTTTTTTCAAGGACAGTCAGGCACATTGGAACCTAATCTCTGAGCATGTGATATTGACACATCGATCTTACTGCAGGCCTTAGGATCACCGGGCTGACTCACTGTCATACTGATTCCAGCTACCTACTCATTCTGGAAGCACCCTTTGAAGTGCTGAGATTCTGCTGGCCATTTTATGAACGGCGCACACTATAAAGTAAAAAACGAAATGAACATTCCAACACTTCAGGAAAACCAAGAAAGAAAATGAGTATGTGTAGCTGGGTAACTGGATAGAAGAAACTCGGGATAGTGCCACTGTTTCTGCATTAGGGCCCCTGCATCATATCCCACAGTGAGACATATGCTCCCTGGGGTCAGGGCACATGGAAGGTCTCCATAAGCACTTGGTAAATCAGACTGAAGGTTAGTACCCACAGTGCACTGGTGCTATTTTATCCATTAAAGTTCTTTAGCTGTGTGAAACGGAAGCACCTCTGGCTTACGTAAACAAAAGAGAGTTTAGAAGAAGGATATAGGGAGCCTATAGGATTCAGGACAGACTGGGGAACCAGTCTCAGAAATGGGCAAGAAGCAATCAAGCTCCAGAAGCCACAAAGTAAGAATCTCAGTGAGAGTTCCAAAAGTCTGGTCAAGATACTCAAGTTGGATACGATGACTTTCCTAATGTCTCTGTTCTCTTTGTCCCTCTGCTCAAAACCCACATTCCATGGGGGAACATCTGATTGGCTTAACTTGGGTCACAAACCTCCTATCCAGCTCTGTCCACAGACCTGTCCTAAGGGGAAGAGATTATCTCCCAAAAGGAAAACAGGGTGGTGTTAATAAGAGGAAATGGGTGTGAGGCATTCTAATACAACAAATGCTCACAAGTCCTAGCTCTTCCATGGATGTTTAGGAAGACACATAACCTTAGCTACTCTCTGCTGTATTTTCAGAGTCCGTCTTGACTTGTTCTGAAGAGAAAGGTATCTTTTAAAACCAAACCAGGCATGCTTTAACATTATTATCAGTATCAAACAATATTTATTTGGAAGGAACTCTTTAATTTACTGTCACATGAATATTTCCTGGTATACCAAGTTGCCTTGTGTACAACTTGTCTCCCTCTGTGGTTTGAAGTTCTTTTTTCTTATCATTAAAAATAAAATTCTTGACTTCTTATTGATTTAAATTGTTATGGAAATTTTAATTATTTTCTTCCTTTTTTTATTTTGCCACTTTCCCCATTGGTTTTCTTTCATTAAAAACTGGGACCCACGGGCACTTGGGTGGCTCAGTCATTTAGGTGTCCAACTTTGGCTCAGGTCACTGTCTCACGGTTTGCCAGTCTGAGCCCTGTGCTGACAGCTCAGAGCCTGGAGCCTGCTTCAGATTCTGTGTCTCCCTCTCTCTCTGCCACTATGATAATGGCTATCACAATAACAGCACATGTGTCCCTAAAGAGAGATCTTGCTCTAATATGGATTAAACGGGGTTGCTATGTTTTTGGAAAGGAGTCATAAATCACTGCAAATCTATTTTGTTTTTGTCTTGTTTATCTCTGCAATATCCTTTAAGATCAGCATGATGGGACACCCATCTTGAGGGATTGTTGGAAAAGAGAGAAGACTCAATGAAAAGTACTATCATTTCAGTTCTTCTAGACTTAGCCCACATCTTGGCATGAAATATGTTTTTAATGAGATCGTTTGAGTGAGACCTTTCAGATATGTTCTGTTTGATAAAATTTGTGTCTATTGCAGCTACTATTTTCTTAATCTGTAAAAAAAAAATTCTATTTAATTATCACTTGTATTTTCACTGAATAATCTCATTTTATTTCCCAAGTGAGCTGGTTGCAAGAGTTATTTTGTCCCCATTTGATTCATGTAGAAACTGATTCATCAAAAGATTATGATCTACTCAAGGTCACATAGCTAGTTAATCATAAAATCAGGCCAAGAATCGGGATGTCTTCACTTCTGGGCATATAATTATTTAAGTGAGGGATCTAGAATTGATGCCAGGGGTGCCTGGGTGGCTCAGTCAGTTAAACCTCCAACTCTTGATTTTAGGTCAGGTCATGATCTCACAGTTTCATAAGTTCAAGCCCCACATTGGGTTCATCACTTATGGTGCAGAGCCTGCTTGGGATTCTCTCTCTCTCTCCTCCCTCTCTCTGCCTGCCCCCGCCCCTTCACACACACACACTCTCTCTCTCAAAATAAATAAATAAATGTTAAAAAATAAAGAAAGAAAGAAAATGGATGCCAGTACTTCACCTGGGGCCTTAGACCCCGCTCTTTCAAGGGCCTTACTCTGGCCAGAGAGATGTGACCGTTCAGATGTTCCTCCTCCTCCTAGACCACACCCTGGATCCCAGAAGTCTGGAGTTCACTGTCGTATCTCCCCAAGCTCATTTGGGTCTGCCATCCCCAGGGCAGACTGTGCCTTTGATGGAGGCACCACTAAGCCAGAGTGGCAGCCAAGGGGCAGCCATTTGGGGTGTAAGGGGATAGCCAGAGCTTGGGCTTATGGGCTGGAGTGTCCACATGAGTGTCCAAGACCCTAGTAATGCAGGATGGAGATGGGGGTGGGAAAGAAGGACTGGGAGCCAAAAGCCAGCTCTCCCATGTTGCCCAATTTCTGTGAGGATATCCACAGGGTCCCAGAATTCTGAATTCACACCTGGCTACCAGGGCCTTAGGAAAGCATATTTTTTCTCTGTAGGCAGACAGAGCATATTTTGTTTCACAGTTAGTGAGCTTGATTTATACCTTTTCAATATTTAGACATCTGATACGTGGCCTCCATTTGTACCCTTGCTCCAGGCCCTGCAAATGTGAGTAGTGGGCTTATAGTATGCCAACATATTTTGTTTGGCTAGAAATGCTGTGTTTGGGGACTTTTTTTTTTTTTTTTTTTTTACATCTTGAATTAGTTTCCAACATTAACATTTGGGAGATTTCATATAAGAATAGAGGTTTAAGGTTTCTCTTTTGAACAAAACACAGAAAATCATGTCATTCCAGGCCCGCCTACCTATATGGCAGAAAGGGGCCGGAGCCTGTGTAGCAACTGCCTGCTCTAGATGGGGCAGAGCTCTTGGCATTTGCTACAGTTCCCACCTACCTCCCTTCCATCAGCCTGGTGACCTCTCTGGCCCCTGGGGGCATTTGAGTTTGTCACCTATGATTTAAGTCCTTCATTAGATATGTCTTTTCTACGGAAAGCCACCATGCTGACACATTTAATGCATTTTTGGCCTCTTCTCTCCAACTTCCCTCAGAGAGAACGGTTTTACTTTTTCATGAGCTAAGTGTAATTCCCTAAACTTCTGTATGGATAAATGCATATAATTTTGGCATCTCATTCCCTGACTTCTGAATCTTAGGGAATCGTTAAAACAACAACTAGGAATGTTAAGAGAGCAATCTCTCGGCAGGGATCCCCCTTTCAGCAAGCCCTGCGAACTGGAAACCAAACGGAATGGATTTTCTCACTTGGACCCTGGCGAGGGAGGGAGATTTCTGATAACTGACAAAGGGCTTTTGTTCAGGTTTGCGTCGGATAAATCAGCTTGCCCCATTTCGTGGCCCCTTACTTTTTCCAGGTTCGTCTTCCCTTTCTGCCCCAGAAGGGCCCCTGCCCTTCCTGTCCCGTGCACCAGGGCCACAGGCCTGGGTGCCTTCGGGTCTCCAGCACGCTGCCTCTCCTCCACCCCGCCTCTCAGTCTGGAAAACAGCTTTGCAAGTTAACCTCCAGGGACATTCACTGGTTTTCCAGCGGGGTCCCCAGCCCCACAGGCTGCCAAAATAGGCTCTTTACACTCCATAGATGGGAGAGAAAAATCTGCTTGTTCGGTTGCAACTGTCAAGCAAAGGACGTGCTGAGCTCAGATAGAAATAGCAGCAGGGTCAGGGCAGGGCAAGGCCCCAGCATTTCATTAGCTCAGCTCGCTCAGGGTGATTAAATGCACACAGTGGCCCATGAATGGGGCCATGGAGGGCAGCCACACAGCACAGCACAGAAAAATCATTCTTTGGCTGCTGTCAGCTGGCTGAATGGGACTTAATTATTGGGATAATGAGAACTGATTTTCATTGTTTTAATTTTGGGGAAGGGGTGAGAAAAGAAGGGACTTTTTCCCTCATCTGGGTGAAAGGATGCTAAACTATGGCCTCCACCAAGGCCCCACATCCTCCAGGCTGCTGTTGGCTAAGCCTCCCGGGTTTGCTGTTTTCTATGGATGCAGTAAGAAAGGGTGTTAGGCTTGTGTTCTGTGTCCGTGTTTCCTTTAGGCCCTGTAATCCTGGCAGGATGTGTCTTCCTAGGAGCATGTCTGTGCTGGCATCTGTCCCCAGCAGCTGTCTCAAACTAACAAGGACGGAGAGAATCCACCAGACAGATCTATCTGTTCCCAGCCCCTTCCAAGTGCTTCCAGGTCATGAGTGAATCCCATCTTGTTCCTTCTTTTGTTTTGTTTTAAATACAAGACCTAGTGAATTAAAACAATCTGCTCAGGTCAAACATAGACAAAGAATTCTGAGTTCCTAGCACTCATTTTGAAGCTCAAGATCTAGGTGCTGTGGAAATACATAAGGACATATCCCCCCTGCAAGAAAGTCAGCTGGGGAGACCCAGAACGATTAGAGAAACGCACAAGGGGGCCCTAACTGAAGGCAAAACTGGCTAACCAGAAGACGAAAGAGAGATTTGGAGTTTGCATTTTGGAGCAGTGAGGGAAGATTGATGAAGCCAATGGAAGCTTGCGAGGGCTCCAAGTTTGAGTACAATTTCAACCAGAGCAAAGAGTGGAACTGGACGGTGTGTTTGAGAGGAGGAAACAGACAGACGTTACTGGAATGAAGAATCCACGTGAGGAGTATGGCCAGATGGTGCAGAGCTGCGAAAGCCAGAGCGTGCGTTTTTTCTTCCGAAGTCCATCTTTGTCCATAAAAAGTGCTTGTTGTCACTTTCATTTTGTTTTTACTCTTATCCCTGCCCCCTGCTCCCTCCTGCCCAGCACTTTAAAGAGAAAAGACAGAAAGGCAGAGGGCCTGCCCTTCTTCTTGGAACGCAGAGAAGGAAACTCCCTTTGGTTTTTTTTTTTTTTTTTTCAGGGCTTTTAGGTTTAGGTTTAAGACCTTTGCCGGCTCCTTCTCAAGGACTGCCCAGGCCACCTCCTCCCACAGACCCTCACCCTTCCCAATTTAGTGTAGCCTCTTCTTTTCTTGCAGACTTTGAAAGGACCTGAATTCAGTTCTTCAAATCTGGCAACTAGGTTCTTTGTACCAAGGAATAAATGGCTAAGGGGGACTGGCTGTGATAGGTTAATGGCCTACCTGGCCCCTTTCCCAGGAGAAATGCCATAGTCCTTCCCAGAAGCCACATCCTATATGCACAGCCTTGATAGAACATATCTTCCCGTCAGAATCAATTAATCATGCCTGTCAACACTGGGAATGGCCTCTCTGGCTGAAACAGTGGCTACGACCCTCATGCTTGAAGAATCCTTTGCCTTGGAAACCCATGTAGGTCAGAGGGGAAAGTGGAGTCCGGGTGGCATGCAGTATTTGTAGGGTATGTTTTCGCATCTCTGGAACCTATTCTTGTGCTTTTATGTCATCCAACTAACTTTGCTCATCACAAAGCTATATTGTCAGCGCAAACCTTTGTGGCCTTGCGTGGACCTAACACCATTCATTTCAGAAAGAGAGAGCTGGAAGGGTGGAATTTGTAATAAAAGCTCTTAGTATTTATACATTTTGTCTGAGATCTTCAGGCACTTAAAAATGATTTGAAGTGGCTACTCTCCAACATGTCTTTTCTTTTCCAATCTTTTTTCCTCTTGGCAGCCTGTAGCATCTTTCTCGAAAACATACCAAATCCTGACTCTTCCTTTACTGAGACCTCCATTGGTTCTCTATTGTCTACAGAAATAGTCCCCACACTTTTTTGATTGAACCCTCTAAAATTAAATGAATCTTGAATATGTACACCCACTGTATATTTATTTTTACATTATACACATGTATTTCTTTACTAATACATCATGTATTATAAAACATACACACAATTAAATTTTAGAAGGCCGAAATAAAGTTGAAATAAGCAATAGCCTAAAATATCTTGCTAATCATGATGGCTTCATTGTACTGTCATTAGCCAGTACCACAAAACGTGATCAATGTGTCAGGCAAAGTTCATCATAAGTGATAGAGGATGTAAATCCATATGTCTGATAGTTCTCTTAGAATTTTCTAATTGAGGTTCGCTCTCTTTCTTGTTGCATCTGAACATTTGGTCATTCTTTTCAGCTAGAATATGACTGAAGACAGCTCGTTCGAAGGGAAGTATAAATGCTACTCTTATTATTTACCTATGCTTATACTATCTTTGATCTGTTGTTTCTTTGCAGGAATATTTTTAGTCCCCTTGTCCATTTTGTATATATTAGGTTGAACTAGATAATATCCATAATTCATAACATATAAACTGTAGTGGCTTATATTTTGTTAAAAGCCTGGAGAAGAATGAGGACTGAGGACACCACTGTTGAGCTCTCTGTACTGTGCAATGCCTAATCTTACCATAGGATGCTTTATCTCATGAACCATCCGTGACCAGTAGCCATAGCCATGGATGGAATGTCAACGTATATATTAAATGTTATAAAGCCGAATTTCTTATTTCTTAGATAAAAATAAAGTTAAAATTCTGATAATTTCTGCCTGAATCCTAATGGATTGTTTTGTGTAACTCTGGGGTGTGCATCCCATTTGGAAACCAAAGGTCTACAGGATTAATTTCAAACACAATAGCATTGATGGAAAAGGCCTTTCTCTGTCTAACCTCAGTCCATCTTCCCAGCCTCATCTCCCATTGTTCTCTGTCATGTACTATTGAGACTTTCCTTGCTTCTTAAACAGGAAATATACTTTCATAACTCCATTCCTTTGTACTTATTTTTATAGCCAACCAAATGCCTTTCTCCTGTTCTCTGCTTGGCTAACTCCTCCTCAACTTTGAGGACCCAAGTTAAATCTTTAAAAGACCTGATACCCTTAGACCAGAGGTCAGCAAATTTTTTCTATAAAAGGCCAGATAGAAAATATTTTAAGTTTTGCAGGCCATACTGTTTCTGTCACAGCTACTCAATTTTGCTATTGTAGTACAAAAGTAGCCATAGACAATACGTATGGAAATGAATGTGGCTGTGTTCCAACAAAACTGTCTTTATAAAAATAGGTGGTGGACTGCATTTGGCCCTAGAGCTGTAGTTTACCAACCCCTGCCCTCAAAAGCTTGTCCTACTTGTAGCTTTTTTCCCCATGATTGTCTGTTTTAAAAGCACATCTTCCTCAAAGGACTAAATCCCTTGCAAGTCAAAGACTTATTCCTATTCCCTAGAAGCTAGAAGTCTGAGACCTAGAAACCACCAGTAAAGGCATATTATTGATTATCAAGAATTATCATGATATTCTTGGTGGAAAAATGGAGAAAAAATGTTCCATTGGATACAAGATTGAATGGCTTACTTCTATGTCTTATCTTAAGTAAAAGATTATATAAAAATCCTAATTAATGAGATTAAAGGATTTGGCTTGCGTTAAAACTAGGCTTTCTATCAGGGCAATCAGTGTCCTGCTCACCTGACCACCCACGTTCATGTTCTTATCACATTGTTTTTGCCCACAGCTTCAATAGAATCTGGAGAATCACTATATTTTCAACCACACAGCCACTGGTAAGGCCAAAACCTCCGTGTATTTATATGTTGTTTTATGGTTTACAAAACAAGTGCATAATTCCCATTTTGTAGATGAGGAAACTGGGGCATGTTAAATAACTTACCCAAAGAATGATATAGCTGGGACTTTGACCCTGGTGTTCTGATTCCAACCTAGACTCTTTCATTACACCAGGCAGCTCCTTAAGTAGTTACAACAAAATAGCACAGTGCAAAATTAGTTCAAAGAAGAAACTGATCCCATCTGAAATCCCAAAGAGAACTTGGGACATTGTATGTGAGAATTTCAATGGTAGTTTGTAGAGTTGGCCCAATAGAAATATAGACGTCTTGCCAACTTTGCACAAGATACATAAATCTCACAATCAATTTAACTACCTTCATTTATCTTGGAAACACAAAAATTTAGACTATAACTTGGCTTGAATGAAGAGATTCACACCAAGCCTGCAATTCTGCTGCTCTTGTAAAGTGTTTCACGAACCCCAGTGTGAAGACCTTACTATTTTGTTTGACTGTGAAGGTAGTCTGTACATACTGGCCACTAGTGGAAGGTTAATACTGACTCAGAAGCAAGAGGACCACTGACTGAATCACCACCACTTACTATAGTCCTCTGCTCTGTATTCCTTGGAAACTTCTTGCCTCAGTTTGGGCTTGACCCAACCCACTTAGAGGGAGAGAGAGCAATTTTACAGCCCTGCATGGAATGACTCCAAGCCAATCGTATCTATTTCCAAATGATCTGACGCAGCAAGTGGATCATATTTCCTTTGGAGGCTTGGCTGAGGACAGTTGGGTTGGTGACATTGAGCCAGAGTGAATAAAATAAGGCTGTGAAGAAAAATCTGAAATGGTCTCTAAGGAGATAGGACTAATGAAATGCTCAGGTCAGGAGTGAGGTACTTTCTGGAGAGATTGAAAAAAAAAAAAAAAGAAAGAAAGGAGGACAAGGTGACCATGTGTGAAATTCAAACGAATCAACGGTGATTTGAGAAAGCCAGGCAGATTGGCACATGCCCAGTACCTTTCTGAGAGCAGGCACTAAGCCTAAAATAATTCACAAAATCTACCTCTCATTTTTATTCTTACCTTTATTTAGATTTTTTTATTGAAAATTTTTATGGTTGGTTCCCTGTCCACTTTCTCCCTATCCTGCCAAATGTATTTGCCAAAGACCAACAGACCCCTATGTTCAATTATTCTGGCCTTAGGGGATAATGTTTAAGGAGTTCCAAGAACAGGATGTGGGAACAGCAGAGAAGTTAGGTTTCATTTAAGGTCCTTGGAAAGAAGCAAGTACCCTAGGTTGCTAAGATAGAAATGGAGCTAGTTCTTAACAGATCCTGTGAAAGGATAAGCTGAGCCCTAGAACTAACTCTCAATCAGGGGAGTTTCTGTTCTCATGGATACAGGCAGATCTTCTGAGTGCCATGGGCATGCATTTGCTTCATTGTTCCCTGCTTTGATTGTGCAAAAATATTTTCAAAGCAAAGGCATAGTGACAAAGTTGGGCTCTTTGAGGCTGTTCCTTGAGCAAGAGGAAGTGTGTACCTTTGGCTGTCCACTTGGCAATGATGTCTTCATACTACTTCTTTCCACCCAACTATTTTGGCCACTGGAGTTGTTTTAGCAGAAAACAGTCTAAAAAGGACACCAATCACTTCCCTTTTCTTCATGTTCTTCATATCAACTCACCTGGCATGTTTCAGGCATCTGCTGTGTGCCAGGCCTTTTTTTCAGAATGGAGCAAGATTGTCCTTGCCCTCTTGCCTTAACAGTCTACCTGGAGAGACCACCAAGTAGTCGAGGTACCTGGGGCAGAAATAGTCTGAGAAACACAATGGAGACTCAGGGGAAGGAGCCCTTGTAAAGCAGCTTCACCAAAGAGCGGACGTGAGAAAGGGGAGAGGGCATGACTATAAAGGGAACTCTGTCCATCACTCATTCTTCCACACATTGATTCCCCATTTATTACCTGCTTATTATCTGCCAGGAACAAGGGGCTGGGAATTCAAAGATGAATAGGACAGGAGGCATGGGTTAGAGGGGAGGGGGAATAAAAGTGGAGCTGAAAAACAGATTGGGCCAGATTGGCAAGGGCCTTGCATGCCACGCTGAGTCTGAACCTTGTTCTGTACACAATGAGGAGCCTTTGAAGGTCTTTGTGTGGGTGGTGGCACAGATTTCCACCCCACCCCATTATTTCCAACCTCAGGCCCTGATTTGTTTGTCTCATAGCACTTACTACAATTTAGAAGTATTTTATTCACTTGTCTGGTTTCTGCTTGTTTCCTGTCTGGCTCCCCAACTGGGACGTGTGTCCCATGAGGACAGAGATCCTACTGGTCATACTTACCGTTGTCTGCCCGGTCCTAGGCACAATTTACCAAATATCAGAAATATTTACCAAATCAGATCTGTATTCAGAGGATTGTCTCCTATTTGTAGAGTGGAGGGCATCTGAGGCTGGGTGATCCTGTAAGGATTGTAGTGACAAAGAGATGCTGGGAACCTAATCTGGGGCACTGATGGCATAGATGGAAGGGGGAAAGATTTAAAGGACTCATCAGAGTTAACACTGACAGACCTGGATGAGGGAGAGGGAAGGGTCAGAGGGGCCTCTAAGGTTTCCATTGGGATGTCTGAGTGGCTGGTGATACCATTGAGAGAGAAAGGAGAGGGGAGGAACCCGAGGAGGGGCTTGTCATGGGAAGCAGGAGGGCGTAGATAATGAGATCAGTTTTGGACATGTGCGATTTGAGACAACTGTAGAATGTCCAACTGGAGATGTTCAGCAGTCAGAAATATATGTGAGCAATTCAGGAGATGGCTGGGGCTGAGGTCACAGGTTTTTGGTAATAAATGAAGCCAGCAGAGAGTAAGGTCACTCAAGGAGAACAGAGTTCGAAGAGACAACAGAAGTCCAAACCTGGAGGAAACACAATTTTATGGGAGAATACGAAAAAGAAGCCATGGGAAAGACAGAAGGGGAGGTCCAAGAAGTAGGAGGAGAAGAGAGGGGGACTTCTGGCCACTGTTGAGAAAGACCAGCCCCATCTAGGTCAGAGCAATGAAAATGGGAGCTGCCATCCTGGGTGACTAATATTGCCCCTTCCTTACCATGTCAGTGGTAAAGGGAAGCTCTTAGAAATTCTGGGTCACTGAGAACAGAAACACATCTGTGCAGTTTACCAGGATTTTCACCATCTAAGAGACCCTGGGGGTGGGGCCAGATTTAGTCATGTGCTGAGTGGTGTGCCTATTTGAGAATGTTCTCAGCTTGGAAACATTTTTTGAGTGGGCAACCACAACTCAAACACTGGCAAACCCTTCCTCCTATCACCTCCTACCAAAAATGGCTCATAAGGACTAGGCAGTTGCTTAACAAATGGCCCCCACTGTGGGTCTGGGTTCAGGTTCCAGCAGGGTTATTGCAAATGGCAGCTGGTTCCAGATTTCTCAAGGAAGAGGCTTTCCTCTGGGAGCTGGTTCACATGTTAGTGCTGATCTTAACCTTCCCTCAATCCTAACCTCTTTTTCTTAGCATTCCCTGACATATCCAAAACTGTTTCTACAGACACCTCATTTTCCCTTCTTTCATGCCACCTATGTACTACTACCTTCTACTTCCTGCCCTCTAGCACAAACCAGTGATTTCCACACTTATTTTAGGCTCTGAAAATGTTGCAGAAATGAAATGAGAATGTAAAGAGAAGCCCAGGACACAAAACAGACCAAAGAGGATATGCTCTAGCTAAAGGGAAGAATGTAGGGGTCTAGCAATCCTGTCACTCAGAGTCCCAGCATTCCAGGGGATCTGCGGTGAGTCTCTGATGCAGGAGAATCCACACTGATCTGAAAGTCTGTGGGGCCTTAGCCCCATGTCTTCCCAGGTCTCTGTTGTATTTGGGTCTGGAGAGAGCGTCTGCAGGTCATGAGTCACTCTCTTTTCCTGGGCATTTTCCCTTCCAGGGAAAGAACAGGGCAGGCTGGTGCAGAGTGTTGGAACACCACTACACAGAACATGCTCCCACCATTCCCACCTTGGTCTCTACCAGAGCTGCATGGCCCAGGTTCTTGGGCCTTCTCTATGAATGGAGTCATTTAATCTATTAATCTGTGGTCAACCCACAGATTCCCTGGAAAAGGCTGCTTGGGAAGAGGACTCACAGACATGGCTGTCCCACTGTAAGCAAGACCCCAGCGATCCTGTCTTTGAGAGGCAGAAGGAGGAAAAGGAGATTTGTAAAGTCAGCATCATGTCCTCAAATTCTCTCTCTCTGTCTCTCTCTTTGTCAATTGCTCTATCTCCCACCTTCTTTTGGGTTTGGTGCTGGGTGAATCCTGTCAGTCCCCCAGCCAGGGACCGCCTGTTCTCCCCTCTGGGGCACGCACCCTGCTGCCCAACCCAGCCCGGCCCAGCCCTGCTGCATACTTCCACTCAGATCGTGCGTCACAGCTATTCATCTTGTTTAGTGCTCGGCTTGGCTGCAGATGCTGTAAATATGGTAATTTTAGACTCCCTGATTGGAAAGCCTTGTGGGTCAGGGAGGAGAGCAATTTGGTTTACTCTTGGAGAGCTGGTTCCAAGCTGGCTCTGCCACTCTCTGTGCACCCCTCTTCACCAAGCTGTGGCCCCATCAGGGCTTCCCCTCTCTTTGTGTTCAGTCCCGATTTCTCTGAGCCTGGAGAGGAGTAGGATAGATCGGATGTATCTGGGCCCTTGGCCTGGAGAATTGCGGGTTAGCACTGAAAGCATGGAGGCTGAGGGGCCAGAGTGAGGCCAGTGACTCATGGGGTGGGGGTCCTGACCCTGGCAAGACAATGCCGAGGGCGGGCTGCCTGGAGATTAGACCCCCACCCAGGGCCGTGTGTTCGGGGGCACACTGAGGATGAAGTGGGGGCTGCCAGAGGCCCCTGACCCCTCCTGAGCTCTCTCCCTTTTCCGTTCTTTCCCTCCTGACCTCCCCCTGTGGGGGGCTGTCACTCCCAAGGGCCTTAGGCAGCAGCTCCCAGGGTTGTCAGCTAATCCCTCCTCCCATCCCTTCGGGGGCTTAAAGGCATAATTTGCATTTGATTACAGGACCCCTGAACTGGGTTGGAGATTCAAATCCCTAGGGCGAGACTTGAGGCTGACAATTTCCAGCACCACGAATCAGTGGGAGCTGAGAGTCTTGAGCCCAGGGCCATGTCAGGTTCTGCAAAAGCCACTAGATATGCTTCCAGCTGTCTGTTCGCCCTCCTCAGCAGGACAATCCTAATTCCAAGGCTCTGAGTTGGACTTGGAAAGGTCTTGGTTTTTGTGTCTGTCTATAAGTCATAGAATGTTTGAACCCAGGAGCCTGCTCAGATTTCCTTGAGTCTAACCTGATGAGAAGTGATTTGTGCCAAATCACAGGGCCAGGTAACCACAGGATTGTTAGCTCACATCTGCTGCTTAGGCCAGGCGCTGGATATACTTGTAGAGAAGGCTCTAGAAGAAAGAAAAAAAAGTCTGCTAGGTATTTCTTTGTTACTGATTCCTGGGGGGACACCACGGCACAATCCTAGTGCTATCGCATGATGTTTGGTCACCTCCAGCGACAGGAAACTTGCCTCTATAAGTCAGTCTATGAAAACACTGGTCCGCTCTGTTGTGTCATAGTTCTTTACTGCTGCAAACTGTTTGTGCTAAAAATGCCTTGTAGCCAAACTGCACCGTTTTGGACTGATTTTGGTTATGGTTTAAAGAAGCTCAGGCATCAAGCATCCCCAACAAAATGATCTTACTGCTCTCCATCCTATAGAATAAATCAGAATCACAGCTAAAATAGTCTTCCCTAGAGAGGTATGGCTTGGTCTACTTTGAAAAAAAGATGGGCCTTGTGTTTAAACACCATTTTGCCTGTTGAAATGCAAATGGTTGGAGTACTTGGAAACTGTTTGTTTTTTAGTGGATTCACAAGTCCCCCCTGAAAAAAAAAGAAAAAAAAAACAACTGTTCTACAGAATTTACTAAGCACACTCTTCCTTCACATGCAGCATGGGATTTTATATCAGCCATCCCTGGTGGGTCAGAAGTCTGAAAGCTTTGCTGTACCAAATCCATCAACCCCAGCAGTGATCTGTTTTCTAGAGAGGCAAGGGTGGGAGGGTGGGGGTTGGTACAGGCTTTCTGGGGAGATTTGAAAATAACAACACATTGGTGAGGGAAGGAGTTGCTTCCAAAATTTTCAAAAATAGTTAAGGAGGAAGTATTTATAACCATGAGGACTGGCCAGTAGAGAACACTGACAAGCTGGTGGAGGGTGAGGAAAGAGAGGCAGGAGAGCATGGAGGTGGCTCAAGACAGGAGTTTAAAATTGTCTTTATAAAATTCCCATTATCTCCCAGGCAATCATTTTTGACAGCATCCCCCACCACCCGCCAGACCTGGTAAAGAAACCTTCACAGGGCTCCCCACCCATCCCCTGGGTTCACGCGTGGCCTCGGCACAAGTCTGCTATCTCACCTCCACTTCCGTGCTATCCTGTGCTCCACCCCAGATTACTGGTCCCAGATTACTGGTCCTGCCTGTCACTTCTCTGCTTCTGCTCCCCTGCCAACAAATTAAATACTCTGCCAGGCTCTGGCCCGGTAGTCAGCACCCCCATGCCCTGGCTCCGGGGGACCTTCCCAGGCACATGCCTTACCCCTCATACGTATGAGGCCAAAGGAGCACACTTACCACCTGGCAGAGTGCTTAGAGAGTACCTGGCATGTGGTAAGCACTCAGTTCTTACTATGATTTTATAATCTGTCTTTTGCTTAGGCCACTTCTCCCCTCCCTCTCATTCTGGCTGGACTCCAACGCCCCCAGCCGCCACCACCTTCATAAGACGTACCTGCCTCTGGTCTCCTATAACAGTCTGATGTGAGCCACATTCATATGCCTGATGCACTTAACAATATTTATGTCCCAGGTTTATCTCTTTTTCCAGAAGGAAAACACGTCCAGGTCAAGGGCTTTCTCTCACACTTATTTATAAGCCCTCAGCACCTAGCACAGTGTAGTGTACACAGTAAGTTCTTATACTAGACTGTGATGGCCTTAACAATGATAATGGCTCTACTCTATTAAGCGTATGTGCAGGTTACTGGGGACTTCTCCCACCTGGATTCATCTTCATAACAAACCAGTGAGTGTTCCCATTAGTTCCATTTCATGGAGGACAGTAAGGTTCAGAGGATGTTCACTTGCCTGAAATCATCGTCTATGTAGTGAATGACAGAGCTGTGATTTGAACCTAGGTTGGTCCATTCTAGAACTTGAACTTGAACTTCTACAGGCTCCCTTATACTCTCACGAAGACAGGGACTGTGTCTTTCCCTAAGACAAGGTTGCAAATTGGCAACCAGAAGACCAAATCTGGCCCACAGATGTGTTTTGTTTGGCCCGTACAGTGTTTTTTAAAAATCGGGAGATTTTACATCATCATCTACATTTCTGGCTCCACTGGAAAACCTGGGAGATCTGGTCACCCTGAATACTAGCATGACAAGGCTGAGAATCAGCCGTGCCCTCCTTTCTCTCTGGCCCTTCCAGGCATTGCCTGCCTCAACTTTTCAGTTCAGTGTTTCTCCCCCAGGGTGGTGGCATGAGACGAAGGTCCATTCTTGGTTACGTACGACTGTCCCAGATAGTGTAGAATGTTTAGCAATCCTGGCCCTCACTCACTAAATCAGTAGCACTTTCCTCCAATCATCTGGATGATCCTAATCACCACCAAATGTTTCCAAAGCCCCTGGTGTAAGGCACTTGCAGATCATCCCTTGTATCACCAGTGACGGCACACAGTAGGGCCTCAGGTAAATAGATTAAACAGACTTACAATGAAATATCCACACTGAATCCTTCCCCATATCAAAGGTTCCCATGAAAACAGAGGCAGAAAAACGGAGTAACCATAGCATTTAAAAAATAAATTATCTGAAGATAATTTAACACATTCTTCTAAACACCTGTCCAACAATGGGGAAAAAAATTAGTAATAACACATTTCCATTGAGGCATTTCCATTCTGCATGCCTCAGCTCCCGCTGTAATGTTAATTGGTTATGGTTTTCTTCTAGGCCTTACATGTAACGAGAGTTACTGTACAGCTGTCAACCAGACCCCACCCGGGAAAGGCTCCATTTAAAGGGAAAAGAACTGAATCACCCACAGCTTTTACAGAGAGGTGTTCATAATATTTTTGCTTTCCGTTCTAATTATAAAAATACTGCGTGCTTACAGTAGACATTTCAGAATATAGCAAAATACTAGAAGTAAAAATCACTCATAATTTCATTGCCTGAAGATAATGATTGTTTATATTTTTGTATATTTCCCTCCAGTCTTTTTTTTTCCATATGCACGTGTAATTTGTGTTTATTGTTGCCAGTTTTATTTGGCTTTTAGCAAAATTGAGACATACCGTTTACAGTTTTCCTTGCCATCTCATGGCTGTACCCATTATCAGTTTAATCAATCCCCATTTGTTGGACATAGAGTTGCTTCTCAGTTTTTATAGTAAATAATATAGCAATCAGCTTCCTTGTTCCTAAGTTCTGATTATTTCTATAGAAACTGTGATAGAACCATCAGCACAAGAAGAAATCATCCCCTCTACAGGAAGATGGTGTTGGCTCTGGATCTAGAGAAGATGGGTGGAGTAAAGGGGAGACTGAGGTCTGGTAAGGAATGCCCAGGCAGGGAGGAGCCCGTGTTATTGAACTTGAACCTCATCCTGCAGCTGCAGGCCGGCCATCTGCCCAGAGTGAGGGGAGGGGCTGTGGGGTTGGGGACTAGGATTCTAAGCTCTCACCGCAGGATGCAAACAAGGGCTTAACCGAAGGATGAAAATGGTTTGGCAACACTGAGAGCCCAGTCGCGGTCACACCGTGGGATTTAGTGATAGAGACCATAGGCACAGACACCCAAGTCTCCACAGAGCTAGGAGACCGAAGCCAAAGTGGTGAGGGGGTAAGGGTGGGGATCGTAGGATTAACTCAGGTTTGGGAAATGGTCTAACAGATCCAGCCAGAGTTCAGAGGGGATGGTGAGAGCCTCAAGAAATCTTTTGCCACCCCCAAATGGAAAGATTACTGTAATACCTAAGTAAAAATAGTTTTGCAACCCAGGAAATAGAACTAAGAAGTTATCTTTGCCTATGAAAATGGCTTTACAGACCCAACCTCAGTTGGGCATAGACCCTGAGTTGCTGTTATGGTATAAAAATAACAACAACAAACAATTGCTACAGCATGTCACAGTTTACAAAATGCTTTATACAATATATTAACCCAATCTCTTGGAGTGGGTGTTATTAAATGTTATCCCCTATTTTGCAGAAATGAAAATTGAAACTCAAATAGTGTGATTTGTCTAAGTGCAAACAGCAGCAGTATTGGGCTCCAGATGAGGATGAAGGGCAGAGTTGTGATAATTAATATACTCTCTTGTGACCTACTCTTCTGTTTTTGCAAAATGACTTTTGTTAGGAAACAAATATATCCCGTGCCTGTGACCTTGACCTCCTCAGCAAGATGAATTAACCTGGTGAGCCACCAAGAAGAGCCAGTTCTCTCCATGTTTAGAGAGTGGGCTTAGTGTTTTACCTAGCAGACTGATCTTGCTGTGCCTGGAACAGACCATGCACATTCCTGCCGCAGGACCATTCCCTGTCAGGTGGTTCCTACACCTGGAATGTTCCCCTCCAGATGTGGACACGCTCTTTCCCTACCCTCTTCAAGTCTATGCTTAAATGTCACTTTCTCCGTGGTGCCTCCCCTGACCACCTTATTTTTAAATTGCAACCCTCCCACCACCCTACCCATTGCTGGCATTTCCTGTCTTCCTTCCCTGCTTTATTTTTCTCCATAGCATCAATCACCTTCTAATATACTATGCATTCTTTTCATTTTCTCCTTTCTCTACTAGCATGTGTGATAAGGACAGGATTTTTGTCTGTTTCATTCCCTGCTTTTTCCCTATGCCTAGAACATGTCTGGAACATAGTAGGTGCTCAAGAAGCAATTGCTGAATGAATAGCAGTAGAGGTATTAGAATAAATTTTAAAAAATATTCGTAAGGGGCGCCTGGGTGGCTCAGTCGGCTGAGCGTCTGACTTTGGCTCGGGTCATGATCTTGCAATTGATGAATTCGAGACCCACGTGGGGCTCTGTGCTGACAGCTCAGAGCCTTGAGCCTGCTTCAGATTATGTGTCTCCTTCTCTCTCCGCTCCTTCCCTGCTCATGCTCTGTCTCTCTCTGTCTCAAAAATAAATTTAAAAAAAAATTAAAAAAATTCTTAAGAACATTAGCACAGTGACTAGCTCACGATAGAGAATCAATGCATGTTGGTTCCCTTTCTCTCCTTCCCTTCTCCTGTGTTAAATGTTATCCACTCAGCACGGTCTTTTTTTTTACAATTAAAGTATTTCTGGAAGGATAACACATTAAGACTTGACATCTAGTCCACGAAGCAGATATTGCAGGGAAAGCCCCCCCGACATTGGCCCTCTAGGGAAGTGGGTGAGTCACACCCTGAAGTAACCAGCATCTCCTGGTCCATCTAGTGGGAGGGGGACTCAAGGTCTCCCTGGGCATTTCCCACACTGTCTGTGATTCCACCCAAGTGTGAACCAGTGCAGGGCAGATGGGAGACAGGCATGGGGGACCGTGGTGGAGTGAGGCTCCCTCCTTTTCACTTGCTAGAATTGCCACCTTCACAGACATCTGTGCAGGTGAATCCTGGCACATCTGTTCATTGACCCATATATGGAAGGCGAAAGTTTTCCTCAACCCTCTTGGGGTCCCTGGCTAGATCTGAAAATTAAACTGATAAAGACAGTTTAGTATGAGAAAAGCATACATATTTGTTTAAGGTAGGTTGTATGTGATGCGGGAACCTTCCCAAGGAAATGGAAGCCTGGAGAAACTGTCGGATCTGAGTATTTGTAGGCTCTGTTTGATCAGGAGTGGGCAGTCGTGGAGGAATGTGATAGCTTAAGGAACATGAGGCAAGTGTAGTAACCTGGGGGAGCTTAGCAAAGCCTGTTTATTAAGGTTCCTCTTGTCCCTTTGTCTTTGGAGATAAGATACCTCCAGGTATAGGAAGGGCACCCCTTAAATGAGGGTCTTATGACCCATTTCATGGGAACAGTGTTGGTGAGGGGCAGGGTGGGGGGTAAGAGAACACAGTGATATTCCTGCTTCTGCCATTTTCTCAGTCTCCTTCAGCTTAAAGTATTCAATATGCCAAGGTGCCATATTTTGGGGTAGCATATTCTGAACCCCCTCACCTGCCGTGGTGTTGCAGAGGGTCCCATGACTTTGGCTGGGGCATTGCTGGGTTCCTCACTCACACACTCATCCTTTCATGCTCACGTTCATTTATTCAGGAGGTGTATATCGAGTATCAGCATGTGTTTAGTGCCGTGCTAGGGCCTAGGGGAGCTGTGTAAACAGAACAGACTCAGGCTCATGGCTCCCAGTCTGTAAGGCGGACAGACCTCAAACTTGAAAGTCTTTCCAGACCCTGCGCCACCTTTTGGTTTGACTTTCCTATCTTCCTTTGGAGTTTTTTCTTCCCAGAGCCTTGCTCAGGCTGCTCCAGGAGCCAGTGGCCTCCTACCTCTGCACCCTCCCTCCTTGCAAGCAGGCCCTCATTCCCCGTCCCCCACCCTGCCCCAGATTGTTCCAGAAGCAAGAGCCAGATGGAGGATTGTAGCCCCAAGCTAGCCAGTGGGCTAGTCAGGGGGAGAAAAGGGCCTCTAATTCCCTAAGGAGAGGCTCGCCTGTCCTGAATGGCAGGTGCCAGAGCTTTGGGGGAGCAGGGCAGGTCAGAAGAGGAGGAGCCCAGAGCAACGGGCGGACCCCCAGGGCAGAGGCGAGGCAGGCTAAGCGGGGGTGGCTAGAGAGAGAATGAGAGAAAAGGAGAGATTGAGGAGTAGTTTTAGTGTGTGAAACAAGAGGGGAACTGTCACAAGAGGTTTGGGGAAGCTTTGCTGTGAAATACCCAGCGGGTACGCCCTCCAAGGCCTCTGGAGAAAACCGGCTGTGGAGATCACATTAGTCCTGAAAGCTGTAGGAGTAGCTGTGTTTCTCTGACGGTGAGTCCAAGTGGAGGCTGTGCTGCAGGGACGGCCAGCCTGTTCCCTGACTGTTTCCGCACACTGTGGGTTTCCACTGTTCCCCGAGTAAGCCACATGATTTCCTGCCTCTCTCAGCCACCATTCAGGGCCATTCTCAGGAGTCCCCAGCATCTCCAGCAGTGCTGCCTCTCCTTCCTACGATCCTTCCAAGAACTCTTAGCTGGCCACCAGGAAGCATTCTCTGTTCCTCCCCCCCCCCGCCCCCCCCCCTTCAACCTCTCCTCGGACATTCCCTTGTACTTGCTCATTATATTCCTGAACATGACTTAGCTGTTGTACCACCTACATTGCACACTCCTTGAACCAACTTCCCAGAGCAAGTCCCAGAAAGGTTGCTCATGGAACGGGCTGGTAGCAAAGGCAATCGACATCCCAAATGTGCCTGCCCCCTTGGGTCTAGTCCCTGGAAACAACTCCAGTGGCCTTGAAGAATTAATATTCCTGTCAGAGTGGCTGCCCTTCTAAGGGTCCTGATAGCTCTTGTTATATGCAAAGTGGAAAAGGTAAGGGACTGTTCTCTGCATTTCCTGCCTTTCAATTGAGTGAGGACAGACAGATGATTTATTGGGCATTTCCTAGCCTCTCCTTCACCATAGGAAACCAGCCTGAAAAAAAGGTGCAAATTTTAAAAAGATGTGTGGCTGTTTTGAGGGGGCGTGGGGAGAATTCCTGTGTACCATTAAAGTGAACAAAGAAAACCTCTCACAGCAGGAACTCTGGTCCAGAAGCAGACTACCCATAAATTCCCACCACCCTTTGAGGGCGCAAAGCCACGTGTGCTGGTGCCGGGAGACTAAGGCTTCGAAGTGTCCTCCTCTCTTGGCTCCCCATTTCCGGATGATCCAGCCTGGGCTTAGGGTGGTAGAGGTGTGGCCTTAGCCATCAGCTTTCGCCACAGAGGAGCAAGGGGTCTGGGGGCCTTCCTACCCTTTCACGTGTTGGTTTCAGTTGGAAACAGTTAAGTAGCGGCACCCCACCCCTTCCCCATGAGAGAGAGGGAGCCAGGGAAAGCAGCCAAGAAGTGGGGGCTCAGCAGATGCAAAAGCCTGACTGATGCTTCCCTACCACTCTGCAGTGGGAGTCGTGTTCGTTTCCTAGAGCTGCCCTGACAAAGTACCACACACTGGTGCTTAACTGGGTAGCTTAAAACGACAGCAGTGTATTCTTGCCCAGTCCTGGAGGCTAGAAGTTTAAGTCAAGGTGTCAGCAGGGCCCTGCTACCAAAAGTCTCTAGGGGAGTGTCCCTCTTTGCGTCTTCCAGCTTCTGGGGGTTGCCGGCCATCCGTGTTGATACTTGGCTTATAGATGCGTCACACCAGTCTCTGCCTCCATCCTGCTGGCTTTCCTGTGTGTCTGATGTGTATCTGAGTCTGTGTCTCTTCTCTTTTTATAAAGACACCAGTCACATTGGAATAAGGGCCCACCCTACTCTGGTATGGCCTCCTCATAACTTACATCTTAGTTACATCTGCAAAGACCCTATTTCCAAATGAGGTCATATTCACAGATAAGGACTTCAATGTATCTTCTTGGGATGCAGGTCAACCCACAATAGAATTCAAGTGTTTATTGTCCATGACCTCACTGGGAAGCCTTAGGTTACTCAACCAGTGACTACGTGTGCTTGTGCATGTATGTGTGTGTATCTGTGATTAGTATTTATACAGTGTCATATATACACACACACAAATACTTATATACACATATGCGTGTGTGCACATGTATAAACAAATACCCATAATGTGTATTTACCTATATATACCTATAATATAATAAGTTATTTGTTATATATCATATCATATATGTAATACTATGTAAATATATATGACACTGCATATATGACATTATATAAATACAAGTGGCAGGTACATATGATTTGTATATGTGATGTCTGACATAATATAAATATATATGGCACTAATAAATACATGTATGACACTATATAAATACCAATCATAGGAGCAATTCTGAGTAATGCCCTGATTTTATTAATCTAAAGACCACAGAGCTGCTGTTAACCTATTTCCTGTGGTTTTCCCACTAAAGAAATGATGCGAAAGGTCTGTCTTTACCCAGGCTGAATTCTGACGAGGACATGAGCACTTAAGACAGACAGAGGTGCTGTGTGTCTGCCCAAGTGTCCCGGTGCTACAAGCCAGTCAGTAACTGCGCGGGCCGTGCAACATTCTCCCTACCTTGTGTTGGAGAAGACCCAGCCCCAGAGATGCAATGTGGCTCGTCCAGGTCCATATGGGTGCAAACGATTCTACAAGTAGAAGTCATGACTGCACACACCCAAAAGCTCCCCAACTCACCCCACTTCCTTCTCTAGCTCCTCCGCACCCCACTTTCCCGACTAAGAATTTTCACTTGACTTACTTCCACGGAGCATGCCCAGATGCTATAGGTGGTCACAAAAATAGCACTATTTTCCCTTCAAATGAGCTGGGAAATTATTTTCATGGAGGTCTTACTACATGCCAAGTTTCAAGTCCTTTGTGTTCAGTTGTCCTGGGTTATTGGCAAGATGGGGGGAAACCCCCTTGCTTTTTCAATTTTATTAAGGATTAGAAAAAATAATTTTTTTCTCTAACTCCAAACTGACTGACTGAAAGCTTAATCTCATTTTCTGGACACAGTGGCCTGCCTGGGATGTCTTTAACGAGGTTGGGACTCAGGGTCTCTCAGGGGCTCCCTCTCTCCCAAGCCTCTTTGAAAGTGACCTTCAGAAGTCTTGAAACGGCTCTCACCCTCACACACTCGTCCTCCCCAGGTGGCCTACCTGGGGCTCCCCCGCCCCCTGCATTCTCCACTTTGCAAGGTGGCCTGACTTCCCTTCTGAAAGCCCAAAGGCCCAACTCACTCTCTGTCCTGCTTGCTGGGATCATCCCGCAGGAAATGGGCCAGATTCAGGAATGCCTTTTTAAATGGGGTTTTGGAGGCACTCTGCTTGGACTCTTTGCTGGAGACTTTTTGCCAGGGCCTTTGCCCATCTAGGATTTCCAAATGGACTGGCAGAGATAGCACACAGCCTCCTACACCTTTCTCTGCCACTCTCCACTTCCTTTCCCCCCAGCCTCCCCATTTAAACCTGTACCCAAATAAATTCTGAGCTCTTTGCACAGTGCCCACCCCATAGCCTCTGAGGGACAGGAGGAAGAGTGCAGCGTGACTCTGCCAGGGTTCTGTTTGGCCACATCTGGCTTGTACTCAACACATCCTAATTCAGAGAAAGCCTTACTATTATGGGCCTCGAACGTTAGGGAGCATTAGAATCCCTTGGGAAGCTTGTTAAGAATGCAAATTTCCAGTCCCAATGCTGAAAATCTTAATGAGGTCTCTGACAGAGACAGAGAATCTGCATTTTTGGAGCAGCTAGGACGATTCTGGTGCTGGTAGCCTAGGGGACACCCTGGGAGAAATGTGGCTTAATTCTTGGTCAGGCATGCTCACCTGGGCCTCAACTCTGCCAAGCTTGCCCTGGGCACTTAGCGAAGGTGACTAGGAGGAAGTAAAGACAGAAGTGCAAGGGTACAGACTGAAGCACTGATGTAAACCAGGTAGGCGTGGGGTTGTGCCTGGGGAGTTGTCTAGTTCCACGTGCGATTGCTCAGGGACCGTGACTGTGGGGTTCCACGTGGAAACACTGCTGGAACAGTGACTGGAGAGTCACTGCAATCTTCCGCCGCCAATGTTGGTGCCGTAGAGCCTTCTCCCGGATCTGGCCGTCAAGCCAGATGGAGGAGATGCTCCTGAATGCCATAATCCCAAGGAGGGAGCTCCTTCAGCTTCTCCTCAGAGACAGCATAGCATGGTGAGTACAAATGCTGGCTTTGAAACCGCCCTGCCTCGGTGACTGTCACCTGCCTGACCTCTCAGGGTGAATTTGAACGCTTACGCTACTTACTCTCGCTGTGCCTCATTGGGAAGAGGAGGACAATAGTACCCACCTCAGGGGGGTCACTGGGGGACCAGATGAGGTAACACATGCAAAGTGCCCAGCAGTCCTGGGAGCAGCAAGGGCTCAGGGAACGTGAGCTGCCGTCTTTGTTCTCATAGCTGCTCCCTCCCATCTGCCTGGCAGCACATCTCTGAAGCTGCCTGGTGTAGAATTAGACCACATGAATACTTTGGATAACCCATGAGTGTCCTTGTCTCTCTGTTCCCAGAAAGCTCTGGGGTTTCCCTTTTTCTCCCTCTGAAAGCCCTCGACACCCTTCCAGTACCATTTTGGAAGAGGCAACAACAGTATCCCCCTTCCTCTCCAAGTGACCTCACCTTGCGGGACACTGTCAGCCCCTTCCAGTCATACTGAAGGAACCACTCGACAGATGGGGGCCAGACCTTTGCAACCAAAAACTCTGGTTTTGAATTCCAAACCTCTCCCTGACGAAGGCTGTGTGATCTACAAAGTGAGATAGGGAGTTCAAGGTTGGAATCAAAGGCTCCAGAGCAGATGGAGAAAGGAAACGCACATATGCCGAAGCCCAGACAGCACCCAATTAGTCCCCCGGTGCCTTTGCCAAGTTGGCTGTGGGGGCTTTTGTGCCTGTCTCAGCCTCTGAGCACTCTTTGCCTCAGTTTCCCCCTGCAGGATGGAGCCAGCACCCACAGGTGTGTTGTGGCACATGGTAAACGAACTCCTTTTATGTGCCGTGCAATATTGGAAGCAATATTAGTATTGGCTCTCTGTTCTCATGACTAGCTGTGAGGACCTACATGAATAAGTGTTGCTATGGCTTTATGAAGAAAAGACCCTAATGTAGCAGAGTAACTCGCTGTTCTTCACAAACCAGTCATTCCCTGGTGCCTTCATCAACAGTGTGTATCCAAAAGGTATCCTGCCGGTGAAACCGGTGTGGTTTTGTGCTCATCCGGTGTGTGGCACAGACACCCCAAGGTGAACATTCCTAGCCCAGAGAAGTGAGGAAGGACGGAGCAACATCTCTGTGAGACAGAGACTCAAAAACCTTCGGGCGTTTCCTGGATGGAGAATGTCGCCGACACACGCAAACACTGGCCATGTGTCCCCACAAAGCAACACCCTGCTCGTATGTTCTACCGAAGGACCTGGGTCCTGCCAGGGTTCACAATGGGGCACAGGGGGGCCAGCTTCCCTCACCCTGGCGGCTCCCTGGCCAGTGGGAAGGCAGAGGCTGGGAGCAGAGCCATAGTATGCCTTGTTGACTCTGTCAAGTTCAGAGAGGGCTTTCCATTTGACTTGGCGAAGGAGAAAAGTTCTTTATTTCCCCCAGCCATGGGGCCTGCCAGCCGCAAGGCTGAGGGAGCAGTTTACCCTTCCTTCTCTGACTCCCACATCATGACCTGCAGAGGTTAGTGAAAAGCCCCATCCAGGACGGTCCAGGCTGGGTTTGCAATGCACCCGTTTCGTGCCCAGAGCGTGCTCGTTCTTCCCTTCCAGCCCAGCCAGGCAAGCCTTCCCAGTGATATTCCCGAGCTGGCTTTTTTTTTTTTTCCTTCTTTTTTTCCCCTCAGTCCAGAGCCCAGTTATTTACCCAAAGAAAACAGGGAAGTGACAAGGTAACAGAGTACACATGTTGTGAAAATATGCAGGCTGAGGCTGAAGGAAAGAAAACATTCTTCCATAAGTAGCTGCCTTGTTAATTCATTTTCTTCTCCAGATTAGAACCAGCCATTTCTTGTGCTCCTGCAGGCACCTTCTGTGGTTTCCTGACAGCTGCCTGCAAAGGGGTGAGATTTGGCTTGAAAAATGGGCCATCGGTCATGCTTCAGGGGGAGGGCAGAAACCAAAATTCCCAGATTGCTCAAATTCACTGCTCCCTTTCTAGATGGGAGCGAAAGAGGGAGAGGTGGTGGGGAGAGGATTGTATAAACTCTGAGGCGTCACCTGATTTTCCATAAGAAATGACAGCTCGGTAATGAACAGTTCTTGGGACGTGCTTTCTTGCCTCCTCTGAAATTAGTTTCCGATCCCTGGCAAGGTTGTGCGCCGTAGCCTTGAGCAACAGGCACAGGCCGATTCTCGGCACTTAAAAATATCATTGGCCCTGATAGAGAACTCTTGGGTACCCCTGCCCCCCCACACACACACATACACACCCTTTTCATTATGTGCCAAAGATCACTTTCCCAAACCTGTTTCAGAACAGCTGCCTGTGATCGAGAAGCAGACTCCAGCCCTGCATACCCTGAGTGGACTGGGGAGGAATCGGGGTTATTAATAGCATTTTGCTCTGCCCTGTGTTTGGGGCAGAAAAGGGGTGATCTACGTCTTTTCAGGGGGGAATGGGGTCATAATCAGTCTGGGGCTCAGTTTTTATTTACTGGGTTCTTGAAACCTCAGGGCCGGCAGAGGAGGGTGAAAAAAGCCTGCAGAGAGGCTTGCTGTGGCCAGTATCCCTCTGGTACAAATCTTCATGCTTCTCATTTTTTCCCTCCTTAATGTTCCCGGTCTCCTTTTCAGCCTGTGGGTGTTGGCCCATGGCTTGTCCGGGCTCCTTTCAGAAGAGGTCACACCACAGAGGCCTGGACGGCCCCTGTTAGCATTGCTGTTGCACTTTCTGATACCAGGAGGCCTCTGGAGCTTGGCGGTCTTTCCCAGCGTAGGACAGGCCTGTGAGAAAGAAGGTGACGTGGTCCTTTCCGAGACAGGAGGCCTGTGCAGGCCTGAGCGGGGGAGCTCTGGTTGAAGGAGACTTCCCACCCCTTACTTACCGCCGCAGGGTTCATCAGCTTCCCACCAACAGCACCCAGCAGCCTTAACCTCAGGATGGGTGGAAATCCTACTGTCTCCCTGCGTGGCTTGCCACAACTGCATGGCACCTTCCCAAGAACCCAGGAGAGGGCTGAACGTCAGGCCTGGCATGGTCTTCACTATCAAATCAGGTTGAAAGGGAAGTGGGAAACTTTGAGATCGAGGTGGGTTGTGGGTCTTAGGATAAGGTTTGGCCTCCAGGTGGACGTGTCCTGTTGAGAGAGCTGGTGAGCAGAAGGCACTTGCCCACAGCCTAGTTGGGAGGGACTCTCAGAGCACCAGTGTTCAGGGCAGGGGCTAGGAAAGCCCAGCCATGCCCCCTAGTGAGTGTCCTTAACATGGGCCACCAGGTTCCCACTGAGTGAACACAGTGTCTCCCCACAATGGGCCAGGATCCAGCCTCGGCCATAGGTGAAAGACCATTTCCGATGATTGTTTTCACGTATTCTACATCCAGTGCATGAAAACACAATAGCGGCAGGAAAAATCCACTCCCCCTCTCAACACATGCAACACAAAGGTGGTCCTATCCTTCACTATGGGAAGGTCAGAGGACCCTTTCCTCATTCCAGTCCTTGATGTGGGTCCAAGGGAAGCAGTGCCTTTGAACTCTGTGGCATCCACAGCAGGCCCAGCTGGGAAGGTGTGGACGGGGAGCCAGACAGGACATGCTGCCTTATCAGGGGCCAATCTCAGGCCCTCCTGTGAGAACCAGGCTTCCTCCAGCAAAAGGTGATTTAGAGCCGTTTGTTCAACCATTCTAAGAGGCTGAGGAGGGCCCGGGGCAGTTAAAATCAGACTCTGTCAGAGCCAGGTCTTTCTGTTTAGAAGTTTCTGCACAACCCCTTGAGAGAAAACCTCACTGTGTCCTTGTCCCAGGCAAGTCTGCTTCTTGAACTAGGCACTTCACTTTCTCACTTTTCCATTTTGGCCATCTTTCAAATGCCTCTAAGCATCAAACAACGACACATAGGAATGACTGCCAAGCCCTTGGTGATGAAGAGCTGGCATGGAATGGATTCTGTTGCCATTCAGTTTTAAGAACCAGCCTCTGGCCTCCTGTGATTGTTACTAGAAGGATTCTGGGTAAGACTAGTCCTCAGATTTCTCCTATTCTTCAGACCTCTACCCTCCATTACCAGAATCTGAGATTTGAGCATTAGGGGCCATGATTGGTCATCCCAATACAGGATGCTCTGACAGATGACCATCAGGGGTTTGAATTCTTCCAGGATGGGATACACACTACCTTGTGAAGATATCTGAGCCGTTGTTGGAAAATGTTCATCCTCAAAAAGTTCTTTCTTATACTTAGATAGAATCTGGCACTCTGTGACTTTGATCCATTGACCCAGTTTTACAATATTCTCAAGGGCTGGGCAGCAATGTCCCCAGGTTCCAATATCCAGACACATAAAGAAAGCTGACCTCTTTGCCCCCTGCCCCTGCTTCTCTCTACATCGCATGCCTGACCATTAATATTTTTACTAGAAACTGGACAGACTGACTCTTGCTTTCTCCCTAGTGTATCTTCATGATGGGCTTCAAGATATTGCTAAAAAGATGCTTTTTTTTTGTTTGTTTTTTTAGGAGAATGTGCTCAGAGGAAGCAATGACTCCCCTGTGTGTCTTTCTCCATCAGGTTAACCCAGTGCATCTGAGGAGAGTGACCCAGATCTCTTCTTTCTTGGGGTGTTTTGCTACTCCCATCCTCCCGTAGCATCACCGTGGCCACAAGCCACTCTTGCTGAGGGAGGTATATCTACTTTCATCCCGTGGATATGCTGGGTGGAAAATTGGGGGACTACTTTTCTAGAGCAAGGTAAGCTTGCTCCCTCTTCTTGGGGCCAACCCCCCACATTCCCTGGGTTTTGTCACCCTTCTGGCTTCTTCAGGCTGTACCACCAGGACTCACCTTTCCGTGCTACTGATGAGAAACTAATTTATGTGGCTTCTTACTAGAATACTAGCCCTGAAAAGGCAGGGATTTTGTTTCAAAGAGTTGATAACTTTTTGTTGAATGACTGGTTCCCAAGACACAGAAAAGCCCATTTTCATCTCTTATACTCTGTACTAAAAATCCAGAGAATAAACAAGAAGGTGAACAATAAACAACAAGTCCCATTGTCCACATTTATCATCCTTGTTAGATATTAGGAAAACAACACCAAGGCCAAATTTCAAAAGGCAGCAAAGTAAGTAAGCACAAAGCCAGGCCAGCCCCTTAAGCTTGAACACTCCTTGCCTCACATGCCGTTATGTCTGCGTCATACATCATGTGACCTTGACCCACTTGTAGAAAGCTCGTACTCATGGAGCACTGCAAGATCTTTCCCAATGCTGCCAGATCAACCACACTTTTCCATAGGTCTGTCCATAGACAGTCATGAGTTCATAGCATATACCTACTGAGCTTGGAGAAATCTCCAGTGCCTTGATGACTAGGAGAATGTTCTAGTCACTCTTCTCTCAAAATACCCATCAAACTCTGCTTCTGCATCTACTGTTTTTCTTGTATCACTTCTCAGCTCTACAACCTATAAAGCCCTCTTGTGTTCTGCAAAATCAAGTCCAAACTTCTCTGCTTGGCTTTCAAGATTCTTCATCATCTGTCCCACCTTGCTTCTCCAACCTAATTTTGCATTACTCTTCAATGTGTACTCCCTCCCACCATCTATGGTCAGGCCATGTTGTTTATTGTCTTCCCGTGTGCTTTGCTTGCTCCTTTGTCAATATACTTGTTCTTGTTAATATCCTAAATAGACTCATATTTTCTTTTTTATTATTTAGTAGACTTCATTTTTTAGAAAAGTTTTATGGTCACAGCAAAATCGACAGAAGTAAAGAGATTTCGTATACACCCCCTGACCCCACATATGCACAATCTCCTCCACTGTCTACATCCCCTGCCACAGTGCTACATTTGTTACAATCAATGAACCAATATTGACACATCATTATTGCCTGAAGTCCATAGTTTACATTAGGGTTTGCTTTTGGCATTGTATGTTCTATGAGTTTGGACGAATGTATAATGACATGTATCCACCATTATAATAATATTATACAGAATAGCTTTATTGCCCTAAAAATTCTCTGTGGTCTGCATACTTTCTTTTTATTATTCTATTTTCTATCCCAGTTGTCATGGATAGTGCAATTTCTTCACAAAGCCTTTCCCAATGAGTGTAATCCACACCAATCTCTTCTTTCCCAGGACTCCTGCTGCATCCACAAGCAGGGCTACTTTGACTATGTCTTTATTGCATCTTTCCATATTAGCTCTGTCTCTGTAACTGGAGTATAAATACCTGGTACTTAGATTCCCCCATTAACCTGACCTATGACAGGAGTTCCATAAGCATGGCCATGACCTAGGGGCCCCATTCACATTATATTCCTGGAGTTATGCAATGCCATTGCCCTGTTCACAAGTTCTTGGTGATTGAATAAAACCCAGTCTCGGACCTGAAAAAGAAACGATGATCCTTATCATTATTTAGTTAAGTTCTTTAGGTGATTATTGAGTATCTACTATGTGCTAACCACCAATACCCAAATGAAAAAAGAAAAAACCGTAATCCTGCACTCAAAGGAATTATAGTCTAGTGACAGAAAAGTAAGTGGATCACCATAATACAATGTGAACACTGCTAAGATATGAATGTGTATAAAGAACATAGCTCTTGATATGTCTGAAGAATCAGCAGGAATTTGCCAGGTAGGTGAGTGCCTGCAGGACACTCAGCATGAAGGGACAACAGTGGAAAAATGAAAGCACATGACATATTTAGTGACTTGAAAGTGGTACAGTTCATTTCTAGATGATAAACTCAGAAGTCCAGTGGTTAAGTGATCGTGATCCCCAAGTAAACCTATAGAAATCACTGGCACAACACAGCTGTGTGCTGACTCTCAGTTACTGCTTCTGGAATCAGGAATAAAAGAACAAAACCCTATCTTGCTTAGCCATCTCTTGCTCTTCTGAGGACTGGAAGGGATAAGCTCCAGAGCCCCAGTGTATTTTTTCATTTACACTACCTTGTGTTGCTTTGTGCACGATAGAGTTTACCATCCAAGCAGTGGAGCTGGATCCTCCCGAGCCCTCACTGGATGGCCTCAGGAATGGGCAGTAGTTCTTCATAGGCCTTCTTTGAAAGCTTGCACCACTTAAACCTACCTCATAGATTACTTCTTCTTTCTTCTTTCTCCTTCTCCACCTCCTCCTCCTTCTTCCTTCTTTTTCCTTCTCTGCCTCTTCTTCTTCTTCCCCATCTCCTGATATTTTGCATATTGGAAGTCTGGTTAATCAGCTAAAAGCTAGTGTGGGCAAGAATAGAGCAGTTTGCACCCCATACCTGGCTTCTCTCCCCAACCCACTTACTACGTGGTTGTCATTAGCTACCGTGTTGGAGCTTGGACATGACTGGGCTTCCACAATGCATGGCCTAGTCCCAGACTGTGGAGAGGGTGTTGAGGTCTGGCTGGATGAAAGGGCTGAGGCCCAGTGTTGTGATTCTGGGCACCTCTAATTTCCCCTTGCTCTGTTTCTGCTCTGCGTCATCAGCGGGAGTTTGTTTAAGGCTTCTAGAGCTTGTCTTTGTTTCACCTGGGAAAGTCCCTGCAGGGAGAGCTAAGATCTCCCGAGGAATGGGCTGGAGCCCTGACCTCTGTCACCTGAATTGTTTGGACGAAGAAGCCCCCATAGGGGTTAGGAGGATGATCAATTGGCAACTTAAGGAGTAAAGACCTCTCTCTCCCTCTCCTCCCTCTGCTTATTGTGTTCGGAAGGGCAGTGGGGTCAGCGGCAGCAAACTGAAGGGCCGACTAGCTGTGCCTTGAAAGGGGCTCGTTTTGTGTTTCAGTAATGAGCACTCTCTTTCTCCCCTTGGATGCACTCAGATTTCACGAGTTACAGGGAACCTGTCAACTGCTGTTTTCATTGTATGGGGTTCACAGGGAACTTGGGTATAGGGCAAGCTTGTTTCAAAGAAAGCAGGGAAAGAAAGTCCTGAATAGATGCAATGTGCTGTCATATGCAGATCACAGCTCCAGTTGCTAGGGGACACCCCTGCCCGCCCAGAGGGCAAGACGCTGAACGTCCTGTATTGACGTGGCTGCCTCCTTGGAGATGGAAATGCCACTATTGAAAGGGCACAGCCAGCAGCCAACAGTGCACTGCAACACTGCCATGGGCTCCCGGGTTTGCCACAGAGCCTAGCCTGAAAGCGGCCTGAATCCCAGCAGCCTCTGCCCCCCATAGGCTGTTCAGTTGGGAACCCCTCACCCAGGAGCTGAGGCAACTGGCTAAGTAAGCCTGGAAAAGTAAAGAGAGGCAGGTAGACAGGGGTTCTCTTTAAGAAGCCCCAGACCTCTGCTTACAGAAGGGCCCCCAGGGGCCATGGTCAGGAACTGGAGCCTGATGTTAAAGACAGGTTTTCACCTTCTTTGTTTGTCATGCCCTCTGAGAACACTTGGCAATAACATTCCTTTCCTGATGGGTTCATTTTGTAGCTGACGGACATTGTTTTGTTCCCGTTTACCTAAAGTGGCCCAGAGTAACAGGACAGGCTGTGCCAACGAGCAGGAAGAGCGAGCCTGCCCCTGGTGGCCCCTGGGTCCCCCTACCCAGGTCCCTCTGCCTTGTTGGCTCCTTGTTTTGCAACCCATTCCTCCAACCTGTGGAAACAGGGAGTAGCCAGAGGGCTGTCCGGCCTAGAGCAGAGCCCAGGGTAAGACCCATGGGGGAGTCTGAGATTAAGAGAGGGCCCAGAATCAAGATTCTCTTCACGGGGCTTTTTGACTGTAGGAAAGAAAATCTGGGATCAGACAAAGGCCAGAGGCATCTGGAGGAATTCATGGTAGGACCCAAGAGAAACCAGGGCAGTATACTGGGAGAAATACGTTTCCAATGACTAAGTTTACCTAACACTCTACTCTAAAGGGGCAAAAGCCTGGCCCTGTCATCAGGGTGTCTGCATCTGGCTGCTGTGGCTAAGCAGAGAGGTGGGGCCCATGTCCTTGGCAACCTGTTGTGATCTTCTTCTTGCTCTTTCTTTCACCCCCATGCCCACTTGTGCCAAAGCTAAGCTTCTCCCAATGAGGGTTGCCAAGAGCAATACATAAGTCCAGAACCGTGCCCTCAAAGAGGCTTCCAATCTAGTGAGAGGGTAACTATTGTATATACAGGACTATCATTTCATTGGCACTGTGGCCAATGCCCTAAAGGGAGAAGCCCTGTGGGCATTCTGAGGCCTTGGGGTGGATGCCTAGAGAGTCACACACACACAATCTCTTACTACTTCGTGTTTGTGTTAGCTTTCCAGTTTGCAAAGCACTCACATGGATGTCGTTTCTTCTCAACTTCACTCCAACCACTGAACCTGCTTTTTAAGCCTGAAAGCAGCTCCATGCAAATATAAGACATAAGGACCCTTTCAGGAGGAGTCTTAAACACTGGCAGAGGTGAGAGAGGCAGGGACAGTCAACGAATGGTAAGCACAAGACTGGCAACGTCGTGATTAAGGCTAGAGAACCAGGCTGAACCCACACATGTTGCAGCACTGGGCTTGACTGAGTGGGATAGACAGTTCAGATGGTTACTGTGTTCTTTTTCTATGGCTGCTGAAACGCATTGCCACAAACTTACAAATTCATTATCTGACACCGATGGAGGTCAGAAGCCTGACATGGTGTCACTGGGCTGAGATCTGGGCATTGACAGGGCAGCATTCCTCTCTGGAGGCTCTAGGGGAAAACCCACCTGCCTTGCCTTTTCCTGCTTCTGGGGGCCACCCACATTCCTTGGCTCATCCCTTCTTCCATCTGCAAAGCCAGCAGTGGTGGGTTGAGTCTTTCTCACATCTCATCACCCTGACCTCCTCTTCTGCCTCTCTCTATTTTTAAGGACCCTTGTGATTACACTGGGCCCTCACAGATAATCCGGGACAATAGGTCCATTTTAAAGCCAGTCAATCAGCAACCTAATTCCTCTTTGCTCTATAAGGTAACATACTCCCAGGTTCCAGGAATTAAGAAAGGACATCTTGAAGAGGTGATTGTTCTTGCCTACTGAATTTGGTGATTAGGTTCATTGTTGTTGGTCAGTTATTAATTGTTTTGTTGGGTGGTTGTTGGTTTGCTGTTTTTGAGAGATGCCTCCCCAGCTCAGGTCTTCACTCAAGAGCCAGATAATCAAGACTGTTAGAAGAAGAGAAAAATAAAAGTGAACAGTCTCTAAGGGGAAGAAGGGGCTGCTGGAGGTGGACACAGTAAGTGAACACTGATTTTCTCTCACTGCCTAGCAGAATAAACCTATCAAGCACAATCCCAAGAGCTAGTAAACTTGCTGTTCTGGGGTAGTTTGTTAGCCCACATACCCCCTCAGACCCTGGTTCACAGTTAGTTCATACACTATATAGAAACTTGGCTTCAAGACCTTGGTTTTTGTCCCATATCCTATGTCTAAGCCTCTGGCTTCAAAGCAGGAATGTTTGTAATCCATTTTGAAATGTCTGGTCAAACTTTTGAGATATTATTTCTAACTCAAATACTCCAGTGGGTTCTGCTAAGTGTCTAGTAGGCCCCTGGAGTCTCTCAACCCTGCAGTGGGTTTAAGTCTCTCTCCCACGCATCAGCCCTATCTCTGCCTCATGGATCCTACCCAACTACCTCCCAGATTTCATATCTTTGCAAGCTGGACTGTCAGCAGCTGCCTTGCTTTCTACCTTGTTGGGAGCTAATGCTTGCTCTTCAGGAATTCCATCAAGACTTTCAAAATAAAACTTAGGCATTGGTCACTTGTTCTTGAGCTGTCCCTGCAACTGGGCAGTTCTTTGGTTGGATATCTTAGAGAGCCCCTTCTTTATGCCCTGCTGGGGACCTAGCTCCTTATTTCCTGGTTTCTTTGCCTGATGCTCCTGATCCCAGTTAGTCACCCAGATAATTCCTGGGGTACCTCCCTGCAGACTGTCACCTGGCCTCTGGAGCTGGACTGTCCAGTCATTCTTGACAGCTGCTTATCCTGACCTCCCAGTGAGTCCTGGCTTACATGACTGACCTTCATGTCGGTCTCTTTGATCTCAGTACCCCCTTGTTCCTGTAGAACTTGCCTTCTTATGTCCAAGCTGCTTGTGTTCCACCAACAGCACCATCAGCAGCATAATAAAGCCTAATGTTTGAGCTCTTAACTGCACACCAGGCACTGTGCACATTACCTAATTTTACATTCTCAATGACCTTTGGAAGGACCCTGTGATGATGAGTACAAGTCCATTCTACAGGTGGAGACACAGAAGCACAGAGAGATTAAAAAGCTCACCCAAGATGCTATAGGTCATATGTGGAGTCAGGATTCAAACCTAGGCCGTGCAGCACCAGCAGCCAGGGTGATCCGTGTATATCAGCCCATGACCCTCCTCTGCTCAGAGTCTTCCAGTGGCTCCCATCTTACCAGAGGCTTACAGTGGCCTAGAACCCCATGTGATCTAGACTTGCTCCTTCTCAGCCCTCACCTCCTGCTGTCCTCCTTCTCTCCTCCTCTCCAGTCATGCTGGACTCCTTGCTGTTCCTGAGGCAAGCCAGGCTCCTGTCTGCCTCTGTGTCTGTGTACTTGACAGTCCTTCTCCCTGATTGCCCTCCCCCAACCCTGTATCTTAGCTTATCCCCTTCTCAAGGAGGTCTTTTCTGACATTCTACATAAAGAAACAAAACACCCTACCTTTGCTGCCACCCCTACCCAAAGATTCCCTCTCCCCCTTACCTGGGTGATTTTTCTCTATAAAATTATCACCAAATAACACATGAGATAGATCCCTATTTTTTATTATCTGTCATTCTCACTGGGAACAAAGCTGTAGCATGTACCTGTTGAATGAATATATGAATTCCCCCAAATTCCCCTCAGGAACCTGATGTTCTAAGGAGCCTCCACACACTGTCCAGATCCCAGGTCCCAACCTTTGCCTGCTGCCAGGTCACCAGGTGGAAGACCTTCCATTCAACTCACAGATAAAGATTTAGCTTCACTCTGGTGCTTAGTTCCTTCCATGTAGTCTGGCAAACAAGATCATGGAGCACATATTTCTGGGCTAAGGTCAATATTGCATTCTCATTGACTGCTCTACTATCTATCTATCTATCTATCTATCTATCTATCTATCATCTGTTTATTTACTATGCTCACTCACCTGTTGAAGGGAATCCACAGCTTTTCCTCTACCCTCACCCTTTCTAGAAAGCCAGGGATGATAAGCAGCTACATCTTTACTAACAACATTACTGGCCACACAGGTCAAATACTCAGCCCTCAAAACCCTGTCCCACCCACTGGACATTTTTTAAAATAATAGAACTGAGAAATCATTGTTAATTTCTCCCCAAAAGAGAGCTCCTGTCCTTCCACCCAGTACTTTAGCAGCCTGTGTGGGTAGCACCCAGAGGGCTGCTGGAGTGAGTACAGACCTCCATGTTGAGTACACCAGGCTGCCTAATGGTCAGTGGCCTTGGGCTAGTGAACAGGAGCGTGTTACTGAAACAGCCCTATGGTTTGAGACCCCCACAGTACCAGGTTCTGGGCATGTTTCCCCTATCAATTTTTTTTTCATGGCTAATGGCAAACTAACACCTATGATGACCTCATTAGTCAATTCCAGAGTTCTTCGAAGAGTGGTGAAAGCCTGCCAGTTTAGTCAGGGATTTTTGTCTCAAGCTGCTGAATGTGGGGGGTCTGGGGAAACAGGCCAAGGGGTCAAAGGGGCAGGAGGGCAAGGGAAGTCTTTTCGTCCAAACCCACTCTGAGGTTAGAGAAAAGGAAAATGTGTCTTTGACTGGTTTTCTAATTGCCTTAAAGTCTTGAACTAAAAAGACCTTAGCTTCCAAGAAACTTCTCAAGAATGACTATTTCCTTAATGGGAAGTCATAGGACTGGGCTTAGATAACAAGTGATACCATTTATTGAGCATCTGCTTTGTGCCAGTCATGTGGTAAGGACTTTCGATGTGTTTCCTTAGTGAGAGCTTCTCAGCCAGGAGCATTCTGTCAAAATTACTGAATCAGGAACTCTGTGAGGATTTTTTTTTTATCTCTAGTTGGAAAATGAGGAATTGAGTCTCTGAGAAGTTTGATGGCTTGCCCAAGTTCATGTAGCTTCTAAATAGTGTGGCCAGAATCTGAACTTGGGTCTATCTAACTCCAAAACTTATACAAGTCCCCTCTGATGTCTCTCTGGAGCTCCCTGGACTCCATTTTTTCCCCCAGACTGAGAACCTGCAAAGGTTTGGGGTCTAGCTAATTTGGAGTGAAATAAGCTCAGTGGGTGCTTCTTTGGGTTTGGGACCCCACTTAGTAAGTTGAAATTGATTACCAAATCTCAAAACCCTGCCTGCTAAATTTCAGAACATGTTATGTCTCTTATCCTATTACTTTCCCCACCACATACACACCCTCTTGCTGAGCTGGGATTATCCCAAAGAGGATGGCTAGGCAACTGCCAAAGCCCTCTGCCCTGCTCATTCTAGAAACCAGCAGCTACCCCTGTAACCCGGTGGTTTGCCCACCAGGGAGCCAATTTGATCCTCTGTGGATCTCCAGGCTTTGGGGAATGAGATATCAAGACCCTCGCAGGAAGGTTGAGGATGCGTGAAGCTTAAAACCCTTGTTCTAAAGCAAGTCTCTTGGCATCATTTCCATGGCAGCTAGTGATGAGGAACAAGTCTTACCTTTTAGAGACACTAAAGCAGTGGGCATTACTAGCCCTGAGAGATTCAGGAAGACATTCTCAGGGAAGCATCTGGGTATCAGTACTTTAGAGCTGCTGGGGAGGAGACATCCTTGCCACTTAACAATTAGATCAGTATTACTCCTCTGAACTCTATTGTTGGATTGCCTGTGTTGCAAGCAAGATCTGGTTTGGACCTTGATTTGGGGCAGGGGCACAATGTAGGGCCAGCAAGGGGTCAGAGGTGGGCCTGGGCTGGGTGAGCTCTCTCTTGGCTCAGAATACATGCTTCTTTGCCAAGCTCACCACTGCCTTGGTACAACAGATCTCAGTGTGCGTATATTTCAAAAGCAAGAGAAAGCATTTAATTTTCTTTTATTTAGAAAAAAGTTCTGGATAAAGGAGGAATAAACAGGCCATTCTGTTTGTGGTTTGCTGAGATTCACTGAAAAGCAAGCTTGAGAGGCCAGCGCCTATGTTAAAACACTAGAGACCTATGCCCTGTCCAAGACTTGCATAAACAGAAAGAACTTAAAAGCTGACGGAGAGTTCTGGAGAGGGAAGTAGATTTTCCAATTTGGCTCCCAAGTTTTTTCAGGCCTTGACCCCTACCCTAAAAGCCAGAGAACCAAACTCATCTCCATGATGACTGTAACTCAAGAAGAGACACCATGATACAAGGAGAGAAGGAAACAGATTTGCATGGTCCAGGCTTGTGGGAACAGAAGAAACTGGCTGTCCCTCCAAAGCTACTGGGCCTTTCTTGTCCTGTGGCCCTGTCTATGATTTTAATCATTTCATTTATTTTTTTCTTTTTCAAGTTTTTATTTAAATTCCTGTTAGTTAACAGTTTCAGGTGAATTTAGTGATTCATCACTTACATACAACGCCCAGTGCGCATCACAAGTGCTGTCCTTAATCCCAATCACCCATGATTTTAATCATTTTAAAAGTGAAGACCCAGCGTCAAAAAGGAATAACCAAAGACAAATCCTCACTCCTTTAGTCTAGAGGCTTCCACAGTGAAATGCAAAAGTGTTATTCTTGTGATTTTACTCATCGTTCCTCTGAATTTTAGAATAAAAAATAAAAATAATAAAAAATCAAATCCTTGGCTGGTCATTGCCATGGGGTTCTAAATCCCAGACCATAAGCCAGAGTTCCTACCTTCCACCCTTCACACCTTCCTCCCACCTCACCTGGATCCTACTCTGCAGCTTCTTGCCTTCCTCAACCTGGTCTTAGCCCTCTGCCCACCAACCATTAGACCTTTCCCTGCTCCAGGCATCTGTTTCCTCTCAAAATGAAAGGGTGAGGCTGGTCCCAGGATGTACTTCCAATCCTCCCTCTAAAAAGAATGTGTCGGACGGTACCTCCCTAGTGTCTTGCAGCTGAGGTCAGCCTCTTTGCTAATACAGTGACCATCTCAGTCCATCTGCCCCACCTTTCCGGTTGTGTGCTTTGGAGTGTCTCGCTTTGCTTTTCTCCCTTTCTTGTCACACTTGGAGACAAAGAAAGTGTTCTTAATGACAGTCAAGTTCTTCCAAGACATGTTTCTCTCAGTAAGGGAGCTGCTCCTAGATTCATAAAAATAAATCTCCTTGCATGGAAGGTAAAATTTCAATATAACTCTTTCTAAAAACTGGACTCATGTCTTAGAGGGACGGTGTGTTGTCTTTGCTTTTTCTGAAATCTACCCTCCAATCTCTGTCTGAATAGGCCTGGACATAGACACAGTGTCCTAAAATCATGAGTGATCATGACAATACTGGCAGTTACCGTTTATGGGTCACTGGTCATTTGCAGGCATGATGCTAACTAAGCTCCTTATTGATTGCATGGCTTAGTAGCTTACCCAAGCTGAGCCCACATCAGCCTGAGTGCAGAGTCCACTCTCTGATGCACTGCCCTAGAAGGTTCCCCTCTGCCTTCTCTAATTTCATCTACCTAGACCCTTCCCTATAGCAACCAACTGTCCAAGCATAGCCAGTCTCTTGGGACACCCTTCATGAGACATTGTCTGGTCCTACCTCTGGTTCACAGAGCCTCAGAACACCACTGTCTCCACTCAAGATCTCCTACTTACATAGCCCACCTTCCATGCCTTTGGAGGGGCTCCCACTGTGCACACCTTAAGTCTCCTGGCCTGCTTCACTAGGTGGAAACTTGGTTGTAGAGACACTAAGCTCTGTCCATCTCCCTGTCCCTGTCCATCTCCTCCAGGTCCAATAGAACAGGTATGCAATCCACCTTACAGCCATCACTCTATTCTTGAGTTAGAAAACCTGCATCCAAAAGGAACCAGTCCTTGCTCTGAGTGACCTGATTGTTCACTGAACACTGAGCATAGCTCTTCAGTATTGCTGGTGAATGGCAGAGAAGGACCTCAGGGCTCCATCCTCAGACCTCCTCTCCTCTCTATCTTCATTCACTCTCCATGATTTCGTGCTATTTCACAGCTTTCTATGACATCCATCTGCTAGCAGCTTCCAAATGGAATCTCTGGCCTGGACCTCTCCCCTAAATTCCAGAACTGCACAGCGAAGTGCCCAATTGACACCTCCACTGGGCTATCTACTGGGCATGTGCAGATTAACATATCCAGATTCAAACCCTTGATTCTCCTCCCCTAACATGCACCTCTCTCCATCCCCCCCCCCCCATTTCTGGAAAGGGTAATTCCATCCTTCCAACTGCTCAGGTCAAAAGTCTTGAAGTCATCCTTGCCTCCTCTGGGGATTTTGCTCCCCACATCTATCCCATTAGCAAATCCTGTTGGCAATTTCTTCAGAGCAAAACCAGAATCCAACAATATCTTACCACCTCTATTGGTGTTTCACTGGTCAAAGTTACCATTATCTCTTGCCTAGATTATTGCAACTCAGAGGGAATGTTGGGTGTGCCTGCTGCTTTGTAGGACTTCAAGCTGGCTCATTTCCATCAGGCAAACTCCTGAAAAACACACTGACCTTCATGATTCTGTGATGTGTGTTTGGCATCAAACACATTGCTCCCCACACAACATAATGTGGCTATCACTGTTAGAACTCACTGTTAATCACGGTGAAAGCAAAGAAAGCAAAAATGAATAATTTCTCTGCATGGATAGTGTGACATGGCAGCGTTCACAGAGATTTGCAGAATCTACAAGTTCAACCTCATGCACAACCTGCTACACAACTAGTTAAAAATAAACAAAGCTTCATATCTGAGCCCCAGGTCCTGAATCTCTTTCCAAAAAAAAAGAAAAAAAAGAATATCAATTTCATAGGGAAAAGGCCTTGAAGTGACTCCTTCCAGGACTGAGTTGGAAGGTGTGGATCACAGGATCACGACGACCAAAATTCATAAAGGAGTTTAGGAAAGGTGGTCTGGATTTACACATCGTGCCCCAAACCATGTGCCTTCCGACACATGGCAGATCCAGGGGAGATAAGAGAAAGGAGAGGCGAGTGCACTTGAGGGACATCTAATAGATTTGTGTTCTGCCCTTCCTAGCTTTTGGAAGTAGTGAGGTATTCAGTGATCTGGGTTGTAAGGTTGCTTCCCTCCAGTGAGATCACCACCATTTCCCTTTGCACACATGGCCTTCCTCAACCTTGAAAGTTCAAGGGTCTGAAAACAAGTCACTTCAGAGCCTCTCATGTGAAGAACTAGCCCCTGGTCTTTGTCCAGCTACTTCCAAATCACCAGGCTCCCTCGTTGCCCCTTTCTGGTTACCACTCACAGAGATGTAGGCTCCCGCCAGAAGAGGCTGGAGGAGGGACCTCTTAACTTGGCACTTGAGCTTCTCAGACAGTGAACCAAAGCAGCTCAGAGGTCTTTCATTCCTGGAGGACAAAGACTTAAGCAGGTCCACTAGATCAAAGGCATAGCACCATCCTGGCCTTCATTTTGATAGAGTTCTGGGAGATACACTGCAGCTTTGTGTTTGGGGGTAGCATTGCCAGAGTTTGCAAATAGAGAGCACAATTTATGTTTGAATTTCAGATAAACTGTGAATTTTTTTTTTTAGTGTAAGTATGTTCCATAAAATATTTGGGACACACTTATGCTGAGAAATTATTCCTTGTTTGTCTGAAATCCCAGTTGCATTGGGTTTTATGTATTTTATCCAGCAATGCTATTTGCATGATTTCTAAATACATCAGCAACTCCCAAATCACCCTAGATAGAACTGGGCTTGCTGTGTGGGGCACAAATTCCTGTTCCCCACAGATGTCCTTTCCATATGGGCTGGTCGAACCCACTGCCAGAGCACCCCAGAAAAGAAAACTCAAGGGAGCAAATGCTCATGGCTGCTACAGGTGGCACATGCCTCCACAGTCAAGGGCACAGAGATCTGCAAAGAGCCTTTTCAAGACCATCTGCCCAGGAAGAGAGGGCAGAAGAGGTCTGGGAGTGGTAGCAACAGGGATTGGAGACTGGGGAGAAGGAAAGGGCCCAGCAGGGCAAGCATGGAGATTTTTTTTTTAATTAAAAAAAAATTATTTATTTTTGAGTGGGGTGGGGGGGGGGCGGCTAGGGGGAGACAGAGGATCCAAAGCGGGCTCTGCACTGACAGCAGAGAGCCTGATGCAGGGCTCAAACTCACGAACCGTGAGATCATGATCTGAGCTGAAGTCAGACACTTAACCAACTGAGCCACCCAGGTACCTCGTAGCATGGAGCTTTAAAGGGGGCTTTTGATATGTACCATCCCAGGAGGCACTGATTTCCTCCAGAGCAGCCACTTAAGCTACCCTTCTGAGGCCTCTGCTGGCTCCCACTGTCCCAAGACAAAACAAGGCCTGGTCTCCAGGATCCTCTCATTTCCCCTTTTGATATATCCCCTCTTCTTCCTCAGTTTCAGTCTTCTGGAAGACAGTGAACACGGACACCTTATGGGCAGCCCTGGACATGATGGAGGCCATGTCAGGGAGGCCTCACGACTTGGCACTATATCTTCACCTCCTACTCAAAGACCAGCTATGGTCTGGCTGGGGTGTAGTTATTAGCACATGTTAGTCTTATAGGATTCAAACCCCATCCCTGCCTTGTTCTAGCTGTGAGACTTTGGAATACTTAGCACTCTGCCCCACGGTTTCCTCATTGGCAAATGGAGACTCTTGTCAGGACGAAATGAGTTAATACATGGGAAGCACTTAAAATAGTGACCAGCATGGAGAAAACCCTGCTATACGTGTGGGTTGTTTCCTGCCCCTGCAGCTCCACTGGACAGCCCCCTCAGTCACCTCAGTGACTTTTTTCTTAGTTCTCATCCTCTTGAGCCCTCTGCCATCCCAGACACACGCCTTCCACTGCCTTCCCTCACAGCATTCATGAGGCCATGCCTTCTCATGGTTTCCATGATGCTATGCTCTTCCACGTTTCTTCTCCCCTCTTTGACATCGCTGCTTCCTTCTCACAATCATTCCCATCTCTTGGTCCCTTCCAACTAGGCCCATTTCTTGAAGGTTCTTTCTAGGCATGGCTCTGTTCTCAACTCTGTATCCTTTTCCCTTGGAAATCTCAGGTAACAGACAGGAAGGCCATGAGGGTTTAGCCCTGGATATACTCAGACTATGTCTATGAGGGACACAAGCGAGTATATCTCAGTGGTCACCTCTGGAAAAGGGCAGCTGGGGCTCAGAAGCTTCTGCTTTTCATTTTCTACCCTTTTGTAGGGTATGTGATCTTTCCCATGAGCATTAATTATTTCTATACTAGTAATTGCAATGACAATGTGGTTTTGAAGGAGAAGGTATGGGTCACTTCTCACCAGATCCTCAGGCCCTTCTTTGTCAAGCAGTCTACCTTTAAGATGGGGTGGGGAACATATTCTTAGTATAACCATCAGTCTGACAGAGGCACGGAGTAGAGACCCAGAAGTGACTGGGAGGCTTTGGCACCTGTAAAGAAATTTCAGGACTCACTGACAGTGGCAAAGAATGTAGGTGGGGAGCAGGTATTTTGGGTGGCCGAGGAGGTCTTGCAGGTTCCCTCAAAATCACATGGGGGCCCACTCTGCTTTCCTGTGAGGCAGGCCCTGCCCACTCACACAGGATCCCTAGCCTCATGGATAAAGGCCAGAGAAACACACTTGGGAGAGTGTAGGGCTCTCTGCAGGTCTAGACTCTGTGTCGCTGTGCTCCTGGAACTGGCTGCAGGGCAGGGGGTGATTTGCCAAGGTCTTGGGTCCATTGGGTTTTCCCATCAAGTTTGCTTAGGACACCTGTAGGCCTGCCAGGAGGGCATGAGCTCTTCGGGGACCAAGTGACTCTTAGTGTCATTTAAGTCAGAGGACAGGCTGTAAAACAGGTTAGGACATGTAGGTACCCACCCCCCCTAGCATTTGGGGGTCCAGGTAAGAGTACAATGGAGGCCAGCTTCTATATGTCTAAATATTTGAAAGTTGCAAATTAAGGTAACAAACTATTAAATATAATATGCTGCCATCTCTCAAGGTGATAAATATGCCTTCATGACATCTTGAAGGTGAAATTTGAATTTAGAATTGGTGGACTCCTTGGAGTTTCACACTAGAATGTGATGGCCTGTGGAGAGCCAGCTCTGGGCTGGCTTCATACCCCAGCTCCATCTGGCACTAGGAAGCACCTTGAGCACACATGTGTGACCCCAGCCCACATATCCAAGCTCCACATCCACATACCTCCCAAAAGCCACCCCTTGGTCACCCCATAAGGTCCACAAGTACGCACAGCAGTGGCACACTCCACCCTGGCCGGCAGGACAGACTTAGGTTCAAACCCTGCACTGGCATTGAGGTAAAGCTCAGGGAACTGGGGAGGGGACTCCAGGAGCCCAGTGCCTGAAACAAGGTCCAGCAGCAGGGCATTGTGGCTCTTGGGGAAATGGCCCTGTAACCTGTGAACACCTGGCCCATAGCTGTTGGGCCATAGCTAGAGAAGAGCCAGAGCAGACACTTAATGTGTTAGCCACTCTCGTCACTGGGCTGAGGCAAGTGCCTGGTGGGAGTGACGGAGGCCAGTGAAAACGAGAAGGAGGAGCACCAGAGGTTTCCTAGAAGAGCCCTCAGGATGCCCAGGCGCCTCCCTGTCCCCGGCTAGGCCTCTGCCCGACACCTCGTGCCTCGGCGTCATTCAGGTATCACTGTCTCACACTCCTGACACAGTGGGAGCTTGTGTTCCTCCTCTCACACTCCCCGACTCTAATCCCCGCCAGCCTGTGCCACTTGGCTGGCTTCCTTGGCAGAAAGGTGACAAAAGGACTGTCTCTGGGGAGTCAGAGCCCTCAGCCAGACCTTGAAGCTTCCTTGAGGCCATAGGAGCTGGTGGCCTAGGGTTCTGACCTCCGGTTAACTGACCTGGTTTCCTCCCACCTCTCACTGCTGGGTGTTGATGGGAGTCACTCAAAGCAGGTCCACTGATCTCCAGAGAAGCAGGTGCCATCCCACTGCCTCCAGCAAGCCTCTGTCTCCCTCCACTCAGCTCCTCCTCCATGTTCTGGCCCAGCCTTCTCTGCTGACCCTTACCTTCCCATGTTTCCCAGCACCTACCTTGACTCCAACCAGCTCACCTCCTCCCCTGGGCTCCTCCCCTGCTCCCAACATCTGCTCATCTACCACCGCCTCCCCTCCCATTCAACTCTCTGCTTATTTCTGTCCAAATCCTTTTCATCCTCAAAATATACTTGAGGCTACACCCCCATGAAAGTTTCCCAATACCTTCTATTCATCGTTCCCTTGCTTTCTTACTTGTGTTAGTTATCACCTGGACCCCATATTTGGTGAAATGAATTATATTCATGGTAGTACTTTATATCATATGACATTATTATTCTTTCCTTGTTATATAAAGATCATAGGACTAGAAAATGTCTTAAAGACCACCTAGTCCAACCTTTGTTTTGTTTTGTTTTGTGTTTTCTGTTTTGTGTTTTAAGTTAAAACCAAGGGAGAGAAAGGTTTTATAACATAGCCAGGCTGAATCTGCTGGAATTACACTCGACCCTCTTGAACCAATCTGGGACTTGCCCACAATTCCCTGCTGCCTCTCTACATGAAAGTCTGTGTCACCTGTAGGATGGGGCAGTCATGAAAGACAATCACAGGATATACTCATCTACTGACAAATGGTGCCTCCCTGTTGACTGGCAGGACAGAGTCCAGAGCTCCAGCCCACCTCTGTATTCAAGTTCTTTTCTATCCACTTTACTAACCACCTGGAAAGGAGTGATTGTCAGAGGTCACCCAGATTCTCTCAGGCCAGCCCCAATTCCCTGCTGTCTCCCCTTTTCTCCAGACAGAACCAGCCTAATTCCTGCTCCACCATGGCCGGGGGCCAGCTCCTCCTGCTACCAATCCCCATAATCCCTTGCATTTTCATTTTTGGAAGCCCAGCTTCGCATCTTCTGACTTTCCCAGGGGCTGAGTAAGCAGCCAGGCAGTAACTGAGTGGAGGGTCTAGGTTGGAGCCCCACTTTCACAGAGGGTGGGAGCAAGCAGAAAACAGATCGGGGACAGAAGAGAGCAGGGAGTGGCTAGGGACAGGGTGACCTGCCCAAAACAAGGCCCCTAAACTCCAAGTAAATTCCCCGAGTCAAAATCCGCCAGAATAGGGCAGAGTAAACATTTTTCTTTTCTCCCTCCTGCTCTGGTTGCCCTGCTCCCTGCAAGGAAGAAAACTAGAATAATGAGCCACGTTGGAGACTGTCACCCGAGCAGCTCCGGAAGGACGTGGGCAGACGCCTGGCTGGGCGGCTGACTTTCTCTGTTTCTGGTTGAGATTTTATAAATATTCTGGGAGTTTGATCTGAGGCTGGTGGTAGGGAGGCGAGGGGAGCAGCAGAGGGGGTAGATAACTCAACCCATGGGGGTTCTTGGACCTCTCCCAGGCCTGCTTTTCATTAGCGTTGCCAAGGCAACTGCTCGTCCGCTGCAGACCCCATCACGCCTTGCAAGGCATCCATAGCACATTAGGCGTTTCCTTTAATGGTGAATCTGCTGCAATCAGTCCTCCTCCCAACCCCCATCCCTCAGACCCATCACCTCCTAGCCCGGAGAAGAGAAGATAATTAAGAGGGAGAAAAGCTATGATCCCCACTCTCTAAGGCTGGTGTGGAGGGACAGAGCCACAGTTGTCCCATTCCAAGGGCTGCCATTTGCATAGGACAGTTGGAGTTTGGGTGGTAACAAGCCCCTGGTAACCAGACCGCTGCAGCAGCCACTTCCAGCCCCTCCTCTGCTTGCCCCGGCTGACCCGACCTTTCCCCTCCACACACACCTTTATTCTTGACCAACACAAACATTTGCAGAGTTCTCAAGGAACGACCTCACCAGTCATCATGCTGAAAAGTTCCAGATGCCCGCTGGTGCACAAGCCCATATGTGTCTTTGGTTTTCACCAAGGTGTCCAGTGGATTCTAAAAGGGTGGTGTCAGGGGAGGTGGAAGCAGGCCAGAGGAGACAAGAAGACCCATGTTTGCAAGGCTGTGAGAGTGGGCAAGTGGACCGGAAGGGGTGACGGTTTTCCCTTGGAGAAAGGAAAGCCAGGTTGCGTGCCTGGGCGACCAGGTAGAGAATATGCACCCAGAGCCTATAACCCCACTGCTGCAGACACACCTCTCCTCTTCACTGACTACATGGAACTCCAGTGATCTGTTTAAAAATCGGCTCCCTCTGGCTGTGAGCTCCATGGGGCCACAGCTAGGGAATCTGGGTCTCCGTTCCCTGCAGCGTCAGCCAGGCACCTGCCCTAGGAGGCCCTCAGTAATGTCTGTCGAAAAACCAGAAAGAAGGAGTGTTGTGGGGGGGGGGGGGGGGGGGCCAAAGGGGCTGGGTTTCCTGGGTTATCTTTCGAGCCTGTCTTTGTGCTCCCGAGCAAACCTGAGCCAGAGCCTCTCCCAGCCCCTCCTTTCTGTGGAATGCAGGTCACCCCAGCCTTCCTGAAAGATCTGTACTCAGAACCCTTGAGCCAGCCCGGAGGTAGCTGCAACAAAAAAGCCAGAGAAGACCCCTCCCCCAACTACAAATGGAGCAGAACCAGGATCCCCAGTCATCTGGGCTCAGACAAAAACAGCTTCTGCCTTCTTGGTTTTTCTGCCTTTTCCCACCATGATTGGCCCTGGAGGAGCAAACCTGAGTTCCTCCACTGGTTTGAACAGGAAATTCCTGTCAGCTCGTGGGAGAGGCCAACCAAGGGGAGATTTCATCACATAGATTCTCCCCTCCCCACCCCCACCCTGAGATACAGAATCGTATCAAAGTCTTATCCCAGCCCTCTCGGGAACCCCGTCCCGACATCCGCTCCTGTGCCTCACTGAGGCAGTGCAGGCAGCCTTCCTTCCCCGCAGCTGGGGTGAGGTTCTTCTGCTCGGCCCGGTAATGGGGACGAGTGAAATGATTAACAGTAATTAGGTGCATAGCTTTAGCTGACTGGGTTGCACGGGTGGTTTTTCCATCTGCTCTAGTGGCGAAGCCCCATCGAGGCAGAGAAGTGGCCGCCCCAATGGCATGGATAGCGTGGGTTGAGAAAGGCCTTGGGGCATAGATCCTTGTTCCTCAAATGCGGTCCTGAGGCCTGCACATGGCCATCACCACGCGGAGGCTGACCTCAGACCTCTTCTTTAGCGGGGAATACGTTTGAACAAGACAACCAGGTAACTGGAGGCACACAGGAGGGCGAGAGGCACACTGGAGGGAAGAATATCCCTGTGCTTGCGTCTCTGACCTCGTGGATTTTAATTCCAGCTCTGTCACTCAGTAAGAGTGTGACGCTGGGCACACTGAGCACCCTCTCTGAGCTTTGGTTTCCTCACCTGTAAACCAGAGGCACCAGTAGGCTCCGACCTAGGAAATGTTAGCACAGGGTTGATTGCTCAGGGGACATTAATATCATTTGCTTCCCCAAATCAGCTACCCCAGAGATGAGGCTTCAGCCGGCTGTCTTGCTATTTCACTTATGTATCTTCCGGGAGGACTTATGGACCCCTGACCGTGAACCCCCAAACCAACAGCTGTAGCCTTTCATCTCCAGTTCCTCCCACCTCCCCCCACCCCATGTGAAAGGAGGACGGTGAGCTGCTCTCCGCCGCGGGATGAGGTGGGTGAAGGAACTGAGCGAATGCAGACAGGCAGGGCCAGGTCGTCAGGAGGGACTTGGAGGCAGAGGAGACGCACACAGCATCTGACTTCGGGAATGGCGTCTTACACATGGCACTTTGTTTCCCACAAGCAAGTAGAAGAGAACCTGGATTTCATTTCTTTTACCATCTCTGCATTTCCTTGAGAGACGATGGGGCTCTGTCCTTGTGGGGGAGCAGCCCTGACCGACTTCCCTTTGTTCTGTGTTGATGTGTTCTCCGGCCACAGTTCCCTCTGCTTCTCCAGGCTAAGGTGACAGAGCGCTGGGACGCACAAGCCACAGGGGCCTGTTGGGGCCGTGAGGTCTCCACCAAGCCTGGGCTCATTTTGCACAGCTGCTTTCCCAGCTGTACTTGGCCGATGCTACTTTTCAAATTCGTTTTGGTGGACTATGAGAGGGTGTTCCTTGAAATGTGCTCACTGGTTACCTGGTCGGCTGGGCGACTCATCTAACCTCGCTAAGCCTCAGTTTCCTCCTAGGATGGCAATTCTGAAGACAAGATACAAGTCTGTACCCATCCCAGGGACCCAGGGATGACGGGGTGGCTAGAGGATTAAGTGAGATGATGCTTATAGGGAACGTGGTACAGAGAGAGCTATATGGTCACTACATGTTAGCTGTCGTTCTTGTAGTTGTTGGAAGAGGTGAGACTTAGCTGGCCTAGGCGGAAAATCACAAATAAGAAAGTGGCCTCCTCATTTGCAAACAGCAAGCACAGCCTCCCCGTTCCTGTGCAGGTCACCAACTGCCCCTCTCCTCCCCCACCTTCATTTTTTCTTTTTTAGCTGTGGGAGTTGACACATGTAGCTCACTAGGTTACCCCAGTGAGTTTAAAGCTTTAAATAAATACATGCTCAAAACTGCTCCTGACCTGGGTATGCCTCTCTCTCCCCTCCCTCTTTCTTCCTCTCCTGGTGGAAGCCAGGCCCAGGCAGAGCCCTGGAGAAGGTATCTCCTCTGCGAGTATGCTGGTCCCAGGGGCCCTGCGTGGGGCGGACGAGGATCGTCCGGAGCCAGCACAGACTCTCCTCTTCCTGGGTTTGTAAGAAGCCTGACCAGGCCCGAGTCTTATGACTTCAACAGATGTTTCTGCTTAAGCAGCCCTGGCATCTTTATGGCCTGTTTTTTCCATTCTTGCTTCTCTTCCTCTGTCCCAGCAGCCCTGAACGCAATTTGGACTTCATTTTCTTTCTAATGGTTACAGGGATAGAAAGGACTTTTTTCCCCCCTTTTTCTTTAGCTCTTCAAATCACACACACACACACACACACACACACACACACACACTCACTCCAGATGCATTCAGATCTGTGCTCATGGTGTATATTTGTTAATGGCACTAACAGTTATTTCACTTCGTCCCATTTCAAAGCCTCCTTCCCTGCTTCCTCCCTCACCTCACGTTCATCTCCTGCTTGTTCCCACACAGGTCACCCCAGGACAACTGATTGGTGTGTCCTCCCAGATGCTGATTCTGAAAGCTCATGCCAGCCTCGGTCTCAGGCCCATTTCTCCAGTGGGCCTCGCTGTGTGTGTCAGGCTCTGTGGGCTGGGGAAGGTTTGGGCTAGGTGATAGAGTGAGAGTTAAGGCTCCCATGGCTATGTATCTCTTCAAACTGCCTCGGCCAGCCAGTCCATGAAGACCCAGGTGGGGCCAAGTTGACAGTTATTACAAAATGAAACCAGTCTTCCGCGGGTAGGTCACAAGCTTGAAACCAGCCTGGCCACTCCTCACATCAACACCTGTAATCCCACCCAGCCGGCCTGAATAGCGGGGTATTCACGTTCATCTGCCTTCAGGGTTTGGGGTCACCTGTCTCAGAGTCTGGTTCCCACAGCAAAGAAAGCCCGAGACCTCAGGTCCTCATTTCAGGGCCTGTCGATGTCAAAGGCACCTGGGGTCCAGGTCCCCTTATTGCCTCCCAAGACTGAGAAATGGGCCTAGATTTCTCCTCTGTGGTCCCACTGGGTATATAGACAGACCCACTTGGAGTCCTTAGTGTTAGCACCACCTGCTGCCTTACCTGACATCAGCCTTTGATGGGCCATCCAATCCTAATTTCTCCGGGTCTCTGCAACATTTCTACCTAAGAGGTTAGTGATACACTTATACACTCACCTCTCAGGGTATGGTCATAACTGAGCTGACCATCGACTACTACAGACTACTGTGAGCCATTCTGATACTGACCATGGGGGAAGGTGGAGGCTTCAGAATGTCCCACGTCCAACATTCTCAACACAGAGGGGCTTTTCCAGAGGAACAGTAGGAGGATGGCTGAGCTAAACCCCATCAAGTCCTTATTAGATGACTGCCCCCACTTGACAAGGGCCGGGCAGCCACTGCCCCCACCTCTACCCATCATAGTAGTGTTGCCAAAAACATCTCATCTGTGACCCTTCTTCCTCTTTCCTATTAAGTTAAACTCTGGTTCTTGTTTGTGTTTAGAAGTTGAGTCACAGCACTGTCCTTTCAGCGGGTTAGAGGAGGCTGCCTGGAGAGTCAACAATGGAATCAACTTAGGCTCCAATAGCAGGATGACACATGAGAGGGTGGTGGGGAATGGAGGTAAGAAGAAGACATGAAAGCAGGAGGGGGACAATGACAGTCCTGCACACCAAGGTCTGCTGGGGAAGCTGTGTGTACTGAACAGCAGCCACGCTCCTCTAGCTGGGTCTCTCAACCCTGACCCTGGGGATGTGGAAGTAATTGGCCAGCCACTCAGACGCCCAACACAGTTCTCCCGTCACTAGTGGATCCCCCTGGAGAAATGGTGCCCTGGGAAACTGCCTGCCGCCCTAGGACTGACTATGTGGAGCTGGGCACAGACACAGGCAGCAAGTGACTTGCAGATGGTCCAAGGGAAGCTTACTCTCCCTGTCTTCTGAAGGTCTCATTTCCTGAGAGACCTGGCCAAGCCCTTCCTTCCAAATGGCTGGGATGTTGTGTCCCCTCAGTACCAGGAGTGAGGAAACAGATGCTTTCCAGGACTTCAAGAACCAACCAAAAACCAGTGAGATAAGATAGTTTTATTGTCCCAGTGCACACTTTTAAAAAGGAGTCATGACTTGGAGGGTTTTTCAGCAGTTTTGATGATCTGTTTATAGTTTTTTGTGTTTGCTTAATTTATATTTAACATGAAGACTAAGTTTATGTGACTAAATATCCATCATGCAAGAACATTGAAGTGCAATAAAGACGTAGCCCTGCTTTCCTGGGCTGACAGGGGAATGGCAAAATCCTAGAGGCCTTAATGGCACCGTAATTGCGAGGGCAAGGTGTAGTGGGGTGTGTGTCCATGCGTGCGCGCACGTGTGTGTGTGTGTGTGTGTGTGTGTGTGTGTGGTGTGGTGTGTTCAAGGAAAGGGAGAGAGAAGTGAAGAGGTGTTTCTTGAATATCAAAGGGAGGAACCTATTTAACCAAGGAAGTAAAAGACTTACACTCTCAAAGCTATAAACCATTGATGAAAGAAATTGAAGACAACACAAACAAAAAGAAAGATATTCTATGCTCATGGATCAGAAGAACAAATATTGTTGAAGTGTCTATACTATCCTAAGCAATCCACAGATTTAATGCAATCCCCATCAAAATACCAACAGCATTTTTCGCAGAACTAGAACGAACAATCCTAAAATGTGTATGAAACCACAAAAGAGTCCAAGTAGCCAAAACAATCTTGAGAAAGAAGAACAAAACTGGAAGTATCACAATGCCCAAATTTTAGATATACTACATACAAAGCTATAGTAATTAAAACAGAATGGTACCAGCACAAAAACAGAATATAAACTAACGGAATAGAGGAGATAGCCCGGAAATAAACTCATGATTATATGGTCAATTAATCTTCCACAAAGGAGGCAAGAATATGCAATGGGGAAATGTCAGTCTCTTCAACAAATAGTGCTGGGAAAACTGGACAGCTACATGCAAAAGAATGAAAATAGACAACTTTCTTACACCATACACAAAAATATATTCAAAATGCATTGAAGACCTAAATGTGAGAACTGAAACCAACCAACCAAACAAATGAACAAACAAATCCTCCTAGAAGAGAGCACAAGCAGCAATGTCTCTGACATTGGCTGTAGCAGCTTCTTTTTGGATATGTCTCCTGAGGCAAGGGGGGAAAAGCAAAAATAAACTTTTGGGACTACATCAAAATAAAAAGCTTCTACACAGCAAAAGAAATAATCAACAAAATTATATAGCAACCTAACAGAATGTGAAAAGATATTTGCAAGTGACATACCTGATAATGGGTTAGTATCCAAAATATATAAAGAACCTATACAACTCAACACCAAAAAACCCACAAATAATCCAATTAAAAATGGGCAGAAGATATGAATAGATATTTCTCCAAAGAAGACATACAGATGGTCAACAGACACATGAATAGATGCCCAACATTATTCATCATCACGGAAATGCAAATCAAAACTACAATCTGATATCACTTGTCAGAATGGCTAAAATCAAAAACACAAAAACAACAAGTATTGGCAAGTGGAACAATAGGAACCCTCATGCGCTGTTGGTGGGAATGCACACTGGTGCAGACATTCTGGAAAACAGTATGGACTTTCTTCAAAAAATTAAAAACAGGATTATCACATGATCCTGTAATTCCACTACTGGGTATTTATCCAAAGAATACAAAAACACTAATTTGAAAAGATAAATGCACTTCTATGTTTATTGCAGTATTATTTACAATTGTTAAATTGTGGAAACAGCCCACATGTCCATCAACAGATGAATGGATAAAAAAAGGTGTGGTATATACACACAATAGAACATTACTCAGCCACAAAAAAGAATGAAATCTTGTCATTTGTAGCAACATGGGTGGAGACAGAGGGTATAATGCTAAGTGAAATAGTCAAAGACAAATACCACATGATTTCAGTCATATGCGGAATTTAAGAAACAAAACAAATGAACAACGGGAAAAAGAGACAAACCAAGAAACAGCCTCTTAACAAACTGGTGGTTACCAGAGGTGAGGAGAGAGGCATATGAGTGAAACGAGTGAAGAGAATTAAGACTATATTTATCTTGATGAGCACTGAGTGATGTATAGAATTATGGAATCATATTTTTTTTATAAAAAGAGAGGAATCTGTCATAAGAAGACTGAGTGACCCAAAATGCTTTAAACATGCATCTGAGTTGTAAAATATCACAATAGTATAATTAATCATTTTTTGACTACCATTTAGTGATATCTTTTCTGTGCCAAGCACTTAACGTATATTATCTCATTTAATTCTTTAAAAAACCCTGTAAGGTACAAGTATTGTCATGTAATTTTTAAGTGTGAAAACAAGCATTGAAAAATTAGGTCAAATACCAAAGATCATAAGTCTCATAAGTGGCAAATATAGGATTTGAATCCCAGCTTCTGACCCAGAGCCCAAAGTCTGCACCAGAATGGTCTCCACCTGTATATAGTACGGACAATAACGACTGCCCACACTTATAGTGCACTTGCCACATGCCAGACGTTGTTCTAAGTGCTTTACTTAGATTCACTGAATTCATTCTCACAAAACTCTATTTATGATGCTGTCATTGTATAGATGAGGAAACTGAGGCACAGAGCATTTGACATTGATTTCTCTTAGCAAATGTAAATGGAACACCTTTTGTGTGTTAGGCACTGTGCTAGGAGCTCTGTGTGGGACCCAGAGTTGAGAAAGACATCAATCTCATTGTCTGGCAATGACCATCAGCGTGGGCTTAGGGTGGGATTCCAGAACTTGACAATGAGGCATGGTAAGAATAGGGTATCTTAAGATATCTTAGAGAAATGAGCATACCAAGAGGCTTCTACATCAAGAGTACAAACACAGGAGCAAGACAGAATCCTGTTGTCAGACTGAGGCCCACGGTCAGATCTAGGACAGCAGCAGGACAGATAGAAACAGAGCTATTTTATTTCCATCTGCAATGTGGTCTTAAGAGCAGAGCTCCAAAACCAAGCTGCCAGGTTCATATCCTCACTCTGCCACTCTCGATCTGTGTGACCTTGGGCAAGTTAATGAACCGTTCTGGGCTCAGGATCCCCATCTGGAAAATGGGGATAACAGTGCCCATCCCACAGAACTATTATGAGAACTCCTCATAACTACTATTAATGAATAACTATATGAGATGCCCTTAGAGCAGGGCCTCCACATAGCCAGCTCTCTGGGTTGGCTCTCAAGCTCTCATCAGCTTAGGATCACATGGGGATCCTTGAAGCTGAGGTGGACAGAGGTTGCAGATAGGACCAAGTTGTCCGATTGGTAGGGAGAAGAAAACTGTGGAAGGAACCAGTGAGGGGCCTGTCCCTGTATAGGCTTCTAGGAGAGGGAGAGATGAAATTTGATGAGACAGAGAGAATTTGCATCCTTGGTATAAAAGTTTGGCAAATGGTCATTGGGCTCTATCTCCTTAATTACCAAAGGCCAAGATGCAGGTGCCTGGTACCTCAGCTGGTTGGAGGTGGAGAATTCTCTGGGCTGGCATTTATATGGTGCCACGGTGTCCAATCATCAGCAGGAAGACAGGCTTCTGCTGCCTTTGCCTGGCCCCTCAATGACCCAGGCCAGGAATATTGGTCTATTCCCAGCATCCCCTCTATAAACTTCCCCCACATCATTGTGCAGCCTAGAAGGAAGACCAGGGTGGCTGAGGGAGGTAGTGGAAGGCAACCATGTTCTGTTGCAAGAAATCTTTCCTAGAAGTTCATCCTGCTTTCCTAGAAGAGGAGATGGCTGAGCTCATCAGCCAGAGCTGGAGCAGCCCAGAAAGAATCCTTTCCAACCTCCAGAAGACCCCTCAGCTTGGGAAAGGGATGGCTTACTGGGGTGCTGTTTGTGGCCATGGGACTGTCAGACTGGGCAGGGGTGTCTGGTGATGTATTAGAGAAGCTGAGAAGGGAGGTAAGACAAACATGTTCACCTGATGGGAATCTTGTGATCTCCCAGCTCCCCACCCCCACTCTCTTTTGAAAGCTCACTCCAAGACTTTTTACAGACATTGAAGACCAGTTTCCTCTCCCAGAAACACCATTAAACTGAGTGAATGTGCGAGTGAGTGTGAGCACGTGTACTGCAATTTTGTCCCTACCGATTTTTAATTTCTCACACTTTGCACATTTCAGCCATCATGTGTGTTCCCATGCCATTCCCCTTCAACTCCTTCTCTCCCTCTACCAGCCTCTTCTGGAAGCCTCAGGCCTCAGAGATGGCAAGAGGGTCTAGACTTTGCTTTAAAATGAGAAATAGTGATGGCATGGGAGGTGATTCTGCTGATCTGCCTCACCCAGACCAATCTCCCAGACACGAATCACCTGTCCTTTCCACCTTGCAGCCTATTTCCTCTGGGGCTTCCTGCAGGGCTGAAGTGCCAGTCATATGGAAACAGGAGGCATCTAAGGCACACACCCCAGGTGGCAGCTTGAGTTTCCTGAACTGAGAACCAGTGGCCTAGATTTTGCCCCAAATACTCAACTGGGAGTTTGCTTTAGTGGCCAAGTCTTTCCTCCTCTATCCAAGCCAACCACAGTGTTTCGGTTAACCCCTTGGCTTGCTGGGAGCCTTGTCTTGTGCCTTTATGCTATTCCCCTCACGACTACCTGCTTTAATGAAGCAGAACAGCGACACCGGAAATAACTAAACATGGAGTATGATTCACAAGATGTGTGATTCACCCCAGAATGCATGCTCCCAGCTGCCTCTCCTGATTTACAAGCTTGCTCATTACAAGCTTCCTCTGCCATTACACGAAGCTTGTCTTCCTTGTCAAAAGATGACCAGAGTCAAAGGGGAGCGAAACAAGGGACCGTGTTTTGTCTGGAATAATGCACTTATGAATAAATGAGTTGAACACAACTGTCTTTTTACACTGGTGGGTGTTTCTGTGGAATTAAGAGAACTTCCAGGGCTTAATCTGTTTGAGTAAATCAAGTTTGTCCATGTGTTCTGGGCAAGGGTCATGAAGTCAACTATGATATAGTTTCTTTGGCCCACAAAATGACCAATGGCTTTTGGGAAAGACTACGTGAGTTATGACCAGGACAGTGGAGCAGCCTGAGTTAGTGTCCCAGCATGTACATTAAATTACCTAAAATAGCAAAAAATAGACACAACCTAAATGTTCACCAGTAGCGTATTAGTTACACAAACATCTGTATAATGGAATAGTAGGCAGTCTTTAGAATTATGTGCTAGAAGAAAGCTTAATCTCATGGGAAAATATTCACAACATATCATTAAAGGGGAAAAAGCAAATTATAAAGCAGCATGGACAGAACATAGCAGTCTTGTAAGAAAAAAGTATTGGGTATATTTCTTAACTGGAAGAATATATATAAAAATGTTAACTGTGGGGCGCCTGGGTGGCTCAGTCAGTTAGACGTTGACTCCAGCTCAGGTCATGATCCCGAGGTTCGTGAATTCAAGCCCCTCAGAGCCCACTTCAGATCCTCTGACCCCTTTCACTCTCCCCCTTCCCTTTCCCTGCTTGCTCTCTTTCTGTGTCAAAAACAAACTTTTTTTTTTTTTTTAACATTACCTGTGTTGTCTCTGGATAAGATTTGGCTTGACTTTTTTTTTTTCTCTATTTTTTTCAAATTTTCTTCTATGAACAAATATTATTCCAAAATCTGGGGAAAAAATATTTTAAAAAAAGATTATCCGAGAGGCCAGAAAATGAGTTTCCAGTTTCTTATCCCATGTCCGTTCTCCATTTTATTTTGGAGATTCAAATTTCTCAGCCCTTCCCACAACAGATACCTATGAAGCAAAACACACAGAGTAGCTGATGTCCTAAGCAACATCACCAAGGTGAATTACTCACTGACCATAACAGCTTTAGAAAGGCCTTGTTTCCACCAGACACTGGGAATTAATGGTACAAAAACCATTTTTTGTTTCTAATCAGGAACAAACGTCTCCAAGAGATCTGAAATAAGTATATGGGGGCTCACAGAGGACGATTACAAACCTCAGCAGCTGCTCCGTGGATTTTCAAACATGAGGGTGATTCATCCCTTCTCCTGGGCCTTTTTACAGTACCTTATCCCTTAGAATTTTGAAAATCTGCCATTGTGAGAAGGGGAGGCCCGGGGAGAACCGTGACCCTTGTCCCTATACGGAAGGACGGGGAAAGGAGTTGGAGAGAACAAAACTATGGGACTGACACAGCTGGGTGTTGTTTGCCTGGCTCACAGGACAGGACAGTGTCACGCATAGAGGGGTGACTGAGGTGGACAAAGGGAGCGATAACTGATGTCATGGAAAGAAACAGACCACTGTAAAATCTGCTGCCGAATAGAGACAGGCCTTGGTGCACATCATGTCTGCCACAGACTTTTAAAAACCTATGCAGTTTTAGCTGTGCCTTATCACTACCTCCTTTCCAAGCAAAATAGTCAAGATTGTCCCCTTCTCCTCACAGGATATGGCAGTACGAGTGTGCCAGCTGTCCCGAGGTCACCATTCCTGTCAGTGGCAGATCTTGGTAACACACCTAGAAGGTAGCAGGAAGCGCCACTGTGCTCCTGGTCCGCCATTCCAGCTGGTCATCCCTGCCACCTCGGTGAGGGGGGAGCACGTTACCTAATTCCGGTGTATGGTCAGATGACGGCTTTTCTCAGTCAGCCTGTCCTTGGAAAATCCATTCCTCTCTTGTATTGGAAAATTCCTCTTGTGCCTGTCATTGCACATATCAGAAGACCAAGGTTTCCATTTCTCAGAAGTAATTAACTAGCTACTGTCTGAGACCAAGCTTGTTCCTGGAATTTTTTTACTCATCCTTTTAAAGCCATAATCCAGTCCCAGGAGAGAAGGTCTGAAGCAGGGCCCTGAGTTCTGAAGCAGGCCCCAAAGCAGAGAAACAAGCAGAGGCTGGGCTGGGCTGTGCACTGAGTGTAAGGTGCACATCCAGTACCTATGATCACCTCAGCCCCACCTTGATTTCATTTTGTGTCCTTTACTCTTGATTGCCTGGGGACATCTTAGGATGGTAGAATAATGAAGAGCCAGCTGAGGAGCACTCACCCTGTGAAATAAGGCTCCCACCACTCCAGCCCTTGCCAAGACTCTGAAGAAGAAAAAGAGGGAGAAGAAGAAGAAGAAGAAGAAGAAGAAGAAGAAGAAGAAGAAGAAGAAGAAGAAGAAGAAGAAGAAGAAGAAGAAGAAGAAGAAGGAGGAGGAGGAGAAGGAGAGAGAGAGAGACAGAAAGAAAAGAGGAGAGGAGAGGAGGAAAGGAGAGGAGAGGAGAGGAAAAGAAAAGAAAAGAGAAAAGAAAAGAAAAGAAAAGAAAGAAAAAGAAAAAAGAAAAGAAAAGAAAGGAAAAGGGATAGCCTGACCCTCCTGGAAGGAAATCTATGCTACTCTATCCTTGCCAGATCACAAGATGGGGAGATGTTCGCTTTTCACATGACTGATGCAGAAATGTAAAGAATTCTATTTCAGGGGATGAAAACTCAACAGATTAAACTAAAGATCCTACTGTTTCAGTTCCCAGGATTGACTGAAGCAGTAAAGCTTGAAAAAATAGACTAGGGTCCCCTTTGCCCTCAAACCCCATGGTGGGCTCCATCTGACTCTGAATCTAAGTTTTCAAGTGAAAGTAGCTTCAGGGATGAGAAATCTACTAATGCACAAAGTGATGCTTTCAGTAGGAAATCCTTAGGCCCTACCATGTTATTATCAAAAATGATGGGATGCCTGGATGCCTGAGTCGGTTAAATGTCTGACTCTTTATCTCAGCTCAGTCTTGATCTCAGGGTCATGAGCTCAAGCCCCACATCGGACTCTGTGAAAAAATGACGAGGGTGAAGCTTTCTGTTGATACCATTGTCAGACTATGCAAAACACACCAACTCAAACTTCATTCATTCATTCATTCATTCACATGTCCATTTAACAAATATCTATTGAACACACCTTGTATGTACATGAATCGAATACTATACATTATCTACCATCCCCCCCAAGAGTTCATAGCTCTAGATAAGGGCACTCAGGGAAACTGAGAAATTATAATAGGTTATAATTAAAGCCTAAAGCAAGGTAAGAAAAATGAACCATGGTGCACAAAGAAAAGTGTTGTAAGTTCTACTCACAGCTTCTGGAAGCTCTTCACAGTATAGAAGAAATGTAAGTTGGGGGTTACCTGGGTGGCTCAGTCAGTTAAGCATCCAACTCTTGGTTTTGGCTCAGGTCATGATCTCACAATTCATGGGATCAAGCCCCATGTCAGGCTCTGCGCTGACAGAGTGGAGCCTGCTTGGGATTCTCTCTCTCCCTCCCTCCCTTTCTGCCCCACCTTCTCAAAATAAATAAATAAAAATTTTAAAAAAAAGAAGAAAAAGATTTGTAAGTTGGGGTTAACAGTGAGTAGGAGTTTTCCAGGAGATTAGACTGATGTTTTCATTGTGGACGTGAGTGTACCTCACTATGCATCTGACCTCCAGAAAGTCAGGACACAGTGGGTGACAATCTTCTGTAGAACATGTGCCACATCACCCATCAGGAGCCATAGCTGTGCTTTCTTCAGCAATGAATCTGGGGACTAGTGGCCCAACATAGGCCTTAACATTTGATACAACCAGAAGACATCTCAGAACAGAGTCCTGAGCATGTTCATCCAGAGATGGCTCTTTATTAGGAAACTGAGTGTCCAGCTGTACTTAAGCATGTATGCAAAAATGCCTGGACAAAGATTGGAGAGGGTTTGCACTTTAGGGGGGTCAAACTTGTCATGGGTTTCAGTCCTTTGGTTATGCCCCTTGCTCCCTCTCCCTGCCATATGGGCCTCCCTCTTCCCAGAGTGTCTGATGATATCTACTCATGGTTTAAGACTCAGCTCAAATGCCATCTTCTTTAAGAAGACTTTCCCAAAATTTCTGGTTTGAATGGCCATTGCCTTTCTTACCCCACCTTGGTACATGTTACATCTTACCTGTATCAGAAGTCACTGTATTCATTTATTTACATGTCTACTACCTGGGGGCAGGAGGTGAGTCTTTCTCATCTATGTAACCCCAGTTCCCAAGTGCCTGGTGAACTTTTATTGAATGGATACAGGCTGCACTTATATGCTTAGCATGCCCTGGAGTCTTCTAACAGAGCAGAAGATATTCTATTGCAAAGTCCTTCTTGATAAAATCATGGTGTCTAATAACCCTGTTTCACAGATAAAGAAACTAATGTGTAAAGGGAGGCAAGTCCAGAATGTACTTGAATCCAGGAGTGTAAATCCCAACCAAGACTGTCCTGAGACCAAAATTCCTCGGAGCCCCTGGGCCACCCCAAGTCGGATGCAATTCTAAACAAGCCAGAGCCTCACCGAACAGCTCCACAGTGCTGGGCTCCACTGTGTTCTGGAAGGTTCTTCTGAATTGTGCTTCCAGAAGGTCGGGACAGGGAGAAGCCGCAAAGGCCCGGCGCAGTATCAGGTTCCCCCTTTTCTGTCAGCAGGCATGGAAGAGGCTTTAAGAAAATGGAGTAGTATTATTTGTTTGTTTTTACAGTGACTCATCTGTCGTAACTGGGTTAAAGTCCACTTAAAGAAAAGGAGAACAAAAGACCTCCTGTTAGTGCTGGAAGTTTGCCTCTTGAGAGATCACTGAGAGGAACTGGGAAGAAAAAAAAAAAAAACCCAGCAGGACAGAGGAAGCTGCAGGCCTTCAGGAACACAGCAGCACTTTGGAAAGGCAAACACGGTGACTTTCATCTCCATCGCCCTATCTGAGCTGGCCGCTCCCCTTGCTGTTGCTTTGTGACCCACTGCAGTGCTAGCCATCAGACACAGACCAGTGCCCTGTTCCCACACTCTTAGAACATGAGGAGGTTGCCAGGAGCTATGGCATTACGGGCAAATCTCCATATTCAACCAACTCGAGTCTGGGGAGGAGGAGGAGGATGGCGGTGTCAGTGGTGATATTAACGTAAAAAACCTACTAAGTGCCAGGCACCATCCTAACATTATGTATCACAACGCACTTCAAAAACCCCCAGGAGGCTCCCATGCTGCCTCCCCAGCTGCCGCGGGAGATGCCAAAAGGCAGAAATCTGGTCGTGTACTCTTTGGGAAACCCATTGGCGTCAGTGCAGGTACAGGAACCACCGGGCTGGTGGGCTTCAGGTGGGGTGGGACCAGGTTTCCAAGTGGCATCTTCCAGAGTGCAAACTCAGACCATCCGAACCCAAGATGCAAGGACTTACACCCTTGCGCTCTTCAAATTAAAACAACAACAACAACAAGCTGGAGAAAGACAAGACTCTATAGTTCTCTGCCGTCCAATCAGCCGCACCTGTGGTACACTTGCATCCGTGTCCTTTATCTGCTAGTTCTTTGAAAATATTATTCTCACCTCTGGCCACCCAGACATGAGGCAGGTCCGTACCATGACTGCCCATTCTAGTTTTGGTTCCTCCTCCCCTTAATTGTAAAAAGCTGGAATTTCTCAGCTCCAAGGCTGTGAAAGACAGATGGGGACATGAAGGAGAAGATAAAAATCCCCTGAAAGTTCCAGGTCCCTCCTCCATCATAAGTGTTTCGTATCACTCTCTTTCTTCCCAGGGACCTTCCTGTCCCTCAGAGACTAGGGCCCCAGACCTCTGCCCTGCAGGATGATAAGACTTTCTGGGCCTTCCAATTCAAATAGTCAACCCTAATCATTCCATTTCCTGAACAAGACTTATTTTAGGTAATTTATGTTCAAACACCAAGAATTCCTCAACAGAAACCGCCGGATGAAAGTGTTATTGTGCTAATCTGTCCTCTCTTTGCTCATGGATAACCACATTCCACCAAATGCCGCAGACGGGTGTGGGAAGCCACTTACTTGCCGTGGTAGAGGTGCCATAATTAAGCTGCTCCGATGCAGGGTCGGTCCTCTGCTTTTCTGTATGCTGCTCTGTGACTTTGAGGGGATTATTTGCGCTAACAAGCAAGGCCTCCACAAACAATGGGTTGAGAGGACGACTCAAAAGAAGCCGACCCAGTGCTCTCTGGGATGCTTCTCCCTTTGACTGGCCTCACGAGGATCAGGCCCCTGATGGAATCACTGGAGATTTAGGGCTTGATTAAACCCTGGCTTTGGGCCAACATGCTGGTGGCCCCTTGATTTTCCCAGGTCCACCCAAGTGGCATAAACACCAGAGTAAGAATATGAACCGCTTAGCTGATCCCACAAGAGTCACTGCTCATTAGCTAGGAGTCTTAGTATCACCAGCTCACAGGGTTCAACAGGCATCAGCATGCCCGATCCTGGAAGGACAGCCTGGCTTTAGGTTAATTGTCCCTACATCTGCACTCTCTGGAGCTACAGCTGGGGGGCTTTGTAGACCAACTTCACCACTGGGATCTTTGGGATTCCCATCCTTTCTTGGCCCAGGAAAGCCCAAGCTCTCCACCAGAGGCAACTAAATCATCTTAGTGGGCTGTCCCTGATTATTATTGGCAGTTAGCGATCATTTTGCTTCTGAACAAATGGTTGGATCTTGCACAGCCCAAAGCATAAAGATTGGCCATGTTCACCTACTGGAGGGCACTGGAGAATTTCTCATGTGAGGGTACCCATGAAACACAAACAGAGCAACTGCATCCTTTCTTGAGTTTGGCGATTTTGTTGTTGCTTCGACTCAGCATTTGCTTGTGACCCTTAAGGACTCAGAAGACAGAGTAAGCTGCTTAGGTCCCCATATGGCTCAGGACAGAGCAAACAATATTCATTCCCCGAGCCCCCAGCTAGCAGGATTATCCTGAGGCTACCCCCAAAAGCATGAACCCCGTAGTTGGTCTGTCTCCTAGCCAAGTCTCACCAGGAACCTGCATGTCCTGGCAAGATGTGGGTGACTTAGGAATGGCCTAACAACAGAAGGGGGAGAGCCAGGTATGACACCTCCCACCCTGACCAGCTGTGTGATCTTGGTTCTCATCTCTGCCGTAGTATCCATGCCCATGAACATGATGACGATCCTGCCACCAACTTTTCCCCTGTAGGAGGCTGCAAGAGTGAATTCATTAATGTTTATTGAGCACCGGGATTTCTTTGGAGAGTGGCCTTTATAAATATAAGGCATGATTAAAGGATGTCAGTTTGCTAACTCTCAGAGGAAGTACTTAATGGGATCAGGGCTAAATATCTTGATGATTGAGTTTCATTCTTTATTCAAATATGCACAGGGCTCCATTCACTCAATTCTGCCGTCCACTCATGTTATTATCCTGCTTTATTTTCTCATTTCCATATATAATAGTACAACAGCTGTTCCCCTCATACCATGCTTACCCACTGCCTCCTTCCCTCACCCCAGCTTCTGACACCTCCCCTGAGGTTACCAAGGCCACCTGATTGTCAAGCTCATTGGCTTTGTCTCATTCCTCATTCTCCTTGTCCTTTCTGAGCATGGCGCTGGTCACTACCCGCTCCTCACCCTCGAAAGTCTTATTCTGTGGTTTCCTCAACCCCCGCAGGTCCAAACTGATGTCACCATTGTCTTCAAATCAGTTCCCTGCCCTGCCCTCCAAACCTCCCTCTCCGTGGACAACCCCCAGTGCAGGCCCTTACTGTCCTAGCCTGCCCGGTTCCTAAAAAAACCTATCCCTGCCCTCTACACTCGAGGCAGGTGTGACACATGTATGTCTCTGAACTGTTCCACAGGCCTCTCTGCACCACCTAGGCCTCTGGCTGTTCTTTTCCCAAGCCCACCTCAGTCTCCTGCGCCCTGCCGGTGGGTGAGCTGCTCCAGATCCAGACACCATAGGACCCGCTCTCCTGCTCTCCCACCTTCCTGCCTGCTTCCCAGACCAGCAGGCACTCTTGCTCCCAGCAGGCCATCTGAACTGACTGAAAATCTAGCAGCCCTTCTTCTTTCTAGGGGCACCATGACAGACTTGTCCCCTCCAACAGCCCCTGGTGGACCCAGCCAAACAGACACACGTCAACACTTCCATAGACACACAAACGCTGATATACACAGGTGTGCAAAGAGATGTGGGTACACGCACAGGCACACCCAGACACACGCACAGGCACATACACAAGCACACACAGACATAGAGGCTCATATATACAGATACATACATACTCATGTAGACATACACAAATACTCAGATATAGACACAGACACAAATACTCACATAGACATACAAACACATACTGACAGCCAGAAGCACCCAAACAGATGTGTACATAGACACACATACTCACATAGGCATGCACGTTAATACACAAAGTCACAAGCATACACACACAGAGACACACAGATGGATTTTTGCTGCCCTCCCAGCATCCTGACAGGCTGAACTGATCTCCCTCACCCCTGCTGAGTAGCCAGTTCTTACTCCTGCCCTTCTTCATTCTCATCTGTATTAGTCAGGGTTCTCCGAGAAACAGAACCAATAGAATATATATATGTCTGTCTGTCTCTCTTTCTACACACACACACACACACACACACACACACACACAGAGAAATTTTAAGAAACTGGCTCATGCAATTGGCTGGTAAGTCTGAAATCTGCAGCTTGAGTCCGAAGGCAGTCTGGAGGCAGAATTCCCTTTGCCTCAGGGGACTCCAATCTTTTCTCTCAAGGCCTCCAATGGATTGGATGAGGGCCATCACATTATGGAGGGTCATCTGCTCTATGCAAAGTGTACTGATTGCAATGTTAATCTTATCTAAAACAAAAAAATAAAGAAAACCTTCAGAGCAACACCTAGACTGATACTTCATCAAGTATCTGGTATCGTGGCCTAACCAAGTTGACACACAAAGTTAGCCACCACCTGGCGGCAAGCCAGTGCTCATGTAAGTCTCCCAAAACGTCACCCTTATCACAATGGCTCCCTGCTCTAAAACTTAAACATCTTCACTCCTGGATCAGAGTAGGCACGCGGTAAATATTTGTTCAGTAATTAAATAACGAATAGCCTTTGTGACAGGCTCTACACAGAGCTCAACACAGGAGACTGTTTTGAGGGCCCAACAGTGAGCTCTGCTAGGAGCTGAGGATGCAAATATCAAAAGCCACTCTACACATTCCTTGTCTTTTCCGTCTGCCTTCTTGAGGCCAGGAGCCGTGCTGCTGATGTCTCTAATCCTGTCACAGTGCGCAACGGAGTCCTTTATACAAAGCAGGCCCTCAGTTGTGGATAAATTAACTTGATTCTTTTTACTGATCCCTATATCAAATTTACCTGAAATAGGACACATTGTAGAGCCCCATTTTTAAAAGTATGATTCGTAGCGTCCAAGCCCGTTTCTACCTTTATTTTTTTTTTTCAACGTTTTTTTTTTTTAATTTATTTTTGGGACAGAGAGAGACAGAGCATGAACGGGGGAGGGGCAGAGAGAGAGGGAGACACAGAATCGGAAACAGGCTCCAGGCTCCGAGCCATCAGCCCAGAGCCTGACGTGGGGCTCGAACTCACGGACCGCGAGATCGTGACCTGGCTGAAGTCGGACACTTAACCGACTGCGCCACCCAGGCACCCCTCTACCTTTATTTTTAAGATGCAGATGTGAAGAGGTATTTTCATACTCAGGAAGGATATATATACCACAGAACATTGACAGTGGTCTCTAGGGGTGGGCTTGTGGGTGGCTTCTGTTTGATTTTTTATACTTTTCTGTGTCTTCCCCATTGTCCTCTGTGACCATGTGTTATTTTTATAACCATAAAAAAACTGCGTGTTTTTTTCTTTCATCTTTTCATTTATGAGTATGCAGAGATTCAGGGTCCCGCTCTGTGCGCTTTCTTGAGGCTCTTGGCATACCCCTTGGCTTTCCTTTGAAGAGAAGGCGTTCTGGGACACCCTTGTAAAAATCTGTGAGGTCATAAAGGTAAAGTTAACTGCAAACGGTTGTTCTGTTTTAATTATGTCCAAGTGTCGGGTAACATGGAACTTTCAAGGAAAGCGTTCAGGGAGTTAACGATTACGGCTGTTGTTAAACTGTTGTTAAGACAGAGAGCCGGTGCTGGGAAGCTGGGCACAGCGTCTTGCCTCCAGCCACTCCTCCAGTGCCCGGCCCTGCCACCGCTCCTGGGCCGCCTGTCGCCTGTCAGCCTGCTGTCAGGCTGCGTCCCAGCCAGACGAACAACACCCAGCCATGATGGAAGCGACTGTTCCTTGAACTTTGCTTCAGTCCCGCCTGCCGGGGTCTCCGGAGGAAGTGTTCACCTCTAGCCCAAATGAAATGGAGCTTCAGAAAAGCCTCAACAGAGGCCCCGAACTTTGTATTTCTCAGACTGCCAGAGCCACCAGCTGCTGAGTGCCACGGAACTCCCAAAACCATGAAGGGGAAACCAAAGAGCTGGAGGAACGCAGACATCGTGTGGCCCGGAGAGTCTGTCTCCAGGGTGACCCGGACATGCGGCAGGTGGGCCCGGGGAGTGACAGGGGCCGCTTGCAGGAAGGTGGGGCGAACCAGAACAAGGAGGCCACGCCCACTCGGAGGCTGAAATTCCAAGAAACTCGCCCTGCGCAAGGCCAAATTTGTGAAATCCTCTCGTCCTGGAAAGGATCCCACACAAATTTCTGGGGTTTCCAGTGTGATATTTGATAAGTGCCAATGGGCTGAAAATATTCCCAAGATTTTTGGGCTTTGTACAGTTAGTGGTGGCTGCCGAAGGCCGTCTCACCGCCTGCAGTGTCCCGCCAGTGGCTGCGGTGGCCAGGCAAGGGCTGGCATTTGTGCCTGACCGCTTTGGCCCTCCCGTGGGGCGTGCCCTGGGCTCCGGTTCCACGTCCTCACAGGCAGCGTCCCCTGCAGGCAAAGAGATAGCAGCGGCCCCCCCAAATGCCCTGGTGGCAGCACTGTAGGCCCCAGCCAGGCTGCCCTCCTTGCTCCCTTTCAGCCACCGAATGCCAGAGCTGGAGGAAATCTTTGTGCTCATCCACCCAACCTCCTCAGTGACTAGCAGGTACCTTCTCAGACGCGAGCTCCCTGAGGGCAGAGCGGGGCTGGCTCTGGTCTTCGTACCTTTGTGTTCCCAGAGCCTGGCACTGCGTAGGGCTCCCCAAGTAGGAGGTGAATGAGTGGGCGAATGAACGAACCAACTCTCTTCTTGTTGTCTTACCTGCACAGAGTGACACTTTGGACAGGTCACATTTTCCTCTGTCCCCTCGGCTTTTTGGTAGAATGAGCCCACTGCTGTCGGTTCCCCTCCCAGCTCACAGAATCCCCAGAGCCAAGCCCACCACGGCCTTCTGGTGAGTGTCTCAGGAGGAGCACCCACAGAAAGGAGGAGCACCCACAGAAAGGATTACCAACCTCAGCCTTCGTATCTGTTTCCCAGGGCTGCTGTAACAGGACCACAAACTTGGTGAAGCTTGGCTTACAACAGGAATGTATTCCCCCACAGTTCTGGAGGCTGGAAGTCTGAAATCAAGGTGTTGGCAAGGTTGTCTCTTGCTGAGGGCTCTGAGGGAGAATCTGTTCCAGGCCTCTCTCCAGATTCTGGTGGTTGCCTGCTATCCTTAGCACTCCCTGACATATCGCTTCTCGGCCTTTTGGCTAAGATCAAGTGCAGCACTCCCTGACATCTGGCTGCATGATCGCTCCGATCCCTGTCTCCCTCTTCATGTGCCACTCTCCCTGTGTCTCTCCTCTTCTTGTAAGGAACTGTATCTCAAGACTCAGCCTCTCCACTGCACTGGCCTGGGCCAACTGCCAATCTGCTGTGTCACCTTGGAGACGTGTCTTTACTTCTCTGTGCAGTTTTCCTGCTTAAACTTTGGAAGGAATTAAGGGTTTACCCTACTCCAGTATGACCTCATCTTCACAAATTACATCTGCCGCGACCCTACTTTAACAGGACACGTTCTGAGCTCCAAGAAGGACATGGATTTTAGGGGGCTACCATCCAACCCAGAACAGCCTTCCTGCTCCCACCCCAACAAAGTTCTATCTTATTCTCCACCTCCATCACTGCCTCTTCCTTTAGTTGGGGGTGTGGGCTTCGGGAATGTGGTTTCACCTGCTCACTAGTCTAAGCAGCAGTTGGGAGGCCAAGGGTAGGGAGCTGTCTGTCACTGTTTCCCTCCATGGACGTGGACACCCTGGGGTTCCCTGAACTGCCAAGTCTGAACTATAAGTCAGTAGACCCAGTCCACGCCGCATATTAGCGTCACCCGGGAAGCTCTTCACACACACGGAGCACTCCCAGGATGCCAGTTCACTTGGTCAGAGTGGCACCTGACGTGCCTATTTTTTGAAAGCTCATCAGGTGACTCTAATGTGAAGCCCGGATAAGAACAACTGTGTCAGATGCTGTGTGGAAACAGCTCTCTCTTTAGGAAAGGGGATGCAGCCACACTCACACACACACACACACACACACACACACACACACACCAGGAATATGAGCTTCTGCAGTTCACTGCCTGCTGGACCCTGAATACCCATTAGAAAATTCCCCCACCTACATCACAGGCTGCACGAGAGAACAAACACATACTTGGAGGACCTGAAACGGACAGCAGCAAGCACAAAATGTCCTTACGTTTCCTGTTTTACTTCGAAAGTTGGAATTTTGCTTTCCCTTCTATAATATAGCCATCTTCTTTTACAATTTAAAAAAAGGAGATTTTTTTTCTCCCAAAATATCCAAGTGTAGAAATGAGGCTCCAGAAAGATGTGCCATGTTTAAGCTGTGGCTTTGTAGACTCTTCAACACCTTATTAGGTCCCCCTGAGGTTCCTGACTTTGATAAGCCCAGACAGAGTGTGAGAGGGAGCAATCAAGCTGCTCAAACTTTGGAACAAATTGCATCTTACGGAGGACAGCCTGTGCCCAGAGAGATTAGGTAACTCACCCAAGATCACACAGTTTGTCATCAGTGGGAACTGTATCTCAAGATCCAACTTTGCCACTGCACCGACTTAGGTCAACTGCAGATTTGCTGTGTGACCTTGGATAGGGGTCTTTACCTCTCTGTGTCGGTTTTCCTGCCCATAAAATGCTGATGATATCTGTTCCAACTCAGAGGATGTGTGTGGAAGCACTTAAAAATTGTATGGAAAGGCAAGGCGCTGTAATCGTGGTGGTTACAGCCTAACACTTCTAGGGGAGGCACGGTGACGCCCCCAGGAGGGGCCGCTGCAGGGTCATGCTGACAGGCCACTGTCTGAGGGAAGAGCAGTGCGGTGCACTCTGCCCCTTTGAGCTGAGAGGTCCAGGTGAGCCCCCTAACGTTCCAGTCCAGGGAAGGCGGGGTCCTTGGGAGCTTATGCCCCTCACCTCAGTTTGCTCTCCCCTGCTCCAAGCTCTGATCTGCCTGGCCCCAGCCAGGGTAACAGGCCAAGAAGGCATTTCCCCCCCAAAACAACCTTCTTGTCCCAATCCTGAGAATGTCATTTCAAAAGCGTAAGTCATGGAAAACTAAGTGGCAAACAACAGCACTGCCAGCCTCTTCTTTCTCCTCTCACGAGGCTGCAGAGACCTTTCCCCACAACCTGTCTCCTCGGGAGGAAGTGGGTGGCCAGCCTGCTCCGGACCCCTCCCTGGCTGTCCCAGTCCTGAGGAGGCTGCTCGGCCCAAGCCTGCCCTTTTCTGTTTACACTGGGAGAGGAGCTTCTGCGGAGCTTAAGTGCAGTTCTGGCCCTTTTGTTTGTTTTCAAGTCAAGTTACAACTTTGCTCCTGGATTTATTGCAAATTCCACGTATCTTCTTCTGTCCAGGGTCTCTGCACAAATCCTCGAGAGCTTCCCTCCTCCTCTGTGGACAAATAACCAGAGGCCCAGGGAAGGGGCAAGGAACACAGGGATGGGTGGGTAGAACGACAGATAGGCACAGAGGAGGCACACCAGGAAGGGCCAGAGGCTGTCCCCCAGTGCCTCAGGGGGACAGAGTGCGTCTGGCAACGCAGAAGCAGCCATAGGTCACCCAGGGAGGACAGAGCCAAAGGAAGGCCAGCCACCCAACGTCCTGCCCCCTTGCTGCAAAGACCTCCATGGGGAGGAAGAACCGGGCTGAAAGGCAAAGAAACCCCAGGCCTTAGCGGAGGGAATAAAGAAAGGAAGTTCTGATTTGGAGGGAAGGAGCCCACGTGGTTTCTGGCAGGCGTTGGTCCGAGTTCCAAGGGGCCTAAAAAAGGACACCACGAGGAGCTGTGTGACAAGGGCTGCGGGTCTGAGGGTTAGGCCCATCGAGGCCCACCCCAGGCATGGCGGGGCCGGCGGGGAAGGCCCAGGACATGGCTGGGCACCAGCACAGCATCTGAGAGTTCCCGTCCCCGCTCTTTCCTCCCCAAACACCATGGTCCCCATAAACCACTGATGAAGAGCAAACAACTACAAGCTGAAGCCCACCAGGGAGAGAAAGAGAATCAAACCGAACCGAACAAACTGATAGTGGGGTGTCCAGCCATGCTGTTGGCTGGTCCTCCTTCCCGGCTGGAGCCCCCACCCACCCCACTCTGGCTTGTGCCAGGAGCACTCACTGGCTTCAAGCCCTGTGTTGCAGTGTGGGAGAGGTGAGGGGTGGTCCCAGGGGCCGGCAAAGCGGGACTGCTGGAATCCCAGCTCCCAGTGACTTGACCCAGAGTTGGGTTTTAACCTCCCCTGACCTGGGGCAGCAGCGGCAGGTAGCTGGGATGACCACAGGGTGCCCTCAAGTCCTCACTGAAGGACTCACTTTTCCCATCACCCCTCCATGTCATGGTCCAAAGGCATGAGACTCAGCCCTCAGCAGTCCAGCCCGGGGCCGCATTCAAGGAGCCTCAGGAAGTGGGGGATGAGTGACTGAGAACAGGCCAGGCCCCCTCTGCCTTGAGGAGCCGTTCTGGCTTCCTGAAACAGGTGCTGTTGCTAACCCATAGAACGAATGGAAGGACCTTCCACAGCCAGGCCTGGGTTCCACCCTCCTGGAGCTGTTGGGCCCTGGTGCTTCCTGTCACTCATCACTCTGCCACAAGACCAGCCTCCCTCTCCTCAGGCCTCTGCCCTCTGCATGCACGCCCTCATCTTTCCAGCCTCCAGCCTGTTCCATCTCAGTCTCTCTCATCTGCCTGGCCCCCTTAGCCACCTCCCACGCTCACTTCCCAGACCTCGCCACCAGTGGCTCTGGAACATCAGCTTCTCCTCTCACCTCTTCCTTTCTGCCACTGTCCTCTCCTACCCTTTCTTGTGCCCACCCCCTGCCCATGTCCCTTTAAGAGCTTCCTTTTCCACCCAAGCTTTCATCTGCACCACTCTCCTCTCTGGCCAGCAAGTCAGCCAAACCACTGTCCCTGAGGCCTTTCCCCCTCCTTGGACTCCCCAGACCCCACTTCCACCTTCCACCCACAGAGTCTCTCACTGCTCACCAGACCAAGAAGATCCAGGCATCTCTTCAGGGGCTTCCTTGCACCTCTTTCCCCCATCTCACGGTTCCTTCACATCACCCTCTCATCTTCCCTTCCCTCGGTCTGTGTGCAGCTGACACCCCATCTTCCTCTGCAAAACTAACTTACTTACCAGGCCCAAAGCGGCCTCATCGGCTCCTGTCTCTTCCATGCCATGCCATCCTCTGTCCTCGTTCCTGGATCAGAAGTTGCATTAATGGGATTCCCTGTGATGCGAATGCACATTCACGTTTGAGGAGCATGGCACCAAAGCATGGCCACATCTTCCTTATCCTAAAATGGCTTCCCCTGGGCCCACTGTCTTTAAGTTCACCATCATTTTCTTTTGTTCCATGTATTACAAACTTCTTTATGGGGTCCCTGACACCTTCTGCTTCTATTTTCTCTCCTCGGGTTTTGGCAACTGGCCGCTGCTTGGGGCCATTTTCATAGGCCTCACTCCCAACCATGGCCCCGGGAACCACCTCCATGACCCTCTCCTCACATGGCTCAGCCCCCACTGACTACTCAGATTCTCTTCTTGGGCTCTCCTGACAACCTTCTTCCAGGTTTCCATTTCTCTTCCAGGTTTCCCTCTCTCTTCCTCAGTTTGGCCATCTCTGTTTATGAATCTCCACCCTCCCCATTGCCCAGGTTCAAAATCCTCAGAATTGTTTTCATCTCCCCTTCCTCTCTTTGCACATCTCATCAGCCTCCAGAAACCTGCAGAATCTTCTTTTGCACTATTTTTTACATCCCTCCCCATCCCAATGTTGCTATCTAAATTCAAACCCTTGTCATCTCTCCCCCAGGACCTTTCTCCTCTGCCCTCGGGCCTCCTCTCTCGTGTCTACCTGCCAGTGGACACAGAGCCCGTCAGAGTGGCCTGTCTCCCTCTCAAGAGCCCATGTGGACTTGGTGCTGCTCCTGGCCCTTCAGCCAGGGAGATGCCCTCCTGTTCTAGCCCAGTCCTTGTTACTGCCATCATCAGTCACAGATATCGACTGAGGACCTGCTGTGTGATGTTTTCCTGTGCCTGGATCGTAGTCCCTTATTTTCCACTCCCAAAACTTGCCACCTGCACTCACCCAGTTTTCCTCTTTTTGTTCACTTGCTTTATCTGCTCCCGTACCCACCTGTCAGCACCTCATCTAAACATACTCAAGGCCTAGTCCCCAGCCCACCTTTCCAAGAAACCTGTAAGATTCCAAAGGTAGAATCGATTTCTGCCCTTCCCCATTCGCCCTTAGAATAGTGTTTGTCTTTTTATTACAACTGCATCCCAGTGTGTGTGTGTTGGCGGGGGGGGGGGGGGGGGGGGTGCTCCCTGGTTGGGTGGTCCTGCAGGCCAAGAACAGCCCTCGCGCAACTTAAAACTACACGTTGGATTTCACAGAGGATAAAACTGTGGCCAGAGTGGTCCGGGTCTTTGATGCCGGTTGACGACAGCATCACATCCCAGCCCCGGCCTCCTGGTTCCTGGCGCAGTTCTAGGGAGATCCAGAAAGCCAGGCTCGTCCCCCATCGTCTGACAGCACATGCCCTCCACGGACGTACTCAACTATCCTCAACTCTTCTCTTCCTCCCAGACTGGCTGGAATAAAATCAGAACAGAGAGACCTTAGATGAGCAGCCAGGGGTCACACCCAGCCCATTTTCCCACCACCATCCCCAAGCCCTCACTGAATAGCCAGCAGTGAGTCCAGTCCTGTTTTCTGAACCTCCAGGGAAATTGCTTCCTCACCATTTTTAGCAGAGGACGCCATCATTCCCAACATCTCCAGTGAAAAATATCTCTCTTTGCTCTTCTCTAAATGTTCCTCCCACCCCTCCAACTCTCAACGCCCACGATAAATCTCCTTTTTCTCAGCCGGGTCTTCTGCAGAGGTGGGAAGGGCTTCTCCCGCACTCCCTAGAGCACTATTGTTATTGCAGGAAGATTTCGGAAGTTTGCTGGGGCTTGTAACTCCTATAAGGAAATCCACCACATACAAGTAAACAAATCAGTGTGTTCTGCAAAAGTCAAATAGGACACCACCCCTCTGTATGACTGTCCACGCTGGGTGGTCACATAGGTCATTCTGTGAGAATTTGGAGAAAGACAAGCTTTTTCACTTAGCAAAGGCTTACGTAGGTCTTTGTGCTTGGGCACCCGCGGCACAGAATGCACTCAGCCTCTACCACCAGATTTGTCCTGGGACATCCCAGTGCCTTTTGGATTCATTTTCAGCTCTCCTTGCTTCCGGTCTAGTTGTGGCCTTACCTGAAATCCAGTGAAGGATTCTCTTTTTCAGTTTCAGAAGGAATTGGTTCACTTACCTTCACAAAAGCCAGTGGAAGGATCATGCGTGTGACTCAGATCCTTTTGGTAAATTTCAAAGAACTGGCTGAGCAAATGCAATTGCAATGCCGACCCGGGATGGCATAGATTGTGCTCTTGCTGCTGATAGCAGCAAGGGACATTTTGAAAGTCCTCTACCCCGCATTCTATACGACCTGGAGCAGAAAAATGGTCATTCCTTGGGAGGAGCTTATGTTCTCTTTCAAGGATGAGCTGAGCAAGCTGACCCAGGCAAGAGCTCTCACAGTTGAATGCTTTTGCTTGCGTGGGAAGTACAGCTGTCTCGTTGGGGCCCAGGAGACAGACTGACGAGGGGAGAATTCCTGTGTTTGGGACTGGGCTTGAAAAGTCTCCGGTTTGTAACACCCAGCTTGCAGGAGAGCAGAAAGAATTTCCAGCTGTCGTCGGGGTGAGAGCCCCCCTGATTCTAACCAGGGCTGTTTCTGGGCTCTGGACTCTCCTGTCACTCCTCCTGAGCCGGTCACCCCATCAACACCCAGTCCCGTGGGCCAGCTCTGGAATCAGATGACCTATTACCATCGAGAAAATGGCAAAAGGTCAAATATGGTATGATTCTGCTTATATGAAGAACCTAGTGTAATCAAATTCAAAGACCCAGAAAGTAGAGCCGTGGTTGACAGGGGCAGGGTGGAGAGCAACAGGGAGCTTGTGTTTAACGGACATGTTTCAGTTTGGGAAGATGAACAAGTTCTGGAGACAAATGGTGAACACTGTGAATGTATTTAATGTCACAGGACTGGACACTTAAAACTGGTTGAAATAATACATTTTTTTGTTATATATATTTTACCACAATTTTAAAAAGGGAAAAAACACAAGTGGGGACTGAGCCCAGATCATAACACTGCTGAGAAAAGACAGCCAGGTGATTCAGTTCTCAGCCCTAAAGAGAAGGGTGTGTGTGTGTGTGTGTGTGTGTGTGTCTGTGTGTGTGTGCACACACATGTGCGTGCACACATGCTGTGGGTGTCTGTGACCCTATGGGAGTGAAAGTGGATCCACAAATGGCATGGTGAGGGAGGTGAACATATTAGACCAAGCCATTTCATCTCTGGGTGCTCCTTGCGACTAATTTGGGGGTCGTTCTTCATAATGCAGACCAATCAAAGATTCTCAGTGGAAACTGTTGTTTAAATGCCAAAGGGCCTGTGTAATATCCTTGGAGGGCTGGATGGGAGGCCTTTTCGTCATGACTTGTTCAAAAACGCATCTGGCTTTTTCCAAGAAAGACTAGATTTTTTGGAGTCCGAGAAATTAGGTCTAGAGCTCAGGGCCTGCCACTGTGTGGTCAGTCATGATGCACGTTTAAATTCAAATGCCTAAGATCCAAAGAGTGGGGAAAGGGAAAATACTCTCTGTAAACTGTCAAGTGTCTCACAGTCGTCTTTTATCCTTACAGTTGAGCCTGGCTATGGAAACATAACATATCCAAGATAACAATGGATTTTTAAAGAATTCATGTGGCAGGAAAGTTAGCATAGATCCTAAAATAACAAATTCAACCCGCATGACCTGTATAGGATTCTTCAGGCTTTGGAGGCAGCCCAGTAGCAATCACAGCTGTGAATAAAATCAAAAATCCTAGGGGCCAGACTTTCTGAGAAAATAAATTCTGTAGCCTTTGGCAGAAGGGGCTGGCCCAAGTTAAACCAGATATTGCTGTGAAAATGGCGTATTAAGCCTTTATCAGTTACCAACACCAAGGCGTAAAGTCATTTCCAGCAGATCCCTATTTTTTTCATTTGCATACTATAAAATACACCATTTAAAGTGCCTAACTTGGTGCGCCTGGGTGGCTCCGTCGGTTAAGCGTCCGACTTCAGCCCAGGTCACGATCTCGCGGTCCGTGAGTTCGAGCCCCGCGTTGGGCTCCGGACTGACAGCTCAGAGCCTGGAGCCTGCTTCTGATTCTGTGTCTCCCTCTCTCTCTGCCCCTCCCCCGTTCATGCTCTGTCTCTCTCTGTCTCAAAAATAAATAAACGCTAAAGATTTATTAAAAATAAATAAATAAATAAATAAAGTGCCTAACTCAGTGCAGGTTTTTTAGTGTGTTCACAAGGTCATGTAACCATCAATTACTATCTAATTCAGAATATTTTTTATCACCCCAGAAAGAAATGCCATGATCAGTCACTCCTTGTTTCTCCCTCCTCCCAGCCCCAAACAACCACTAATCTACTGTCTGCCTGGACATTTGGTGTAAGTGGAATGATGCAATATGTGACCTTTTGAGCCTGGCTTCTTTCACTTAGTATAATGTTTGCAGGGTTCATCTATGTTGTAGCATGTATCAGAATTTCCTTCCTTTGTATGACTGGATAATGTTCCATTGCACAGAGATACCACAGTTTGTTTATCCATTCATTGGTTGCACATTTTGATTATTTCTCCTTTTTGGCTAATACAAATAGTGCTGATATAAACATTCATGTATGTGTAGTGAACATGTATTTTCAATTCTCTCGGGTCCTTGTCCGAGAGTGGGATTGCTGGGTCACATGGTAACTCTATATTTAACTTTTTGAGGAATTGGCTAATTGTTTTCCAAAGCAGTTGTACCATTTTACCTTCCCACTGGTAATATGCAAGGGTTCCAATCTCTTCACGTTCTTGCAATACTTGTTATCGTCTGTCTTTTTTATTACAGCCATTCTAGTAGGTGTGGAGTGGTATCTCATTGTGATTTTGATTTGCATTTTCCTACTGACTAAAAATGTTGTGCATCTCTTCATGTGCTTATTGGCTATTTGTATATCTTCTTTGATGATATGTCTATTCAAGTCCTTTGACTATTTTTATTTTTTTATTATTTTTTTAAAGTTTATTTGAGAGAGAGAGAGAGAGCATGTGCATGAGCTGGTGAGGGGCAAAAAGAAAGGGAGAGAGAATCTTAAGCAGGCTCTGCTGATCGCATGGCCCTGACTCAGGGCTCCAACCCACGAACAGTGAGATCATGACCTGAGCTGAAATCAAGAGTTGCACGGCTAACTGACTAAGCCACCCAGGTGCCCTATCCTTTCCTTACGTTCCAAATTTATAATGTTTGCCTTTTTTATTATTGCATTGTAAGAGTTCTTTATATATTCTGGGTATAAATCTCTTATCATATATGTGATTTATAAATATTTTTCCCATTCCATAGGATGTCTTTTCACTTTCTTGATAGCATCTTTTGGCACAAATGTGTTTAATTTTTATGAAATCCAATTTATTTTTAATTTTGTTGCTTGTGTTTTTGGTATCATATCCAAGAAACCATTACCTAGTCCAAGGTCATAAAGATTTATACCTGGATTTTCTTCTAAGAATTTTATATATTTAACTCTTTGATCCATTTTGAGTTAATTTTTGTATATGGTGTGAGGTAGAGATCCAACTTTATTCTTTTGCATGCAAATATCCATTTGTCTCAGCACCATAAGTTGAAAAGACTATTCTATTCCTATTGAATTGTCTTGATAGCTATGTCAAAAACAGATCTTTCTTCTTTTCTAATATAAGCATTTAAAGCTTTAAAATTCCATCCAAATGCTAAGTGAAAGGAACCAGACACAAAAGGCCACGTGGTGTAAGATTACTCGTACAAAATCTCCGGAATAGGCAAACCCATAGAAACAGAATGTAGATTAATGATTTCCAGGGGATAGGGGGAGGAAGGTGTTAGGACTGACTGCTAATAGGTATGGGGCTTCTTTGAAGGGTGATAGTAATGTTCTGAAGTTAGATAGGAGTGATTGTTAATGTATTACATAGTGAATATAGTATAAAACACTAAACTGCACACTTTAAAATGATGAATTATATGTTATCTGAATTATATTTCAATTTTTAAAATGTTAAGCAGGCTGCATGGGTAAGAAGCAAAATTAACAACTATTACTTTATTGCAATTGCAATTTAACAGTAGTTTCTGAGGGACCATAAGAAGATAATCCAAATTATGGTAATGGTTGCATGACCCTATAAATTTTCTTACAATCATTGAATTGTACACTTAAAATAGGTGAATTTTATAATATGGAATTTACACTTCAATAAATATGTTTTTAATAAAATCTTTAAAAACTTCATTCAAATTCTGCCTTAGCTAAATCCTATAAATTTTGATATATTATGCCTTCATTTTTATTCAATATAAAATCTTTTAAAATTATTTTTGCATTGTCTTCTTTGACCCACGGACTATTTGAAATGTGATATTAAACTTCTAAATATGTAGGCCTTTTCTAAACATCTTCCGATGGTTTTTATTCTAATTTATTTATTTTGTATTAAGTTTTATATTTTAAAAGTTAGTTTAGTCATTTGTGTGTGTGTGTGTGTGTGTGTGTGTGTGTGTGCATGTATGTATCCAAACTGTAGTCTGTTTTGATGAATATTCCATGGGATTTGAAAAGAAATATGTATTCTGCTATTGTGGAGTGGAGTGTTCTAAAAATATCAGATCATGTGAGTGAATAGTAGTGTTCATGTCTTCTTTTTTTTCTTTTTTGCCTATTCCATCAGTTCCTGAAAGAGGAGTGATGAAGTATCTAAGTGTAATTGTGGATTTGTCTATTTCTTCTGTCAATTTGGTCAGTTTTTGCTTCATGTATTATGAAGCTTTGTGGATGAACACACATTTAGGATTGTTATATCTTCCTAAAAAAACTTTTTATCATTATGAAATTATCCCCCTTTATCTCTGATAGCATTCCTTGTCCTCAAGTCTTCTTTCTCTACTAGTATAGCCTAGCTTTCTTATGTATTGCATGATATGTCTTTTTTCATTCTTTTTCTTTTAAACTATTTGTTTTCACATTTAAAATAAGTTTCATTTAAAATGTTTTTTTATCCAGTTTCATGATCTCTGCCTTTTAATTTGGGGTATTTGGGCCATTTGCATTTAATGACAAGTACATGCAATGTACTTACAATATGTTTGGCTTAGGTATAGCATTTAATATTTGTTTTCTATTTGTTCCATCTGTTCTTTGTTCTCTTTCTTATCTTTCACTGCCTTCTTTTGGTTTGAGGGTTCTTATGATTTCATTTTTTCTACAATGACTTATTAGCTACAATCTCATGCCCTATGTGCTATTGTTGTTATACATTTTATTTCTACATATGGCAAATACTCCACAGTACTCTGTTATCATTTTTGCTCCAATATGTTAAAGAGATGCTTTTAATGGAAAATAAGTGTTTTATATTTACCCTCTTGTTTACCATCTCTAGCATTCTTCATTCTTTTGTGTAGATCCAAGTTTTATTTTCCTCCTGCCCAAAGAACTTCCTTTAACATTTCTCTAAGATGTTATGTGTCTCAAAAAGTATCTTGCCTTCATGTGTTTTTATTTTTTTTTAATGTTTTATTTTATTTTTGAGAGAGAGACAGAGAGAGAGACAGAGAGAGACAGAGTGTAAGCTGGGGAAGGGGCAGAGAGAGGGAGACACAGAATCCAGAGCAGGCTCCAGGCTCTGAGCTGTCAGCACGGAGCCTGACATGGGGCTCAAACTCATGAGCTGTAAGATCATGACCTGAGCGAAGTTGGATGCTCAACCGACTGAGCCACCTAGGTGCCCCTTGCCTTCATTTTTAAAGGATATTTTCACTGGATACCGAATTCCAGATTGATTGGGTTTTTGTTTTTTTTTTTTTTTTAGCACATTAAAGATATCATGCCATTGTCTTCTGGCTTGCATAGTTTGGATCAGAAGTCTGCAGGGTTTTTTTCATCTTTGTTCCTCCATAAAATATATCTATCTCAGCCTGCTTTTAAGATTTTCTCTTTATCAATAAGTTTTAGCAATTTGATTTTCTTTGTCATTATGCTTTGTTTATCCTGCTTGGGCTTATTGTGATTCTGGGGAATATAAGTGCTTATAATTTTTATCAAACTTGAAAAGTTTTTGGCCCATTGTTTTATCAAAAATGTGTTCTCTCCCTTTTCTCCCTTTGAATTACACATGTGTTAGACCACTTGATATTGTCCTACAGGTTACTGAGACTCTTGTCACATTTTTCTGTTTTGTTTTGTTTTGTCTTTTTCCTCTCTGTGCTTCATTCTGGCTAGTTTCTATTGCTGTTTTCTTTTTTTTTTTTAATTTTTTTTTTTCAACGTTTTTTATTTATTTTTGGGACAGAGAGAGACAGAGCATGAACGGGGGAGGGGCAGAGAGAGAGGGAGACACAGAATCGGAAACAGGCTCCAGGCTCCGAGCCATCAGCCCAGAGCCTGACGCGGGGCTCGAACTCACGGACCGCGAGATCGTGACCTGGCTGAAGTCGGACGCTTAACCGACTGCGCCACCCAGGCGCCCCTCTATTGCTGTTTTCAATTCACTTATTTTTCGTCTGTAGTGTCCAGTTTGCTTTAAATTCCATCCACTGACTTTTCATTTCAGATATTATATTTTTTCATTGCTGGAAGTTCCATTTGATATACGTTTTATATATATATATATATATATATATATATATATGTATATATATATCTTTCATTCTTTCCTCATTCCATTCATGATTTTCTTTAAATCCTTAAGCATATTTTATATATTTATAAGAGCTCTTTTAATGTTACTGCCTGTTCAGTCTATCAATTCTGTCATTTTAAAGTCTGTTTCTATTGACTGATGTTTTTCTTTTTTTTTTTTTTTTTTTTTTTAAATTTTTTTTTTTTAACGTTTATTTATTTTTGAGACAGAGAGAGACAGAGCATGAACGGGGGAGGGGCAGAGAGAGAGGGAGACACAGAATCGGAAACAGGCTCCAGGCTCTGAGCCATCTGCCCAGAGCCCGACACGGGGCTCGAACTCACGGACCGCGAGATCGTGACCTGAGCCGAAGTCGGACGCTTAACCGACTGAGCCACCCAGGTGCCCCTGACTGATGTTTTTCTTAATTATGGGTCACATTTTCCTGCTACCTGGTGAGCCTAGTGATTTTTGATGGAATGTTGGATATTTTAAAAGTTACATTATTGATTGTCTTGTTTTGTTATCATTCTGTAAAGAATGTTGGGCTTTAATCTGGAAGGCAGTTAGGTTGTTTATGGATAAGATCAATCCTTTAGAGACATATTTTAAATTTTTTAGGGTGGGTCCGAAGTTTCTTTTTCTCTAAGGACAGTTTAGACCTACCAGTTGTCGTGACTCTTACAAGGTGTCTACTAAATGCCCTGACTGGTCAAACTGGTTGATATTTGAACATTTATTAGTCCCATGTGAACTCTGAATTATACAGCTGATATCTCCTGATCATTCTTTGCCCAATATTATGGAACTTCACTCTGGGTGTACATCTTAGTATTAAGCAAATACTCAAGAGGACCCTTATGCAGATATCTGGGGTTTTTTCCACATAGGCCCCCCTTTTTTAGAACTCTACCCCGCATCTTCCATCTTCCATCCAAAGTCTCACTGACCTTCAAGTTCTGTCTTTTAGTGCAGCAAGACCACCATTCTCTGCTTGGAATTCCTTCTCCTGCTCTATAGTCCAGAATGTGTTTCCAATCAGAACCTAAGGTGATCACTGGGCTCATATCATTTATTTCCTTCATTTCAGGGATCACAGCCTTGGACTGCCTGTTGTACAGTATCTAAAGTCATCAATGTATCTATTTTTGTTTACTTTACTAGTTGTTGATGGTGGGAAAGTAAATCTGGATCCTGTTCTGCTGTCATGGCCAAAAGCAGAAATCCTAAGAACTAATTTTGATAAAGAAATAGTGGTGAGAGAGGGCAGTCCCATCAGTTAGACACTGATGAATTGGCTGGGCATCCCAGGGAATGCAGGAAGACCCTAGCATCTACAAGGCATGCAGGAACAAGTATGACAATAAAGAAAGGGAAAAAATGTGGAGCCTTTAAAAAAAAATCTCATTTGTGTTCCCAGGTGGCTGGATAGCTTCCATTTGCTCCTCCAGATCTACTCACCACTGTTAACCCTGCCCTGTACCTTCGAGGATTGATCTGTCTATATTACATCAATAGGGCTCCTTTGATCTCTGGTTTCTAGTTGTGCTCAGGCAAAGAGAGTTACCAGCAGGAAACTGGAGGGCAGGAAGATTATTTATTCCCCTAATTCCTTCCCTGCCAAATCACTGTGGATTAGTTTTGTCACTCCACCAGAGATCATAGGTTCTGTCAGGCAGCCCTCTTATAGGTTCTAGTAGCTATCCATTTCTCTTGACTCTTCAGACTTAGAGATGATAATGCCTCCTCAATGTTATTAAACCTTGAGTCTCACAATATCTTTTTTAGTTCCCTTAAACCCTGACCAAACTTTGCTAAATAATCTTTTCATTAAATTCTTCTCTGTGTTTTTCCTACCAGGACCCTGATACTACAGAATTATTGACACTGTCCCTAACTAAATAATGTACTGCCCACTAATTGTATGACCTTAGGCAGACCAGTTTCTGACTCTAACTTCAGTTTGTCCTTGGCCTACCCTTGACTATTTGGGGACTTAAAAATCAGAAATTCAAATTCAGCAGACTACCCCACAGCAGCAACCCTAGGGTAACTAGTGCCCCCTCCCCACGCCTTACTTGTTGTTGTTGTTGTTGTTGTTGTTGTTGTTGTTATCTCCTACTCCCACACTGAATTCTTGGTTCAGCTGCTCAGCTTCATAGGGTAATCCAAGTCCGTGCCTCCAGATCTTAGCAACAGATACAACTTGCTGAGAACTAAGGAAGCAGTAGACCAAATGAAGACAACTTACAGGGGGACGACCATCATTTTGGGATCAAGACCAAGTTCATACAAGCTATTCAGCATTTGGCCCTGGTTTCTTTCCTCTCCTGATGTGTGCTCCCTGATGAAGTCATGTTTATTTATTAACTAGAAAGACAGACATATAGCACGAGTAAAGAAAAATGCCTTTTTTTAATCAGGAATTAAAAGAATAAAGAGGGAAAAGTCATGAGTTTTAAAAAGTTAGTATTATATAAACGTATCCCTGAGGTCAAGAAATCAAGTTAGATAGAGCTGGCCACTACAAATTCCCCCAGGCTGAAGAAGATATAGAAATGGAAGCCAAAGAATGGTGGAAGGAACTCACAAGCAACAAGAACCAAAGAGTTGGTGGCTATCTATCCTGATGGACGTCAGGCCATAGTGAAGACCATAAAAGTGAACATATAACCTTTGGGTCCAGCATCCCCATCTCCCTGTCCTGAGAGAGGGAAGATGAAATGGTCTTCCACCTCTCTGTGAAAACCCATTAAACCTACTTGCCTTCCTGGGGAGGTTATTTCTGCATAGTCCACCTTTTGTGTCTCCCCCTTGATCAAAGGAACACTTAAGGCCCCTTTGAGACTTCTAACATGACAAGCCTATTCACTCTCCACGGTTGATGCTTTTCCTAGAGTTTCACTTGACCCTTGCCCTAAATATAATGTATGTTTCCTCTGCCCACGTTGGAACTCAGTGCCAAAGCCTCTGAGGCCACTACTCCTGGGTCAGCTCCTCTCTTTCTCTCTCTCTCTAGGGCTCCTTCCAAGATTTTGAGTAAGGTTTACACTTCTCTGGGAACCAGACCTCCTCACTCTTAAGCTCTTACAGAGGCTTGAACATAACACTGCATCTTCTTTAGAGAAAAGGCCAGTGTTTTCCTGTTATTTTGTTGACATTAAAGGCAACCCAGATTTACCTGAGAATGCACCCAGGCAGGTTGTTAGACTGGATCTACTCAGGAGTTCTGACATTCCCAAGTGAGTCAGCAGGTCCCTACAATAGCAGAACCCTAAGAATGGAACCCTTACCCTACAGCCTTTACTTGATGCCCTTCTGACCTGCCCCCACGACTGCTAGCTGTTATAACCTGACTCACAGTATCCCTTTGTGCAGCTCCGGTTTCTGATAAGGACCTTCCATGGAAGAAGCTTTGCTCACCTCTGTGCCAGCCACCCACACCATTGGTTCAAGGCTTGGAGGGTGTAACCCTTTGACCCCTAACCCTTGACCCTGACTCTCATTCCCACTGGGCTTTCCCTGGGAGTAGGCCTATACTTAACACTTTTACTGAAGGGAAAGAAGAAACAATCTACTCAATGATTTGCTATTGTTAGAGTAATTAATACTCCAAAGCCCTGGGTAGGAGTGACTGAAAACTTTGAGGCTCTTTAACTCTTCCTATTCTCAAATTAATCTGAAGTTTATATTCCCCACTTTTGGCCTCTGCCTGTCCATCCACAGCCAAATTCACTTGGTCTTAGAAGGGATTTAGCAAAAGTAGACATGATGCCTTGCCGTTGACCAGTGACAGCTCTGGAGTTTCCATAAAGTAGGACTCAGAGATGGAAAACCGGGTGATACAGAGACTATTTGCATAGTAAACACTATCTTTCTCTTAGGTCAATGTTGATTTAAGACAGAGATGGGGCAGAGAGAAGGCCCCCCTCTATGATCACTTGGCATCAATATCATACTTGAGGGTCCCTGTATAAAATGGTCCATCCCATCACTGGATTTTCTCACTTCTTGTTTTATTTCTTCCCTTTCACTCAATCCCTGACAAATCCTATCCCCCTGGTCTTTGCCCTTTTCATTCATTCCTCCATCTGTCCGTCTACCCATCCATGATGGAAGCTCCTTCCCAATGGGAAGCAAAAGCCCCTTCCAGAGAGAGGCCCTATTTTTTTCATCAAGGCCTTTGGGCTCACCCCACTTTGGCTTCAAATCCCAAGTGATACCAGAGGCTGCCAATGGGGTCACTGCACTCACAGACACCTTTCTCCTCATTCCCTCCCTCTTAAATTCCTTTTATGTTTTCTCTCCTTCTTTCCTCTCCTTTTTTGTCCTCTACTCCCCATGCTTTAAGCCTACCCAATGCAGTCACCATGGATATTTTGTAGCCATTAAAACTAAAGAGGGGCAGCTGAGCCCAATTTTAGAAGTGTTGGTAACTCCCTACTTACAGGTCCCACTTCACCCAGCTACCCCCAGTGTGCCTGGGCAGAGCTAAGCTGACCTTTTCCTCCCTAGCCACCAGGATGAGGATTTTAAGGCCTTGGTGGGGAGCCTAGGGCACCCAGCCTTCATGCAAAGGGACCTGAGCTGATTATAGCCCATCCTAAGGGAGAAAAAATAAGCTCCCAACATGGAAAAAACTGCCTTGCCTCCTGTTGCTATTGACTACAGAACAACAGAACCAGGATTTAATGGCCAAGCAAGACTAAAACAGTACTATCAGCAACCAGAGCCCAGCCAATCTCCTTCCAGCGCTGACCTTGGGTCTGTGCACAGTGACAATGAGTGTAACCAGACACAGAGCTCTCAGGTGTAGGGGGCAGGCCAACAGCCAGGGCACCACTCCCTTCTCCCCTGTCTCCTCTTGCCTCTGACAGACCCACTGGGGGATCAGTTTCTCCATCTGGAGTACCTGTGCTAGGAGTGGAGGGTGGTCAGTATCAGGCCCACAGGGGGCTCCTCTTTGGAGCTGCATTCTCAGCTCACATCAGTATTTCTTTCCTGAACAAGGATCAGGTCTGGAGCCTGGGCACCTGCAATATTTTCTGCAAGCATGCTTCTAACTTGGCCCACACCTCTGTGCTCTGGTGTACTGTCCATCTAGAGCCCCATCTACCCTGGAACTGCTGGCTTGAAGCTAGAGGGACTTTGGTAATCATCTGGTCCTGAGCCTCTCAGGAGCAGGGGAATTCCTGCTTGGGATTCAACCCTCCACAGGAGCTCGGTTTCCTAAACACAGGAGTATCACAGCAGAGGGAGACATTCTGATCTAGTACACACAAGGTGGGGAACAAATGGACTCAGTCAACCCATATTTTGGGGGCCGCATTGCGCCAGAATTTGGTACAGACGTGTTTTGATTAATGTAGATGTGGTCCCTTTGCTCCTGAAGCTGTCTAGTGGTGAAAATAGAAATGGGTCAAGTAATTAAAGTGCAATGCTCTTTACCAAAAAGGGATATACATAGGGGTCCCAAGCCTAGGGAGCGTGTAGTCAGGGAAGCCTTCCCAAGGAAATGGCATTTAAAGAGAAAGCAAGAGAGTCTTTTTTCTCATTTGCCTCTTCACCCAGAGGTGCACAGAGCTGGCACTTGGTAGACATGCAATCAATGTTTGTTGGATTAAATAAACTAGGAAAGGAATAAATATCTCCACATTTCCTGAGAGCCCTTGATTACTAACAGGATTTGGTGCTGGGTCTATGAATGTATCCATTTACAAAAAATCGAACTAAAAGTCATGAGTCCTCGTGAGTCTATTCATGTTATGGATGTGCTGCGTGCTCTTCATTCCATTTTAGAGGTGAGTTTGCTGGGTCACAACTAGGGAAGATGATACCCCTGAGAGCCCACAGGGAGTCTTCCGGACTCACCCCCTCCCCTGCAGATCACACCATGGAGAACTCCATAAATGGACTCATTAAAGCAGGGAAGGCCAGCCTCTTGACAGGTGATTGGATTTAGATATGAAAGCAGAGATGGGCTAACCTCCTGTGCCCAGATGTCCTAACCACAGACCAAAGCTCAAGAGAAGCAGGGGGAGACTAGAGCCATGACCCTATTCACTCTTTCTCAGAAGAGGGTAAAGGGTTCTTGGAAATTACCATAAAGCATCCAAATGAGCAAATCCAAGGCCTTTTGCTGTCGGGTTTCCCAGCAGGATTATGGGCAGACTGACCAGCTGTTCCATCCCCCAGAAGTGTCTTAACTTCAAAGACTGGGTTCTCTGTCCCTGGCAAAGTGCCCCTGCTACAAATGCCCTGAAAGTCTCCCAGACTTCAAAACATGCCCACGTTAAGGTGTCGCTCTTGGGCCTCCAGGAACCTGCCTAACATACGGCAATGAGCACCCTGTCCCGTCCCCCTCCAGCAAACACCTCTCCGTGAAGAGAAGCTGGAGCTAGTAACCGTACTCGTATGGGTGGAGGCAGGGCCACCATGTGCAGTCACGTAGGCTGTGCACTGCACAAGAGGGTGAGGGAGGGAGGGCTAAGATCCAGCCCTTACTCTGCTTTCCATGCTGTGCCCCCTGGCATGGCTGCATCCACACAGAGGAAGGGGTGCCTTTTTCTTATTTGCACATACATGCCATGTGAGCTAGCAGTGACCCTGGGTGGAGAGCCCAAAGAATTACATCTGAGAAAGAAAACAGTCTAGCCTTCCCTTGCCACCACCTAAATAGTCCAGCCAGGTGTTCCTCAAGTGATCAGATATGCTAATTGGACAGACTTCTTAGAAGGTAACGGAATATGATGGATAAACCAGTAGGCCCAGTAAGGCTTTATGTTTTATTTTTCTATGTCCTGAGTTCAGATGACACTGAAAATTGACCTATTGAGATGTACTAAGGAAGGATCAAATGACTTATTTCTGCTAAACTACTTTAAGGAGAATAAAGATTTACAGTAAGTATATCCCCTCTGTGTTGGAAATGCCAGGGGTTTTGGAATCTTTCCCAGACACTGGGCTCTAGCTTCACTTACTGTGAGCCTGTTGGTCAGGAAGCAGGCCCCGAAAGATGAGGTAAAGTGGGCATTTTTCAGAAAAAGGACCCTCCCCCAGGAGGGCCTGGCTTCTTGTCAGAGAACATACTCCTTACTCAGAATGATTAGCTGACAGTGTCGTCTGAATGGTGGCATAACACGGGTGTGCTGCCTGGGAAAACAACTGGGGTTCAAGCAAATGCTTGGTGGGTGCAGAAGAACGGGCCATGGTCCCTCATGGATTTCTTTCCATCGCAGGAACATGTGGCAAAGGTACCTCATACCTGTGGGCAGGGACAGCCGCCCTGTCTCAGAAATGCTTTCCCAGCACGATACCCTGTGGTATCTGCCCATCTGGCCAGTCTTCCTGGAGGTCAGGAAACAAGCTGTGGGCATGGATCTAAGTGCTTGCCCTGCCAGCAGTATCTCACCAAATCCCCGTACAACCTTGAGATGAAGCACTGTTACTGTTCTTTTTATTTTTAAGCGTATTTATTTATTTTGAGAAAGAGACGGCGCGAGGAGGGAGGGGCAGAGAGAGAGAGAGGGAGAGAGAGAATCCCAAGCAGGCTCCATGTTGCCAGTGCAGAGCCCCATGTGGTGCTTGAACCCATGAAACCATAAGATCACGACTTGAGCAGACACCAAGAGTACGGCACTTAACCAACCGAGCCACCCAGGCACCCCGTCACTGTTACTATTCTTTTTTTTTTTTTTTTAATTTTTTTTTTCAACGTTTTTTATTTATTTTTGGGACAGACAGAGACAGAGCATGAACGGGGGAGGGGCAGAGAGAGAGGGAGACACAGAATCGGAAACAGGCTCCAGGCTCCGAGCCATCAGCCCAGAGCCTGACGCCGGGCTCGAACTCACGGACCGCGAGATCGTGACCTGGCTGAAGTCGGACGCTTAACCGACTGCGCCACCCAGGCGCCCCTACTATTCTTATTTATACTGACGCTGAAGGGGTGCCAAGAGGTTAAGCAACTTGCCCAAGATCACACAAACAATAAATCCTGGTGAAGTCAGAACTTGAATCCAGATCATGTGCTTTTAGTGCTCACACCCACTACCACCTTGCAGCACAGAGCTTTCCAGGTCTTCTTTTTTTTCCTTAATGTTTTTTCTAATTTGGGGGAGACAGCGTGGGCACAAGTTGGGAAGGGACAGAGGATCCGAAGCAGGCTCTGCACTGACAGCAACAAGCCCGATGCGGAGGTCAAACTCACGAACCGTGAGATCGTGACCCGTGCCGAAGTTGGACACTCAACTGACTGAGCCACCCAGGTGCCTTGATTTCTGGGTCTTTAAATGAAGTCAGAAGGCTAAGCTAGCACGAGGAAGGAAGACCACAGCTGCCCTGATTCTCACTGCCAGCCAAGCTCTACCCACACAGGGGGCCTGTATCTGAGACACGCCTCCCCCAGAAGATGTTTTACCTGGAAGCAGGGACTGCCTCCTACCGCATGCCGGGTGCCTGGAACCAAGCTTGGCTCACAGGTGAATGTTTCTGGAAGGGATGAAGGAAACAGGCTCTGAGTGTGCTCTGGGTTTAGCAGGACCCCTGAGCAGGTACTAGGTTCTACACGAGCCGAGCTGCAACTCCGCCACTGACCTCGGCGTGGCTTAAATACACGTGTCCAATGACAGACAGTTGGGGGAGGCCTTGAACATGTGGAAGCGTCCTCCGTACGATGGGCTCTCAGCTGTCCTGGGGGCTCGCACTCTGGGGGGGTCTTCCCCCGCCCACACCGTTACAAAACCCCTCTGGTTCCCAGAGCTGTCATGTGGGTCCTCTCCCTGATTCTAAAGTCTCCAGAGGCACAAATCCAATCAGGAGAATTGCAACGTCCCCCTTGGCCCTGATCTCCTTCCGTTGAGTGGGTCACAGTATTGGTGGGGTTCAGACTCCCCCCATGGTGGGGCTGGCTCCTAGGTGGGCCCAGGCGGCAGGGACAGAAGATGTCAGGTATTAAATGTCAAAGATCAGAAACCAGGCCACTTAAGCACCTTGAGATACTATTCCAGCAGTTATTCGCCACGTTTATCCACTAGAGCAGCTTGATGAATCTGTCAGTACCAGGGAGGGTAGGAATCAGATAAGGCAGGCCCTCCCCTCAGGGTGTCCACCATCACATGGAGGAGCCGAGTACCCAGATCACGTGACAATGAGCAGCAGCATGTGTTTTGCGTGCAGTGTGCCCGGCATGGCTCAGAAAGAGCAGGTGGTATTGGGGAGACCCTGGGGAGACAGAAAGAGAAATAGAACCCTTCGAAGCGACCTCCCTATCAGGAGTTCCTCTCCACTCTTTTTACTCCCCACCCAGCATCTCATTGCTGTTCAACTACCTACTGCTACATAAGGGAACGCCTTGAAACATAGTGCCTTAAAACAATTTACTGTGATCTCTTACACCTCCGCTGACTGGGCTCAGCTAGCTGGTTCTCATTCAGGATCTCTTGAAGTTCCAGTCAAATAGGTAGCTAGGGCTAGAGTCATCCCAAGGTTCTACTGAGCTGCACAGACAAGTGGATATCACTCATTCCTAAGGCCGGCAGTGATGTGAATCTTGGCAGAGAGCTCAGCCTGCATTATGGATGAAAGCACCTATTGGTAGCTTCTTTGTGTGACTTAGACTTCTTACCGGATGGCGGCTGGTTTTTACAGCAAGTGTCCCAGGACTAATATCCCAGACAGATATCACAAAGCTTCTCATAACCAAGCCTTGGAAGTTCCAGGATGTCACGTACCCACCATGTTCTCTTGGTCAAGCCAAGTCACCGTGGCTATCCCAGATTCAAGAGGTGAGAAGCAGCACACAGATATCAGGAGGGAAAGACGGGGGACTACCGATTTGGAGACTGTCTACCACAACTTCCTTTATTTGAGCTTGGAGATGGAGAGGAGATGAGCTATGGGCTGGGGAAGCCAAAAGGAAAGCTACTTTGTCCCTGTGTCTAGAAGAAGGGACTTCTTTCTCCAAGTCCCCCTCACACTATTCTCTTTTTAATTTACATCCCAAGGTACATCCTTAGACTATGTCGTAGGCCCAGAATTCTGGGCCAGAATGTAGAAGAGAGTGGAAAAAACCCACATAAATCGTTCTCATTTGAGAATGAGTTTGCTACATGACAGTTGCTGAAAAATTGCTTATCTGCCCTTGCTGCAGTAGGGACATTAAGGGATAGGCTCTGGTGCCTATGACACCCCAGCAGGGGTTGCCATGGAGACCTGGAAGTCAAGGATGGTAAGGGAACTGCTTGCCAAGATGACCTCTTTGCCGAGACAGAAATCTCTTTGCTGTCTTGTGACCACCTGGTAATGGTGCTATGGAGGAAAGAGCAAGAGCCATAAATTCCTCAGATGCAGGTACACAGGCAGAGCAGAGTAAGCTGATTCAGAGTCCTAGCACAAGTGATGAGATGTCCCTTTGATCCCGTCCACTCCCCCTAACTTGCTTTGTTAGGGCTATCCATCTAACCTTGCTGGACTTGAGCCCAGGAGCTTTGTTTGGAAGGCTGTAGAATCACCTGGTGGTTTGAGACTGCCCTTCCCATTCATCTGGATAATTCAAGCATAATAACTCACTTCTAAGTCTGCAGTTAACTTCCCCCAGCCCCTGCCTGTCACTCCTCATTACATACCAGGGGGAGGTGATCATTACTGGTACAAAGCAGGATGGAGTACTTTGCACATCCTATCCCCAAGTCACTCCCAGTCTACACTACTGGAGACACCTCTTCAATCTTCTCCCCCAACACAACAAAATGTGCTCAATAACTCCTTCCTTCCTCCCTTCCTTCCTCTCTTCCTTCCTTCCTCTCCCTCTTTGTATAAGAAACTCTAGTGCATAGATTAGATTAATTATATTCTTTGGTTCATGACCCAGTCTCATCTTTGTACCATGCACACTCTAGCTCTATTTATTTTTAATAAATAAATAAACACCGTCCAGCCCACCACCCCAAACAAAAGTCAGAACCTTGACAATAACCAACGTTATCTTCCAAATCCCCAGTGACTGTAAACAGGAAAACGAAGCAGCCCGTCGCCCAGCATACACAAGACCAAAGACGCTAGTCCTTTAAAAAGCTTTCACTGGCGTCCAAAGAAGGCGTCTTTTGGAAATGCCTCGATTTTTACATGGCCCAAGTGTCCCATTCAATCCCGCTCATTTAAAATCTTTGTTCCCAAGTGGTATATCATTTTATTTTAATGATCTGTGCTTCCTATAGAAACATGGAAAATGACTATTTCTTTTTTCAATTAAACTTGTAGCGGCCAGCAGATGAAAGACAGCGTCTCCGTCCCCTGCCCCGGGTAGCGGGCCGGCAAGGGGTTAACGCAGGCCGGCGAACCGGGGTGGAAAACTCTCGGTAACCCGAGCGCTGCCGCTCCGCCGCGCGCATGCGCCGAGCAGCCCTAGCGCTGCAGCCGCCGGCTCCCTGCTCGAGGCCGCCTCGGTGCACAAAGGCCTGCTTTGTTCCCTCGGCTCTGTTTTAAATATCTGACGACTGTTCTCCCCCCGCCCCCCCCCGCCCCCCATTCCTTGCGCCAAATCCCTCGGCCTGGCTGCAGGAGCGGCACAAGGGCGCATTGTGGGGCCGAGCGAGGGGCGAAGGGGGCTGGGGGCGGCCGGCCCGTTGGGGACGCTCTTGTTTCGCCAAGTTGACTCAGCCATTCGGGTCACCGGAGCTGGGTCTTGGGGGCGGGTGCGGAGGATGGGGGGGGGGGGCGGGGGGAGCGGTCTCAGCAGTAAAAATCGGAAAATGGGGGCCCTGGGAGTGAACAGAGGCGTTTCCAAAGCTGAGGCTTCAGCGGAGCACCAGTCCCACTGGCAGCCAGCGGGGCTCGAACCTATGAACTCAGAAGCTTGGTTTCAGTCTCCATGCTTTCAGAAAGTGCCGGTCGCTCAGACACTTTGAAAAGGGTGGCATTCCAGCGCAAACCAACCCGAAGAAGAGGGAGGAGAGAGGGGTGTGGAGTCCTTCCTTCCCACAAGTTTGTGGCCCCAAGGGGCGCTGCAGAAAGGACATCACCCCGGGGCTTTCTGCACCCACAGATTGCTGGGTGCCAGGTTTTAGGAACGGGCCCTCAGGGAAATCACACCTTCCCTGGTTTGGCCCCTCCCTCTCAAGGGTAGGTAGGTGAGGACTGGGATGAGGTTCAAACAAAAGTAGACTTTCAGCTCAGCTCGCCAGAGAACTGGCCCTGCCCCCCCCCCCCCCCCCCCCCGCCCTCCCTCCCCTTGTCCTGCTGGCGTCCCCTGCAGACTACCGGGTAGTTTTCCTTCCCAGCTCAGGTGTTGTTTACCTGCACTTGCAGAACAGGAGTTCCTGCACTGGGAAGGTTTGCAAAGTAAAAATCACAACACCCCCCCCCCCACCCCCTTTCCCATTTTCTTGTTTAAGGGTAAAGGGACACTGCCTTTCAGACGAGGTCTTGGAAACTTCAAGCAAAACACAGAACGTGGGCCTTAGCCACTCTATAAAGTGTGCTTGGACTTCAGCTTAATCAAAAGGAGGTTTTCTTATTTGAACTTGTGACCAAAGCCCCCATCCCCCTCAGAATCTTGAAGGGTGGTGGTGAGCGACCCTTCCATCCAGGGCACTTGAAAGAGGAGGAAATGGCTTGGGAGGATTTGATTCAGAAGCAAAGGATTTTGCAGTCTTGTTGTGGTTGTTCTAGGCCTGACTGGGAGCCCCCAGATCTGACCTCATGGTTTGTTATAAATCTCAGGGTTGACTTACGTTGCTTTGGTCACGTTTCTAGCTGTGAAGACCATAAATATTTCCTGAAGTGTATTTTTTTAACTCCTGCTTTGATTCACATTTCACGTGTTGTCTCAATTCACCAATACTGTGAGTATTCCAGCTGAGAGCTCATATAGACCCCCCCCTTCTTGTTTTGCAGGTGAAGGAACCTGTCCAGAACCACTCAGGAAGGCAGGGCTGAGGTGGGCCTGGAGGCCAGGTCTCTTGTGCCCACGACTGGAGTCTTTCCCTTCTAACAGAGCTTGTTGGGCATGGAATAAAGACAAAGTTTTCACCTACCGCTTCCTCACAAATCCTTCCCACATAAAGGATTCTGATCCAAGAGCGAGAAACTTTGAGGAAAGGTTCTTGGTATTTCCACAGCTGAGGAGAGACGATGAATCTCTTCTCCGTATATCCCTCAGAACTGCTGAGTGTGCTGGGGCTACACGAGCCGCAAGCTTAGAGACACGAGTCACGTCCGGCTGCCAGGGTTGCTAAGCGGCAGCGAAATCCTGGGTGTCTGTTTCCAGGCGCTCCTCTGTCTTCTTAGGAATGTCTTCAAGCAACACTAAGTGTCCTTTCACCACTCTGTCGGCCGGTAAGCCCCCTATCTCTGGAGATGATAACAGCCCCCAGGCCCCCTGCCTGCAGATCGGCCTGCAGCCGAGTTGTTTGCGAAAGTGTTACCCAGAATTGACTTCCCTCTGTGATGAGTGTGCAGATTAGGAAAACAGGATGGTGGTCCCTAAACCCCCTTCCCTTCACGCACACACCTGCAGACTCAGAGACGTTGGAAGGTATACTGGCGCAGGTCTGTGAGACAACACAACCCGCCTGGAGAAAAGCCGTCACCAACAGCCCCTTTGCATGGTAGCGCCTGGGCCTCTTGGCTGGAGGTGGCAGGATTTATACCCCGCCGAGCTTCAGAGGGGGACCTTCACCTTGTACCTTTCACTTTGGTGCACGCTTTTTTATACGCTCTACGTTGGTCTACGCCACCACCACCACCCCGACCCCTGGCTCCACCCGCGGGTTTTGAGCTCTCCCAGGTTGGCAGGTGAGCTGACATTTGAAGCGATCGCATGGAAATGCTGCCTGGTGGCCCAGAGTTTGGTCTCAGCAGCATCCCCTTTTAGCTGTTCAGCAGTGTTTGCACAAGTATTTGAATATTGTATTGCATTTTGACCTTGTTATTTTATAAGAATGAGTGGAAAATGGAAAAATGAAGCGCCGATGCTGGCGATAAGGGCAGGTCTCATAAACACAATTGAGACAAAGATGGAAATCATTAGGCGTGCCGAAAGTGGGGGAATATGTAGCCTCGATCAAACGCGCCCTGGATTCAAGCCAGTGGCCTGTGTGTTCAGTTGTGAAGGAAAAGAATAAATTAGGGAGCATATATGAAATTCTGGTCCTAATATGGTCAAAGACCGTATTTAAAGGTGAGGTGTGATTAGGGATTTGCCACGTTCCTTCCTTTCCAAAGCTGCATTGATTTCATGACGGCTTCTCAGAGCAAGGGTGAGGGTGATGCTGTGAGCCTAGAAATCAAGAAATCAAGAAAATAACAGTGATAATATTGTTCAGCCTCCTGGGAACAGAACCCTCCCTTATAACTTTCAAGTCCGCTCTTTGCCTCTCGCGTGTCAGACCAGCGGGTTTTCAGGAAAGCGTTAGGTAAGAAAGGAGAGGGTGTCCCATAGACACATATCCGTGGGGGTCACCCCAGCACCAAAGCCAAGGACAAGGCCTTTAATCAAGGTGCTGAAAGGGACAGAACTTAGCTTGACAAGGCCCTCGTGCCAGGAGGTTTTCACAGTCCACGTGTGCCCAGCTGACAGAAAACCATGAGCGTCAGAGCAAAGAAAGTGGGGCCTTGTCTTCTTTGGGCACCAGCTCCCTTCATAGCCACTGTTCCAACTGTCTCTGGGGGTGGGGAGAGGGCACGCTTTCCCTCTCAGCCTCTGCATAGTCTGTGCCCTCTGTCTGGATTAGCTGTCCTTCCTCTCAGACTGCCTGGCCAGCTTCTGGCTCGTTCTTGAAGACTCAGCTCCGGCTTCTGCGTCACCAGGCCCACGCTTCCGTACCGCCACCGCGCATTCTCTGGCCACCCTCTAGCCTTGCTCTTTCCATATCATGGAACCACCACTGGCTTGCCTGCAAGACCTTTGAGGGCAAGGAGGTTTCTTGTGTGTCTTCACGTCTTAGGCGTGCATGCTTGGCGGCCCTCAGTGACTGCTAAGTGACTAAGGGACGCAGGGAGTGGGAGACCCTCAGGAAGAACTCTGCAGCACAAGACTGTCTCTCAGAGCTTGTGGGCGTGACCTAGCACGGCCATTTTGAACTTCTTAGACACACAAAAAGACCTTTATTCTCCAGGAGCCAAGCATTTGTCTCTAGAATCTTCTTCGTCTGCTCCCAAGGTGCCCTCATCTGGAGGCCTGCTTGCCCACATTAGTGTCTTCTGTCCTCGGCCTGCAGCGCCACCCTGCTCACCCCCCGGACCGTTCTCTACAAATACTTTTGCTAAGTAAATCCACCGACTTTTCCTTCAACCATGGGATTCTTGTTGAATTCTTACCACTTTCCTCAGGCAAAAACAACCCAGAAGTGCTGTCTGATCCAAAGCATTTCCCAGGGAGGGCAGCCAAGTGAGTGCAAGAACCTCTCGGCCGTCTGGGACTGTGATGTGATGTCTGAACAGCCTCTGTAGAAACACTCCAGCCTTTTCCAGGGATGCCATCCAGGCGGGGGACACTCCACGTCAGCCCCTCTCGGTCGTCTGCGGGTCCTGGGGGTAGATGCGGGAGCAATCAGGGGACTTAGCCTGATGGGGCCTTGACTGTCATCCCTGGGTCGGCTGTGAACAAGAAGGGGGTCCGAGCTCCCGTTTGCACCCCTCCACCCACCGACTTTTTCTCGGCCTAACACACCCCGCCGTGCTGCCCTTGGCTGTGACGATGCGAAGCCAGGATCTGAACAGCCTGAGGGGGCCCGGCTCAGAGAAGCCCACCACGGGCCCTCCTCCTACTCCCATCCAGCACGATGCCCCACAGGCCCCTTTCTGAGGGAGTCACCACCACCGCCGCCAAACAGCTCTCAGCACCAGCGAGGTCCACTTACTCTCCGGGTCCTTTGGAGCTGCAGCTCTCTGGGGCGATGCCCAGAGTCCACTTGATAGAAAGCTGATTCTTTTCCCGTGGGGCAGACAGCTCTGATCGGAACACGTCCGTCAAGGGGTGCCTTGGCAGAGCGACAATGCCAGGCTCGGATGCATCTTTGCTGTGTGATTTCCCAAAATTCAGGCAGCAAAACATGCCTTCCCCCTGCGCACCCGTCCGCCCCACCAGCATTTGCATCCCCGACGATACATAAAAGGAGCCAGTAGCCGGCCCCCAAGGAGGACAAGGCTGTGATTCAACGAGCCTCCAGTGACATCCCCACCGTGAGAGTGCAGCTGGGGCAGCTTATGAACAGTGCTGACTCCCAGGGGGAAGTGGGCCCATTCCTCTAACCCACAAGCGTCTATTGTTCGCTTTCTTGTTTTTCTCCAAATGTTTAGATGTGCTCAGAGCACAGAAAAGCCCAAAACCAGGCCATCGGCCAGGGCCAGCCTGAAGCAGGAAAGCCTATGCCTGGAACCCTGTGGGACCCCTGCTGCCCATGCTGTTCCCACCTCTCCCTAAGATGTAGGGGGTAGGAGGTGACAGGGTGACCTTTTCCCGGCCAGCACTATTTGGACAACAGTGGGCTTGGGTGGCACCCCCAAGCAAGGTGTGACAATCCGGGCTCACTTGGTGGCAGCCGGGCACTGCTGCCCAGGCTCATTGCGTTGGGGCTGTCCAAAATCTGGGCAGGAGGCTGTCCCCTGATGCTTGTCACTGACCAAGGCTGATGGGGTCTGATGGGAATAATCATGTACTGGGCCCCTGTCTGCCTCAAGAACTTGGGCCCTAAGGTTCAGCCTCTTGCATTTGACTCTTGGCTCCGGCTCTGAAGAGCCGCGCAACCTTGGGCAAGTGACTCAGCCTCTCTGAGCCAAGGTTTCCTTCTCAAAATGACACCTCCCTTGTAGAGCTGTTGTGAATTTCGCAAGGTCATCAAGGGTAGGCACTGGCACAAAATGAGCCCTCAGTAAGTATTGGTTATTTTTTGTACTATTCTTATTCATCAGTGATCTCTATCACACCATTCTGAAGCCACCCTCTCTCCTTTGAGCACCCAGTCTGCACCTAAACCTTTGACAGTCTCCAGTTGTGGGTCTGAGAACAGCTGTGCAAGACAGGCAGTGCCAGAGGAATGAAGGATGAAGTGCCTTGTGACATAGGGGAGGAGAGAACGTGCTCAAAAGCCTGTAGCCTCCCCCTCCTCCTCCTCTCAGCCCCAGATCCCTTTCTCTAGGGCTCATATTACCTGCCCTCCCCCACAGCTGGCGATTCTCTGCCCCACCATGTGGCCCTGAGTCCCAGCACCCCCCAGCGCCGCCAGGAAAGCCCCTCTCCCCTGTGTACCCAACTCGGCTCCACCAATGGCCAGTGGGGGCGGCAGGAGGAACAGAGGTAGAACCTCTGGAAACTCTGTTAGACAAGGGGGTGAGGGATTCAGATCCCAAACACCAAGCTCAGCAGGCCTGAGTGCTAAGTGCACTTTAGAAAGGCTTTGTTGTGAAGGGGGTGGATGGAGCGTGGAGGGGCAGAGAAACCAGGAAAGGCATAAGAGGGTCCTGAGTTCCAGTCCTCCTCCTCCAGACCATCCACATCCCTGTTTGGAGCTCTGGGACTTCTGCCCCCTCAAAAAACACCACCGAGATGACCCCCTCCCTACACACCACTTTTGGATTCATTAATCCTTTCAAGAATAAGGCCCTGGGAGCCTCCTGACAGAGCCATATGGTTTCCTTATCTTCCTAATCTCCCAGCACTCACCTTCCATTTGGAATGTTTATCCCAAGATAAGGATCAGATTCCACTTAGGGTGATTGAATGGGGGCCTCCTCCGGGTATTTTCCCCCACATTTTTAAATGAATGGATGACCCAATCCAATAATAAACGCTCCAGACCAGGTTCTGAGAATGGATGCGGCCCTTCCCACACTCTCAGCCCCGTCTGGGCAACCCCAACCTCCGCCTACAAACATCCCCCTCTTCCTCCTGAGCAGCTCCAGGTTACCTGCTCTAGGCAACGAGTTGTGTGTGTGATTCCCGTCGAAAAAGCGTTATTGCCATAAACGGTGTTCTAAAAAGCAGGGATCTGATACTAGACCAGCGCTTTTCAATACAAGGGTAATACAGGCCACAAAGGCGAGCCCATACGCAATTTTATATTTTGTCATAGCCACATTAAAAAGGTAAAAATGGGGGCGCCTGGCTGGCTCAGTCAGTGGAGCATGCGACTCTCGATCTCAGTTGTAAGTCTGAGCCCCATGGTGGGTGTAGAGATGACTTAGCAATAAAATCCTTTAAAAAAAAAAAAAAAAAAGGAAAAATAAACAGGTGAAATTAATTTTAAAAATACATTTCATTTGTAAGTATTATTACTTATACAATATTTAGCTAGTATTATATAATGATACATTTTATTTGGCCCCCAAATATCTTTTCAACATGTAATCAATATAAAAATTATTTGTGGGGTGCTTGAGTGGCTCAGTCGGTTAAGCAGCCAACTTCACCTCAGGTCATGATCTCACAGTGTGTGAGTTTGAGCCCCGCGTCGGGCTCTGTGCTGGCAGCTCAGACCCTGGAACCTGCTTCCGATTCTGTGTCTCCCTCTCTCTCTGCCCCTCCCCTACTTGCTCTCTGTCTCTCTCTGTCTCTCAAAAATAATAAACATTAAAAAAATTTTTTTAAATATGTGTGTATATATATATACGTGTATATATATATATATATATATATACACACACACACGTGTATATATATAAATTATTTGTGAAGTGGGCACCTGGGTTGCTCAGTCAGTTAAATGTCAGACTTCCGCTCAGGTCACGATCTCGCGGTTTGTGGGTTCAAGCCCCACAGAGGGCTCTGTGCTGACAGCTCAGAGCCTGGAGCCTGCTTCAGATCCTGTGTCTCCCTCTCTCTCTGGCCCTCTCCCCCTCACACTCTGTCTCTCTGTCTCTCAAAAATAAAAGTAAACATTAAAAATAAATGTAAAAAAACCTATTTGTGAGGTTTCTCATGATGGTCTTTTTTGTACTTAGTCTTTAAAGTCTGGTGTGTGCCTTACACTTGCAGCGTGTATCAGTTCAGACCAGCCACATCCCAGTTGTGTGTAGGCTACTGAGGCTGCGGCTGACGTATTACACGGGGAGGCTCTAGCTAGACCATGCTAGGAAACCTGGGGCAAGGACAGTTGTTATGGGCAGCATGACTGTCACTAGTGAGCTGGCTGCCCAAAGAGCCTCTGCGAAAAGATGAGCCATCCATAACTTTGTTCCCAGTCTCAATGGAGACCCAGACTTCATCTTCCTACCCCTCCCAGCCTTCCCCCTCCCAGGAAGGAAAACACACATATAGACGACAATTTTGCTAAAAACGTGATTGATGCTAATTGAACATGAGTCATTTCACTTGTTAATAAAATCATTTATTGAAGCCTCCGTTACCGGGTGCTTTTCCTACAGGCTGTTTCAAAATGAAGGTGGTGCTGATTGGCTCTGCCGCCCTTTGAAGTGGGGGAGGCCTGGCAGGAGTAGACAGAGCCGGATTTGGGTCACCGATGCCAGTGGATGCTCCCTGATTCCAGGAAAGGGGAGACACGATTCAGACGTCAATGGGACGCTCACTCGGGCACAGCTCCCACTTGTCATTCAGACACCGTATTCAGGTGACCGCGTGTGTTCTGGACGGGGCAATGCAAGAGGACTGGGCCTGTGTCTAGTGATTTGTGTGTGTGTGCTTGGCTCCTACTGCCCACGGTGAGTCTTCAATGAGTCAATAATGCGGCAGGTCTCCTGCTGCAGCAGAGTTATGCCCAGTGCCTCCTCTGCTCTTACGATCAAGGTAAACACGATCCAAACAAAGAGAAGGATGGGAGGGGAGCCTCTGGCAAAGCAGAGGATGTTGGAGAGGCCAGCCCTGAGCCCCAAATGGAAGAAAGGTGGGGAGCAGGTCCCAGGCCTCCTCGGGGAGACCCTTCCCAACCACCCTGTGTCAGATTTGCTCTCTGGCCCCCTCTCTGCTTTAGTTTTCTTCCCAGTACTTACAGTTCTTGACATGCTGCTCTATTTTTCTTTGCCGACTGCTGTCCTCAGTTTTGCTTCTTGCTTCACTCCAGTGCCTAGAAGAGTACCTGTCACTCTTAATGAACATTTGTTGACTGAATACACAGGACAAGGAGCTTGTGCCAGGAAAACTGGGCAGGCCCGAGAGAGCCGTGATCTCAGGAATAGCAAGAGGCTGGGAACGAGCCTGTAGGAAAGGCAGCGAGAGAAATGGGGGTGGGGGCCGAGGGGGAAACGAAGAAGTGGAGAGAGGTGGCGGTCTGTGTGTGCGATCCCCCCAGTAATGGGAGACAGGGAAAAATTTGGAAAAGTGGAGGAATGTGATTGCAGCACAAAGGCAGCAAGATTATTTTGTCAGCAACATTTGGATCCCATTGGTGATGAGAGACATGTGGGCCCGGCAAGGAGACAATTGTGGTAGTCAAGACAGGATGTGAATAAGACATAAAGAAGTGTTTCATCAGTGGGGATGGAAAAGAACCAGGGCTGCGGTAGCCAAGTCAAGGAGTGGGAAGGGTCGGCCCCAGTGTTCCCGTGTGCTGCCTCCCAGGCACCCTGAGCATGCTACACACGTGTGCTCACATGCGCCCAGGCTGCCCGCCAGGAGCATCCATTCGGAGGCCCCCCTCACACATTCTAGCTAACTGCAAACCCCACTTTCTGCTTCAGTCTCTGGTCTTTGTCTTCTGTTCTGCTTCTTCCTATGGCCACAAAGGCAGCAGCCCTGTGGGCAAGGAGAAGGGCAGGGCCGTTAAACTCTGGAGGAGGCAGTATCTCCTCCATTAACAAGGTTTCCTTCTGGCTAATTTGGGAGGGAAGAGGGCTTGAAGAAGGTCAAAAGATCCCCAGGAGAGAAAGGAGAGAAAGGCCCCAGCAAAAGAAGGCCTGGAAGAGGAGAGAAATCCTCCTTTGAACATGGCCGGGGAGGGCAACTGTTCCCTGACATCTACCACACGTCCACACATGTGTGGGCCACGTGAAGAGTCTGAATTTGAGACGGGGGCCCAGAGGAGGCGAACAGCTTCTCGTTAGGAGAGGGTAGGGACGTGCTTGGGGATCCAGCTGAAACAGGACTTTATTTTTAAAGAGCCTTAGATTGATGTCTCTGCTAGCCTAAATATAACTGAGCAGACGACTTCTTCCCGGCTGGGCCAGGCCTCCGAGTGAGCTCCAAGACGCTGTGTTTAAAAAGAAAGAAAGAGAGCGTGGGGGGAATCCACAGATGCCAAAGGTCACACAGCTAGTCTGTGAGCGTGTTGGGAAGAGGAAGATGGATGAGCTGGCTGTGTACACTCTGCTACCCCCGCCTCACTCCCAAAGAAGAAAGATGGAGGCTTCTTGGAGGAGGGGGAGGGGCTCTGACTGGCCAACCCGGGCTTGTGCTCAGGGAGCCCACAGTCCAGTGGGAGGGAGCACCCAGGCCTGTAGAGCAGTGTAGTGACTGAAGGCCCCGGGTGACAAGCAGAGGGCAGTGGGCGTTCCTCATTCCATATGGCTGGACAACCCATCTTGGAGAAAGAAGAATTCTAAATGAGGGATTTTGACAAAGATGGAGAGAAAACATGAGAGTGGGCAGGATATATTTGGCAGCTCTGAGCATTCAGATTTCACAAGAATGTGAGAATGTGACAGGGAGCAAGTGGCCCGAGGTCTCTATGCCTCTTCTAGAAGTTCATTCTTGAGTCTGTAGATAAGGGGGAGCCATTGAAGAGTTGGGGGCAATGTGGGGGCACCTGGGTGGCTCAGTGGGGTAAACGCCTAACTCTGCCTCAGGTCATGATCCGACAGTTCGTGGGTTCAAGCCCCACGTCAGGCTCTCTGCTCAGAGCCTGGAGCCTGCTTCAGATTCTGTATTTCTCTCTCTCTCCGCCCCTCACCTGCTCAAACTCTGTCTCTGTCTCTCAAAATAAATAAATGTTTAAAACAAAAAAAAGTAGGCATGTTATCATGCCTACTGTGAGAAATAAGCCTACCGGCCCAATCAAAGGCGGGACTCAGAGACTCAGAGCACAGTGAAGCGAGGCTTTAATCAACGTTCTTGCAAGAGCAGGTGTCTGACAGACAGGCAGACATCCGCTGTAATTGGGGCAGTTACAGCAGACAATTTATTTCCTAGCGTGCAAGTCCCTCCCCTGGTTCCTCATTGGCTGAGTACTACAGAGGTTACAGCCTTACCTGGAAGTTGCCTATGCCCATGTAAGGCCAAAAAGTAGTCTGATTGGAACAAATGTGCAATCCCTGAGGTGATGCAGAGAACTGCAGTCCCTCCTCCCTTTGTCCTTTGGCACATGCTCATTGCAAAGCCCACAAAAATAAGTGTGTGGAACAGAGAGGAGAAGAAGAACCAGGAAGTGAAGTGTCTAAGGATTTGGGACTCCACTGGGGTGGGGGTGGGGAATCATACATATTTCCAGGAGGTTGTAAACCTATTATTAACTGGATAGCACAAATATGGTATTTCTGAAAATGAATCATCTCCCTTACTTCTCACACCTACCACGTATTACGCGTGTGCTATGCGGCAGCCCTGGGCTAAAGGCTTTATGTGCACTGTCTTTATCATTTATACCCATCTAATAAATGAGGGAATTGAGACTGAGTAATTGGCCAAAGGCCACACACCTAGCAAGGGGTAGAGCCAGGATTCTAACACTAAGCTAGAGGCCTTAACCATTTCACCAACTGAGAAATATCGAGGGGATGATTCCTGCCTCCCTCCCCTGGGATGGGCCACTGAGGCCAGAAGAGTCCATGTCTGGGTGGAAGACAAGGAGTTCAGTTTGGAAAATGGCGAGTGTGAGGCTGCTCAGAAGCCACCGGATGGAAGCATCCAGCAGAGGTCAGCTGGATGTCTATGGCCCCCATGGCCATGAAAGACAGCCACTTTCATTGTCAACTCTGCTTTGGGTGCTACAGAGAGAAGGGGAGTCCAAAGAAGGATGAGAGCAGCAAGGGAATAAAGAGCAAGCCAGATCCCTGTAAAATAAGTAAGTACTTTAGTCAAGCCAGTCTATTTTCTCATTTGAAGAGGGGGAAGAAAAGAAATGGTCACAGATGGACAGTAGAATCATTCTCCTTCCCTGCCCTTCAGAGGCACACCTCAGAGACACTGCCAGTTCAGTTCCAGACCACTGCAATAAAGCAAATATCTCAATAACTCAAGTCAGTTTTTTTTGGTTTCCCAGTGCATATAAAACTTACGCTTATACTATACTGTAGCCTATTAGATGAGCAATAGAATTATGTCTTCAAAAAAGTATATACCTTAACTAAAAAATACTTAATTGCTGGGGTGCCTGGGTGGCTCAGTTGGTGAAGCGTCCAACTTCATCTCAGGTCATGATCTCATGGTTCTTGGGTTCGAGCCCCACGTCAGGCTCTGCACTGACAGTGCAGAGCCTGCTTGGGATTCTCTCTCTCTCTCTCTCTCTCTCTGCCTCTCCCCTGTTTGTGCTCTCTCTCTCTCTCAAAAATAAATAAATACACATTAAAAAAATACTTTATTGCTAAAAAATGCTAACCATCATCTGAGCTTCCAGTGAGTCCTTGCTGGTGGAGGGTCTTGCCTCTATGCTGATGGCTGCTAACTGTTGGGGTGGCTGTGGCAGTTTCTTAAAATAAGACAGCGATGAGGTTTGCCACGTCAGTTGGCTCTTCCTCTCACAAACGATTTCTCTGTGGCATGCGATGCTGTTGATGGCGTTTCGCTCCTTCCAAAATTGGAGGCAATCTTCGCAAAATCTGCAACTGCCTTATCAACTAAATTTATGTCCTATTCTAAATCCTCTGTGGTCAGCGCAACAAGCATCACGACATCTTCACCACTTTCTTTGCTCATCTGTTGGCAGCAACTCCCACCTGTTCAAATTTTATCCTGAGATGGGCAACAATTCAGTCCCATCTTCAGGCTCTGCTTCTAACTCTCGCTCTCCTGCTATTTCCACCGCAACTGCAGTGACTTCCTCCACTGAAGTCTTGCAACTTCAGTTTGCAGAAAACGCAGTTTCTGCAAAGCCCAATAAAGTGAAGCGCAATAAAATGAGGTATGCCGGTGTCACTTCCTTTTATCCTACCCCTCTGAGGAATTGGGCAGACGTGCTCTGAACACATGACTCACGTAAAATACTATTAAGACCAAACACATGCCGGGAATGAAACCGGACCAGCCCTTGTGTCTTCCTCTTTTCTGGAAGGTCTGGGAGGGTCACCCGCCCCTCCTCAAAGGCCCTGCCTCAAACACACAGCCCCCAGCCCCACCCCCTGCAGAGACACAGTTCCCAGAGGAGAGGAACTGAGATGGAGGGTGGGCAGGGCCTCTCTGGATGAGAGAAGGTAGCGGAATCTGTAAGCCAGCGTCTCTCAGCTTCCATTTTGGACTTTGCTTCTCCCAGAGTTGGTCCCCAGCCTTTCCCCAGGGCTGCCTACTCTTTGTTATGGGGACGCTCTGCCACCTATCTGCCTCCGGGTCCCACCATACTGCCCCTATCTGTTCCCTCCTCCGTCCCATGGTCCCCCTTCTCCCTTCCTTTTCCTCGGTCTTGCTGTGGGCTTGTCCTGGGTGCCATGGCATCCTGATTCATGCAGCAGCATTTACCTGTTCATGTAATTCATGCAATGAGCACCTATTGGATGCTCAGACATGAAGGTTGCCCCTAAGGTCTTTGGGACAGGAGAGGGTTTTGCAGGGTCATGTGTCTGCCCCCTTCTGGTGCCAGGCCGTGGCCCAGGACCCTTGCTGTAGGGCATGTGGCTACAGGACCTGCCTCTTTTTGCCACTTCTCTGCCCCCTGAGGGACATCTGGAATCCTTCTCTGTGAGACCGCCTTAGGGCCATCTACAGACCCCACTCCTGAGGGCCTGCCCTGGAAGCAGGGCCCAGGTTTCCCCACGACCTTTTGAAGTCTACAGACCACTCGGAAAGTTGTCCTCCTTCCAGAATCACTGTCCAAAGAGGAGGGATAGGTTAGAAGTGTCACCTCCAGGACATTTTCCATCTCACCTCAGGGACCATTCCTACGTGTGGCATTAAACATCAGTAGTGTAGGTTTTGATCAGACCCTGAGTTGTTTTTGTTTCATTTTATTTTCTTAATGGAAGAAAAAAAAAGGGTTTATGTTCTCATGCTGGGAAGTTTAGGGAAAACAGAACTATACAGAGAAGAGAATAAAAATAACCCATAATGTCAGTGCTTAGGGAGAGCCACTGTTGACATTTTGCATTACTCTCCTGAGCATATTGTTTTATGTACTTGAGATCATAGCCTTGGCCTCATATGTTTTGTTGTTAATTTTTTTATTGTGGTAAAATACACTAAAATTTACCATTTAAACCATTTAAAAAATTTTTTTAACATTTATTTCTGAGAAAGAGAGAGAGAGAGAGAGTGCGTGCATGAGCAGGGGAGGGACAAAGAGAGGGGGAGACACAGAATCCAAAGCAAGCTCCAGGCTCTGAGCTGTCAGCACAGAGCCCAACGCGGGGCTCGAACTCACAGACTGCGAGATCATGACCTGAGTGGAAGTCTGACACTTAACCAACTGAGCCACCCAGAAGCCCCACCATCTAAACCATTTTTAAGGGTGCGGTTGAGTGACATTAAGCGCATTCCTACTGTTGTGCAGCCGTCACCACTGTCCATCTCCCGAGCTCTTGTCATCTGGCCAGACTGAAACTCTGTACCCTTTAAACACTAACTCCCCAGCCCCCAGCCCCCCACCAGCCCCTGGCAGCCACCATTCCGCTTTCTGTCTCTATGACTTTATCTACTCTCAGTGTCTCATATAAGTGGTCTCATATACTTGTATTTTTGTGACTGGCTTATTTCATAATGTTCTCACGGTTCTCATGTTGTAGCATCTGTCAGAACTTCCTTCCTGTTTAAGCCTGAATAATATTCCACTGTAGGTAGAGCCACATTTCACTTATCTATTCATCCATCAGTAGTCACTTGAGTTGCTCTCATGTTTTAGCTATTATGAATAATGCTGCTGTAAACATGGGTGTACAAATAATCTCTCTGAGACCCTGCTTCAAATTCTTGGGGGTATATACCCAGGAGTAAAATGGCTGGATCACATGGTAATTCTATTTTTAATTTTTTGAGGAGCTGCTATACTGTTTCCTACGTTGGCTGTACTGATTCACATTCCCTCCAACCATGCACAAGAGTTCAATTCCTTCTCCAGATCCTCCCCAACATTTGTTATTTTCTGGGTTTTTTTTTTAAATAATATATTCTATAGTTTTTATTTATCACAAACAGATGGATATTTTATTTTAGACAGAGCGAGTGAGGGAGCAAGTGGGGGAGAGAGAGAAATAATCTAAGCAGGCTCTACACTTAGCACAGAGCCTGACATGGCCCTCAGTCGCATGACCCCTGAGATTATGACCTGACCAAAACCAAGAGTTGGACGCTCAACTGACTGAGCCATCCAGGTGCCCCTGGGCTTTTCTGAGAGTAGCATCCTAATGGGTGTGAGGTCCCTGCTTGTTCTTTAAGCTTACCTTCTGTTGTAAGTATTATCACTAAAAACTTCAGACACAGACCCCTCTCTCGTTCTCTTACTATTAGAAATTTGGGATTTTTTTCTTTCAGTATTTTTGCTGTTACAAATAAAATTGCAACAAAAGTTTGTGCATAAATTCTTGCTGCACTCTATATTATTTCCATAAGCAAGGATTAACAGGTAAAGTACAGGATGCCCAGTGAAATCTGAATTTCAGATAAACAATGAATAATTTTATAGTACAAGTTGCCCAAAATATTGCTGGGAACAAACTTTCCTTAAAAAGTATTTGTTGTATGCCTGAAATTCACATTTAACTGGTTTTCCTATGTTTTTTTTTTATTTGCTAAATCTAGCAACCTTACCATAGGAAGAATTCCCAGCAGTTGGATTAATAGAGCAAAGTTGATGAACATTTTCAAGATTCTGAATTCCTATGGTCAAAGGTCTTTTCAGAAAAACACTGCCAGTTTCCTCTCCCCCCAGAGTAAATGAAAATGCTGGTTTCCTTACAAAAGTGGCAGCTTTGAGTTCTTTCACTAAAAAATAAACAATACTTCACTTCTTTGATAGGTAGAAAATAACCATTCCAAAAGTTTCGATTATCAATGAAACTGACCCTTCAGTGCCAAGGGCCGGTCTTTAACATTTCCCTTACGTTAACTATGTGCTCCTGACTTCGCTTATCTTTTTGTTTTTCTCGTCAAATTACATGAACTCTTCAAGGAAGATAACCTCCTGTGTTATTTTGCTGCAAATATTTCTCTTAGCTTGTTTGCCTTTTAGTTAAGTTTCTATTATTTTCCAAAATAAAGGCATGTAAACATTCTATATAGACAAATTTCTAGCTGCTTTCTTGCTCTCGGTCCACAGTCCCTCCTCATCTAGAGACTAGGCGTATCCAAGTATATTTCCTTCTAGAAATCTGTATGGGTTCTTTTTATTGGTTTTTACATTTAACTCTTTAAATCATCTGGAACTTATTTGGAAACGATATACACTGAGCTTCTAAATTAACTTTTCTCTCAAATCTTTGTTTCAGTTCTATTTGGTGAATAAAATCCTTCCCTTCCCAGTGATTTGTGGTGCCTCTTAGTTTCATACATAAAGCAAATTCCATTTTTCTTAAAAGTGACCTTATTTATGTCATTTAATCATTCACGCATCCAACAAATATTTAGTAAGCATCTTCTGTAGGTTAGATGTATTTTTAAGATTTCTTCTGACATTAAAATTCTAACTCTAAAGGAAATTCTATCTATCCTCAGATCATTGGAGGATTATAAGTAAAACAAGTTATTGACATATTATGACATAATGTTATATGTCATATATTATGTTATTATATTATGTCAATTATAATATGTTATAATATGTCATAATATGTCAATAACTTGCTTTCCTTAATATGTCAATAACTTTATTTATAGGTATTTACTTATGTGTCTTACAGTCATCTATTTTACTGTAGCTTAATTTTCTTCATCTCCTTTCTAAGACTTTTACCTCTTATTGCCATACCGTGTGTTACTGCATCAAAAGAAACTTCAAAATGTTTGCTATAGAATAAAACTATGTAGTAAAAGTTATAGCTGACATCCTTATTGTCTCTCTACATTTAATGAGAAAACATTTAACGTGCCATTAAGAATAACTTTGGCTTTTTGTTTGAGATAAAAAAGTATTTTCATGATAACAATTGTCTCTTCTTATTTTTCTAAGACATTTTTAAAAAAGGGAAAATCAGGAGTGATTAATTAATTTTATTAAATGTATTTTATAAGGGTACCTGGCTGGCTTAGTTGGTAGAACGTGTGACTCTTGATCTCAGGGTTGTAGGTTCGAGCCCCGTGCTGAGTGTAGAGATTACTTGAATGAACGAATGAATGAATGAACATATTTTGTAACACCAATAAGGTTTTTGTACCATTTTTTTCTTTATGAGTTTTCCATTTTGAAGTACAAGTACTCCTCATCCAGTGGGATTGCATGAAGCAGAATTAGAGTGAATTTACACAATCCCCATCACATTATATCATATAGTATTTTGGTGAACAGCAACTCTGAACTTGAACTGTATATTAAAGTCTGATTGCACGTGCCTATTAACAAAAAAATTTGCAGACCCCTGAATATATGTGTGTTGTGTTTTACAATGTATGTATTATAGTAAAAAAAAATTTTTTTTTAAACATTCTAATCTTTTTCACTTACCCTAATAAATCAGCTTGCACATACCCTACTCTGGAGACCAGTCATATAAAAGATGAGTATTAACGAGATATTTGTGGGTTCATTCTAGCCTGGGCATATACAGAGTTCTGTGGAACATCTGCACGTTCATTTCTATCAGTCACCAAGACTTACAAATAAGAAGAATATAAATAAGAATATATCAATTAGAATATACACACTTCAAAATGTCCTCTGAAGCTTAAAGAAGAATTTTTAAACTATTGGGATCAAGCTCAAAAATGGCAAAACCACACATGGATGAATACACACACACACACACACACACACACACACACAATGAGGGAAAAGCAAGTTATTCAACTCTGTCTGACCTTGGGCAAATTGCATTGCCTCTTTGGGACTCAGTTTCCTCATTACTAAAATGACAGGGTTGGTCTAGATGACTGCCAAGTCCCTTCCTGCACTGACATTTTGTAACAGTGATGACCCTGGGGGAGTATTGGGTTAGGGAGAAGCAGATCTGTGTTTCAGCCAGCAGGACAGCTCTGTCATTAGGAAGTCAAGCAGAGTGAGTCCCAGGGCGGATGGCCAGGAGCACAGGGTATGCTAAAATCGATTCAGGCCATCCCCAGAACAACTGTGACACCAGTCAAAGCAGTGGAATATGAAAGACTTGGAAATCTTTAGGAGAGATGAGAGAAAGACAACATAAGGATCAAAGACTTGGAAAATGGGTCCTCTGGGGAAAAGTTAAAGGTGGAATTCCGGTTTGAGAAGCACGTACATTAAGATGGGTCTAGCGTCAAGCTCCTGGCATTCAAGCAAGTATTTCAAGAGATTGCAAGAGTCTTAGACGAAGATCTTTTTGTTGCTGAGACCACCTCGAGCTAGATCATAGAAATCCACAGCCAGAAACACAAGTGTGACCAGATTCATGGGAACAGACAGGCTGCGAGGAACTCACACCTCTCTCTCTTAGTGGCTTTGTGTTCTGTGTGTTCTCAGAAACTGTGCTTCCCATTCTTACACCTACTTTCTACCCCACCATGGTGAGGCCAGCTTCCAGATGAACATCATGGCCCCCACTCCACCAGCTACGCCTTCAGCTCCAGCGTCCATTGCCCATTGGCCCAGTCTTTCCATTTTCAATCCTAGATGCTCCTGAAAGGACTTATTTATCCCAGCTCATCTTTTTGAGCCAGGCCACCCCAGTCATCAGTCGTCATTAGTGAGTCACCAGTAAGTGGTCACCCCTGGGCTAGGTGCCCACCCCTGGTCCAATCATGCCAGGAGGGGTGATGAGGCATGTGCTCCAGAACATGGCTGTTTACGGCAGATTTCCTCAGATCTGCATGTGGAAAGACTGGCCATGATGAACATCTTCAGCAAAAAGACCAACTGTCTTTTAATCGGAATACTGATGGGCGCCTGGGTGGCTCAGTCGGCTGAGCGGCCGACTTCGGCTCAGGTCACGATCTCGCGGTCCGTGGGTTCGAGCCCCGCGTCGGGCTCTGTGCTGACCGCTCGGAGCCTGGAGCCAGTTTCAGATTCTGTGTCTGCCTCTCTCTCTGACCCTCCCCCGTTCATGCTCTGTCTCTCTCTGTCCCAAAAATAAAAATAAACGTTAATCTGAATACTGCTATAAGAGCAAATAAGGCGGATCCTGAGCTCCTATGCAGGAGTCAGCAATAGCATTTCTCAGGCCACTCGCTGAAAGAATGTAAGACTCCCCCTCCTTGAAGCCTGCTGACAGTGCTGCCTGGAGGCGGTGGCCTGGCTGCAGGACCTCTGAGAGTCACCTCTTGGCCTGTTGGCCTATGAGAATATAAAGCCACTTTCCTTGCCGGGGCTTAATGTCTCTCAAGAATGTCCCATCTTCGCTGATGAGAAGTCAGCTATTTGAGGACTTTACAAAGCACCAAATCTAATTAACCACAGAAAGAGTTCTGCTGCTTAACCAGAAGATGCCAGAAACAGCCCAAGGATCTTTAGGCCCTCCCAGGCTGGCTTGGTCAGTTTTCATCCATTTTCAATATGCAGCTTCTTCTTGTTTCCCTGAATCAACACACAACCCAATACCTTTGAGTCATGATCCCATTCTTTGATGCTGTATGTGGCTTTTCCACTCAGCACCCTACTCAGAAGTCCCCATCGTCTTCCAGGACATAGAAAATGAGACATTAATGAATAAGTGGCCAGGGTCATTGTTTACAGTCTCTTTCTTGCACTGGATTTAATCACTCTACCAACCTCAAATATAGGCAGGCAAAAAACCCACTTACCTCAAACTCAAGGGCCTTGAGAACATAGAGTGCAAATCAGAGTTAGACTTCATCTACCCACAATACAACTCCCCAAACACCTCACTGTCTAAAATCATCCCAGAACCTGGAGATAAGCCAAGTGACGTCTAAGCAGCCAAAATTATCTTCATAGCCTCATATTGGTTTATTTAAAGTAGCATATAATTCAAAGCAACTGTCCCCAGAGAGCTCGATGAACTATTAGCCCCTACAAGAGACTGGATGAATCCAACTGGAAGAGAAAAGGCTAGTTCCTCATTGATAATATATTTAATTTTCTCTTTACACAGAATTTTAATGAGTTTGTATATCTGGTGTCTTAACCCAGAACAGACTAAAAGAAGTTGGGTCATGAGGTCACTAAAGCTAAAGTGGCATGCTCCCTGATAAAAAGGAGACCGAGGAACCCCAAAAGCCCAACAATAGAAACCCACTTGGAATAGAAACAAATGACCACTGACCACACATATCTCAAAGGTTTGGGCACTACTGGAATAACAGCACAGTGACGAAAGCTTATAAAAATGACCCTAGGCAGAACAAAAATGTTAAATTCAAATCGGAATATTCTAGTTTAAAAACTGGGAAGTATGTAACTTGTTTTTCAAGAAATATTTCCATCCAAAATGATGAATTTTTTGTGTGTGTTTATTTATTTATTTTTTTTTTTATAATGTTTTTATTTATTTTTGCGACAGAGAGAGACAGAGCATGAGCAGGGGAGGGGCAGAGAGAGAGGGAGACACAGAATCGGAAGCAGGCTCCAGGCTCTGAGCTGTCAGCACAGAGCCCGATGTGGGGCTCGAACCCACAGACTGTGAGATCATGACCTGAGCTGAAGTCGGACGCTTAACCGACTGAGCCACCCAGGTGCCCCATGTGTGTGTTTATTTATTTTTGAGCGCGAGAGAGACAGAGAGCGAGCGGGGGAGGGGCAGAGAGAGAGGGAGACACAGAATCCAAAACAGGCTCCGGGCTCCAAGCTGTCAGCACAGAGCCTGACGCATGGTTTGAACCCACGAACCGTGGGATCATGACCTGAGCCGAAGTCCGATGCCTAACCGACTGAGCCACCCAGGCACCCCAAAAAGGATTAAATTTTTAAATGTGATGTTTCAAAGGGCAAGCTGTTAGCTAGCTGGAAAGCTCCACTGCCCACAGTGAAGATTTTCTTTTTGGTTAACTGACGTCTCACTATAGCTCCATTTGAACCCTCTAGACTTTTCCTTAAAGAACATTAGGGCACCTAGGCAGCCGGGGAAACGCTGTTACTTTGACTTACATGCTATTTGGAATAAACCAATACGGGCTTAAGAAGGTTTTACTGTATTTGGTCTGCAGGCTTTGCTTGGTACCATCTCTTTAAAAGGCTGCCTGCCTTTGAACTAATCCTCTATTTATAATCCAGCTGGAGAAAGGGCTCAGCAGTATATACAAATTCCTAGGATTTACAGAGTGCTGCTCACGTATTCCCGAGCCCCCTTGCAGAGCCCCCGCCTCCGGCCTCGCTTCTCCAGAAAGCACCCTGCATCATCAAGGACACATCTTGGTGCCGTGGCAGATAGGCTGCCTGGCATGCCCAGGAATGCACCCAAGTTCCTGGTGGGGAGCACAGGGCCCGGCTGGGGACGGGGGCATGAGCCGGACGAGGCCCAGTAAACACCATCGCTCACTCTTGACGGCCTGCACTGTTCAGATGCCCTTTTCTAAGGGCCAAGGGCTGAGGCTCTCCTCTATCAAGCCGTTCTTTTCTTATAACTCATTCCCTCCCCCAAACGACGCCAACTTCACATTCTCCTTTTTTCCCCCTCACACAAATTATTGCAAGTCATGGCAGTCTAAATATAGCCCCCGGTCTGTTTTCCAGATGCGGAGGCCTCGACATTTTCCTGATGTCTCTCCAGCTGCCTCTTTGCTCTTGCTCTCCTTTTTCCGGCTTTCTCACCTTTTTTTTCCCCCCTCCCCGATGTTCCTCCCTCTGCCTCCCAGGCTCCTCTTGTCTTTCCCGCCTTCCCAGTTCAAAGGAAAATTCTAGAAGCAAGACCTGAAGCCTGGACAGCCCTGTCCCCAGCTCTCCATCAGTACTCGTGGTGGAATAGGGATATTATCTAAGGAAGAGGGTCCTCCAGGATTCTCAACAATGAGCTTCCATGAGTTCTTGTCACCCCTTCACTTACTTGCTTTGTCCAGAAGCCATTTAATCTCCATCCTATCTCCACCCACCTCGCATTGGCTCCTTTACCTTGTGCCCTGGGATGCCAAAGAGTGGCTGGTCACTCTCTCCATTTAGCAACCTCCTGTGCTATTGGAAGATGCCCACTGGGACACACCTCAGCCGTCACTCCTTTGAGGTTAAATATCAATTCCTTCTGCCTTTCTTCATCAAGACTAAGTGCCCAGAGCTTTAATCATTTTCATGGATTACTTCTGTACTGTCTCCCAGTTGGCCATAACTCATGTAAGATGTGGAGCTGGGCCTTGAGTTCTCTGCCTTAATAAGGTTTGACTCTTGCTGCGTGAGTGTGCTGGAGGGATTCAGCTGACACTTCACCATCACAGGCCACTGGCTAATGAAAAATGACATGCCACGGTGAAGATGTGTGTCCGTGCCTATCTGGAGATCCACTCTGATGGTGGAATGCCAGTCCTTTTCTGCCCTGGAAGCAAATTTTGATTCAAGAACATATTTTATCCTGTCCTTTTCAATATAACTTGCTCACTATTCGTCAACTTTCTTAAGTTCTAAGTTAGTGGTTTCAAGGCGACCCACATGCCACAGATAGAGGGTATATGAAACAACTAGCCTGTCTATTTACTTATCTATTCTCAAAACAGCTATTGGACACCTCTTTAGGCCAAGGCCTGGAGATAAAAAGATACAGATAAGAAGTCACCTCAAGCGATACACATTCTAGTGTGCAGTGTCTCAACCTGTTAACATTTGGGACAAGAAAGTCTTTGTTGGAGGCAGAATCACCCCAGGGTTGAGAACCACTGGTCTGATGGGTTGGACAAATATATAAATGATGGTTATAGTTCAAAGATGATTATAGTTCAAGAAGCTGTGAATGCAGGGCTGTGCACGGAGTTACAGGGCATTTGAGCTGTGTTCTGAAGGATGGACACAAATTTTCTGGGCAGAGACAGTGTTAGAGAAAGAATATTGTAGGCAGATGGAATAGTGTGTGCAAAGGCCCGGGGGTATCACTGAACAGTTAATGTACCTGGCGTGGCGGCTGCCTGGGGAGGAACAACAGGAGATGAGGACAAATTGGGGTTTGGTCCCAGTTTATAAAGGGCCTTGTGTGACTAAGATGCTTGCACTTGATCCCGAGGAAAAGGGGAAATGAGATTTTTAAGCTAGGGAGTATGACGAAGGCATGAGATGCATGATAGGGGAGAGATTACGACAGTTACTCAGGAGGAGGTGATGTGAGCTTGGGCTAAGGCAGTGGTGATTGGGAGGGGAAGGAAGAGCAGGATTTGGGAACTCATTCTGAGACAGAATAGGAAGGACTCAGAACGAGTAGACAAGGAACAAAGAGAGGGAATAAAGTTGGAGGTGACCCCGGTGCTTCAGAGTGGATGGGATCCCTAGCTATCAGTCTTGGAAGTGAGCCTTTTTCTGTCCTGGAAACACTCCCAAGTTTGCACTGTGCCCACCTCTCATGGGAAGCTGGGGCTTTTGGGGGTACATTTACACTGGGGAGTGTTGACATTAATCCTTCTTCCTCACCTGCCTTTACACCAGGTTCATGGAGGCATCTAGTGGCAAGAACCCCACCATTAGGAATTGGGTCAAAGAACTGAGCATCTAGTTTGGTCACCACCAAGCCTGGCAGTGGCACCAGGCCTCCGGGCCTCATCTTGTCCATTTGCGATCGGAGGAGAACGCCCCTACCCCCCTCCCCGCCCCAGGATATGGTGAGTATGAATAGGGCGGTTTCTGTGGGTGGTTCAGACCCCCGTAGGTACTTGGCACTTAATGCCTGCAGTTGGCCCGGATCGTGAGTGGTTGTAATCAGGCCTGATGGAGGGGCCCCCCGACTCCACTGCGGCCTTGAGCAGCTGCCAACCCTGTGACCGGGTTTTGAGACTTGCCTGCAAATTCTTTTTTTTCAGAGTGTCTGGTTCCTGCAAACAGGCCTCTCCAAACCTTCTCAGGCTCCAAGAAGCCCCTTCTATCCTTCATCCCACTCTCCTCCATGGTGCCCCAGCTCAGTGGGAGACCGTGAGACAATACTGCTCCATTTGGCTTCATGCAAACCCTCTCCTCCAGCTCCCCACTCAGCCTTCCCAATTCCGTAGGAGTGAAAGCAAAGAGCAGGAGGCTGAGTTAGAGGCAGCTTAGACAGAGGCTGGCCCAGCTGGCCAGTCGTGATGGTCTTGGGCCTGCTATGGAACCCCTCTCCTCAGTGTTCCCCTGGGCGCCAGGGTGGGTGGATGGCGTCCGAAGGCAATGGTGGGTGTGAGTATGTGTGCATTTGAGTGTGTGTGTGTGTGTGTGTGTGTGTGAGCTCCCGGGAGCCCCAGCGCCGATGGTGATCTCTCCACGCGGGAACAAGGGACTGCATTGTTAGCCTGCCTATCTCTTGGTTTCTGATTCACCCCAGGCCACTGCAGCCTGAGCAGGTTTGCAGCTGCTCAGGGATATACTTTCCAGCACATTTAGGACTTGGAACCGCCCCAGGTTTCGGGAACACATGGTGAGGGGTGGGGGGGAGCGAGGGGGCTCAAATAGACTCAGAAAGGCGGGGAGCGAGCTACTTCTTTCTTTCTTCAAGACGAATCTCCATTTTCATCATCTGATAGCAGGAACAGCATCTGAGGACGGCGGATGAATTGCAAACCTGTGCAGGTCGGGGGAGAGGGCAGGAGAGTGGGGGGAGATGGGCAGATTTATTTCATCCTGGCTGAGGCCTTCTTGTGCAGCCCTGTCCCCTCTGACACGCAACTCCTGCTAGGTTACACGGTCTCCACCCAGCCCGGGGGCCTGCGGGGGAGCACACGGCTCTAGCACACGCTGGAAGCCAGCCCTGGGGGAGCCTTGGGCTTCCAACAGACAGGGCCAAGCAGGAGAGGGGAGCCAGAGGCTGTCTCTAAGATCCGGGGGTCTGGGGGAGCACCGAGTGTTCCAGAAGGCCTGGCTTTACAAATTCCTGGCATCCCTTCTCTCTGTCCCGGTGCCTGGCTTAGGAGGTAATAGAGGGTACTTTCCTGGGCTCTGGCTTCAGCTCTTTCTCCCAGACAGGTAACTGCCTCCCAGCAGACATGGGCCAGAGGACTCTGCTGTCCCAAGTATTCGACCCCAGCCACTTGTCCGTTCATCTGATGTCTGTTCAGGGCCTTCTGAGTGTCAGACTTGGTCCAGGTGTTGGCTCTTAGCAAGGACCACAACAAGGTCCCTGCCTTCTGGGAGCTAATGGAGAAGCCAAACAAACTGAACCGTGTTCATAGCACAGGTGAAAGGGGTGCAGGCAGGGCAAATCCAGATCTAAATACCACCCCCGCCCCGTTCCTCCAAGAGACCCGGTGACCAGCTGGACCGGCTTCAGGCAGCCTCCTCGCCTGCCACCATCTAGCTGGGTGACCTGGGCACGTTTCTCTGTGTGCCTCAGTCATCTCCATCAGCCGAAGGGGAGGATGGTAGGAGGCTGGGGCCTCCAGGAAGACTGTGCACAAACCCTTCAGCAGGGTGTAGAACCTTTGTCTCATTCTAACCTTCTTCACCTGCCCCTTTTCCCCTTAGGGTAACTGAGGATTTGGGTCCACGCGCAACCCAGTATGGGAACAGGCAGGCCCATGTGTGATGCTGGAACTGCCCCTCCCAGGCCCGACCTCTCTGGGTGGTGCTGCACAGGGCTGGCCTCTGTGCGGGGCTCAGAGCTGCTCCCAGACTTCCAAACAGAGCCCCTTTCTCCTGTGCTCGCACAAAGCTCGCTCACAGGGTCCCATTCAGAGGGTTGGGTGATTGAAAGGGTGACTGCAGGCCGGCAATGTGACCTTTGGGCTGCCTCAGTGGGTGAGGGAGTGAGGCCCCATGGCCCCCAGCCCTGAGCGGACCCACCAGGCCCTAGTTCTACACAGACACAGCAAGGAAGGTTCAGCGTGGCAGAGAGGACAGGGCCGACTTCCTGGCCCTGGCTGTCACGGAGCCCCTCTGCTCAGCAATGCTCCCATTCATCCCCAGAGGGGCTGAATAATTACCCTCTCCTTGGGGACAGATTGGATAGGGGAGGTGGGCATAGGTGTTAGAAGAGATGAATTTGTAACTGAATAAAATGGTTTAAACAGCCTGGCTTAAAAAGGATAGAAAGTCAGTTCAGCCTGGTCACCACACTGACAGAACATTCTTCAAGATGGAAGTTTCCATATCGGCACTGTTCACACGACAGCCACTAGCCACGTGTGGCTATGAGCACTGAAATGTAGCTGGTGTGACTGAGAAACTGGACTTTTCTTAATTAAATTGCCTGTAGACGCTACCTGGGGCTATGGCTGTTCCTACTGGACAGGAGAGGAGACACTGAGGCTTTGAAGCCACATAGACCCAAGTTCACATCCTGGCTATAACTTACACTTATCACGGTGTGACCAGCCTGTGTTGCTTAACTTCTCAGAACTCAGTTTCCCCATTTCGAAAGACATGGTTGAATAACACTGCTAAGTGAGCCTGCTGGGAGCCGGGCTTCTGTATACACTGGCACCAAGGGTCCAGCTTACAGGAGCAGAGATGCATCCTGGCCAAGGTGGCCAAGGTGAATCCCCTTCCCTTCCCCTAGCAGAGACCAATCTGGGGTACTTCATGCTTCTGACCAGCTTTTCCCTTCCTAAGAAAGTGCACTCCTCCCCTGAGGGAGGCCTGTGCACAGGAAAAGTTACCTCTCTATGGAGCTAAGAGACAGGGCAGGTCCAGGTCGCCAGGCTCGGGCCCGCCGCTCTGTGCCCACCGGCTTCATCATCCGTGAACAAATGTCCCCGGATTCCGTTGGGGAGCCTGGTAGACCCAGCCTGGACCATGCAGTGGCCAGGAGAAAGTTTCCCGTCCTTGTCCTCAAACACCAACTGCTTTCTTCCTAAGCCGTGCCCCTGTGCCAAATTTTCTTTCTCCTATACCTGAGGCCAGACTTAGCCCACATCCCATCCAGGGAAGAACCTGCTCATGATTTTCCCAAATGACAACTGTCTTGCCATGCCGACGTCCTCTGAAGATCCAGCCCTGCCTTCCCAAGAAAGCCCATGGTCATTGTAGGACTCGAAGAGGAGCAATGTAGGAAGGAAGGGAGGTCCAGGACCCTCAGCCCCAGCCAGGACTGACAGGTCTGTCTTCAGGTACATGCACCAGGGGTTCCTCTAAACAACAAAGGCCACTGGCCTCCTTCCTGTAGTGACAATGGCCAGGCAGGAGAGCCAATGGAGAAACTGAGGGTCAGAGAAGTTACTAACTTATCCAAAACCTCCTTTGGGATGAGAGAGAGGATGTGATGCCCCAGGCCGTCACTCCCTGTAAAACTGCACGAGCACTCAGGACAGAAGAGCAAGGGGGAAGAGAGGCGGTGGGCCGGTCTCTCCTCCATCACATGACAAGTCACCCAGAAAGAGGAGTCCGCTGCAGGCGGCGGTGGGTGGCCGTGCCGCCTGGAGTACAGGCAAAGAGCAGAGAGCCGGCGGGCAAACACTGTATCTTCTTTCCCTCTACCCTCCGTGTAGCCTTTTCCTCCGGGCCAGCCTGTTCCACTGGAAAAACAATCTCCCCTGCCTGGGGACTTGGGGCCGGCTGGGCCACCTTCTGGTCTGTCTTCATTCAGATCCCATTTCTCTCTTCTCAGGGAGGTGGGGGAGGGAGAGCCGCTGGGGAAGGAGAGGGTGAGGCTGAAGTCTTCATCTGTCCCCTTTAAGCCAAGCAAAGAAAAATAGCCCTTTGCCAAGATCTTTCATCTCAGTCATTTACTCTCACAGATGTTTTCTGCAATATAAACAAGAAGCAAAGAATGTTGGGGAGGAGAAGAGGGTGGGAGGAGAAGGAAGAGTAAATGAACAGCTTTGAAATCCGGGCCTGCAGAGGGCAGGAAGCGGGACCTCAGCAGGGTCCCTCCTGCCCTGAGAGTGTGGGCAACCTCAGGTCACTGCACCAGGCCAGTCGGAGGGTCGCTTCCCGGGGTGTCTTTGAAAGGAAGTTCTAGAGAAGTGGCCCAGCCTTTGGGTGGGTGGTCTCCCCAAACAGCCTTCCTCTGCCTGGGAACTGACACATAGAGAGCAGCTGCAGAGGCCCCCTGGGCTCAACCTGGAGCCGTGCCCTGGGTGCTGGGGCACACACCTGCCCACCTAGCGTTTCGCAAAAGCTGGGCGGGGTCCCAGGCCAGCAAGACCGAAGGGAGGTGCCCGCAACCACAGGGGGATTAGGATTCAGTTGCACCAAGGGGAGAAAGAATCTTGCCCTGGATTTGGTTGAAGGAACACATCCTCTGGTGGGTCAGGAAGCGAACCCGGGAAGTCAGATATCACTAAGCTCAAAATCTCATAGGATTCCTGTTGATGTCACTAGCTCTCAAACTAAAGTCAGATGCCCAAGGGGGCTGAAAGTACCCCAAAGGAGTGAAGCTGGGTGGCGACTGCCATGACCCAGAAAAGGCCTATCTAAGGGGGCCGGCCACAACTCAGTTTCAGCTGAATATTAGCCTAGAAACTCAGAGTTTTGTATAAAATCTCTAGGGTTGGGTTTTTTTTAAACTTTTGCAATAATTAAACACACACACACACAACCATGTCAGCCTCACGAGGCGTGCCTGTGGGCAGGTTTTAGTTTGTGAATCAGGGTTTGAGACACTTGTAAAATGTTGGCTGGATGAATGGATACTAACTTACCGTTTACGCCTCCTGCTCTCCACTTAGCAAAGGGATTTGTGAAAGGAAGGCTCAGAAAGAATCAAACAGCAGGATTTATTGGGAGCCTACCATATCTTCAAAACGGCGCTCAATGTTATTATGGGCTCAGAAAACCAGAACACTTGGTCCCAACCCTGGAGGGTTACACTGTGGCTGGGGAGACAGAGTGATGCAGGAAAGGCGACCAGCCCCTGACAGTGCCTGGTTACGTGGCCTAGAACGTTCAAGGATGAGGAAAACCCGATTAATGCTTCCCGGAGGAGGCAGTGTTGGGGCTGAATCTTGAAAAATGGGTAGAACCCCCACTTGCTGAGCTGAGCGAGAATCCTGAAACTGGAAGGCCTCTCGCCCCACCCAGGACATTGTGGAACCCTACAGTTGGGACCCAGGACCACAGAAACAGGCCGCCCCCCCTGCTAAGGAAGGGGTGACCGCTCTAAAAAGCCCCCAACCTCCCCACTCCACCTGTCCACCCCTACTACCACCAAACTGTGGGTAGGATCCCCAAGGACGAGTTGGAGGGTGGGGGAGCATGGACTGAGGTCAGGCTGTGGAGGAAGGGCCTCTGTGAAGGAGGGGGCCGTGGGCAGGCCTGACGCTCAGCAACCCTTGGAAGGAAAGAGGGAGACAGATTTCACACAAGTGCTCACGAGCATTTCCGGGCGCGCATGACTTCCTGCCGATGTTCACAGCTTTGAGCTACTTGCAGAGGAGAGAATGAAAAGTTGGTTGACCCCAGGCTCCTCACGTATTAGTCCCCAGTTCCTCACAATACACTGTAGAGCAGCGGTAATTACTTCCATTTTACAGAGGAGGCAACAGACACAGCACAGCAAGCTCCCCAGGACAGGAATGTCGTCAGCTCCCTGCTCACCATGGAAGCCTTGCTCCCCCACAGGGCCTGTACCTTGGGGCTGAGTGAAGCTGCCTGCCGGGTGACTTGTCCGAGGCCTCATAGCCGGAAGTGGTCAAACCCAGGTCTGCCTGACACGAGAGCCCAGGTTTTTTTCCACTACGCTGGGGAAGCCTACATTCACGAACGTTCTCAAATAGTCACAGGGTGTGCTTATCATCAGTCACCACGGCTGATGGATTGTCAAAGTGCAGGAAGTGCAGTGTGCAAACACTACTCATGTGGCTAGCTGGGCACTCAGATTCAACAGAGATCCTTTGAAACAATGCGACTGTCCTTTTTGTTCAATGCCTCTCCAACAGCCCTTGGCTGGAACACCTCTAGGGAGAGCAGACTCACTACCCTACATCCCATGGGACTGCCAGCAGCTGGAGCTTCCGTCTGCTTCTTTTAGCCTTCACCCACTGCTCATGGTGCTTGCTCTCTGCACGATACGGACACAGCTCTTCAGTACAACCACCTGGAAGACCGCTCTCTTGTTTGCCCTTTCTGTCATTTGTCTCCTCCACATGTTCCTCCTGTGACACTCTTTCAGGGCCCGTTCCTATGCCTCTCCCCAAATGCAGTACAGTTTCTTTGTGCTTCTCTTTTAAAAGTGACACCTGCTGTGGCATCCCAGATGGGATGGATCAATAAAGAATCCAGCCAGAGAAATACCTCCCTAATCCCTAATCCCAATCCCTCTTCTTCAGTTAACGTCACCTAAGATCACACCAATTTTCTTGGTAATCATGCATGTTGACGCATGTCAAGTTTACCATCAACACAAACCCCCAAGTTTTTCACATCTTAGTCATGTATAGTTCCATTTGCTTTGCCCCCAAGGTCCCAGAGGTACATCTAACCCTACTGTATTTCATCTGTTGTATTTAGCCAGAATTAATCCAAACTGTTGTCGTCTTTGCGGAATCCAATTCTGTTGCCCAAGGTATGAACTACTGCCTCTAGCTGCAGGTAGAGAAGCTTGCCCTCTAAAAGTTCTTACCAGTCTCCAGTGGAACCACTGAAGTATAAGGAGACAGGAGTGCTCTGGGATGCAGGATGAGACTACCCATCCAGGCTGACATCCGTCTGCTTACCAGCACTGTCAGATCAGTCGCTTAGCACATCCCCAGCCATTGCATTTCTGGGGTCTTCCAGCCCTCATTGTCCTCACGAGTGCCATAAGATTCCTGCTCTGCTGGAATGCGATGCCACGAGCAAACTTAGGAATCCCAGGCCCCCTACAAAAAAAAAGTGCAACTGGTAGACCATCTCTTTTCTTGGTGAGCCCATGCTGATTCCTAGTAGCCAGCATTTTCTTTCTTAAATCTTCAGAAGCCATCCCTTTGCCTGTATGTAAAATAGAGATTATCCCTGAACCCCAAAGCAGAAGCTTCCCTCAGACACCTTGACTTGTTAACTCATTATGCTGCTCATGTCCATTTGCTCCTCCGGATCCCCTCTCCATCCTTCTCCCCCTGCTCTGGGCCCCAGGAGGCTGACCTTGAGGGCTGCATCACTGGGGCCCTGGCTCTCTGGCTTCCATTGGATTCAGTCAGTAGGACGCATCAAGAAGAGAGAGGTCAGTGGGGCAAAATCACCCTACTGGCCCCTGCTCCCCTGTGTCTCTCTGTCCCTCTACCTGAGGCCATGGCTCCTGTGGGGTGTCTCTTTCCTGAGTACCTTCTCTCATGCCTCTCCCACTTTGTCCTTCAGGCCCCCACTCCTGCTGGCCCTGGAGGCTTTCACCATACCTTGTTAGTTTTCTTTAACCTTGCTCATTGATTTGTAAGTAGCCCCATGTCTAAGTCCTCCTCAGTTACCCCATTGAAGCATGCCATCTTTCCCCTGCCAGTGCTGACCGATGCACTCCTATTTTGAATCGTGTTGCCAGAAGAGTTAGGATAATAGCGCTCAAGTGTGGGGGGCAGAGGGCTTAGGTGTTGATGAGAACAGCATCAACATGGGTAAGTCACAGAACCTATGGTCTAACTGACCAAGATTGAATTACATCTGTATCATTTTCTAGTTTTATAGCTACTTAACTTCATTAGCTTCTGCTCTGTCTTCTGTAAAATGGGAGCAGTAATCCCTTCTAACAAATTCATTGCAAGGACTTGATGAGATTATGTTTGTAAAACACTAAGACAAATTGCAAGCACCTAATAAATGAGAATTATCACAGATTATTAAGAGAAACTCTCACCTTTGAGTGTGTTGCTTTGGTGCCAGGATAAGCTGGCAATGCGCTGCAAGGTTTTACTCTTTATGGCTACCAGGGAATTTGGATGGCAGGTTATCTGCCCACACACTATAAAAGAAAGAAAATACAAGTACTGTGGTTGTTGTTGTGTTAGTAGCTGGAGAATCTTTCAATTCTAGTACTTATTTTCTTTTTTTTTAATGTTTATTTATTTTGAAAGAGAGAGAGTACCTGAGTCAGGGAGGGGCAGAGAGAGAATGAGAGAAAGGAAGAGAGGGGAAGAGAGAGGGAGAGAGAGAGAGAGAGAGGGAGAGGGAGAGAGAATCCTAAGCAGGCTCCAAGCTGTTAGTGCTTAGTGTGATGTGGGGCTCCAACTCACCAACCACGAGATCATGACCTGAGCCGAAATCAAGATGCTTAACCAACTGAGCCACTGATGTGTCCCCTCTATTACTGATGTTCAAGAGAAATTTTAAGCAAAAAATAATCCACAAAGCTATTTTTTGCATTCTAGCTGATAGCCCCTTCCTATCCCTTTTTGGCATGATCTTAAAATTCCCCAACATAAAGTGTGATTCCTACATGTTTAAGCTAAAGAAACGCGGTGCCCTTCAGCCTGCCCTTCCAGAGCTTCTTCCCACCCCATCCTTCCCCCAATGATGTCCTTACTAAAAATAAGGCTCAGAAGAGAGTCTCTTAACTCTGTCCAAAAGCTAAACCCAAAAGAGGTCAAAGGTTCTCTGGTCAGTCACATTTCACCCTACTATTTTTAGCTGGTGTAGGGCAAAACAAGGTTCCCCCCAGATCTGGGCTCTGTGAAAGTTGGAGATTGCACCAACATGGAGGAATACAGCTCTCCCTGTTAGAAGAGAGGCAACAATTCCCAAGCTATCTATTCATCGCCACTGAATCTTCCACCGACTCTATCTTCTTTGTACTTGATCACACTGAGTTGGTCTGCTTATTTGCCATTCCAATCCAATCTTTAGTTCTGAAACTTTCCTAGTGAGCTATCAACATGCCCACGCCTGTTGGCCATCTCGTGCCATGTTATCCTCTATCTCCTGCGTTAGAAGCTTCGAGGTTTTCTGGATGTCTATCCTAATGGAAATGCTCAACTAAGCGTCCTAGATTGTCAGCGTAGACGTGCTTCTTTTCGCTGCCAATGTCCCTCATCCCTGATTTCTCTTTCCTGAGAGCCACAAGCCATGCTGTTCTGTGTTCTCAGTCCCTGTCTCCCCTTACTCACACAGATGCAGCAAGGGCAAGCATCTTTCTGCCCAGAGATATCTGCCCTTCCACATACTCCCATATGACCTCCCACTCTCTGACCTTTGTTGCTGGAATCCCTTGAGTTAGAAAACCAGAGATGTTTCCATGACTTTTAAGGCTTGTATTGGCAAGGCAGCAGGAGAAGGGAGTGAGGGACCAAGCTCAGAATTTCTGCCTGACCCTAGATTGCTGCTGAGGGCAATGCCATGGGAAGGTGACCTCCTCACAGGCATAGGGACTATCCCAATGGGATGACACCATTAGATACTCAATCTCAGCTCTTCTGTTGCTCCATTCCTCAAGCAAGATCCTGGGCAGATGGAAACTGAGTTTTAAGTTAAGGGCTGTGGCTAAAGCTTCATTCAGTGATTTATGGTCTAGGCCAGGGTTTCCAAAACTGCAAAAGAGCTATTCCTGGCCAAATTCCTTATTAGTCATATGTGTGAAATGGAAACATTGCTTTGTCAGAAATATAGTCCCCCCCCCCCCACTTCCTCCCCAACTGTGTCTATATCAGGTTCTGGAAATGGAGCTGGGTGTTGGGAAAGGGACTTAAGGGAAGAACAATTTACTGCTGGAACCTGTGACCTTGGCAGTCACAATGGTACCAAGCACATATGGGAAGGGATTCTAGGGCCATCAAAAAAAAAAAAAAGAAAAAAAAAAGAGTGAACCCACTTCACACTGACATTGCCCCCAGAGGTGCTTTTCTGTAAATAAATAGGCTATGCATGTCTAAGCTTTCTCATTTGCTATTTTAGCTCTTGGGCATTCGTCCACTCTCTTCTGGTACCTGTGCTCCATTTTCTTCCTGGTGAATCCTACACTGTCCTCCGTCCTCCCTCCATGAGATTCTAGCACAGCCAATACCACCGCTAACTCACGGTGAGGCACACGGCCCAGGTCTAAGGCAATCAGTGCAGCCCATCCTCCTGGGCACAGTGATTGGTGTAGGAAGAGGCATCTGCTTAGTCAGAGCCAATGAAATACCTGGAGGTTTTCCCTAGAACTTCGGGGGAAAAGACTCTTTTCCCTTGCACCTCAAATTTGAGAGGGACAGGGCCTGGATCTGCTATTGTTCTCTGGTCACATGAAAGCTGAATCTTAAGCCAACATAGCAGACAGCCAAGCTTAGAGATTAAAAGTCATCAAGTCCTGATAACACACTATTTTAGCCCTGAATCCAGTTGTGTCTGACGCTGACCCTGATTCTGGATCTTGCAGTTACACGGACCATTAGATTTTTCTGTTGCCGAAGCACATTGAGACAGATTTTCTGTGTCTGGCAACCAAAGAGCCCTAGTTGACAGTTGCTGTTTCAAGGTACAAATATAATTGAAACGGAATGAAAAGAAAGCAGGCGGGGCCAGCCATAGTAATGTAATTTGCAAGCACAGGCTGTGGCTCAGGTGCACCGACGGAGGCTTTTCACACTCTAATGTGAGACAGCGGCATGAGGAGGTACCCAGACAGGAAGAGGAGAGCCCCACACAGGAAGCTCCCCCAGCAAACACCACCTCTTTAGAATTGAAATTGCCTAACCAAACCATTTCCATCAAGTTTAGTCTTTGTTATGTTTAATGAAATAGTAAATATTACTGCTATAGTGAAACGTCTTGTTGAAATGACTTGTAATTTAACCTGCTTTCCCCATAGCTGTGTAGAGTTAGAGTTCTCCAGAAAAGCAGAATCAATAGGAGATATATATATATATATATATATACACACACACACATATATCTGAGAGATTGAGAGAGAGTTAAAGGAATTGGCTCATGGGAGGCAAGGCAGCAGGCAAGCTGGATTTGGATCAGAGTTGATGTTTCTGTCTTGAGTCCAAAGACTAGAGGCTCAGGCAGATTGTCTATGCTGCAGTCTGGAGGCAGAATCCTCAGCCTTTGCTCTTAAGTCCTTCAACTGATTGAATGAGGCCCACCGACATTATGGAAGGTCATTTCCTTTACTTAAAATCAAGTAATCGTGACTACTAATCACATCTAAAAAATACCTTCACAGAAACTAGTGTTTGACCAGATAACCAGCACCATAGCCTAGCCAAGTTGACACATAAAATTAACCATTACACCCAGTTTGAACCAATATTCCCACCTGCTCATCCTCATATTAGTGAGGGTTCAGTTTTAGAATCTCAAGCCAATGAATGCCAAGATGGGCACTACAAAGAACATCCCCTTGACAAAACTCTATGAGTCCCCAGCGTAGAAGAAAATCCATGATAATCATTTAATTCAGTCTGGATGAAATGCTTTGTTAATTCTGTTGATGTTAAAATATGTGAATCAACTCTTATTTATTAAATCTCCCTTTGCTGCCTGTTCACTATTTGCAGAATTCCCCTCCCAGCACCATCCCAGAAAAAGCACTTGAGCCCTGTCCCATGGGCCCCCGGCGGCTGAGGACGTAGCCCCCGTGTCCTCACTGAAGGCAGACCAGCCACTTTAGTCAGGCACCTGCAGCAGGAGGGAGCATTCGCCCTGTGAGTGCTGCCTGCAGGAGGGCCTCGTCGTAAGCAAGCATGAAGGCCTCTCACCTGGTCCGTCTTCCAGTAAACCTGTGGCCCCAAGAAGGACAAGTTTTTACAAATCCCTATGCTGTCAACCAGCCTTCTGATGGTCTGGAAGACATCTACTTACACTAATAACGCAGATACTTAATTTTATTCACTCCAGTTACCTACTATAGGCTTCATCTCGGCATCCAGCCTGGGGCTGGGCTCCAGGATGCCTCCCCAAGGCAGCCACATTCCTGTGGGCATCTATGCCAAGAGGAAATGGTGGGTGGGCAGTCGGCAGGCCCTATCGGTCCACAGGACAGCTCTGCCGGCAGCCTCGTGAGAGGTTTCTCAGAGGGTGTTCGTTAGGCTTCCTTATGCCTGATGATGCTGGGTCAAAGCCTCTGATGACGCCTGCTCACCCCAAATCCTCCATTTCCCAGCCTCCCTTGCATGTGACGGGATTCTGGCCAAAGGGATGTAGACAAAAGCGATGTCAGGCATTTACAGGGCTGGACCTTACAAATGTCTCAGGAACCATCCAGTCCTGTCTCCCCCGACTACAGCGATCTTGACGTCACAGTCTCAGATGGCATGACCCTTGAGATGTGGGGTTCTGTGCCATGGCATCTCAACTTTTCCCTTCTGACACACGTAGGGCACAAAAGGAAGCGTTCTTCTGACTCACTGCCCTCCTCAGCCCAAAGAGCCAGCTCCCAGAGCAGAGAGGGGCTGCTCCTCCCCAGGCCTGCTGAGGATCAATGACACCACTCCCCACCTTGATGAAACAACCTGTTTGTTGTGCTGATGGTGACCGTCAGGAGTGGGATCCTCATACCTTAAGCTGCCCAGGATCCACTCTGTGCCCACATTCCCAAGGAATGGCCAAAACTGGTTAAATAATTGAACCAAGGTGGGTTTTCCTGAAAAGGCATCCGTAGCTTTGAGCTCATTTAGAAGGAAAGAGAGGATTTCAGACCCTAAACACTGTGGAATACCTTCCATTGTAGTTGAAAATATCCTTGCTGGGGTCCAAAAACCCTTGCATTCTCTTATCTGTTGAGAATGCAAGCAACTTAAGGCTCCTTCATTACAGAAAGCCTACCAGGCCTTGCCACGCGGCGTGACCCATGAATGTGGGTGGGACCGTTTGGTATTTTCATGCTGTTGGAAACAGTGGCCTTGTTGATCTCAGAGAGTCCCAGATTAAGCTGATTTCGCTATTTTTAATCTCTCCGGAAATAAGCAAAGAAGAGAGGCCTAATTGCAAACAGACTGAACTTTACATAGGAAATATGTAGGTCCCCTGAGGCACCTAGAAAGTGTCTGAAACCCTAACAGCCTTCCCACCTCCCCCACCCCCCACTCCCCTCTCTAGAGCACGTAAGCCTGCACCCAGGGAGGCCTGGGGCGGAGGGAGGGATTGGAGTCAGGAGTTCAGCCTTGGCTTTGGACTGGCCAAACCAGCCCATCCAGCCCCTTGGGCCCAGCGGCAGGGGCTTTGCATGAGAAACAGGAAGACTATTTGTCCACAGCTTGAACCGTGGCTTTGGGAAGGTTCTTTGTTCTCTCACCCCCACTATTTTGGGTTTTCTGGTCCTTCTCTATTCTGTGCTTGGAATGGGGAAGGTTTCAAACACTACCATCAAGCCTGCAGGACACACATACACACACACACACACACACAAACCCAAATGGCAATCCCATTTGCCACTCAGCCCTGGGATTTGTACCGAGTGTGGCCCAGTAAGAGCTTTATAGCGGTTCACATAACCCCCAGCCTTGCCTACAAGCTCCAGTGTTAAAGTCCCAGCCAGAACCCTGGGCCTTGCTGGCAGCTGCACCACTGGGTCGCTGTGGGAGAGAAGACAAGGCCCTGTAGCCTGCTGTGCCTCAGTTTCCCTGCCTGTCAGTTTGGACAACCATGACCGCCGCTAATTCTGAATTGTCTGCCTGCTGGTGGGACCAGGCACTGGAGGGGGCTCAGATTTATGGCACGGAAGCCCCAGAATGAGTCAAAGAAGAGAAAGACCAAAATAGATCAGGAGCCTCGGGCCCAGAAAGGCAGCCAGAGAAGATTAGACACGCTGCCTAGAGAACCAACCGATGACTTTATTGAGGGCTCTTGCTCATAAACAGCCAGTGTGTTATTTTAACTTCCATGGACCAGGCCGACCCTTGCCTGTGATGGGAAGCTTGGGCTTGGAGCCGTCTGTGGGCCCTGCTGTTGCCGAGGCCGCTCCGGGAGCTGGGGCTCTTCCAAAGGAAATCAGCATGGGGCTCTGGGGCTTGGCGGAATGGATGGACAGATGGACAGTCTTTGAGTGAGAAAGTCGTGATTATGAGGCAGGGAGGAGTGGCAAGTGTCCCCCAGCCCCAGCTGCAGCTCTGCTGGTGGCAGAAAGTCTTTGTTTTGGGGGCATTTCTGCTGAGAAGCCCTTCTTCCTTCCTTTTGCTTCTTGGTGTCACGAATCCATATAGAAGGCAGTAGGCCAAGAGCACAGACATGGAAAGGGTCCAAGAACCGCTACCATAGCTCTCATCCCCGGGAGTGCCCCGTCCTCAGCAATCCCCATCAATGGCTTTCCCTCTCACATCCTGACCCCTCACATCTTCTGCCTCATTACACGGTCCACTTTGCCTTCCTGGCCATTTGCTCCTTTTAATCTTCCCTTTTACGTGCAGAGCAGCACTGGCAGGCCCATTCCACCATCATCTCCCACTGGAATGCTTCAGGCAACGGTGACACTTGAGTCGTGTTCTCCAGCAATGTTGTTCACAAGGCCAGCATTTGTCTGTTTGTAGACAGGGGCTCACAAATATCTCATTCCAGCACCAAAGACCCTTTCCTCCCTCTATCAGCTCTCAACCACCGGTCCGTTTCCCACTCTTCTCTGCCGGCAATGCACCCAGCCAAGGCGAGCCAAAGCTAGCAGGTGTCTGTGGGCTCACAGACCCTCCAAGGATGAGGGTCTTTTCGGTGGCTACCAGATTGCACCCTGATGCCGGCCAGCTCCTGGCGTCTGCCACCGGCCTTCCCAAGATGGTAGCCGGTGGACACACAGCCCAAACCCATGATCCAGGCTCTTCCCAGTCCAGCTCTGTTGGCAAAATGAAGCTCCCTGCTGAGGGAAAGCTGGCTGGACTGTCCATGAGGCACCCATGATAACTGGGCAAACCACCTGTCCTGGGTTGGTCAGTGCTTTGGGGAGCGTTACTAATGGATCAGTATGAGGGATGAGACAGGAGGAAGAGGTCTGGAGCAAATGTCAGATTTTGGGACAAGTCCTTGCTGGTAACATGTCTTTATCTGGAAAAGAGCACACGGGAACTTATAGTGAAAAGGAAGCTTTGAAAGCCCTCCATGATGTGGCCCTACGCTACCGCTGTTCCAGTCTGCTCTGCCATGCCTTCCCCCATGAACTCCACCTTGGCCAAACCTACAAACTCGCCCTGTATGCTGCTCCATCTCTGCTCTTTGTCCTTGCTCCTTCCATTCCCTCTGCTTACAGTATCTATCTAGATGCTACCCATCGGCTGAGATCCAGCTCCAGTCCTACCCTCTCCCCTTCCCCCACTCTTGACCAAACCTCTGGGAAACCTGGAGTCTCCATGCCCTCTCCTTCTCCACTCATGGCTCTTTTTGTCTACTCCACACACAAATAGGACTTACCTTCTTATTGAAAACTATCACACACGTTCTCTGTTTCAGATGTATTGGCCTTTGTCTCCCCAAGCCTGAGTGTCCCCCAACCTTATCTCAGAATGTGTGCTCCAAGAATGCCTCCCCAGCGCTCTGAACACTGTAGACCCTAAGGCAGTACTTACAGATTTGATTGGTTATCCGAAAAGATAGTTAAGTGATCACAAAAATGTATAACCTGGAAGAACTATAGGAATGTGCGGTGAGCGGTGACTGTGAGCCCAGGTGGTCCCTTCTTGGGGGCAGTGGCGGAACGAGTTTTCCTTCCCAGGCAGTCCCTGATAGTCCTAGAATCCCACAAAGGCCCATGGAAGGTGGCGGTTGGGTGAACAGTGTCCTGCAATCGAACAAAACCATAAATGCAAAGCCAGAAAGCTAAACAATGTTAGCTTTACAACCCCAGGTGATGAGAATGGTATTTACAGACTCAGTGACATGTTTGAAGCAGTGAGTTTCAGAGGCTAATATTTTAAGCTGGACATCCTGAGACCGTGATGTTCTGTTTTTATTCTCCTCCCCATCCTTCCCTCCTGGAGCCCCTGGAACTTTCCATGCAATTTGGACAAGAGCATGAAACCTCTATTGTTTCTCAATCCTTATTAGTGCTAGGGAAGGATTGAAAAACTGCTTTGTGGAAGGTTGATTGGTGAAGAGTGGAAAACATTCTGAGGCCTCAAAAGTACATTTGCCATTACACCAAACTTCCATCGGAGAATTTCAAAATTCTAGGCAGAGAGGAAGTTCCCTCAGAGAATTCCAAGGGCAACGGGACTAGGAGGAGATACAGTAAGTCCTTGTTTGCGGATGGACCCATCTGGGCCCAGAGGTTCCAGACAGTCTAGATCTGCCTATTTAAGACCTTTCTTTCTCTGGAGCCCATTTATATACTGAGTAAAAGTTCCTGGGGCACATCCATAAACAGAGGGTGGGAACCCGAAACTTTGTTATTTATACACTCCAGAATGCAACTGGAGAAATCAGTGTTTTCTCTCAGAACAATCTAGAAGACAAAGGACAGATTGCAAACAGAGACACAAGCATCAGGAAAGTCTGGGAGATCAGAAGGGTTAGAAAACCACCAAGAGACCATCATGTTGATCTCCCCAGGGGCCTGGACAGTTGGGATGCAGCCTCAACAACCCCCTTCAGACCGTCTTTCACCTTTCTCTTGCTTTGGCCTATGAACAGTGTTTCTAACCAATCCTCTGTACATCCCCTCCAGACAGGCAACACGGACAAGACAGAGTTCCTCGTGCATGGAAATGAAGCCCAGAACGTGCTCTACCATGTGGGTTTTTTGCCGTTTGTAAACAAACCTAGATGCTGGTCTGCAGGCCACCAGACCATGCTGGCCGGTTCTCTGAACAAGCCCGATCTGGCCAGACTGAAACCTCAAATCCTGTAGTGACTTCAGGGTCTGAGCCCATCTTACAGAAGCTGTTGAACAGGAAAGAAGTGGTGCCTGTTTTCATGCTAAGAAAAGCAGATAACCTTACCAGGAGAACAAGCATAAATAATGATCTGAAAATAGCTTGACAAGTTTTGTTTTCACCAAAGTGAACCGCCTACACACACAGCTTTTTTTTTTTTCTTCAAATTACAAAAGTAATAAATGCTCAGTGCAAAAAAAACGTGGGAAATACAGAAAAACACAACTGGGAAGCGGTTGATAGTTTTGTTGTAATCCCTTCCAGGAGTTCTCTATCAATAGTCACCTATATACCAATGCATAGTATATATTATATTGTATATTATATGTATTATGTTATCTATTGTATAATATTTAATTATATAAATGAAGAGGCATATAGAATTTTTTACATATAAAATGTTCATTCACATGTATTCCTACATATTTATTTATGAAATATACATTTATATGTTTCATATAAAATTTCACGTAAGGGGCGCCTGGGTGGCTCAGTCAGTTAAGTGTTCAACTTCAGCCTCAGGTCATGATCTCACAGTTTGTGAGTTCGAGCCCCACATCGGCCTCTGTGCTGACAGCTTGGAGCCTGGAGCCTGGAGCCTGCTTCTGATTCTGCGTCTCCCTCTCTCTCTGACCCTTCCCTGCTCGTGCACGTTCTCTCTCTCTCTCTCTCTCTCTCTCTCGGAAATAAACATTACTAAAAACAAATCTTAAAAAACATTTCACATAAAATGTCAAAAGTCATCCATTTTGTCTTTTTATTTTTACTTTAAGGTAACATATTAATTGTAGAAAATACGTTTGAGCAAAAAAAACAGAGGTGAAAATCAGATCTATATCCACCATTCAGGAAAGATCACTTTCACTTAGTGTGTGCCCTTCCTATTTACTTTAAATATGTTTGCGTAAGTACCGAATGTGTCAAATCATACAGAAATAGCATCATGATACATGTTTTATTTCCTCAGTATGCGGGGATAAAACCAATGAACATCCTAAACCATTGTATTTTCCTTTCCTTTGTGAGTCATGTCTTGTTACTGCTTCCTCTTGCAGAGAGGACACCATCTGGGACGAGGGCCACTGCTCAGCCTGGAAGGTCCACACTGACTTTCATGAGCTGCTAGAGGCTTTGTGGAAAGAGGATTCCTAAATTTTAAAATCTTCCTTTTACATAACAAGAGCAAAGCCAGGAAACCTACTAACGGAACTTTACTGTAAGTCATAGTGCCGAAAAGACAGCAGGTGGCCTGAGGAAGTTTCCTCCAGATAGGAAGGGACAGTAGAAAGCTCTTCCAGGCCAGGAGGACAAGCAGAGGGGAGAGAGGAAGAGAGGCAGCAGGTAGACAAGGCAAGCCTTTCCTGCCCCCTTCCTTAAGACCGTATCTTCAGGATTGGGGTGTTATTAACATCTAGAGGGAGCTTGAGGGGGGTCTAAAAACATCTGGGGAGATATAGTTTGAGGAGATTTCAAGTCTTTGGGGTTTATCTGGTTCAGACCTAACACGGTGCCACGGGGTGGGTGAGAAATGACGGAGGGAAGTGGCCCAGAGTCTAGGCCAATGGGCATGAGACAGCACTCCTATTCTCCGAGCCTGCTTGGGTGTCTAGGGGATTCCTGATTCCCTCATGGGCCAGCTTGCGACACAAGTACTCAGAAAAGGCCTCGGGTTGGGATGCACAGACCACAGTCGCTGGTTAGCACACTAACTCCCGCATGTGGTTCAACTGAAGAGTCATTCACTGATTTCCCACCCCGGGAGAGAAACACAAAGATAAGGCTTCACTCCCCCAAAAAAACAGAGGTGCAGGTGGACCCCAGATATGAGAACAAGTCCACAGACAGTCTGCTACTACGTCGGGCTATCAGGCCCCTGGGAGGCCGGCCTAGGCGTTGTTCCTCCTATCCCATTTTCTAGGCCATTCTCATCTCCCCGGCCCTCCCTGAGCGCAGCCACATTCTCTTCTCAACCCCCTATCCCATCCTACTTTATGCAACCTTCTTTCCACCCACTGCTTCCGTAGGTCTTGGGGTGTTCATGGTAGTAGCAAGCCTAGGGTAAACAGGGCCGGGCCCTAAGGCTATGGTGAGCAAGTCAGGAAAATGGGACCAGAGCAATAACTGGGGGTGGAAAACGGATAATAGTAACCGTTATTATTATGTGTCACTTATTTAGTCTTACTGTGTGCCAGGCACAGGTTTAAGCACTTTACACTTACGAATGAACTCACACGTTTGTGTTAACTCGTAACTTAAGGGTATGAGCTCATGCTATGTATGTAACAACCTATGAGGTAAGTGCCGCCCCGATTCTTCCTTTTAGAGATGAGAAAACAGAGGCACCGAGAGGTTAAAGTGACTTGCCCCGCTCACACAGCTAGTAAGTAGAAGCTGGAACCCCATCTTGGCAGGCTGGCTCTAGCCCCTCACAGTAGGTAACAGTTGGGGACCCCAAAGGCCCTGAACCAGAACAAGGGAAGTGGCTGCCTTTGGTGCGGGAATTCAGGCTGGCCCATAGCAGTCCCAGAGCATCTACAACTTCCACAATAGCTTTTGGAAGATTTCCCAGTAGGCAGGAGGTTTAGAGTGTCCGTGGCTCCTACTCTGTAGCTCTGGAAACTAAGACCCAGGAGATTAAGGAAATGTGGCGTGCCCACAGTTGCGAGGGTAACTGCAGGAGAGTGGAATGTGCACCTGCGTTGCATACTGTCAGGGGAGAGCCAGCGTCCAGAAAAGTGTACGTGTCGACACCTGCGCAGGCGCTTCCAAGGCGAGGCAGGCGTGGGGAGGCGGGCTGGCGGTGCTTGCTGAGGAATGCAGAGAGGGCAGGCATCCTTTGGCTCTCTCGGATGGCTTTCAAGCAAAGAGTCCAGACTGCTTCGCAGGCGTCTGTTCACGCACCTAGTTCTGAGCTGCATCGACCAATCGATAAGCCTCAGCGCCCAGGATCCAGGGACTTTGTCTCCACTTGCGGGCAGGCCAGCGGGAGGTCAGAACCAACCAGGCCAGCTCCCCCTCTTCTCGTGGGGCCAAACTAGTCGGGTGGGCTTGCTGAGGTGAGTGGTCTGAGGAGCGCCCGGAATCAAAGGCCCCAGGGGTTAATAGGCCTGTGAGACTGACTACATACTTTCAGTGCTTATCCTTCACCGTGACAGTGAGTACCAGGTGGGGGAGCCAGGCATGGTCCTCCAGGCGTCACAGAAGATGAAACTGAGGCACAAGGTCGAAACTAGAAGATGACATTTCAGCAACCTCAAACCAAATCTCCTGGTCCCTATTCTAGTTCTACCTTCCCTCATACAGTCTTGAGCACCCACCGCATTTAAAATACCAAGCAGAAGAGGGACTCTTGGGCTAAAACGGGCTGGTCCCAGGGAACTCAGTCAGGGGCAGACTGTTTGCCTAGTGATTGGTGTATTAGGCCCTGCACAGGCTTGTAGCTTCCTTGTGCACCCCCAATTGCCCTGTTCCCCCTGCCCAGTCCTCTTCACGTGGGCTTGACCTTTTCACACGTCACTGCCTGTCCTTGATGTCTCTTCTCCTGCCCTTTCACCACGCCCGCTGCCCTCAATGCCCCCTGAATACCCACCCCTCAGAAGGAAACCATGACTGTCTTGTGCAAGGAAAACGAGGCCTCCCCTCCCCACTTGCCCTACTTCTCCTCCCTTGTGCTCTAAACCCTGCTGTCTTCAACTCTGTGCATTGCATGAATCTCTGTGTCCTTTAACCATGGGTATGGCTTCCGCCGTGGTATCCTCCCGCATGCACGCGGATGCACGCATCCTCTCCTACGGGCTGAGGTGCCTTCGTGCTTCTTTTCCCCAAGGAGATCAATCTGTGTTAGCCACCGTATGTATGCAAAGTCACTGGAGTCATGCCAGCAGCCTCTGGGTCCAGCGAGGCTGTGATGGTGACAGCTCCATGTCTCAGCCAGATCCTCCTGGGCCAGTGTCATTGTTCCAAAGCCCCTTTGCAGTGCCCCATGCCACGCTGGTCAGGCTTTGGCTGTGTCTGCAGAAGCCGAGGCTGTGAGCATGCTTGGCTTGTCCTAGCTCCCCGGGCCGTGCTCCTCTGCCCCCTCTTCCACCTCCTTTGTGAGGTGAGGGATACTGGCTCCCTTTCTCCATGCCTGGCTCTGTACTAAGGGCACACCATGTTTTAGCCCATTAATCCATGCCATAACCTCACGGATATTTTTATCCACATTCTACAGATAAGAAAAATGAGACTCAGAGAGGGAGAAGATAACTTGCTCAAGATTACATAGCTACAGTGGTAGGGGCTGGATTTTAACCCACACGTTCTTAACCACAGAGCTCTATTGCCTCGTTCAGTCCCTGTGGGTCAGTCAGCCGCCCATCCTCAGGGACCCCTGACTCTTCATGGAGTTCCCCTTAGATCTCTGAGAATACCGTCCACTACCACAGTTCATGCTCGTGAGGCCTGAGCCAAATCTGAGTCTACCGACCTCCATCAAAGAATGGACTATCATTTGAAACAGAGAAGTGAGGTGAGGCAGGCGGTGAGGTGATGACCCATTTTACTCTTTGAGTAACTATTTAAGTGAGAGCTCTCCATGTTCTCTGTCACTGTTCTAGGTCCCAAAGGAAATCAACACCAAGCCCTGCCCTCGTGGAGCGTACAGCTTTATAAATCACATAGCATGGCATAGACAGACAGGTGCTAGGAAGAAAAGTAAATCTGGGCAGAAGGAGCAGGTGTCCTTGGTGGGTGAGAAGGCTGCCTCTCTACTGGATGAGGAATGGCCTGAGGCCTCTGCTTCCTGTGGGGTCGGCCTTGTCCCAGGGCAAAGCATGGTGGTGAGGCTGTGAGTGTTTCAAGGGACAGAGGACTAAGAGGCCACACTTCCCCACTTCTGCCGGTGATGATGTGGAAGCCTAGGTCAAGAAAGGGGCAGGCCATCTGGAGCTCTAGGTCCTGGTGCACAGAGACGCCTTGCTGAACATGACAGCGTGTATGGATTCTCTCCCATTACCAGTGAGTGAGGGAGCCTTTTACCAAATCTGAATCCTGGGCTAGCTCTCTTCAGGCCTACCCCCCCTCCTCCCTGCCCCTGCCCCTGCCCCTACCTCCTCTAATTTGTTTTGCCTAAAACTATGCAGAATAATTCCACTTAAACCTAAAAATTATAATTAGAAAGCTACATTAGCCAAAAGAGTCGTATACTTCATTTCAAAATCAAATATAAATAATTCTAAAACATTGTGGTAGGAGGGAGAAGGAAATGAACATTTATCACCGGTGTCCTAAGTACCAGTTCCCCATACCCATTATCTCATTTAAACCAACCCTCACTGCAAATTTGGGACCTAGACATTGTTGTCCCTATTTTGTAAGTTAAAAAAAGAGATTTTAAAGGGTAAAGTAACTTTACCAAAGTTACATAAATAACAAGGTTGGATTTTTAACCCAGATGTGTCTGACCCCAAAGAACTATTCCTGTTTCTCCATCAAGCGCCAGCTTAGCCCTTGATATGGAGAGAGTAACCTTGGGTGAACTACTTAGCCACCAATTGCCTCAGTTTCCCATCTGTAAAATGGGTATGATGCTGACAGCTAATTTACCCATCGACCTCCTGGTTCTGTTCCGGTGGTCACATGAGCTCGTGGACAAACAAGGCGTTGAGAACTTTAAAGCGCTGTGAATATACAGTATTGATCCTCACCTTGAAGGTAGAAGTCACGATGGCTTTTCTACCGTCTAACCTCGTTGGTGTCCAGTGGTACATTTCAACCCAGCCTATCTTACTCTATTTTCCACACTCCTGCTCAGATGGGCTCATCTCGGACTGCTGGTTCTACACTGGATCATCTGTGTTGGTCCCTTCACAGCACTAAGTCCTTCCTCTTCCCCAGCTGCCCCTCAGACATGCTCCTCACTGCTGAGTTGCAGGTATTCTACGGTGGTCTTCCCTCCGGGACCCCCAAGAGAGCAGCCCATATACACTCCTTTCCAGGAGGCGACGGTAAGCGTGTAACAGCCAGCTTTCCAAGAGTAGAGCTGACATGAATGTTGGTCGGTCATCTCACTGACAATAATAAGTAAGACAACAGTAAAACAACGAAGACGTATTTCAGAACTTCACTCTTTGGTCAACAACAGAGCAACTGTTGAAGTGGATGGTTACTTTTGGATACGGGAAGAACATTACCTCAGTTCCTTGTGTGACTCACAACATCACTGCTACAGATAATGACACGCTTCTATAGGTCACCTACCTTGTTAGTGTTTTCTGTATCACTTTCTTAAATCTAGACGATCAACGAAACAATAAAGCAAGCCCTGATTTGTACAGTTTGCCAATTTCTGTGGCATAAATATTCTCACCGTGGCTGACTCCAAACGTCCCACCGTGAGGTGGCCGGACGTGGAGTTGGGGAGAGACGAATGGCGACATACCATTGTACGATATTCCCACCGTATGGATGTAAGACACATGTAAAGCAAAAGCATGGACGATAGTAAGTTGAAGCAAAAATAATTAGGATGCGATCTGTTTTTAATATTTATTACTTTTGTTTTGAATATGATGTATTCGATTGTAAGTTTATATAATTTAATTTTCATAATGGCTGTGTTTAACAACCGGCCCACAAAATTCCTGAAAATTTAACAACCAGCCAATGCCAGCCGGCTCCTGCGCACCTCTGCCTCTTCCCATTAGCCCCCATGGGCATCTGCCATCTGATGGCCACACCTGGGCGTTAAATAGCGCCCGGCTAGGTCCAGGTCCGCCTGAACCAAGAGAACATGATTCAACGTTCAGCTTCTCCAAATAAGCAATGTCGACGGCTTCGGTCCAGTGGAGTGACTTAATGATCTGTTTCCTTCAATAAACTGTGATTTCTGAATTTAATTCAGATACCTGAGTGTCGTTGTAAGCTGAGAGTGAGGCCCAAAGGCATCCATGATGTAATATACTAGGTTTATACTTGGCAAGAAAATGACTTTGTGAGAAATGGATTTTCTTAGGCCGATTTTAGGAAGCTTGGGGTGTTTTTTTAAGAGCTAAGCCAAGACAAAAAATAACCCTTGCAACACATCACGGCACAGCTGGTCAGCCTGGGAGAAACTATTCTGGGATATCCAAGCTAAGGTGCCTCTTTAAGCTCCAGGCAAACTGGAATCAGGATGTGGGGTTTCTATTCCTGTCTGTGTCAAAGACTTAACAATGTCATCCCTGGCCAGTTGGCTCCCTGACTGGTGCCTCAGTTTACCCTGTGGCAAAATCAAGTCAACTGCCTTTGCCAAGGACATTAGACTTGAGCTATGGGGCGTAAGAAAGAGAGTTGCTGGGGTTTGCTGGAGGGTTTGGGGTGTCCACTTGAGGTATCTTTAGTCAGTGTAGACTCCAAGAAAAGCTAAGTTTTCGGTGACCTTTTCTAGGAAATGACAAATGAGCAAGGTTGAACAGAGAGGAGCAGGAAGAGGATTGGAAGGAGGGTCAAGGAGGAGGGGGTCTCCAAGCAACGTCAGGGAAAATGTTGGGCTAAGGGCTAGAGTAAACGGCATCCGGCGTTCTCATCTCTGGGGCAGTGTGTGGGCAAAGGATGAGCTAGCTACAGAAGAAAAGGCAAGCAAGATGGGGTTAGTGGTGCCTTTGTCTGGTTTTGATGAGAGTTTCCTGATGAGGAAAGGCCTGTGATCAAAGTTAGGATTCTGAGACCCATGTGGAAGATGACTAGGGACTTGGCAAACTTGGAGGCGATACCGGCCTCAGAAACATCCCGGAAGACTGTGTCCTGGGCCGCTATATAAAGAGCCTCTGTCCCCATGGTGGGCGGTTGTCATGGCACAAGCCTCTCTCCTCTGTTTAAAGCTTGCGTGGTCCTTTGGATGAAGACGCGTCACTGTGCATACTTCTTCACACTTCCCTCCCGTGTCATGGACTTCTGTCATCTCACTTTTGTTGTCAGCCACCTATGGGGAGGGGACACTATCCTAATTTTCACATGAGAGCAACAGAGACCTACAGGTGTTAAATGACTTATTCCAGATCCCAACTGAGGCTCAAACTCATCATTTGGCCACAAATCATACACCTCATCTACACCAATCTGTCTCCATCAAACCTGACTAGCTAGTTCGTTTTTCCCATCCACAGGCCTGACACTTTCTGAAATGAAAAGCTGTTTTGATCTCTAGAAAAACTAAAAAGTCAGTCCCAGTTGCCGAACACTAGAGGCTGAAGAGAGTCTCTTCCAAAAGTTCTATGGGAAGCCCAAGGATTCTCAATTCCAAAGCCAGCCAAAATTTGGATTTCCTCTATAAAGAGACAGTCCTTCCTTGTGTAGAACATACCCTTCCTCATTAGGCTAGTTCTATGTTTTGTAATAACTTTTGCTTACACCACAAAATTGTCATAGATTATGGAAACACACAGGCCTTGGAAAAAAAGATCCCGAGGCCCCTGGAAGTCATTATTCCTTCCTTTAGCAATTGCTGAGTTAAGCACCAAAAATATGGTTCCCATCTTGCTCTCCTCTCCAAACACACACACACACACACACACACACACAAACACACACAGACACGATCTGCTGGACATATGTTCAGAAGAAAGCAGGGACGTGGGGGTGGGAGAAGAAGATTCACATGTCGTGAGTCAAGAGCTTAAGCATTTGAAAAGAAAAAGTGGGAGAGGGCGGGGAGTTTGCAGCCCTAGAAATGGAATATCCAAAGGATTTATTGCCTTTGAGTATCTCACAAGGCATTTTTTTATATAAAAATCTGTAGCTTATGGCTTTTTTTTTTTTTTTTGTATAGGGCAGTAAACAAGAGCTCTGAAAGGGGAAGGAAGCCAGGAGAAAGCCAGCTCCATTAGTCACGCAGCTGCATATCCTGTCACAAAGGACCCCAGTTGAGTAATCGCCCAAAATATGCCTGTTATTTTTTTCTGTCAGAAAAAAATGGGGCTTGCCAAAATGTACTGTAAAAAAAGAAAAAAAAATCTGGTCTGTCAGCCCCAGAGGGGGAAAGGACAAGAAAGAAGAAACAGGCGTAACTTCTCAGCACTCTCTGACTGTCTCTCAACTTATCCCTAAAACGCCTTCACACTCCTCGCAGCCATGGAGCCTGGCTGGAGAAAAGCTAGCTCTGTGAGCTGTTCCAGGCCTCAGGGTCCTTGTCGTACATGGAGCAGAGAGCTGGAAAAGAGGAGGGGCAGTGGGAGAGGGTGGCAGGAGGACAGGGCAAATGAACAGAAAGGGGACCGGAATATTGAACAAGTCCTTTGATGGACTTTAAGTGGGTGAGCTAATTGTCCCATAGGGAACCTGGGGCAGCCACACCAGTGCAGTGAGGCGGCATGAGCCCAGCCAGCGGCCGATCACGCTTTGTAAGCTTTTCTGATGGCCTCAGCGAAACCATGCTTGTCCCAAGCCTCGGGCTGTTTGGGCCACAGATGGAACAACAAGAGTTTGTGTGGAAGGATGTCTGAGTCTGGGGAGGTCTGAAGAACCGGGGCTGGGGCAGGACCGGAGCTGCCTACAGTCTCCGGTGTTGTCCTAGATTAGCTTTCCAGAAGCGAGGCCCGGCAAACAAAGGTGTCCTAAAGCCCGGTTCAGTTGCCGCTTCTGTCCCATGATCTCAGGACCAGGACACAAAGGATGGTCAATCCAAGTACAGAGCACTCTTGGAAAGACGATATCCCTCCTATTCAAGTTCTGATCCAGTCCATGGGGAAGGAGACTTTCCCGACCCAGTTGACAAACGCATAAGCAAGAAGCCTTCTCCTTGAGAAAGAGAACAGAGCCCCAAGGAACAAGGCAGATGCACTGTCCCTTTTGCTCTGGGCTCTCTGGAGCCTGTCCTAGAGGAGAGGGCCCAGCCCTGCCTCAGCTCCAAGGGCCAGGCTGCAAGAAGACCTTTCCAGGAGCACCTCTAGTAACCGGAGTCCCAATATTTGGCCGTTTGGCGGTTCTAGACCAAGGGAACCCCAGCCCCAAGGACCCAGTCGATCCCCCTGCCGATTGCTTCAGGAAGGGCCTTCCCGGCTCTTCAAGGCCTTTGAGCCCTGCCCATCCTGTCAGAGGCACAGTCTCAAAGCCAGTCGTGAGCTTCAAGACTCAGCCGTGTCCACTGCTTCCCCGCCGGGAGAGCTACTTCACACCCAAAGCCATCCACAGGATGCTTAAAAAGAAACAGGCATGACTTCCTGCAGAGAACTGGCCTGTGAGTTGGAAGGGGAAGTTCACCTCCCCGCCTCGTTGCTGATTTGCTGCGGAATATCAGGCAACTCGAGGGAACTCTCTGTGACTATTGTCTCCTCTCTGTAAGATGTATCAACGATGAATCGGAGCCTCCGTATGCCTGCAACGTGCAAGGTCCTGGGACTTCACAGGTGAATAACACAGATACCATCCCTTTCTTCACACGAAACCTGGGCAACCACTCCCATACCTTCTGCGGCACATGATTTGTGTTTCCTGAAGCCAGCTCCTCAGGTGGGTGAGTCTGGGGGTTGGAGGATGTGATAGGAGCAAATACAACAAGAAAACCCACACATGGTGATTTTTTAAAAGAAACGAAAACAACCAGATACTAATACTAGCATTTCCAAAATGATGGAGGACAGCCCCTCAGCCCCCTGAACATAATGAAAATTCTCCCAGGGCATCTGGGATTCGCTCTGTTACATATTCCAGTTCTCTGGGAAACACAAAGGACCAAGGTCACCTTATGATGCACAAACTGCATTAATGTCAGTGCCCATCACCCAGCTCGTAGGAAGCCCCAGTTACTGGATTGACCCGCAGGGACTCTCCTTCCTCATTTCCACTCCAGTTGCAGGACATATGAGGGCTGTTTCTTCCTCAGGGCTCAGCCTTTACTCAAGGCCAAGTCCTTCATATAAGCCATGAGTTGAAATGAAAAATGTCAACATCAACACAAGCCCATTGACAAATGTTCCGAGGCTGACAGGAGTGATGTTATTATCCCCTGAATCACAGGTGAGGGAGGTCTCTGGAGATGCCCACCCCCACACGGATTTCCCTTTGCGGTGGCAGTGACATCTGAGTCACTGAGCATGGGCCACCATTTAGCTTCGCCCCCTCCCCTTCCTGTGCCCCAGAGCGGGGTTGGGAGCAGGTCCTCACAACAGAGAAGGCTCCACTTCCTCTGAGTTCCTGACAACATTTCTCAGCTGTGTCAGTCTTGCAAGCCTGCGGTCAACAGGCACCCAGGTGATGGTGTCTTTCTCAACCCCTGTTTTCCCTCATTAGCCCTTTGATGTTTCTAAGCTGACAAGGTCAGCATCTTCCAGGCCGTGGAGAACATACCCGCCAAGTATACCTTCCAAGCAGCTGATTAAGGTGCCATGCAGTCTGTGGTCAAAGGGGAGGCCAAGGGGCTTGCTGAAATGAGCCATCGGGTCTGCCCCTGTCCTTTGGGGACCTCCACCCTCTGGCAGCAAAAGGCCTTTGACACAAGGGTACAGAGGGGAGAAGCAAGAGAAAACTCTAGTACCAACCAACTGCATCTCAAATGAGGTGAGAGGTGGCTGGGCTCCTTCCATCAGGCCAGGGAGACGCAAGCATGAGAGGAAGTCTCACGAGGCCCTCGAAGTCCACCCACGAGCCCGTTCTTGGTGCCCTCAGCTCGGACGCAGGGGGGTGATGTAACAAGAGCCTCTGAGTGTGTGAAGAGTCAGTGGGCTGACAAAGCACTTACTGACCAAGAAAAAATTAACTTCAGGTGCAGCAGGAAAGGTCTGGTACCAAGAATGTCTGGGGTTTTGAGACACTGGAAAAGATTGCCTAATAATGTAATGGGCTCCCTTCCCTGGAAATATCTGCAAATAGGATAAGTACTCTCCAGTCCTGGGTAGGTCAGCATTGCCCTGAAGTAAGGGGATGGTTACACCGACCCACGGAGAGAGCTTGCAGGGAACTGAGTCTATGAGATGGTACATTTCCACATGAAGAAAAAAATTGTTTATTGTGGTAAAATATGCATAACATTAAGTTTACTCATTTTAGCCACTTTTGAGTGTGCAATTCAGTGGCATTAGGCACATTTACGGTGTCGTGCAGCCATCACCGCTGTCCATCTGCAGAACTTTTCATCTTCTCAAACTGAAGCTCTGTGCTCATTAAACACTAAGTCCCCATTCCCTCTCCCCGGCCTTTGGCAGCCACATCCTACTTTGTGTCTCTATGAATTTGACTATGCTAGGTACCTCCTATCAGTGGAATCACACAAAATTTCCCTTTTTTGTGTGACTGGCTTATTTCACTTAGCATAATATCTTCAAGGTTCATCCATGTGGTAGCATGTGTCATGATTCCTTTTTAAGGTTGAACCATATATATATATATATATATATATATATACACACACACACATACATGTATATATCTGCGCACACACACACACACACACACATATACACACACAAGAGTCCCCCCCGCCTTATCCACAGAGATACATTCCAAGGCCCCCAGTGAATGCCTGAAACCATGGATAATATATGTATATGTATATGTATATGTATGTATTACATTTTTCCCTAGGGGTGCCTGGGTGGCTCAGTCGGTTAAGCGTACAACTCTTGATTTTGGCTCAGGTCATGATCTCCCAATGGGTGTGGAACCTGCTTAAGATTCTACCTCTCCCTCTCCTTCTGCCCTTCTCCCCCTCTCCCTCAAGAATAGATAGATAAGGTTTTTCTGACACATACATACCTACGATGAGGTTTAATTTGTAAATCAGAGATCGTAAAAGATTAGTAATAGCTAAAATTAAAATAGAACAATTGCAACAATAGACTGCAATAAAATTTATGTGGCTACGGTGACCCTCAAAAATCTCTTACTGCCCAGGACTCACCCTTCTTCTTGTGATGATGTGAGATGATAAAAATGCCCGTGTGATGAGATGAAGTGAGGAGAATGACCTAGGCCTTGTGACGCAGTGTTAGGCTACTACCGACCCCCTGAAGATACATCAGGAGTATCATCTGTTTCTAGACAACTGGCCACAGACAACTGAAACCATGGAAAACAAAACAGCAGCTAAGGGAGACTACTGTACATTTCATCCTTTCACCTGTCGATGGGCACTTGGGTTGTTTCTACTTTTTGGCTATTGTGAATAGTGCTACTATGGACATGGGCGTACAAACATCTGTTCAAGTCCCTGCTTTCAGGTCTTTTGGGTATATACCCAAGAATGGAATCGCACAAAGAAAAAAATGTTTTAAATGTTCATTTACTTATTTTTCGAGAGAGAGAGTGAGCTTGTGAGCAGGGGAGGGGCAGAGAGAGAGGGAGACAGAGAATCCTAAGTAGGCTCTGTGCTGTGAGCACAGAGCCCGACAGGGGCTCGAACTGTTAGATCATGACCTGAGCCAAAATCAAGAGTCAGAAGCCCAATCAACTGTGCCACCCAAGTGCCTCCAATTTTTTTTAATGTGTCTTTATTTATTTTGAGAGAGAGAGAGAGAGAGAGAGAGAGAGAGAGAGATTTAGAGCATGATCAGGGGAGGTGCAGAGAGAGAGAGACACAGAGAGAGAGAGAGAATCCTAAGCAGGTTCTGCACTGTCAGGGCAGAGCCCAATGCGGGGCTCAAACTCACAAACTATGAGATCATGACCTGAACCAAAATCAAAAGTCAGACACTTAACCAAATGAGCCACCCAGGTGCCCCCCAAGAAAAATTTTCAAGAAACAAAAGCATTGTGCTCCAAGAGAAAAGATGTCAATGCACTCATATTGCAATCCTGTGTGGAGAGCAAACATTTTAAAAAATTGAGTTACAATAAGGCTTAGGTAAGGGAGTTAAGGAAGCGTGGAAGAGGATGCCAGTGGGCTCCCAGATCAATCAGGGAAGGCCTCACATGGGAAATGAAATTTGGGCCAGATTCTGAGAACCAGGAGTTTGCCTGACAGAAAGAAAAAAAAAATGGAGAAGGGCAGGGAAAAAAAAAAAAAAAACACCTCTTTTTAAAAAAGAGTAGACAAATGCTAAATAAACACATCCTTTGATTCAGCAACTGCCCTGGTAGGAATCTCCCTGCTTATATACTCATTCATGTATACCCAAGGCATGTGTCCAAAGATCCTCACTACAGCAATGTTTGTAAGTTTATAAACTGGAAGCACCTCCGAGCCCATTACTAGGAGACTGGTTAATAAATTATGGTGCAGCCATACTACAAATTAACATGTAACCATTAAAAAGAACAAAGGGGTTCTCCATGTGCTGATATGGCAAGAATTCCAGACTTTTTTTTTAATTAAAAAAAAAAAAACCAAGATGTCAATATATACCCAAATTCTTTCCCTGGAAGGATCCACAAGAAACTGTTAATGATTATTACCTCTGGGAGGAACAACTGTGGTCTGAGGGAAGAAAAACTTAAGTTTCATGTTATACCTCGTAGCTTTTCTGTTTTAGCCACGTGCGTGTATTGCATTAAAAAAAAATGTTAACAGGACTCTCGGGGTGATAGGATTATGGGCCATTTTTATTCTTTATGCTTTCCTTATTTAAAATATTTTAAAGAGGAAAGCAGCTATTTTTCTGGAATGGTTTAGTCTCAATGGCTCCTCAAGAGGATGGAGTAGATACTTAAAGGGCCAGGCTTCTTAAGGAGTTTCTCTTAGAATTTGCCAGGATTCCTTTCAAGACAAAATGGTGTCCTCACATTCTGGAGAGAGAAACTGAGGAGCAGTGATAAGAGAAATAGATCAGAAGTTTAGGACAAGGAAAGCAGGGAGTCGGGGCAGTTCCCGAACGCATGCTAAGTCAGCTCAGGGACGTTGCAGGTCACCCCCTCTTCGCACAGTCTGCACCCCTCAGGGTACCCAGGGCTCCAGGACAGAGACCCAGCCACACAGGGTTAACGCTGGTGCTTTGCTTCACTGAGCGTGGTGGAGAAGGAGAGCAGGGGGTGAGAGCTGAGGGGCCCAGCCCTACCCGGCTCCAGGCAGCATTAATAAAATGCAGGTGTTTCTACAGTTGCATTACAGAGCAGGGAAGAGTCTCGAGTGCAGCAAGCACATAGAAATATAGAAACAAGAGCCGAGTGTGGTGGGGGGAAATGTGCCTGCGAATAATGAGAAAGCGTTTTGGAAAGAGGGCTGGCTTTGGGGTTAAGAGGAATGCAGCAGCTTCTGGCACAGACCTACCCAATAGCTGTGTGTGTGTGTGTGTGTGTGTGTGTGTGTAGGTACACAGGGTCCTGTCTCATGCACACACAAAGGCAGGCACACACACACACACACACACACACCACCATCACCACCACCGGCCTTTTTCCCAGCAACACCTCAGACGAAATGAATTTGGCCTTTGACCAGGGGTTGGCTCTGACATTCCCCCAGCCACTGTGGTCTGCCTTTTCTCTCCTGCCTTCCTTTTTTCTGGACCCACGTACCTCCTCTTTTTCCATCGTCTTTCCCTTTGTCTGTGGGGCCTTCAGTGGATTGTATCTCCAGTTGTCCTCCCCGAATTTTTTAACCCCCCTTGGCTCTGCTTCCAAGCAGGCATTCTGTGAGCGTGACTCCCCACCCCCCTTTCCCCAGCCCCTCCTTCCCTGCAGTTGAGGAGGAAGAGAGAACAAAATGGTGCCTCTCCCCTGGAGTTCTAGAAAGCCATGGAGCTGGCTTGTGTATTCCAGCTCCTGCTGCTGTAACCCTGGTGAAACGCTCCAGAGTTGCTTAATTTTATTTAATCTGGAGACTAAAGGTGATTAGTCCAGAGAGAGGCACGATAAAATGGCACCGGGAAGCCTCCCTCCTCTTGGCCACGCCAAGGGCAGGACAGGAACTTGGAGGTGGGCAGAAGCTCTATGAGAGCTGGGCCGGGTCCTTTGCCCCTTCTGCCTCACGTCCTTCAGCGCTGGGGAGTGGCAGACAGAAAAATCCCTGCTTTGCTCTTCCCTTCCAGGGGCTCTCAGCCTGCCCTGTTAAGAGTTTAAAGTGAGTCATTTCTGCGATGGATTTAGTTGACTCCTTGCCTGAGACCTGCGATAGGCCTACAATCCTAAGCATATTGTTCAAACACAGGAAAAGGCTTTGGGAGATCCTAGCACACACACACCCCCCACCCCCCACCCCACCAGGTCCTGCTTGGCCCAAGGTGGGCTGGTATCTGAGTGGGAGGCGCACTTAGGGGTGAAACTCCTCCAAATAGACATGGGTTCTGGATTCCTGCAATGAGGGAGGAATGGGGGAGATGTGTTGGGGGCTCAGAAAAGACCTCTGCCACTGGCCAAGCATCTCTGTATGCACACCCCGAGCCCACTAAGCCAGGACCTGTGTGGGGCAATGCTGGATAAGTGCATTCATGCCTCAGAACTCAGCACCCCAAGGTCAGAGGGGGAAAGCGTGTTAACAAAAGCCTATCAGCCGACGTCCACCCTGGCCTGTCTGAAATGGGAGGACCAAGCTCTGAAGGGTCAGGATTTTACTTTTTTGGTTCTCATCCTGCACCACCCACCTACCTCCCCCTTCAAAAACAACACACAACAAAAAATTACCAAGCAGAGCAGGGGTGAAAAGGCAACAACCAAATCGTCTCCCACTCTTCCCACCCACAGACCACAGGCCACAGCAGTGGCCGCGGCCATTTGGAGGAGGCAGGACTGGCCACCAGCCATGGGCACTACATTTCAGAAGCGCTAGGGAATGCCGCTACGGAGTCACCAGACTGCTTTCCCCAGCCTCACATTGGAGTGTTCTGCCTGACACGAACAAGACATGGGCTCATCACTGGTGGGGACAGCAGTGGGAACCATCCTGAAAGCCAGGAGGCAGGGTCACCTCACTGGCACCGAGTGGTCTCAGGGCCTCTCGTGTCTCCTCACTCAGCCTCTCCCCACTCTGGAAGTGCCATGTGGATGTCGTGTGTCCCCACCGCCCCAGCCCTGCCTGAAAACTTCACGGAGCCCTCAGGCCGCCCTGGGATTGCCACCAGGAGCAGATGTTTCTAATGAAGGGCCCAGACCAGGGCCCCCAGAGGCAACAGCAGGGAAGCCACCCGCCTGGCTCCTGTGGTGGGGCTGCAGCCCCCCACCCCCACCCCCGGCCTCTGAGAGCCCAGGGACTGAGACACAGACTCCCTCAAATTTTCAGCTTCTTCCAGGAAATTGCCAAGTTGGCCCTTGGCTTTCTCCTCTGTGGCGCCCCGGCTCGGTTTCCATAGCAACCGCCTCCCCATCCTCGGGAGCCTCTCTCGGGCCTGCCCGCCCCTCCTCTCCACCGCTTCCCCCCCCCCCCCTCCGCCCCCCGCGTCTCATCTGTCTGGGTGGGAACCGGGATTAGAGTTTGTCGCGGACAGAGATGCTTTTCCCAGGGCCGCTGCGCCTTCGTGATCTCTTTGCGGCCGCTCGGCCCCTGCCCCGGGCCTTTCAAGTGCCCCAGACTTAATGACTGGCCCTGGGTTTCCTCCTCTTCCCTTTCTCGGCCTCCAATAAAGCTGGAGAATTAACCCAGGTTTTAAGTGCCCCGTTTCCAAGCTGCATATCAAAGGGGGCTTCCCCAAGCTGCTTCTGCATTTCAAAGGGGCTGATTTATCGCTTTCACTTAAACCGGCACATTTTGGGGGAAGAGTTTTACCCAGAGGTCAAACTCTGGAAAAACAAATGGACCCCCGTTCGCCCCCTCCTGGGGTGCTGTGGGCTATTAGTATATAAACTGCTGAGGGGGGGGGGGGGGAGTGCGGGGTGGGGGAGGGGGGCAGGTGAGGAAACAGGCCGCTGGCACTCCTCAGCAGTGTGGGGCCGCAATCCCTCAGGGGGGCTAGACCCAAATCCCTCAGGTTCCCAGAAGGCCCTGTTGTGAGGAAAAGGGGGACTGTCCAGAACCATTACTGGCCACGCAGTGTCCTAAAGTCTATTTCCAGCTCCTCTGCCAACGGGCCCTGCAACCTCTCGGGCACTTCCAAACTACGCTGCCCTCCACTAAGATCCCGACCCCTGTGCTTCCCTGATTCATTTCCTCTTTCCAGCTCTCCCTCCGAATCTTTGCGGGCATTGAATATTCAGCTGCTGCAGAGCTGGGCCTCTGAGCCACCTGCATTCTGGTTCCCTTCTTCCCTCCCAGTGAAACCTCACCAACACCTTCCCTTCCCACTTCCAGCCCCACACATTCACTCCCTTCCTCCCCAGCCCTGCCACCCCCCCCCCCCAAGTCCCCTCCAGCCCAACGCCTTCCTGTCTGCTTGCTGCAACGTCTGGGCATTCCTCTCCAGTCTCACTGCAGAGAGTAAGGTCCTTCCTCCGATCTAACCCACACCAGATTCCCAGTCTTTCTTGGGCAGTAAGTCCCCAACAAATGTACAAGTGCTGCCTTGGACTGACCAGCAGAGCCACAAGCAAGCAGCGAGGAAGAAGTCCCTGGAGGAGGTGGGGCAGGTGGCACAGCATCTTGAGAAACTTCTCTGCCCTGAGGGCAGGAGGAGGAGAAGTGGTGCCTGAAGCAGCCCACCGCTGGAGAGGACACCCCAAATAAGTTTCCCAGAAGCAGGTTTCCCCATGAAGGCGACATCTCTGTTTCCTTTTCTCAAGCTGCCACTAGTTCGTTCATTTATTCATTCATTCACGGGACCGTTTATTGAGGGCTTACTACTGCCAGATGCAGCAGGCGCTCCTGAGGGGAGAATGACTCTGACGGGGGCGTCAGACTGTAGGGCCAACGATTAATTACAGTGCAGCAAGGTCAACCATCTCTCAGTGAGGCTGGCAACTCTCCCTGAGGCTGCCTAACCCTGTCTGTGGGGATCCAGGGAAGACTCCAGATAGGGAGATTTGATTTGGGTTTGAAAGACGAATGGCTTGTCAGAGAAACAAGTGTGTGTCAGGCTGAGGGAACAGCAGGTGCAAAGGCATGGAGGCACCCAAGCCCACCACTGGCACCCAGATGAGGTGGATGGGGATGGCCAGCACATGAGAGTGTGGAGGGAGGAGTTGGGAGATCGGCGCGAGGGCAGGGGGCAAGGCTGTGGATACCACACCAAGGAACCTGGGAGTTGTGGCCAAGCTTCAGAGGATACAGCCAAGAGGGGCCAAGGAAGGTAGGGAACAATGTAGGGAAAGAGAGTAGAATGCTGTGTTCTAACCCACACCGTCCTGTTGACCCTCACCTCTGGCTTCTTTGTATGATGACCTGTGCTCAGACCCTGCTTTGTTTACCCCGCTCCACCAGGAAACACTGAGTCAGAGGGGCTGTTCTCCCAGAGGTCTCGCTCAGAAAGTACTCCTCTCTCCAACCCCTTGGATTCGATCATCAGTACAACCCATGAATGAAACCGCCTCTCTCCCAGAAAAGAGGTGAGGGAGACAGGTAAAGTTTGGGGCAAACTACACAGGGCTTGGCAGTGTATGTAGACAGGGGGTGGGAAGGAGCGGGAGCAGACCATGCTGCCCGAGGCCACACAGCCGCAGAGCAGCCTTTAGAATCTTACAGGAGGAGGAACTCTCCAGAAGGGGTGGCACAAGGCTCTCTAAGTCCCTTCCAGCCTGGGCTGGTGCCCCAAAGCAAGGAAGCCTACGTACCCTGTCAGCGTTTCAGCTTCTGCTGCAGCGCGTATAGACCTCCCAGCCCAGGTCCAGCCTGTGGACCATATGCCCACAACCCCCATTTCTGCAGCCTGTGTCATCTAGAGGGGGTCCAGGCTCTCTGTGGAGCAAACTGTCCTGGGCGTGAGGCTTCTGAGGTCCCAGAATGAGATGGGTAGCGAAACAAAGACCCAGGAGTTAAATAACTTGTCATTCGTCCATTTCTCGTGACCACAACAGGCTTCATGCATTAGATATGTTCCCCCAAAGCTGTCTGGGTGCTAAAATGGCACAATTCAAGTAATAATTTTAGATGTCTCAGGAGGGGTCCATCTTTGTACAGTGTTTTTCATACAATCTAGATAATTTGGATAATTACCACACATCTCGAGTTTGCTTAAAGCCGGGCACCGTTCCTTTTTTTTTTTTTTTTTTTCAGTTTGTTTGCTTGTTTGTTTATTGAGAGAGAGAGAGTGCACTCAAGCAGCAGAAGGGCAGAGGGAGAGAGGGAGAGGGAATCGCAAGCAGGCTCCATGATGTCAGCGCAGAGCCCAACGCTGGCCTCGATCCAACGAACCGAGAGATCCTGACCTGAAAGCCAGGCACCATTCCTAACCATAACGGGACACTGACTGTGCGTGGCCTGGCACCTTCCGCTTGGACTTGCACAGTTTGTCAACTGTCCCTCTTGGCCTCTGCACTTGGCTCCAAGGGCATCTTCAGCCTGGTGATTCCTGCAGAGTCACCCTTCCAGTATCTTCCTCCATTGCCCTCTTCTGGGCCTCTTCTTGATGAGCTTTTGCTTACTGGGTCCAAAACTCGGGATGCACTGATGGTGTGCAGGGAGGGAGAGAGGGAGGGAGGAAGGCACTGAGAAGAGAAGACTCCACCCTGCCCTCAGGGAGCTACCCCAGGATGAGGGTCACCCTGCTTTGCTCCTGTGGGAGCCCCTGCTTGCAGGTGGCCTGACGGCCCCACACAGGCATTCAGTTCACCAGCTCCGGGCTCCGCCTGCTCAGGTCTCACTCAGGGACATTTTCAAGACAGCTGCAATGCAGGCATGAAGCCCTGTCCTCTCCAAAGGCTGCCTTTATCCGGAGACTCTTCCTAGTTCTGCTTCCCCTCCCTCCGGCTCACGAGAGGAGGTAGAGGAAGAGAGAAAAGAGAGTCTAATCTTTCTCTAGGATCACATTTTGTCTCTTTTCCCTCTGAGCTCTCTTGGCTCCAACCAAAACCCTGCACTCCCTTCTGCCCTAGACCCTCACCTGGATCAAGCCCCCTCTTCCCGGGTTGTCCCACCAGCCCCTCTGTGAAGCCTGTAACGTCACCTCCTAGACAGCATCTTTCTCTAACTGGCCTTGGCCCGCATTAAGGCCACAGCTCTCCACAGCCTCCCAGAGCCCACATCTCTGATTCAGTGACTGAGGCAGGTAGGTGTTTAGGGGAGTCTGGGTTAGGTCCACTGGAAGCCAAAGGAAATAACAGTGGTCTGATTCAAGGCCTCCAGAAATGAGTCACCCCCCCAGCCCATCAACCAGCCCTGTTACACAACGTCACGCCCACATTATTCATGAATGATCAGCTTTGGTTTCCTAGACAGCAGAGCCCAACCAGGACTTTGGGAGCCCAAGCACGACTTATCAGTCTGTTATGGGCTCAACATCAAGTATAAGCCTTCCCTCTGTCCAAACTATGCAATGCAAGAGCACCGAGTCAGGGAGGCTCATCCTTGGAATGCTTTCCCAAAGCCTCTGGTCCCCCTGAACAGGCAGTCCTGTATTTCACACCTTGGGAAAATGTCCCCTGTGAATACGCTGAGTGGGAAGGGTTCTGCGGGGCTGGTGGGGGCCGGCTGGCCAGGGTGTGCAGCATCCGTGCCCAGCCCCCCCTTTGCCCAGTCTTGGGCTGGCATCTCCAGCTACGGCCTGCACCCCATGGGATAGACCAGCAGTCTCTTCGTTTTTCACTCCTTCCAAAGCAGATCAACTTGAAGGCCTGCCAGGGTGGAGTTGGACTTGAATGGTGACTTTTCTCCACATGGGACAGAGGGTGAGAAGCTGCTATGGTCAGAAACATGGCTTTGAAGAGCCAGAGGCCTGGCCCCGTGCCAGCTCAACAAACGACTTCACCTCTGTGAACCTCAGTGTCCTCGCTTAGAAAATGGGAATAACAGTAATGACAGGCATTCAGGACTGTTGTAAGTTTTGAATGACACTGTATGTATAAATGCCTGACACAGGGTGACCCCCTCCTTCAGTAGTCCTGCCTTTCTTGTTGCCTCTGCCGTTGTTATTACCACCACCTCCAGAGGCCAAGGTCTTTCTTACCATAAAAAGACTAGTCTTATTTCTTTCTGCATTCTCCATACAAGGCACACAGTAAGACATAGTAAATGGTGGCTAGGGGGAGTTAAACTTCAGAAAGTGCGAAGCCCCAGAGAGAGAGAACAGCGTGTGCAAAGGCCCTGTGGTGGGAAAGTCAATGGCACATTTGCAGAGAATACTGTAGAAACAAATACAAGCCAAGCAGATGCCCCAACCAATCCTCCCACCCCATACTTTGCATCACAAGACCACTGAGGCCTGGGGCCCCGATGCCTGCTCAGACCTTCTGTTCCTCTCAGCAAGGAAATTTCCAACAAGACAGAAATGCCTAAGGTGAGCTGAACCCTGAAGGACCCAAAGGAGTGGAAATATGCGGGTGAGAGATGCTGAGGTCTTTTGTGTTTGGATGCTATAAGGAAATCATCCCCCCAACCTGCCTGGGTAACCAGTACTTGGGATTGGATGGTTAGGAAGTGGAGGAAGAAGGTGCCGGGGAAGGAACCCCAGGCAGGGGCTGTGGTTGCCAGGTGGGGAAAGAGAATTTTGCATACTAAGCCAGAACAATGAGGGGGGGTCTACCCTCCATGTAGCTTCTAGTCCCTCACCCCCGCCATGCTCACAATGCATGGGTACAGCCCAGTGCCACCAACCAAGCTGAACACTTAATTCCTACCCCTACCTCCACCCCCACCCTCACCCCCACCCTTCTCCAACCTCTTGGAAACTGTCTCCCTTTCCATCCTGCCATCCCCCTCTCTCATTCTGCCAGAGCCTTCCTCAACTTAAGCTATTCACCCTCCCCGGGGCATTTGCATTTAGTAAAAACAAGGACCACAACACTCCAGAGGAGGGGTTCATTAATGGTTCCCCTACCAGCCCTCTGAAATCACAAAGAGCAAGGCTTCTGTCAGAGCTTGCTGAGGCTCTCAGGGTTGGGGTGGGGTCTGAGGAGGCAGAATGGCCATCAGGAACTGGTCCTGAGGTAAGTGTCCCCAACTCCCAGACCTAGAACTGAGTTATCAGATGAAGTTCTATAACCTAATGCACTGTGGTTTTTTTTAAGTCAGGTTTATTAAGATATAATTTACATATGGTAAAATCCATCTATTTTATTTTAAGTTTATTTATTTATTTTGAAAGAGAGAGAACAAGCAGGGGAGGGGGCAGAGAGAGAGAGAAACCCAAGCAGGCTCCACCCTGTCGGCACAGAGCCCGATGCGGGGCTCAAACTCATGAACCATGAGATCATGACCTGAGCCCAAACCAAGGGTCCCACACACCAAAATGAGCCACCCAGGCACCCCTCATCTTAGCCATTCTAAAAGGTATATAGTGGATTCTCATTATGATTTTAATTTAGCGATTAATGATGTTAAACATCTTTTCATGTGTTTATTTGCCATCCGTATTTTTTCTGTGGTGAAATTTGTGTCCAAATATTCTGCCCATTTCAAAAATCGAACTGTTTTCTTACTACTGAGTTTGGGGATTTTTTTTTTTATATATATTAAATATAGGTCCTTTCTGTCAGGTACAGATTTTGCAAACATTTTTTCCCAGTCTGTGGTTTGTCTTTTCATTTTCCTAACAGTGTCTTTCAAAAACCAAAAGTTTTTAATTTGGGTTAAGTCTAATTGGTCCACTTTTTCCTTCCTAGATTGTGCCTCTGGTGTCATAACCAAGAATCTTTATCTACCCCAAGTCACAGAGATTTTTCTCCTGTGTTTTCTTCTTTTGTACTTTTGGGTTGTTTCTTTCACACCTTCTATGTTTTTGTCTTTCATATTTTTTGAGTTATAAGCCAAGGCCTTTTTTTTCCCATGATGGATGTCCAAGTTTTCTAGCAACGTTTTCGTTTAAAAAGACTATCCTTTCCCCCATTGAATTCTCTTTGTTTGATTACTGTTTGATTATTGTAGCTTCATAGTAACTCTTGAAACTGTGTGAGTCGACCTCTTGCCACTATTTTCCCCCCAAGTCCCTTCTCTTTGCAGGGGTCTTCCAGGCCAGGAGGCAGAGGCTGACAAATCTCCAGGGCCCTGATGTGGCCTCGCTGGCCCTGTGATACCAATGCCACCGACTCCTCTCCTGTCGCTCTGCCTCCAGCAGTGCTGAAGTGCTTCTGTGCTCTGCTTTCACCAGCACGTCAGGCCTCCAAGCCTTTGCCTGCACCGTCACCTCTGCCTGGAGGGCCTCACCCCTGCCCCCCACACCCACCGCTCTTCTTCCTCCAGGTTAACCTGGATCATCCAAGGTTCAGCTAAGCCTGTTCACCTGCAGGACAACTTCTCCGACTTCCCAGGCTGGCCGAGTGCCAATTCTCTGCTTCCACGCTCCCCACCCGCACCCTTCCCTCTATCTGAGCATCTACCACATGCAGTCAATAGACACACGAAATGAGTCTTCTGCTACCGCCAACACCCCAGGGCACACAGTGTGTCTACCTTAGCTGGCTCCTCCCGGTGCCCAGCCCAGGGCCTGGCACAAAGTTGGTGCCAACACACGGCTCTTGAATGAACAGAATTGATGGCAGAATTTCCCCCGTGCCCCAAAACAGTGGCGGGTGGAAGATGCCATGCTCATGGCCCAGCCTGGAGAGGTGACGAGCTTTTCGGCTATTTTCTCCTCCTCTTTTCTTGTGTTCTTAATCAGAGACCTAGAGAGCCTCAGATATATTGAAGGATGTTCAGGAAATTCTGGCTCCTGAGAGACAAGGAATTTTTCCTAAAGAATAGGGATCATGGGGCGCCTGGGTGGCTCAGTCGGTTAACCGGCCGACTTCGGCTCAGGTCACGATCTCACGGTCCGTGAGTTCGAGCCCCGCGTCGGGCTCTGTGCTGACAGCCCAGAGCCTGGAGCCTGTTTCAGATTCTGTGTCTCCCTCTCTCTGACCCTCCCCTGTTCATGCTCTGTCTCTCCCTGTCTCAAAAATAAATAAAACGTTAAAAAAAAAATTTTTTTTAATAAAAAAAAAAAAAAAGAATAGGGATCTTACTAGGGACGTCGAAGAGAACAGACATGGCTTCCTCCAAAGGCTCCCACACAAGCAATACAGCATAGCCGCCAGAGTGTGGGCCAGACCCAGCTGCCCAGGTCTGAATTCAGAGTACCTGAACCCACTGCTGCCCTACCACTAGGGCAGGCTACTTCCCTTCTCTATGCCTCAGTGTCCTCATCTGTAAAATGGGAATAACAAACTGCCTCTTCTTTGGGTTGCTGTAGGCATTATATGAGTCAATCCATGTATCAATAAATACATGTACATGCTTAAATATATACTGGCTGTAAATAAATAGAACCTTGGGTCATTACCATTCTTTGGGGATTGAGATACCCTTGACATCCACCGCTCTCTGAAAAACAGCTCCCCCAACCCTCAGGCAGGAGCTAAGTCCTTCAACTCCCCCATTGCAAGACTGCTGGATCCAGGAGCCATGTGGTGGGGAAAAGGAACAACCAGCACTGGGAACAGGCTACACCTGCCTCAGTGTCCCTGTGTACCCATCAGGTACCCAGGGAATCCTTCCTGCTGAGGCCTGGGCTTGGCATTCATACCTGGATGCCCCGGAGTCCTCAGTGATGTGTCAGTGACACTTCAACACCAGAGCATTGGGACCATTTGCTGGGTGGAGAAGCCCACTTGCAAGAGGGCCCTTGGGAAGCAGAGCCCTGTTTGCCCATGAGGGTAGGTCCCCCGAGAAAGGGGTCAAGAGAATATCCAGAGCACCGCTGATTTTACTCCAGGGCAGAGAGAAGACAATTCTCTCGACAGGAGAGGCACCGAAGTGCAGAGGGGGGCAGGGGAAGGGCATGGAGGCAGAAGGGGGGTTCAAGCCCCAGCTCCCTTTCCCTGCATGAGCCACTCAACTTCTTGACCCCAGGCTCCTCATCTCACCTTGGAGGAGAGCGTCACCCCTCTTCCGGGGCACCCACTGCTATAAGGAGCAAAGGGGAGAGCAGGAGAGCACCCTGGGGCGCCCAGCCTTTTCTGTCCAGATCCCAGGCCACTGTTGCTGTTCTGGTGCAGCCCAGGGTAGGAGCCCCAGTCAATACAAAGGGCCGCCTAGGGAACAAAGAACCAGGAGGAGGAAAACAACCTCTGGGGCCTGGAGAGCCTGCCCACCCCCAACCCCTCACACCCGGGCCCCTGGAGATGGGACCGGCTCACAGCCCTGAAGGGAAGGAACCCCCTCCTTCTCGCCCTATCAGTCCCCGCTGGGCTTTCTGGTACCCTGGACCCTCTCCTCCCAGCACCTCCCAGCCCCAGCAGAAGGGAGGAGGTCGGTGGGGGGTCAGGCGGCTGCTGGGCTAAGCGCCTCTCAGTGCAGGGCAGGGAGGGGTGGGTGGACAGCCCTTGGCCAAAGCCTCAGGGAGGAGGGCAGAGCATTCTTTTGAGTCCATTCAGCCGCTTAGCTATTTCCTGCCCTGCTCCAGCACCCGGCATGTTCCACCTGCTCTTACTTAACCATTTCCTGTTTACCGCCTGCCTCCTGCAGCCTCCAAGCTCCAGCAGCAGTCAGCAGCCCAGCAAGAGCTCCCCGGATGATGCCTGGATAGACGAGGGCCATACCACTGCTCTCTGGGAGGGGCACCTGGTCCTTCACCTGATCCACCCCAGGGCTAGAGAGCATAGGCCCCCGAGAAGGAAGAGGACCCTTTCCAGGCCCAGGCTGACTCATGGCAGCATTAGTCACCCCTTCCGGGAATCAGTCGTGTCCTCTGGTAGCCTCCTCTTTCCTAGGGGCCCAAAGCCTCTCTCCTGGTCGCCCCTACCCATACCCATACAGTTCTGGCAGATACAAGAGACCCTGTGGTCCTTTTCACACAGAAAGTTCCTCTATGATGCTGACTCCTGCAGGAGAAATCTTTGGGGGTGTCCCATTACTGATTTGGGGGCCAAAAACTTGGTCCCAATCTCACTCAGCACCACCCCTTCTACCTATATGACTGGGGCAAGTTACATAACCGGTCTGGACCTCAGCTAGGGTTTTTTTTTTCCAAGGAGTAATAGTGACCATTCCATAGCATTGTTGTGACAACGATATCATATCATGTGTGTGGAAGTTCCAGGTGCAAAATAAGCAATCGGTGTATGGTGGTGAGTACAATTATCATACAGGCGATAAAAGAAAAAATGGCTCCTTTATGTCCAATGTTTTTGGAAAAATGGGAAGAAAGTCCTTGCTTCCTTGCCCTCCTGAAACTATGGGCTGACATAGAGCAAAATGAAGGAAGGTAAGAGTGTTTCTCAGCATATAATATCTGCTGGCTGTAGAAATTGTCCCCAGCCTGGACTGTGGAGGTCGGGATGGGAGCCAGTGGAGAGTGCCAGGAGCTCCCCGTGAGGACCCAAAAGGGGCAGAGAAGGCTGCCCGGGTGCCCTCAGAACAAGTCGCCCCCCAAACGAACGAAAACCCACTCGAGTCCACCGTCCCAGCCAGCCCCAGCCTCTTTTCTCTAAAGTGGGGCCTTTCAACCTCGGCGCTGTTGACACTGTGGACCAAATAATCCTTTGTCATGGAGGCTGTCCTGTGCCTTGCAGGATGTTTAGCAGCATCTGCAGCCTCCACGCTCTGAGTGCCAGTGGCCTCTCCCCTCCGCTTGCCGGCTGTGACAACCAGAAATATCTCCAGACCTTGCCAGATGCCCCGGGCAGGTGAGGGTGGGGAGAGGGAATCACCCCACCTCATCGAGAACCACAACTATAAAGAAAGGCCTATGGAGAATAGAAGGGGAACCCTTGGTGTCCCCCAGGCCCTTCCCCTAGTCTCCTAGGCCTTTCTCCCCACCTCACCTTACCCCCAGGCCTGCCTGGGATGTCTCCCCAACCTTCCCTGGGGGAAGCAATGCCAATTCCCCCAGCATTGGGCCACCCAGAGTCAGCTTCCAAGTGCAGGCAGCCCGCTGCATCTCGGGAAGTCAGCCTGGCCAGCTGGTGGCAATTAGCGGAGGGCTGACTCAGCAAGAAAGGCCCAGGGAGCGGTCAGTGGAGGAGTCTGGGGGATAAAGGAGGAACCCGGTGCCTCAGAGATGAGCCAGAGAAGGTGGGTGTGAGGCTGAGACAAGCCACAGATGGTGTGCACCGGCACTGACCTGGGTACTTCCTGCTTGGTCAGCAGCCCACCTCTGGGGAGGCCACTGGAACTCGAGAGGGAACCGAAAGCCCCAGTTGCTAGACATCGTCTCCCGGAGACCCTAAAAGTCCAGTCAGGCTAGGCCCCACACATTCAGGGCACTCAGGCTGGATCAGGGAAGTGGCAGGGAGCAATGGTGGAGACTTGCACGGGGCTGGAAGCTGGGGGCTCAGAGCTTCCCAGGCAACTGGCTTTGCACGTGCTCTCTCCCCAGAGGACAGAAGAGAGCCCTAAGAAGAAGGTGTCAAAGGAGGAAATTGGCAGGCTTTAGGGAAGAGATGACTTCGGGACAGGTGTTGTCCGCTAAGGAGTTCTCCAGGCAGAGAAGTCGATGGAGGAAGGGCATTCGGGGAAAGGGTACACAGTCCGTGCCTAGGCCAGGGCTGCCGAAAGAATAGGGAACGGCTGCGGGGCTGTGGGGCTGGGATAGGACCCCTGACGGGCAGCATGGTTTAACTCTTGGGCACTGGGGTGTGAGAGCAGTGTGAGCCCGTGAGTGTTTCCCGTGGGAAAGTGGCTGACACTGTGAGGATAAATGGGCAGTTTGCGCACTGCTTTCCCCCCTCCCATTCTCACCACTGAAGTTGAGGTCGCCTTGATGCCAAGGCCAAGCTGTCCTGGTGTGAACAAGCTAGCCGTTGTTCCCTCAAGACCACCTTGGCCTTGGTCAGTCCAGGGAACACACGGAGACACACGCACACCCATTCTGCCCAGTGGGAGAAAGAGATGGCCATCGCCTGGCCTAAGACCTGTAGGCAGGAGGCAGGAAATGGTGGGTTTGAGTTAGGGTTTGAACACCTGACTTTCACCGAGAACTGAAGACCTGCTGGGGGGGGCAGGGGTGGGGGGTGGGGGTAATGTTCTCCCTCCTTCTTCACTGGGGCCACACCCTTCCTCCAGGCCATTCTGGAAAGTCACCCTTGCTGTAAGCCCAGCCCTCAATTGCCCCAGGGTAGGGAGAAGATCAGATAGAGCCAGGGTACCCAGGGCCTGGCCCCTGCTGGAGGAGCCTCCTCCCTCCTGCCCTGCCCCTGTGGGTCTGTCCTGTCCCACCCAGTCCCAGGAAAGGGCTGGAACAGTTTCCAGGTCCAACAAGTCTGGGCCTCTCCTTTCTTGCCCAGGTGGCTCTTCTGGGAAAACCTAGAACAGCTGAGTGGGCTTTTCAGGATTGGCTTGGTGCAAAGGCCAAAGCAAGGGATAAGCTGGCCATGTAGCAGTAATCTTACGTGCTGCCCCAGTACTTTTCTTTAGAGGATCTCAAAACCTTTTACAAGAAATAGTTGTATTAGCTGTGGGAGGACCCACAGAAGAAGGGTCATATGCCAAGCTGGTGACAGCTTTGGCAGTGGAATGAATCTTTAAAAGACTGGCTCCAAGGGAAGCAAAACAATAGATCGCAAGGCTGAAATTGTGTCCCTAGTAAATATTATCTGAGGTTAAAACAGGAGTTCGCTCTCTGTGGAAACCTATACAAGCTGAATATGCAACAGTGGTGTATGTGTGTGTGTGTGTGTGTGTGTGTGTGTGTGTGTGCATGTGTGTGTTGCAGAGATGAGAGTAGAATAGAACAAGTCTGTGGTGACAGATTTCTGTTGCAGGGTGCCTCCAACATGAAAATCTTCCCTCTGAGATCCTGCATCCATGGGGGTCTTCTCCTCCTCTGTACCCAGGAGGGCCCAGATCTCCCACTTGATAGGAGACAGCCACATCAGGCCACCTATCTTCATGATGGGCACCTGGATATTTTACCTGAAAGATGAGGCCATTGCTTTGGAATGTCCTTCTGGTCACCGTTTCCCACAGACCCTCCCCACATCATGCTCAGCTACCATCCCATTCACCGGTCCCACCAATCTTAGGTGCCATCACCAGATTAACCTTCCTAAAATACTACTTGAGCTGGTCACCCATCCTTGTCCAAAAGACATTGTCCAAAATCCCTAGCAGGATACTCAGGACCCTCCACAGACCTATCTTTCACCTCTGGTCCTCCCCAACCTGAAGGTCCTCTAGACATCTCCTTGTTGGCTCGCTGTCCCCACATTGCCTTGAGCCTTCCCCTCTCTCTACCCTTCTGGATCCTTCCCTCCTCTCATCAAGAACCAACTCTGCCAGGAAGCCTTCCCATCACAAAGACTCTCCCACTGGGATGAGTCGGTTGAGCATCTGACTTCGGCCCAGGTCATGATCTCACGGTTTGTGAGTTCGAGCCCTGCATTGGGCTCACTGATGTCAGCACAGAGTCCACTTTGGATCCTCTGTCCCCCTCTCTCTGCTCCTCCCTGCTCATGTTCTCTCTCTCTCTCTCTCAAAAATAATAAATAAACATTAAAAAGAAAATAAAGACTCTTCCACTGAGTCTGTTACCCAGGAGATTGTGTTACCTTCTTGGATTTACATCCAGAACTCTCCCTTCTTCAAAGGCCCCACTATCTGTACTACCCAGCCTGTCTTTATTAACAGACAGCCTGGGTTGTGAGCTATCTCCCCAAAGAAACTTGGATGTCAGATTTAGCAAATAAAAATACAAGACTCCCAGTGAAATTTGAATTTTAAATTAACAACAAAATTCATCAGTATAAATATATCTGTATATCCCCTGTAATATTTGGAAATATACTAAATGCAAATATAGTAAATACAAATATACTAAAAATTTATTTGTTGAGTTTATCTAAAATTCTAATTTAGGGAGCCTGGGTGTCTCAGTCGGTTAAGCGTCCGACTTCGACTCAGGTCATGATCTCACGGTTTGTGAGTTCAAGCCCCACATCAGGCTCTGCGCTGACAGCTCAGAGCCTGGAGCCTGCTTCAGATTCTGTGTCTTCTCCTCTCTCTGCCCCTCCCATGCTCATGCTCTGTCTCTGTCTCTCAATAATAAATAAACATTAAGAAAAAATATTTTTTAATAAATAAATAAATAAATAAATAAATAAAATTCAAATTTCACTGGACAGCCTGTATTTTCTCGAGCAACCCAGAAGAGCAAGCATAAACCCTTGTCAGGTGCTTTGCATCTCCCTTGGGATATGACACTCAGGGGACTTCCTCAGAACCTATATTGTTGATTGATTCCTTTTTCACCCAGTAGAGGATCACCAGCATTCATCTGTTGGTCCCAAGACCCAGAGTCCATTCGGTCCAGTCTGAAAATCTGTGACAAGCTCACAGCAGGCCACCTATGGGAACACCTCTTCCTTCACTTCCTCATTTTCTCTTTAAATATTTGTCCTCGAGACTGCACTGGCAACAGACAGGTTTCAGGTAATGAAACTGAGTGTTGCTCTCCAACCAAAGGAGACCAGAAGATCTGAGGCGACCTACCTGGTGTCAAAGCTCAGGTCAAGCACACAGGGACTGTGAGGCCTCCAGCAATGAGCTGGCATCTGAAGGTCTCAATTTGCCCATCTGTAAATCAGGGATAATAATAATACCTACCTTATAGGGTTGTAGTAAGGATTAAATGAGGCCATGCATGGAAGCTGGCCAGTACCCTGACTCTTCTATGGAAAGCATTCCACAAATGTGAGCTGACATTGTCAGCGATTATATAGAAGACTTGTCCGTGGCAGTTGGCATCAGCAGGCTCTCCTTTTGAGGACTGTTTCGATAGCTGCTGAGCTGTCAGGGTGAGGCCCAAAATGGTGGTCATGTGTGAATTTGCATAAGCAACAAAGCTATGGCAGAGTCACAGAGGAGGGTCACCCAGGGGAGAAAGGAGGTTTCAGAGGGGAAGTCCCACTGTAGGTGAGGGGAATAAGATATACAGTGGCTCCCTCTAAGAGTGCAGTCTGTCTCCACTTCTCTAATTCAGTTGCAAACCATTACCTTCCCATTCGAAACTCCATAGACTGGGTCTTACATCTCTAGAAGTGGTAAGGGTTGCTTTCTCCCTGTGATGAAAAAGCTGGCAGACTCCAGCACTCACTGGATGTGGAAAGAGGAAGGGCTACCAGGGGCCTCCTCAGGACTCTCGGGGTGAGTATCAGGACCTCTTAGGAGACCCTCCCACACCCAGATCCTCACTCAGCCTTCTGACCCAACCTCAGCCTCCTGGACCTCTATCTGCTCCTGAACCTCAACATAGCCAGAGTCCCTGGGGCTTTTTGAGAAGACTCTAGGTCAGTCCAACAAAAGCTGAGTCTCCCAAAGGATCAGTTTGCTGAATGACAATTCTGAATCCACTAAATTCACTAATTTCACAACAACCACTTGACTCTCTTCAATGAATATGTTTTTCTTAACATCAATTTAAGGAATAGTCAATTTGTCAAAAGTTCAGAGACCTGGGATGATTTAATTTTCATATAAATATATTCTTCTATGAATAGATTTTCTTTTAAATGTTAATAATGAAAATATTTTCTTTTCCTTATAAAGATATATGCAAGAAAAGTATTCATGAAGAAAGTATTGAATTGAGTAGGAATATATTCTTTATGCATATTTACCGACATAGGCAGAATGTAATCAGATGTTCTTGGAGAATATATTCATTGAATATGTTTCAGAAGATTACTGTTTGAAACGAGTTTAAGATAAGTTTGCTAAATTGACAAATTTGATAAATTCAAAGAATTGATGAACTGATTCCTGAGCACATTAGCTTCCAGAGAAAGCCTGCTTCTCAGGAGAGAAAATCAATTTCTCCCTCAGGGCCCAGCAATCAGTATGTTTAATATAAGGTCACTCAGATGTGAGTAAACCCCACACCTCACTTTCAGAATCAATTTCAGGGTCATAGGGAAAATGGCTAATCATTAAGGGTTACTGTCATATGTAAAGGTAGCAATTTTTTTTTTCTTTTAGAGTGCTTTTAGATTATATAACATTAACACTAATTTTTTTAACTAATTTTTTTAACGTTTTATTTATTTTTGAGACAGAGAGAGACAGAGCATGAACGGGGGAGGGGCAGAGAGAGAGGGACACACAGAATCGGAAGCAGGCTCCAGGCCCTGAGCCATCAGCCCAGAGACCGACGCGGGGCTCGAACTCACGAGATCGCGAGATCGTGACCTGAGCTGAAGTCAGCCGCTTAACCGACTGAGCCACCCAGGCGCCCCTAACACTAATTTTATAAAATAATAAAACCACCTGGGGGCGCCTGGGTGGCGCAGTCGGTTAAGCGTCCGACTTCAGCCAGGTCACGATCTCGCGGTCCGTGAGTTCGAGCCCCGCGTCAGGCTCTGGGCTGATGGCTCGGAGCCTGGAGCCTGTTTCCGATTCTGTGTCTCCCTCTCTCTCAGACCCTCCCCCGTTCATGCTCTGTCTCTCTCTGTCTCAAAAATAAATAAACGTTAAAAAAAAAAAAAAAAAAAATAATAATAATAATAAAACCACCTGTATTCCGCCATTCTAACACAACTGTCTTTTTTGCAAACAGCTTTAAAATATCAGTACATACCTTACAGATTGACAAAATGTACATACTTATTTATATTCTACCTTTTCCATTTACTACCACATAAGAAATATTTTCCACCATTCTGCAAAAGCATTATCACTGCCATTTCTAACGGTTGTATAATGTACCGTGTACAGATTTGCTATAATCTATTCAACTAGTTTTCTAACATCTTCTATCTCCTAGGTACTAAGTTGTGGCCCATTTTTTAACAGCAGCAAGCGTCTTCAAACATGCAGTTTGTTTCTTCGAACATGCAGCTTCCATTGAATGATTTCCTTAGAATCCATTCCCAGGACTGGAATCCGTGGTGTGGTGGGAATCAACAATTTAGAACGGAGTACAAGATCCAAAGACCATTCCTGGAGTGACATGAAACATGAATATTGTAACCCTCCATCAATTCATACTCTTGGAGCCTGAGGAATGAGACTCACGGTTAGTTTTATGGATCAATTTAAGATTGGGTCATTGAAGAAGTTGGACAAGTAAGGATTCTGAGCTTCCTCCAGAATCATGATCTTTTGTATCGGGAAGGACACTGTAGGTACTTAATGTCTTCCACTTTTGATGTATAATAAAGATATAGCACTTAGCTCATTAACAGCCTGGCATAAGTGAATTGCATCATTAACACTCCTTGCCACATCACCCAGCATGTCTAGGTAATATCCAGAGGCGTCCCACTGAGTCCCAAGACCTTGGGAAAGGTGGAGCCACCTCCCCCAGCTCCCACACTACCCTCTCTCCAGCTGCTCTGCCAGTAGAAAATGGAAGGGGGATCTGGATGTAATGAAGACCATTAGCCAATCTCACTTCCTATTTAAAGCTGATGTGGTGACAGTGTGCTGAGGAACCACGGAAAAGCAGGAGGAGAACTCTGGTTGCTCTCCAGATGTGCAACATAAGGAGGTCATTCTGATTTCACTTCCATGAAGACATGAGTTGCTCAACAAATAGTTGTTGATTGAGTAAATGAATTGACGGCTTTTGCCTAGCCTCATAAACCCTCAGGCTCCCTGCTCCCCCAGGCTGCCTCGATGTGTTCTGTAGGGGGCGCTCTCACTGCAGCCTTCACTGCAGCAAACACCTGGGAAGCAGGCAGCTGCGTCTTCCTCCCTGGCAGTGCTGACCTTGGCTTTATATATCTCCTGGATCTGACCTCTTGGAAGCTGTCGACAATGCTCACTCTCAGCAGGTTTTCTGAGCCTGACAAAAGGCAGACGGATGGGCGCATCAAAGCACAAACTGTGCGCTGTTTATTAGCTGGTTGACCACTCTAGCAGCTACGGAGTCCCCCTTTCGTGAGGCACCACGGGAGCATCCCTCTGCCTGGAACCTGGAGCCCTGGTTCTCCCTCCTTGGCTGTCTTCTCTGCCTCTCTCCAGCCTGCTGGAGTTTTCCTCCCTGGCCGCCCAAGCAGCATCTCTCTGCAGGTTTTCAACGTCTCTTCTGAGACCTAGCTACCTACCCCAGCTGGGAAGGCAGCTTGTAAACTCAGAGCCAAGGTCATTCTTCCCTTCCTGGTTCTCTGCCTCCTCCCAGCCATAGGATTTCTTGGAGGCTCACGTGGGACACCTCAAGCCCCCACTCTTGTTTCACCACAGTCAGGAATCAGGTAAAGGCGGAGCTTTGGTCCCACCAATTGCAACAGCGGGAGGACCACGAGGAAGCCACCTGCGTTCCCCTTTCTGTTTCCCTCTGCGGGGCTTCTGAATCTGCGGTACACAGTGGAGAGGCGTGCTTCCTGTCCCAGCCCAGCTGTCATGAGCTAGCTGGAGAGGGCGGCCTCCATCCAGTTGGCTGAGGTTGGGGCCCAGACAGACACCTCCTAGTTCCCACGCTCAGGCAGCAGGCCTCAAGCAGAACAGGTTTCATAATCTCACCTCTGCCAGTGCTCTTTGCATAATGATCTGCCATTTGGTTCCCACATCACAATCATAGTATTTATCTATGCAAAACAGCACCTCATTAAAAAAAAAAAGAAAGAAGAAAGAAAGAAAGAAACACATCACCATTGGCCCAACCCCTCATTAGAGTATAATGCACAGGCACTGGGCACACCCAGGGTGGAACCAGCACCAGACTAGTCGGGTTTGGGGCTTCTGGGCGTCCTTGGTGCTCCGCATACTGGTCTGTCTCCACCCTCACCTCGTTCCCCGAGCAAGCTATGTTGCTCCCCAAATCTGTGCGGTGGGAGATGACAGAGAAACCCTGTGGGACGAAGAGATGGATCCACTGGGGGCTCCTCTCCTCCAAGGGCCCTGCTCCCCTGCCATGTTAGCTCTACTTAAACCCCTTCCTGGGGCGCCTGGGTGGCTCAGTCGGTTGAGCGTCCGACTTCGGCTCAGGTCACGATCTCACAGTCTGTGAGTTCGAGCCCCGCGTCGGGCTCTGGGCTGACGGCTCAGAGCCTGGAGCCTGCTTCGGATTCTGTCTCCCTCTCTCTCTGCCCCTCCCCACCTCATGCTCTGTCTCTCTCTGTCTCAGAAATAAACATTAAAATAATAATAATTAAAAAAACCCTTCCTTTTGTCTTCAGTCCAGTTTGTGCAATGATTTTGCTGACTCCTGACCTATGTCTACCTTTGTTTCTCATCGGAATGAAAGCTCCAGGTGAATAGGAACGTGTTTATTTTTTAGAGCCTAGCCCAGTGTGGGCACCTACAGACCCCTACTAACTATTTGTGGAATGCCCCGTGTGATTTCTGACTTCGTTATAATGAATTCCATGATTGTTTCTCGGCCAAACCACTTTTCCCATTCTCACTGGAGGTACACCCCCTTTCTGGTTCCTTAAACAATCTTTTCAATCCTTAATGCCCCAGGTCTTAGAAATAATAGTTTAAATTCCTTCATTTTCAACAATAATCTTGTGCCTTGGGGATTGGCTGAGTGATTTTAGTTTAGTGGGCAATATTCAAAATATACAAAAGGGAAATAAAGAAAAATATAACACCCATGTACTCAATACCACCACCAACACCAGCACCAACAAAAAACCCCAAACCAGAAAGCCTTACTTACAACCGAAGCCCCCAGACAATCTGATGCCATTCACCCCTCCCCCTTCCTCCCCCTCTGAGGAAGCATCTATATCCCAAATCTGGTGACCATCAGAATTTTTCACAGTCAATATATATCACGTTTGCCATCAGATAAAAGATTGACAGTATTTCTGGGGCTTCTGGGTGGCTCAGTCAGTCACGCATCTGACTCTTGATTTCAGCTCAGGTCATGATCTCGGGGTCCGTGAGATCAAGCCCCGTGCTTGGGATTCTGCCTCTCTCCTTCTCTCTGCCCTTCCTCACTTGTGCTCTCATTCTGTCTCTCAAAATAAATGAATAGACTTTAAAAAGAAAAAGAGTGTACACTTATGTAAAAAAGAAAAAAAAAAGATTAACACTATTTTCCTTCTGAAGGCATTTTCTCCTGCTACTTGGGTTCACGTGTGAATGTGGACGGGACAGAACACAGTATGTCCTGCAAACCGGGGTCACACCTGTGTTCCCAGCCTCACTCCACTCGTGTGCCACACGTGCTCTGTGCCCCAATTTCCCTATCTGTCAGACGGCGGTAATAATACCTGTCTCTTCCCTACTTCTCGGAGTGTGCAGATAAAAAACGATAGATGCAAAATGCTTGCAGCAAGGAAGAGAGGCACTAGATAACCCCAAGTGGGCAGGTAGGACACGCAGCCGGCATCCAGAGCAGACTGCTCACGATGGAGAAAGATGTGTTAAGTGCACCCACTTTCTGATGGAAAAGCACCTCATTAAAAAATGAGGTCCTCCCAATGCCAGGACCTTCCCACCACCCTATCAGCTCTATGAAAGCTCCATGGAAAGGTCTCCCATCGGTGCTTGTAGGATCCTACAGTTGTGTCGCTTCGGGCCACGGGGGACTCAACACAGTCAGTGATTTCTCACCCTCACTGTGCCTGGACCTTTCCCCTCTCCCTTCCTGCCTTTCTGTGGGCCAGGGCTGTGCGGCCTCCACAGCAAGCTCCTAAGGGATGGCGGGGACCAGGCCAGCCATGCACTGGAAGAGATGGGGAGACAGGAAGGTCCATGGGCAGCAGTCCCCAGCAGCAACAGGGACTGTGAGGTCCATGTGAAGGTACCAAGTACATTGACCACAGAGATCTACAAAGTGTGAGGCCCCCAAGGACCTGAGAGAGAGAGAGAGAGAGAGAGAGATGATTGAAAAACACAAAAAAAACCCAATAAGTTGACATCAAAATACAAGCATAAAAGGTAGATCCTTCCCATCTACGGCCATCTACCCACATTTGTGTCAGAAGGCTTCAAGCATGGGGACCACATAGGGTGAAACAGAGCGCAGTTTGTCTGGCTGGTCCACGAGGCTCCAGAAGGCTGGTGATGGGAGAGACAGGACAGTCAGCAGACAGAGGCCAGAGACTGAAGTTTGCCCAAGATGCCGGCCCCTGACTGAAACAATGGAGGCCTCTGAGGTGTGTGGCCGTGTGGTGGAAGAAAACGGCAAGCTTGGTAGGTAAAAGAGTTTACTAACACAGATGTTATCTCTGGCGGAGAGGCAGTTACTGTCATCGGAAAATATTCCCACATGTGCTAAGCACATTCGGCACTCAAGCAGGAAAGGTGATTCAGAAGGCTGGTGCTGTGGACAAAATCAAGTATGAGAGCAGCTCGTGGGTCCCCTCCTTGACTCTCCAGGATTGGCTGCGGGTTCCAGGCATCCATCCTGTGGCTGGTACCCAACTCAGCTCTCCAGGGAGACAGGGCTCCAAGAGAAATCCCAAAGAGGCGTGCTAGCTGCCGGGAGCACAGAGGTCTGGAACTCCAATGTGGGATGTCAGGAGTGGCGGGTGAGGATTGAGAGGGTTGGGATGTAAGGTAAGGCCACGGTCGGGAGCCTCTCCAGGGGAAAAGAAAGATTCCTGGGCTGGCGGTGGCTGAGAGAGCTGACTTCTAGATCTAGCCCAGCCCAGCTGCTTCCCATCTGGGTGACTGTGGGCAAGTCATTTCATCTCTCTGTGCCTGTTTCCTCATATGGAACACAAGGGGATTGCACTGGATTGCCTCTAGGGTTCCCATTGCATTAACATCCTAAGGCCGGTATCATGGGACAAGGAAGAGACTGACACTGGAATATCTCTAAATGGAATGCTCAGGGCCACCTGAACAGAATACAGTGGAGAATTAGAACCTCTACTTGAGGACTCTGAGAACAAGCCGGAAAAGCCGTCCTACCACCGGCAAGCCCCGCCTCCCACAGCCACACAACATCCTGATCTCATGGCCCTGATTGATGGTCAGAGTATGAGCCAATGGGCTCAAAGCTGAGCAACCCAATTCCGGATCAAGTGCTTCTGCCTGCTGTGTGACTTCAGGCAAGATAGTTCTCTTTTGGCCATGCCTGTTTCCTCATCTATAACAATCTCTGCCCTGCCACATGAGGAAGCTGTGAGAATTCACTGAGTAACGCCCTAAAGCACTTAGCTTGCGAGGGGGGAAGAGTCCCACATAAATAGGAGATGACGATGATTGTTGTGACAGCTGCTGGGCTCCCTTACCTTGTCCCCAGCCCTTCATTTGCTGCTGACGGAAACTAACCTGTTGTGAGTCACCACTGTCTTGTTCTCAAGGTCGTTCACAGAATTTCCCCTGAGCATCATGTTCATGGCTAGCCCCATGGCCAAGGGACAAGACCTGGAAGAACAAGGCTGAGAAAACATGATGCCACAAATTCCCTGGCACCTGATTCCACTTTGCTATTTACCCACTAGACTCAACGTTTCATAAAGGCGGGGACCTCTGGGCCACCATGTTGCCCTAGTACAGGGGGCACCATTTGCTAGTTTTTAGATGGCACTCAATAAACCTTGGTTCAACAAGTGAATGGCACAAACTGCTCAGCTGATATTTGAGTGAAAGGAAGGAAGTTAACATTTTTTAATGTCCACCCTGTGCCAAGAACATTTATATATATATATATATATATATATATATATATATTATTTATATATATATATATTTCATTTATATATATATATTTCATTTATATATATATATATATTTTTTTTTTTCACTTAGTCCTCTCAGCAGCCATATAGAAACAAAATGATTCTCCCATTTTATGGTTGGGCTAACTGAGGCTCAAGCATTAAGTAGCTTGCCAAGGTCTCACATTACAGAAGGGATAGATGTAGAATTTGAAGCCCCAGGACTGTCTAGCTGGGTTCCAGTCACAGTGCCTTGCATATGGGTATGGGAGGTAGGTAACCTCTCTGAACCAAGATAAACTGAGACACCTTCTTCAACAGGTATTTCCACTGGACCAGCCAAGCAAACAAATACATTTGGCCCAGACAGGCTTGGGCTGCCCTCAATGATATAGGATTTGACTTGGTCTGTCATGGACCAGTAGGGCAACAGCGTGGGAAAGGTGCTGCCTGTGAGCATTAACAAGGCTCCTGCCCCAAGGTTGCCTGCTGCTCGTTAAAAAAGAGCCCAAGTTTCAGGAGGTCTTCAACCATCTCAGGGGACCCAGTTGACCTTGAGCTGTCCCTCCTCCCCTTTTTCTCTGCCTATTTTTACTCCTACCTTCCCATCACATACATACACCCCAAATATCTGCTACAAAGTATCCCCCCAAACACACACACACACCATGTCTATTCTCCTTTCCCAGTAGAACTCCTTGGCTCCTGGAAGACCGGTGACCCTGACAAGCAAAACTGTAGACACTATGAACTCCATCAAGAATACCCAGGAACACAGGGTGTTTCTTTGCCCCAACATCACTAAAACCCAAGAGGTGAGTTAGTAACCTTTATTTTCCACTCCCTGGGGGGACATTTTCCTAGGGTGTACCACACTGGCCTCCCTCCCCATCCCAGTGGGTTGACCCACATTCAGCCCCACCATTCCTAAGCTTTGTTGACCTTCGTTAGTCCTTTGATATAGGAACAATAATCTCTGGTCTGGTATCACAAGGAACTTGGCTTTTAAAAACCTACAATGGGCTGTTTGAGTGAGCAGCCTTTAAAAACAGCTCATGAGGAGAGGTACACATTTACTCAGGCCTGTGGCGCTTGTAAAGGGATTATTGGCAGTTGAGAGGCACTCCAGCTGAATGTCTCTCCCAAGGTCCGGTGACTCCCCCCTCACCTGGGGCCCCATAACTGCCAGGTGCCCTGTCAGTCGGCCAACTGCTCAAGGCTTCCCTGACTGTAGGGTGCTGAGACTGTGTGAGCTCATCGAATTCCTCTTGTTCTTTCCAGAGATCCACTTCAGGCAGCTCTTCCAACCCCCAAGAGATGGGGGTGTCTTTATGAGAAAAATTTCTCTAGAGCTTTGCTCCCTCAGACGAGACATACAGAGCAACTTCACTACTCAGGGCATGGAGGACCCAGACTTGTTTTTACCCTTGTGAGGCTACATCTCAGCTCTGCCGATTCCCACTGTATTCATTTGCTAGGGCTGCCATAATAAAATCTCACAGAATTAAACATATTTACATATTTACTCTGGCCTGTGGCACTTGTAAAGAAATTATTGGCTGTTGACAATAATCTGAGTGGCACAAACAACAGAAATTCATTTTCTCACAGTTCTGAGGGCTAAAAGTCCAAGATGAAGGTACGAGTAGCTTTGTCTCTTCTGAGCACTCTCTCCTTGGCTTGCAAATGGCCGTCTTTTCGCTGTGTCCTCACATGGCCTTTTCTCTGTGCATGTTCCTCACCCCCACCCCCTGGGTCTGTATGTCCAAATTTCCTTTTCCTATAAAGATACCAGTCAGATTGGATTAGGGCCCTCCCTAATGGCCTCGTTTTAACTTAATTACCTCTTTAAAGGCCCTATCTCCAAATAGAGACACATTCCAATGAACGGAGAGATTAGGACTTCGACATACAAATTTTGGGTATAATTCAGCCCTCAATATCTGCCTTAGCCAAATCATGTTCCCATTCTGTGTCTTCATTTTCCTCACCTTGAACCCATTTCCAGGCCAGCGGCCTTTCTGAGGAAGACAGATCTTCCTTCAGGAAGATCTGTATAATGAATGTCAAGAACAGAGTGGAAAGGAGTAAAAAACCCCTTGTGAGGTGTCCTTGAAAAGCCAGCAGCATCTGATGCCCAGCTAGGAACCATTCTCTCTTTGGAATGTCTCCTGACTTCCAAAGGTGTTGTTTATAGATTTTGATTCAGACACTTCCTGGTGAACTCAGCCCTCTGTCAGTTAAATAAAGGAGACACATTTCTGTCTCCATAAAATATCTGATGCTGGCATTTAAAAAAAAATTGTAATGTTTATTTATTCTTTGAGAGAGAGAGAGGGAGAGAGCAGGGCAGGGGCAGAGAGAAAGGGAAACACGGAATCCAAAGCAGGCTCCAGGCTCTGAACTGTCAGCACAGAGCCCGACACAGGGCTTGACCTCACAAACCGCAAGATCATGACCTGAGCAGAAGTTGGACACTTAACTGACTAAGCCACCCAGATGCCCCTGATGCTGGTTTTTTGTTTGTTTTTTTAAATATTTTCTAGGCCTCACGGGTAAAGAATTGAGTTAATCGTGCTATTCTACTCAGGGCATCACCATGCCCACTTGTTCTCCTCACCCCAAAGGTCACTACACTAATGTGTTTCTAGATGACCTTTGTTATATATATCTCCTTATAAAATATATGGTATTGTTTTGTGGGAAGTTGTGTTTTTAATTTTTGAATGCTATGCTCTAAATAGCAATTGTTTGGGGCGCCTGTGTGGCTCAGTCAGTTAAGCGCCCGACTTCGGCCTAGGTCATGATATTGTGATTCGTGAGTTTGAGCCCTGTGTCGGGCTCTGTGCTGACAGCTCAGAGCCTGGAACCTGCCTCAGATTCTGTGTCTCCTCTCTCTCTGCCCCTCCCCTGCTCGTGCTCTCTCTGCCTCTCAAAAATAAATAAGTGTTAAAAAAAAAAAATTAAATAGCAATTGGTTGCCTGCTTTTTTTTTTCCAGCTATAATAAAATTGTCATATTATGGTATGTGCCTGTAGTTCCCTCTTTCTAAGAGCTAGGAGTAGTCCATCGTGTTTGCCCTCTACAGTTAACTTGCTCATTCCCTCGGTGATGGATCACTAACCTGCCACAAGCAAGGCTGAGGCGAATACCCTGATGGCCTGTACCAGAAATGATGCAAGTGAGAATCGCAGGAGGGGGTTCTGGGTGCCAGGTAGACGCAACTTCACTACACCGAGCCCTTCCAGATTGCCGTCTGAGATGACTGGACCAAACAGAGCTATTTAATTAGGGGCTTAGTATGGTGCCATTACTAATCTCACCAGCTATTAGCAAAAGGATTCTATACTGGTACATCAGGGTTTAACCCAGCTCTGCCACAGGCTGGCCATGGGATCTCATACAAGCCACATCTCGTGTCTCGGTCTCAGGATCTTCTGCCAAACGAGTGTTCCGGACAAAGTCAGCTCCCAGGCCATTGCTAGCCCTTCAGAGAATGCACCTGAGGCGAGGGGTGGGGGGGGGTGGGGGGGTGGGGGGGGTGGGAGGCAGAGGCAGGGAGGAGAAACAGCTATGGACAACCCACCTCCTGGCCTTGGAAACCTTTGCAAGTAACTGAAGAAGACTGTTTCCTCACCTTTCATTTGGAAATACATATGTAATAGGACTTCTTTGACAATTAAATAAAATGCTATAATACAGAAAGCACTTGGCACTTGGGGAAGATGCTCAAGCCAATCAGTTCTCGTCACTTTCCTTCACCCACATTTCTTTCCCTGTTGTTGTTTTCAGTTGAAGAATTCATCTTTACTGCTCTATCTCTTTGAAAAAAAAAAAAACTTTTTTAATGTTTATTTTTGAGAAAGAGAGAGACCGACAGAGCGTGCGCATGAGCAGGGGAGGCAGACAGGGTATTCAAAGCAGGCTCTGTGCCGACAGCAGAGAGCCCGACTCGGGGCTCGAACTCATGAACCGTGAGATCATGCCCTGAGCTGCAGTTGGACGCTTCACCCACTGAGCCCCCCAGACCCCCTCTTAAACTTTCTGTAAATGAAATCATGGCGTATATGCCCTTTGGGGTCTGGTTTCTTCATTCAGAAAAACGTGGCCTCAGTTGTCTCTACCGCTTGTTCTCTTTGATTTCCGTGTTGTATTCTGCCGCGTGGCTGCGCAGCGATCCATTTATCCATCCTCTTACCGCTGGACGCTCGGTTCCCATTTGGGAATATCAGGACTAGAAGTGTAAAAACGACCTGGTATTTTTCTTCTGGAAGACATACGAACTCCTTTCTCTTGGGTATGTACCTAGGAGTGGGATTGCTGGATCACAGGCATGTTTGCATTACTAGATGCCGCTCAGAAGGGTCCCAGACTGGTTGTGCCAATTTGCACCCCCACCGGCAGTGCATGAGAATTTCCGAGATGCTCCCCAGCACTTGAATCTCTCTCTCTCTCTCTCTTTTTTTTTTTAAGTTTTAGCCATTCTGATAGATGTGTGATGGTATCCCAGAGTCTCTTTCATTCATATTCCTCTGGTGACTATGTTGAACGCCTTTGTTCGTTGCCTTTAGTCTGAAATTTAGCTAAAGGTACCTAAGAGCTAATACTGCTCCTTGCTGAGGGCAGGAAGAGCTGAGGATTGGGTCTCTCAGGGGGTTCCACCAAGGGTGAGGTCTTCAGATCTCAGATCCTTGACATGCCACTAATTGAAGTGAACACTGATATAAGATCAGTTAGTACGAGTTTATTCATTTTTTGAAGTATCAGAGTTTACTTCTAACCCCTAGAACTCTCCTTGCAACATATCCCTAACTCAAGAGCGAGAGAAAGGGTGTTCGTAAAGTAACTGTAAGAAGAAGAAAAAAGAATCAGCCAAACTTCAAGGCAAAGATTTAACTATGTTTGAACAGAGGAACATGCAACTTGAAATTAAAATCAGACAGTTATAATCTAGTATTTAATGGTTGTTTAGGCTAATGTTTCTCTTTGTGTTGTTGTTTTTAAATAAAGGTTTTTATTCTTTATGATAGCTCAAGGAAAGGAGCACTTGAAAGAGAGTCCGTTAGTTTTCAAGGAAAGTTCATTCTGTCCTCAAGTTACATAACAGTTTCTGAAGATTCCTGAAGATATCTGTATTATACAGAGTCCATGAGAAGGATATGGAATTGTGAGGGCTTGGGAGCAACCACCAAGGTCATAGGTCTAAGGAGCAATCAGGCTCCAGACCACTTCTGCTGCACCCACCATCTAACATTGGGTAAGATATCCTTTGGGTGGAGGTATTTCAGAGACTGGGTAGGAGCAAGATATGGAGTTCCCAACTTCTTCATGCTATAACCAGCTGTAACCAGCACCTTCCTACCCAGCAGTGAACTCCCAACTCCTCTGTCCAACAAATAACACTGATGTGTTTATGTCTTATTAAGCCATGGGGCAAAGGAGTAAGCCCCATGTTAAAGTAAACAGAGCAAAAATCATCCTACAACCTTTATCAAATACTAAAACAATTTTGAATGTGGAAAATTTCTTCTTAATAGGGAAATGGAAAATTACAGATATAGAACCATATAATCTTAGAGCTGGAAGGAACGTTGGAGGTCATCGGCTGAACCTCACTTACTTCTGGAATTCACATTACAACACCCCTGCTGTCCTCTGCCTGCAGGGTCCTGAGACGGGGTCCTTTCTCTGCACCTTCAAGGAAGCTTTCCACTCATTGCTGCGTGATTGTTAGACAATTGTTCTTATATTGAACCAAAATACTCCTTCCAGAAACTTCCACCCTTCGGTCAGAGTTTAAATAAGTCTATTTCCTCTTCTCTGTGGCAGCCTTTTGAGTATTTTAAAGCTATAAGCCTGATCCCTTTTGAGAGTTTTCCCCTCCGGGCCAAGCATCCTCAGTTTCTCCAAATGATGCATTCTAAAACGTAGCCATAGATAGGCATCAAATTCACTGGAGTGGGGGTCTCCCTAATGCTTCTTTCTCTCATCTTAAAAACCAGATCTATGTCAGCAGTTGGGGCAAGGAATCCATTCTCGGGTACTCACCCAAAGGTACAAGGAGCAAATCTGAGAGCTGTAAGGCACATGCTTTGGTAGGATTTCTTTCTTTCTTTTTTTTTTTTAAGTAAGTTTTCAGCAAGTTGGGGTATTTTTAGGAAATAAGTGTGACCCTGCTGACCCCATTCTGGAACAAGCCCAAGAAGTTTTCCCGGGGGCAAGGCGGAGGGGTGGTGGTGGTGTTCGTGCTAGTTTAGTCTCAAGCTCACTATCCTCCAGACATCAATGAGGATACCAGAGTAGCTCTTTCAGGAAACTACTGGGGCTGGAATTCCCTTAGTCCTTTGTTTCCTCCACCTGAGCAAAGTGACCCAGAGCAGCGCAGGTGAAGAAGAGGATGTAGATACTTCGGAGCAAGAGTTGGGCACAAAAACCCATGTTTGACTAGCTGCTTCACCGTCCCATCCCCCACAACCTGGGTCCCCGTCGCTAGTATGTTTGTGAGCATGTGTACAAGTGTGTTAGAGACACATATACATTCACAAGGGCACATACACATGTCCTCGAGGCCTTTCCTACCAGCACCCGCTTCCCTTGGATTCAACTATCCATCAGGGACAAGAAATACAAACCAGGTCTTTACAAGAAGAATCCTGGCCTCTCCTTGGAAGCTGAAGGATTTTATGGTACAGGCAATTTTGCCAGCCAGGAAAACAAGACAAAGGTCTTATTTGGTTTATCAAGCCCAGGTTACACCCATTGTTCAGTGGGCCAAGCAGCGTTAATCAGTACCCAGACCTTTGAATAGAATCTTTACCAAATAAATCTGTGTAGATATTCTTGCTACATAACGATAAAAGTGCTATTCACTAATATTTTAGGCAATAATCTTTCCTTGCCTATAAAATGGGAAGTAATGCCTGCCACGGAGGTATAAAGGCAGGGAAATCCAAAACTTATGATAAAATCCATTGCCAAAATAGTGCTAAATGGGGTTTTCTGGAAAGAAGGCATTGTGATTAAAAGTCCTAGGAGAACCCTCTCTCCCCAGTTGCTTTTTACATGCCCGTACAAAGACACAGGGGAAAACCGCATGGTTTTGAAAGCAAAGTACCCCATACAAAAACAATCGTATGTCAAAATTCAAGGATGCAAAAGAATTCGAATTACAACACCAAAAGGAATAGTTATGAAATACCAATGATGGTTGATAAATGCTCACCCTATTCACTGGAACACATAAACAAACCTTTGGCCAGAAGCATGGACATTAACAGGTCACCATTAGGGTGATAAAGGTGCCGAACACATCTCTGACACAGGGGAAGTTAATTAGAGAACCGGGTGTCTCCCCTTTGATAAATGCTGCTCTCTGAGAAGCCTAGCTTGACAGGGAGCTGGAAATAATCAACCAGGGTTTTGGAAAGGGCTCTCCTGGATCCTCTTGGGTTCTTGTGCAGCCCATTCTACGGGCCTCCCATCTTCCCTCCTGGTTGTCAAAACAAGTCTGTGGGAGAGGCATTCTCAGGAATGTGTGATGCTTTGTTTAATATGGAAAATGATCCTCCTGAGGCCCGGGAAGAAACGAAGAGGCAGATTTCCTCTGCAACCTTCACAATACAAACTCCAAGGGAAGGGGGGCAGTTTAACAGGGTGCATAAGAAAGATGTCTGATTTGTGGCTCCTTCAGAAAGTGAGTGCCCCTGAGTTTAATTGTAGGCATCCGAAGGGTTAAGTCGACTTGGTGGACTGTGATTCCTGAGAAAGCTGTTCTCTCTCATTCTCTTCTTTTAAGGATCTTATTAAGATGAGAACTGTTTACCCACAGCTTAGAGAAGGATGGTGGGAGGAAAGTACTCTGCTTTTCTGATGCATGGAGTTACTACCCTCGGCAGGGGTGACGGAATTTTTAAAGGATTAGGATACAATGAAACACATGGCACCTAACCAGGCTTTTCATTCTGAATCTCAGCCTCCAGACTGCTTGTTAAGACCTGAAGTTCTGAATCTCCATTTCCTCACCTGTAAAATGGGGCGAGAACTGACCTCGGAATTGTTGCAAGGATTAAATTAGTGAAATGGATTCAAATGTCATCTCAGCACCTGGTACATGGCCTCCAGGAAACAGTAGCTATTATTAGAATTGACTTTTCATTGCTGATTCATTCTTGAGCTCTATACATTTTGTGCAGAAGAATCATTAATGGAAATCAATAATTGTGTAGGTAGGCGATGACCTAAGATTCCAGAGTGCAGAGAAATCATTTAGTAACAAAGATCCAACTAGTACATTTCTGCTATGTACTCGTACAAGGGCCTGGGTTTTCAGCCAGGCAGACCTGAGCTCCCGTCCTAGCACCACAACCGTTTTGCTGGGTAACTATGGAAAATTACTCAGAAAATAATATGTAAAGTTTATAAAGCATTTACATGTTTTGATAATTTTATAATGCCATGTTTTCTTTTTATAGTCAATGGCACTTTAATAGCAAGATCTTGCATTTTTAAAAAATGAAAAACTTAAGCACTCTTTCAAGTTTTTTCTCTTATTTTTAAATTAGAGAACTAGAGGGGCACCTGGCTGGCTCTGTTGATGGAGCGTGTGACTCTTGATCTCAGGGTTATGAGTTCAAGCCCTACACTGGGTGTAGAGATTGCTTAAAAATAAAATCCTTAAAAAAAATTAGAGAGCTATGTTGCATAGTTTGGAAAGCAGAAGAGAGAGAAGAATCATAATTTAACCTTCCTAACACAGTCACCATCTCCATTGTATTGTTATCAGGTTCACACACACACACACACACAATATACACACATATAACACACACACACACACAGCAGAAAAAGGCAAAATATATAGACTTCAAGGATTCTATCAAATGGACCCAGGCTTCCTTAATGGCCCTTGTCAACCTTATATGTGCTCAAGAAATATTGGCTTTTGGCTAATGTGGGCATTATCAGGAAAGAAACTGGGAAACCGAGGAGACTCTTGAATCTTACCTTGCTGATATTTAATCCCCCTGGGTCTTCCCATCTGGATTCGTGGTGCTATTAAATGTTATCTATTCTGAAGTTCTACCAAAGACCTGAGGAAAGGTGATCCCCCCAAAATGGGAGGAATACATAAGCTGGCCGTGGAAAAACATCTGATGCGCCTAGCCCTTCCCCGTTTGGAAAACCAAATGTGAACGTGGACCCCTATAGAATTAAAGAGAAAATAAACTCCACGGAAACACAGTATTTTCTGAAATATCTGGGAAGGGGACAGTCAATGAAGAATAGCGAAGACAAGTCACAACGCTGCTTCGCACAGAAGATAACAAACCTGGAAACTCTGCCATGATACATGCTACACACTGACAGGAAATAAAAATAAATCCCAAGAGGTTCAGGTGTAGAAGGCAGGAGGGTGGTGTCATCAGATAAAACGCAGGACACCTAGTTAAATTTTAATTTCAGAAAAACAGCAAACCATTCTTTAGTGTAAGTATATCCCATGCAGTCTTTGGGACATACTTACACTAGAAATGTATTTGCTGTTTATCTGAAATTAGAACTTAACTGTGTGTCCTGTATTTCAATTTGCAAAATCCAGCACTCCTACTTGAGAAGGGGAAGCTAGGCAGCAGGGGGAAAAGGCAGAGGTTCCGAGCAATAAAATTAAGTAAAGTGATAGCAAAATGTGAAAGATTAAAAAAAAAATTTAAAAGTTTGGGTCTCATTTATGAATAACAGAGTCATCAACGTTTATTAGAAAAAACCATGAAGGGTTTCCTAATTGAGCCTCCAAAATTTAGAATGTTTCCTGTCACAGAGGGCAACGGTGTCTCCCTATCAGGGTCTCCCCGGTGTCGCTCATGCAACAAAACCTGGGCCATGCAGATGGGGATTGAGGTCAGGATTAGAAGGCTGATATTTTTCATGTTCCTCCCGCCAGGCTCTGCCCTGTCAGAGGCCACCCCATTTCTGAGAGAGCCTGTGCAGCCCGGTCCCCACTCCTCCGCAGTTCACGAGATCCTACTAAGCATCGGGCACCAGGTAAACATGAGCACTACCAGGTCCCCAGGGAAAGGGCTAGAGCTATGTAGTTGTTGAATGAATACCTGAATCAACCCTTTCTCTTCAAAGACCTGCCCCCCCTTCCCCGCCCCATTCCTTCACCATCTCCGTTTCCCTTGTAAAAACTCCTCAGCTTCCCTCCACCTTGTGCTCTAATAAATACCTGCACCTTGCCCCAGATGAATTGATAAATATCGGGCCACATGGACAGGATGAAATTTTGCTCAGGGGCCCTCCTGAACCTGCATGCTCTTCATAGGCAGCGGACACGTCACCACTTGTCTTTAAGTGCTTCTGATCTGCCTTTACTTCTGTCACTTGGGGAGCAAGGTTTCCCCCCCAGTAGTTGTGCATGAGAAACCCTCTTTAAAAAGTAATCCTGTACAGATGGGTGAGTAGGGAATATGACCAGCATACAGCCTGACTCGGGCAGATGTAAGTTTAGGCATCTGATAAGTATTTAGTTCTGTCCAGGAAGTAGCTGGCCCATGAAATCAGATATGGAGAGGAAGTTTGTCCCTGGGAGGGGCCCCTCATGATGGAGCCACGGACCAGGGGAGACCGGAATGCTCGCTAAGCTGGGGGGCTGTGTGAATGCACGTGGGCCCAGGGAGCCTCGGCCAGAATTCATTTTCCTCTACCTCCACTCGGGTGTCACTGTGAGTCCAGCCAAAGCTTGCTGAATTACTCTGTCCATTTTAAAGAGCGGGGTGTCCCGGGATTGTTCGTGACTCAGTGGTTCCTAATGTCTTCCTTCTCCCATTATAAATGTATCAGCTTATTGAATGAGACACATCAGTTAGCACATTGATGTTGGAAGATTTCCACTGACAGCCATGACCACAGACACAGGACAGTGAGATTACAAAACCCTTTTACTCACAGGCACTTCAAAAATCTCATTCGTTTTCTGTTCCCCTTGATGCCTTGTTTGTGACAGGTACTTAGCAAATATTCGTTGAACAACTAAATGAAGAAGTGAATGAGTGAATGACGGACGTTAAAATCTTCCTAGATGCATGAAGATTGGAACTCGAGACCAGGCCTCATGCCACTGTGGGAAAAGCCCGAGAGCAGTCCTAGCTTTACCACATACTAGTCTTGTGATTAGGTCAAGTCACTTAAACTCCATGACCTTTAGCTTCTGAGGCTATAAACAGAAATAATCTGCTGCCTTAATGGGTGGTTTTGAAAATCAAGTGAGACTTCATATCTGAAAGTGGCTGTTAGATGGATCTAAGATTATCAGATAGGATTCAAAACCAGGTTCTCTCTACCTTCAGCTATGGGATCTTGCTCAAGTTAATTAACCTACTCAGGCCTCAGTTTTCCCATCTACAAAATGGGAATCATAACCACACCGACTTCATTGAACTGTCACTACACTTAAATGAGATTGTATATACATGCATGATTACACATACATGGTCAGCTCACGCCAGCTTCTCTTCTTTGGGTTCCCATTCTCTGTGTATTTTCTAAATGAGTTGTTATTATTATGCATTGCCTAGACTTTCTCTCTGCCAATCCACCAGTTGGCAAGTAAATTAATTAGGTGATAAGCGATTCCTTTTATTATTATTATTATTATTATTCTGATGATGATGACTAAAGCAGGTGGCTGGTCTTGACTGGCCACAGGTCATGCACACAAAGCAGCTGCAGTGGTATCCCAGGATTGTTTCCTTATCGAGGACCTGCCACCCAGGTGTTTCCTCATCTCAAGACCCACCCTCTAGGTTTCCTCAAATTGTGTCTTCCAGATGAGACCCACCCACCGGAGTTGAGTTTGGAGGGAACTGACCCTGGTGTGCGTGAGGAAGTACTTCACTGATCACGGCCCCGGCCACTCTTTCAGGAAAACTCGCCCCTGACTCTTCCTCCCGCCCAAATCCTCAGGCAAAAGCAGAGGAATGTGGCGAGCCTTCCACGAGAAACAGCCATTAACCTAGTTTTCAATGTCTCTAAGACCTGCCTGGCTACACCAGATAGGAGTCTGGGAGGGGTTTTTTTTTTTGTTTGTTTTTCATTTAAAAAACAAAAGTCAGGGGCGCCTGGGTGGCGCAGTCGGTTAAGCGTCCGACTTCAGCCAGGTCACGATCTCGCGGTCCGTGAGTTCGAGCCCCGCATCAGGCTCTGGGCTGATGGCTCGGAGCCTGGAGCCTGTTTCCGATTCTGTGTCTCCCTCTCTCTCTGCCCCTCCCCCGTTCATGCTCTGTCTCTCTCTGTCCCAAAAATAAATAAAAAACGTTGAAAAAAAAATAAAAAACAAAAAACAAAAGTCATTTTGAGACTCCCGAACAGTGTGCTGATTTATACCATTTATCTCTCTTCTTAAGCCACCGTATCAACTTATTGACCCTGCTTGTTCTATCTGGTGGGCACCACACTTGTAAAGGTATCATAAAAGGTGCTTTCTGTCAATGTCAGGTTTCAAGCCCTCCCAATCTAAAACCCCAGAGAAGGTTACACCAAGAGTCCCACATACCTCTGTGCTAGTGACGACACCCTGGGACCTCTAATCCCAAAACCCTGGGTCAAGGTCTCCTGTCCCTTATCACTTGTTTTCACTGAGGCTAAACGCATCTGTTTGGTATGTGGACAGATTTTTTAACTCCTTTCACAAAGGAGTGTGAAAGGAGTCTCTAGTGCTTGAGACAAAGTCAGCCCAGGTTCTGCCCTTTCTCATTATTTCAGCAACTCTCTTGCTTGATATTAAAAATAGCTTTGTCTACTCCATCGAGATCAGACTCAGGAGACAGGCGCCTGCTACTCTAATCTCAGCTTCACAAATAGCTCTCTATGGGCTCAAGCATCTATCAGCACTTCTAGGAGTCTCTGGTTATACAACAGGGCCAGGCCTTGGTACCTATAAAGGTAGGCTCTATTTGACTCTCCTGAGCCGTCCAGGAAGTCAACGTGAGGCCTACGCAGCCTTGTTCCCACCATGGACCGCCAACTGTGGCTTGAAACTGGGAAGCAGTTAAGAGCATCCCCCACACTTAAGGTACCCTGCATTTCCCAGGCCAGAACCTACAAAAGCTTCCCTCAAACAACGCTGGTAAACAGACTGCCCATCCCCCCCCTTCACTTCCCCCATGCTGCCCCCCAACCCCCACCCCCAAGCCCATCTTGTACTCTGTGAAACACCATAGACCCTGTGGTTGCCAAGGGAACCAAGCCTTTTATTCCATCCCAGTGACTGGCTGGTTGGGGCTGAGGAGTGGGGTAACAACTGGTGCCCAGGCCTTTGGAAGCCCCCCAACGGACCCCCCTTTTCTCAAAGGGGGAGTGGTGGGCTTCACCCCCAGTGCCTTTTCACCCAACCCCAGCTGGGTGGGACAGAGCCCTTGGGCTCTCAGGAGCTTCCTGGCTGCGAGCTCAGGGAGATCAGTGCTCCCCAGGCCCTCCTCTGGCCCTGGCCCTTTCCAGAGGACAATAGCCTCCATGCAAGGGAAAATTCCATCGCCCAGGGTTCAAGTCTCCAAGGAGTTGCTGGGGCCTCTGTTTAGCCTGGAGTGGGCTCTGAGGAGCCGATGCAGCTGCCTGGCTTGTTTTCCCCCTTGCTGTGTTTTATTTTTAACCCCTGAGCTGCCAAAGATTGTTTTTCCCCAGTCAGTGCCTGGGAACAGAGAGAGGAAAGAAATAAGGCTTTGTTCCCTTTGGGGAACTAATTGGGAGAGACAGGCGTTAGGGCCAGCTCAGCCCCATTAGGGTGTGAGGCTCCCACCCCTGCACACACATCATCCCCCGGCCCACACCCAGGAGGCTGGGAGAGGGGGTGCTGCAACCGAGGCCCAGGGGCTAGGGCAGAAGCAAGCACAACTTCAAGGCCATGAAAGCAGCCATGTTTTCGAACTCAGAAGACACACAGGATAGAGGGATGTTGGGAACTGGAAATGTCTACTCTTTCCCAGTTCAAACCCCTAGACCAACCCTCACTTTTTCCCCCTGCTCTTTCCGTCCAGATATGCATAAGGAACTCCCTAAGGAAAGAGAGGGACCTCGGATAAAGTGGGGGAAAAAAAAAGGAAAACCAGGACATAATGCTTTTAAACACTAGGTTAATAAATGGGAACCACCTAGCAATCCCGCTTTTAAGTTTATCAAAACTTCTTTTCACTCAGGAATTTAGTTCCATTGCAAATCAGCTCAAAATCAATAAAAAGTTATTAGCCTATTGTCATTTTGTTTTAAAATCGAATGGATCCCAAGGAGGGATCTGTGAAAGAATTTAAGGATTACTTTGATCCCATTTAGAAACAGAGCACATTTTTTTTCTTTTTTTGGAGGGGGTGTCATAATTATCTTTTATTTGCTGAGTGCCAGCTTTGTGCCATGTGTGGGTTGTTTTTTTTTTTTCTTCCAGTTGTATTGAGGTATAATTGACATCAGAGCAAATTTCAATGTTTTTTATTTATTTATTTTTTTTTTGGGACAGAGAGAGACAGAGCATGAACGGGGGAGGGGCAGAGAGAGAGGGAGACACAGAATCAGAAACAGGCTCCAGGCTCCGAGCCAGACATCAGAGCAAATTTCTAAGAAAGCATCAACCCCCCTCCACTTCCAGCAAGTGCATCCAGGTGCATTCAGGTAAGGACAGTTCATCTATCCCCCAAGAGTGGTTGAGAAAAGAGGAGGCCAGGCCTCAGTGTGGGCTAGACGCCGTGCACGGTCTGCAAAGAGTGTCTCTGTCCCAGGGCACACGGGCTCCACTCCCTGACACAGCGCCCCCGACCCCAGAGTGTTGGCAGTGGGGCAAGAGGACGATGTGGGCTGACAGAGCCGAAAGGTTCGTGCTGACGCTGGAAGAATGCCGATTGGGACCTAAGACACAGGCAATAGAAAAAACCATTTTCTTACAACGTCAGGCTTGTGAACTTCACACACGCAGCTGTGGTGCTGGCTCTCCCACCAGTGAATCTTGCTGACTCAGCGTCCCGCACTGCAGCCAACCAACCCTTCCTCTTGTGGAGCAAGACTACGTTTTCAGGAAGCTATTAGGCAGGATGAGGCAACTTACAGCGCAGGAAAAGAGTCTGGTGCCCTCACGGCGCTGGGGTTTGAACCATCCCGCGGGAATTTCCCAGCATACAGACAAAGGCCTTGGGAGTGAGCACAGAGATGGGAGGGTGAGTCAAGCTGGGACTCTGCACCCGGAAGCCTGGCCGAGACTCCCCTCACATCATCCCACACTCCCTGTGTCTGGTCCCGGTACACGGAGCCCCAAGATCCTGCGCCTCGATCTGTATTCTCCTTAACACTATGGATGGCCAAACCAGGATCGCCCCAGGGCCCGCTACACCAGTCACTCAACGTCTTTGAGCAGTGGGCACTCCCAAACCAGGCCATCTCAGACCGGGGCTCCCCGCCACACACCCTGTCTGGAGAGACCCTAGCCCCCATCAGTACCGACTATGCGCTTGGACCATCTGTATTTTTGTTTTCAGCTTTTCTTAAGCCAAACTATGGGCCATTGAGGGACTAGGCAGGGAGGAGAGGGCACCTCGATGTGGCCATTTTCACAACAAAGCCTCCGGTTGGTGCCACATTCTTGAACTGAATAGAAAGGCAGAAAGCTAACCGACCCATCAGAATGATAATAACTAACATTTACAGAGTGGTCACCCACCAAGAGTGTTCTGGAGGCTTTCTGTGTTTTAATTGATCTTCATCCCCTGATAACCCTTTAAGCGAAAGACTGTTGTTTTTCTATTGTGTGGATGAGGAAAGTGAAGCAAGGTGGTGAACCACATGGTCCCAAGTGGGGCAACTACTGTGTCCCCAAGGAAGCCCCATTAGGAAGCCTGCGCTGTTTGCCCAGAGTCTCTCCCGACAGCCCCGTGTCCTCGCTGTGGCTTCACCTGGCTTCTGTACTACAGGAAGAAAGATGCAGGGGGCTCCTCCAGAAGCTTAAGGAGGTGGGAGTGTAAGTTTAACTGGGCAAATGCGGCTGGAGAGGCAGGACACCCGGGTTCCCATCAGCCTTTATCCATGGTAAGTAACACTGCCAATTTTTCTGGCTCCTAAGCAGCTGCTCCTCCTGGGTCAGGCGCGAGGCCTCCCAGCGCCTCCCACCCCCCAGGTTCCTGCCCGGCCTCGGATTCTGTGAAGAACAGTGACAGGCAACATGTGTTGATGCGAGGATGGCCCCAGACAGCGCAAACCTGACAAATAACCACTCGCCCCACTCGTGAGCCTTATAGTGCACTTCTCAGTGTTTGGGGAACTATGTGTTCTTTTGAAATGTGTCTGTTTGGGTCATGAGTAGTGCCTTTTTCCAGTTAATGAAGAAGGTTTCATGGAAGAAGAAGATTTTCTTAGTCACATTTCCTGTTTCACAGTGACCTTTTGAAAGGAAACCCACAAATAAACCTGTGCCAAGGCCTGCTTACACGATCTACCCGCAGGTATAATAAAGACGATCTAAATAAAGACCACAGTGGGCCAAGCTTAACCTGAATCAATGGAAATAATAAGACACTGAGAAGATCTGATGGACTGAGATAGAGAGATGTTGGTGTTCCGTAAACTGCAAAAAAAAAAAAAACAAAAAAAAAAAAACAAAACCACAACAACATCTAAGAGACCTGCGTGATCATTCAACAGGGATCCAAGCAAGGAGGCGGAGGAACCACACAGTGATCTTTTCATTGGTCTCTATGTACTTAGGGCTTAGCCTCTTGTTATAAAACAGAGGCTCTAGAAATTGAGAGATGCTCAGAGGGATTTCAAAAGAGGCAGTGATGACTGGGTTGTAAAATTAGTTATGGGGATTGAGGTTACTTAGCCTGGCCAGGAAAGAACCTAGAGATAACCGAAGAAGTATAAAGTTGGCCAGCCCTGGTTGTCTGACAGACAACGGTAGGGGCACGTTTCTATAGCTGTTGACCACAGGTGGACACGCCGGGATGGGAGCGTTGACATGGAACGTTCAAGAACATGCTGAAGATGAGTGGAGTGTGGAGCAGGTTGTCAAGGCCCGGGGCTGGCCTCACCTTCCCCAGGAGAGTTGGACGATCAGATTTCAGAGCCTGGGTCCTGACGGGATGAAGAGCACGAATCACTGTCAACGTTTACATCTAGTCAAGGACAATTCCACAGAGATTTGGGGCATGGAAAGCTTCGTTTGTTCTGTTTTAAACAAAGAAGCCTGGAATTTGGCTCAGGTAAAAAAAAAAAAAAAAATCAGGCAAAAGAAGCATTGAGAGAGTTAGCAAAAATGGAGTGGAGAGTAAGGGGAGGTGGGGCGGGGGAGGGGGGGGTTGCCAGGCAATGACCCTAAGAGTTAGAGAGTTTATTTGGGTGTTGATATTTGGTTTTTGGTTGGTTGGGGGTTTTTTTGGTCAAAAGTGAAAGAGGACTTTTATTTTATTTTATTTTATTTTATTTTATGGATAGGTAATACACTCACATGGTCAAAAATAAAAACATAGAAGGTAATAGGTCATGTCTCACTCCCACCTTGTCCCCCATCTGTCTAGTTCTGTACCTACATCCCTATCTTTATTCATTTCTTACATATTTTGCTTGTGTCGTTACAAGCAAATATGATTACAGATAATTGCTTTTTACATTCTTTTTTTGCTCTAAGGTAGCATAACACCACATATACATGGTATTGTGCCCCAGGCTTTTTCACCCAACAAAGTATTCGAGAATTCTTACCCTATCAGCAGGTAGAGAGTTTTCTGATGCCTTTCTGCACAGAGACAGCGAGCCCTGAGGTGTTTCTGACTGGAATACCTCAGAGTTTCTTCCCAGTCAGCTTCCGTGTCTCTCTCCCATCCAACTCCATACCTAAAATTTTCACCCAAACCCAGAGCTATTTCAAATTCCCCACTCGCCTCAAGCCTTCTTAAACCCTTCTGTCCACCCCAGAGGATTTTGCACTCAGGCACCATATCCAGCAAGGTCCCTGTAAAACGTAAAACACTCTGTTTGACAGAGAAGAAAATGATGTTGCAAAGAGAGAACTGTCAAGCCTCTGTGTTTCAGAGAAAGAGACCCCTTCGTTCCCAGAAGGCACCTGGACCTTCGCCACCAGGATGGCGCCCTCAGCTTCAGGCGGCCCCTCACTGTGGGGTTCTGTGTAGCCAAAGCTGATGCCCAGAGCCATGTTCATTGTGAGGAAAATCCCCCGTGCTGCCCCTCCACCCCAGTGTTCCCTCAGTCACCCAGCCCTCAGTCCTGTCAGACCCGGCTGCCTTCTTCCCATGCCCACCTCCCTGAAGGAGAGCCTTAGTTTCTGCCCTCCTCCAGCCCTGGCCAGCCTGGAAGCTGAGCCCGGAGAATGTGGTCTTGGGGATGTGGAGGCACCTCTCTGCCCAGTCACATCAGGCAAGTGAGAGCCGGTCAGGTGGTGTCCCCAGAGCCAGTGCTCCTCAGCAGGGCATGGGTGGGGGGGAGGGAAGGCAGGCTGGGCCGCCATGCTGCATCTATCATCTCCCATGTGGTTATTCCCGAACCCGAACTCTTCAGGACCACCCCTCAATTGCTTCCTATTCCCAGGGGGTCTCCACCAGCTGGTCTGTAACTCACCTTGAAATAACATTTTGAAAGGTGGCCTGTGTGGTGGCTATGAGCACTGGGTTCAGGGTCAGGCGGAGGTGACTTTGTGCCTTGGCTCTGCCCCTAACAAGCTCCATGACCTGCCCGTTAGCCTCTTAGAGTTTTAGCTTCATTATCTACAAAACGGGAATAAAACCTGTGTCAAAGGATCACTCTGAGGATTAAGCTAAGGTGGTTCTCTGAAAGTCTCAGTCTGACATCATCTCCTGCTCAGAGAACGGCCACAGTCATCTCTCTTCTGCCTGCCCTGCCGAGCCCAGCATCTGAGCACCGGTGACAAGTGGACCCCTGGCCATGGGCACAGGCTGGCTTCAAAGAGTGTCACACAGGTAGCGTCTGCAGGTGAGGGAGAGCATCGGGTGGCCAGTTAGGTTAGCAGTCTCAGTATGGGCCCTTCTGCTCCTTTCTTGGCGTCTCCAAAGGGACAGAAAAGGCCCTTCTGCTCCTTTCTCGGCGTCTCCAAAAGCATCTTTACTGCTCAAACCCACGGGGCCCAGAAGGCAATTTAGTGACAGCCTCTCCTTCCATAAACAGCCACTGCCTGCTTAGCTGGCGAGTTTTTCCTTCAGCCCTGGCATGCAGGCCTGGAGGAGGATCGAGCCTGGCTGTGGCATGACCTCTTCATAAACTCGGAGAGGGAGCAAGAGGCCAGGCTGGGGCTGTGCCATGTTCCACAGGCACCATGATACCCCCCCTCCGTTGAGCCACCCAGAGGTCATGTGCTGGTAGGGTCCTCACCCTTCCCAGGCCCTGCACCCAGACCAGCCCCTGCATAAGAAGAAGCGTCCACGGTGCACATATCCCACCACACTTAGACATGGTAGCCCCAGGAATTCATCCCCATCCAGGGCCCTCTGCACCCCAGCCTTTTCAGCAACTTCTTAAAGTGAGACGGGGACCCACAACAACACAATGCGTGAGCACTGCCCGGGTTTTCCAAGGGAAGGAGTCAGGAGGATCCCCCGGTCCAGCCGTCTCCCCGTGGGGTCACTCCAACATGCTGTGTGTCCAGTGCTGTACGTGGACCGGATGGTAGGGAGGCCCCAGCAGAATCTGAACAGAATAAGTGCCTGTGAAATGCAGCCATTTTTTTTTTTTGTCCTTGGGTCCCTGCATTTATATTTAGAAGTTAGCTCAACTAGGTCTGTACTATTTTAGGATCTGCAGGGAGCATTGGCAACCAAGATGCTAACTGGCCAGATCTGTTAGATTCCTGAGCGCCCCAGGGCCAAGATGCAGAGTAAAGCCACCCCAGGATCCAGCACCTTTTACAACTTTCCTACGATGGCCCTTGAGACCGTGTCTGACACGACCCTGCCCACTGAGCAGCTTCAACTTGAGTCACTACCCTCTTTTACTCCACCCCCAGGATCCTCCCTCAGTTACTCCTGGTGTTCCCACTTACCTAGCTAGCCAACCCTCCCCTCCCCCTGGCTCACCCCTAATCCACCCTGTATGTCTCCGCTTGGATTTTAAAGTCTAAGTGCAGGGTTTATGTTCGTTTTAGCCAGGCAAGATCTTTCAGGATGCTGGCCCCAGCCCCCGGTGTCCTGCCTATCTATCTCAGTGTGCGATACCCTTAATTTTCAAGGGATCCTTCTTACCTTTTCTTGTTGTTTCTTGCTCTTGTGGCTCTCTGTAAGTCATCAATAAAGAGGTTGGATAGGAATGGGGCCCGCAGGCCACGGCTAGGGACCGCCCTCCTAGAAGCTGACATTGATCGCCTCGTCTTCATGTAATGGCAGCGGTGGTTTTCCAGTTTGCTGTGGAGCAAATCACCTCTAACTTGATGATATAAAATACCAACCATTTTATTATGCTCACAGATTCTGTAAGTCAGGAATTTGGACAGAACATACATAGCAGAGATGGCTTTTCTCTGCCCCATGTCTAGGGTTCCAGCTGGGAAAAGTAGACCACAGGGGAGGGGAGGGAGGGGGAGGCAGGGTGACCTGAACAGTTGGGGGATGGAGTTATCCAAAGGCTTCTTTGGGAGGGCAGGGAGATAAGTGAAATAGGTGAAGGGGATTAAAAGTTGCAAACTTCCAGTTATCAAATAAGTCATGCAGAAGAAGATACAGCATAGAAAATAAGGTCAGTAATACTGTAATGACTTTGTATGGTGACAGATGGTGACTACACTTATCACGGGGAGCATTTTGTAATGTATCTAATTGTCAAATCACTATGCCGTAAACCTGAAACGAATATCTAAGATGGCAACTATGTTTAAATCAAAATTTTTAATGTTTTTAAGAAATTAAAATAAACTATCAATAAAAAATAAAAGGAAATTTGGGGCACCCGGGTGGCTCAGTTGGTTAAGTGTCCGACTGTGGCTTAGGTCATAATCTCATGGTTCATGAGCTCGAGCCCCATGTCAGGCTCTGCGCTGACGGTGAGAAGGCTACCTGGGATTCTCTCTCTCTACCTCTCTCTCTCTCTCTGCCCCTCCCCTACTCTCTCTCTCTCTTAAAATAAATGAACAAACTTAAAAAAAAAAAAAAAGATCACAATATGTTTTTTATAAATAAATAAATAAATAAATAAATAAAAGCGATTTATATACCAAGGAAGGAAGGAAGACAGGCAGGCTTCTTTGTTCACATGTTTTATACGGCATTGGGATGACCCAAAGGCTGGAGCAAGTATTCTAAACTTTTTTTCATTATCTTGAGACAGAGAGAGAGACTGCATGTGGGGGAGAGAAAGGGAGACAGAGAGAGAATCTTAAGCAGGCTCCGTGTTCAATGTGGAGCCCGATGCAAGGCTTGATCCCACGACCCTGGGATCAAGATCTGAGCTGAAATCCAAAGTCGGACGCTCAACTGACTGAGCCACCCAGGCAGCCCTCTAAGAGCAAGTATTATAGGAGAAGCAGGCAGCAGCTGTGGGGCCTCTCATGAAGGAAGCCTTGGAAGTCACAGAGCACCTCTTCTTCCATACTCTACTGATCAAAGCAGTCCTAAGACTATTGGCTCGGGGGGAGGAACACGGATCCCACGTCTGGAAGGAAGCAACGTCTAGGAATTTTACAGCAGCCCTGGAAGCCTACGTCCAGCTGCAGAAGTACTTAGAGTCAGTACTCTCCAAGTCGGGGCATACGTTCTAGCCGGCAGGCTACTCAATGGTGATAAGTAATCGAGGAGAAGCAATATTCCAAAATGTCTGACATTCCTGCCGAGAGGAATATAGGCCAGGCTACCATGATAAGAACCCTCTATTAGAACAGAGATTCAAGGTGGATACTGAGTCTCCAGGAAAAGACAGAATCCCAGTTATCACAACTGCGACGTGCCGAGTGTCAGAGCAGTGGCATGTGACATGATGCTATCACACGGCTTTAGCTGAGCATCTTCAGTCCCCCTCCTGAGAGGGCATGAGAGTCTATGAAATGCCTATGCAAATACGTACAAATATATCTATGGCCTACTCCTGATCTGACAATTTGGACATTGTATCCAAAAAGGAAGGGGACCAAAGGTGAACCCATGCATGCTTCTAGTGATCACCATGCCTTTTAAAGATTTTATTTTGGGGGCGCCTGGGTGGCACAGTCGGTTAAGCGTCCGGCTTCAACCAGGTCACGATCTCACGGTCCGTGAGTTCGAGCCCCGCGTCGGGCTCTGGGCTGATGGCTCGGAGCCTGGAGCCTGTTTCCGATTCTGTGTCTCCCTCTCTCTCTGCCCCTCCCCCGTTCATGCTTTGTCTCTCTCTGTCCCAAAAATAAATAAAAAACGTTGAAAAAAAAAAAAAATTAAAAAAAAAAAAAAAAGATTTTATTTTGTAAGTAATCTCTACACCCAACGTGGGGCTCGAACTCACAACTCCAAAATAAAAGAGCCGCATGCCCCACTAACTCTTGAGACCGCTGGGGACCCCTCACCATGCCTTTTGAATGCACATAGACAGACCATCTTTAATCATCTCGGCTGGGAGCAGTGCAGATCCCACTAGACTGGGACGGGGAGTGGGAAGTACGCAGATCAAGAAGGGAATAGGAGAAAGCAAACAGAGGAGGTGTTTAAAACTATTCCTAAGTCCCTCGAGAGATGCTAGAGGGAAGGTGGGATGCCAGGGCCAGGGCTTCCAGGGGGTCCCAGCCTGCCAGCAGTGTAGCTGTGAGTTCTTCATCCATGTCCTGCTTCAAGGCAAAGCCCCATTTCTCTCAGAAAGCAGAACATGTACACTGATGTGGGGTCACTTGAAAGCCTTTTTACCCCAGAGGCGGGAGTATCTGGGACTTCATGGAGGAGCAGCAGAGGGGAAATGGCTCAGATCTGGATCTGGGAGACAGTGAGGAAAGTGAAATTGATTTTTTGGAGGGTGCTATACAATACAGGTCTTCCGTGGAAGCTTGTGTGCAGTGGCCCAGGGCAGGAACACCTGCCATAGGTCATCAGCTTCCGGGGTCTGGCTCACACAATCCCAGAAGGCCCGAGCGGGGTCGTGCCTGCTCTGAGGTCCTGTAGTCCAAACCTCCCACTTGAGAGATGAGGAAACCATGGCAGAGTCCATCTGGGTTCACTGAGTACCCATGTGCTCCCCTGCATTTCTCCCCGCTCCCCTCTCTAGAGAAATACTGGTTAGTATGGGTTTATTTCTTTCCATAGGCCTGTTTTTGCACTAAGTTTATTTTAATACTTAAATTTTGACTTAAGAAGGTCCCGGTAGCCCTGGAGATAACTGGAGGCACACCGAGGAGTCATGGAGTGAGGACTGGGAAAGTCCACTCTCATGGGTCCCTGGCTGAGAGAGTCCCCTTGGCCGGTCCCTGAGGAGACACAGATACCACGGCCCCTGTTAGGCCAGCAAATGAAGAAGTTGGATTGGACCACATTAAAGCAAGATTTCTTCAAAAAATCCAAATCGGATCCAGGTTCCTCTTCTTCACACCACAGAGAATGGGTAAAGGGGATCTTCTGGGGCTGCTTCCTCTTTCAACAGAAAGTGGAATGGCTACTGGCCTAAGGGTGGCCACTTGCGTCTGGGAGTAGGCGACACGTTAAAGGCCAAGGTTGGGGACTCAAGCTTTCTGGGGCCCTGTGCTCTCCAAACTCTATCCTCAGCCACAGGGAGCCCAGACTCCCCTGGAGGCCAAACCACTCTGTAGGCCCCAACCCTGTCTATCCACCTGGGCCTCCCTGATCTGGATGTCACTTTAGACCTTCACCTGCACTGTCCTCCTTATCAACACTCAGATGGATAACTCAGTTCTGGGGTCCCCTCTCCCCTCCAGTTTTCTCCTCCTTGGGCCTTCATAATCTGAGTTCCATCTTGATCTAGATCCTGAAACTGTTCCCACCAAGGCCATACCAAGATGCCAGTGGAAACTAAGAACCTTAGCTTCAAACCAGGCCCATCACTTACAAGTTTGTGACCTTGAGCAAGCTATTTCTTTTCTCTGGTCAGTTTTCTCATCTGCAAAATGGGGATAATAATAGGACCTGTCTCACAGGGCTGCTGTGAAGATGAAGTGAGGTGAGGTGAGTTAAACACTTGGCAAAATGCCTGAGTCACATGGTCTATCATGCGATGAATATAGCAATCCTTCATCCAAACCCTTGGGTCCAAAGATCATTTTTCATTTTTTTTTTAACCGAGAAATAATTGACATATAACACTGTATTCATTTTAGGTGTACAATTTAATCCTTTGATATACGTATATATTGTGAAATGATTACTACAGCAAGTTCATTAACATCTGTCTCCATACATAGTTACAATTTTTTTCTTTTGATGAGAGCTTTTAAGATCTTCTCTCTAAGCAACTTTCAAATATACAGTATAGTAATGCTAACTATGGTTACCATGCTGTACCTTACATCCCCAGGATTTATTTATCTTATACCTGGAAGTTTGTATCTTTTGACCACCTTCCCCCATTTTGCCTGTCCCTGAACCCCCACCTCTGGCAACCACAAATCTGTTCTCCGCATCTATGAGTTTGGTTTGTTTTTAGGTGTTTTGTTTTTTTAGATTTCACATAAAAGTAAGATCATACAGTATTTGACTTATTTCATTTATTTTTTTCTTATTTTAGAAATAAAATAAAGACACCTCCCTCAGTGGGCACTGGGGCCGTGCCCCACAGTCAGACACACTCATGATTGTACAAGTAACCACATCAACATTCACTTGGAGGAGTTTAAGTAGAAATAATGAAGAGCCTCTCCAGTTTGGGTCAAGTTTTGCTGCCAGGTAAGATTCGGTCCAAAATAACAACAACAGGGGCCCCTGGGTGGCTCAGTTGGTTGGGCTTCTGACTCTTGACTTCGGCTCAGGTCATGATCTCACGGTTTATGAATTCGAGCTCCATGTCAGGTTCTGCGCTGGCAGTGTAGAGCCTGCTTGGGATATTCTCTCTCTGCCTCTCCCCAACTCGTGCTCGCTCTCTCTCTCTCTCTCTCTCTCACAATAAATAAACTTAAAACAAATTTATTGAAAACCCCCAAAATAATAACAAAAAATACAAAATAAAACCTTCTTTTTTATGAGGTCTTTGGATTTTAACTTTGTAGTTAAGGGATCGCGACTTTGTACTAATACTGTTTATAATTTATACGTTTGGGTTTTCTGTCATAACATAATATGTGCTTGATGACTCTTGCCCAGGAAGCCCTGGCTCCAGAAGTCTTCCACTATCTCACCCTGACCCTGAGCTGCTCCTTCAGTATCTCATAGCCCAAGGGGTTGGTGTTGTAGAATCTGAGATCCTTTGAGATTGATATCTGCTGCATAGCCCCACATACCTAAGTCAACTCTTTGAGGGCAGGAACAGTGTTTTCTACTTATCTGATCTTCTTAATAACGAGTACAGAGTTGAGTATACAGCTGGTGCTTAACACGTGCCCTGCATGAATTCAGCTGACCACTCTGATTCTCCTTCTAGTCTTGTCTTGCTTGGCACTAGAAGAGAGGACACGGTGTAAGGGAACCAAGATCCCTTCAAATCGCCACTTCAAATCTTTGGCGTAAATACCCAGGAGTGGAATGGTACTTTTATGTTAATTTTTTGAAGAACCACCACACTGTTTTCCATGGTGGCTTCAATCCATTTTAGTTGTTATTATCTCTTCATCCATTCATTCACCAGACAAGTAGTGAATGAGTGGCGTCTAGGTGCAGGCACAATGCTAGGTTCTGGGGATACACAGGGAGGCCACAGACAGGCAGCACATAGTAGGCCCTTAGGTACTGGCAACATTTATAAATGCACACTTTGCCTCCAGTTTGCATCCCCCACTTAACTCCCCTCACCTGATAGCTCCTCCTTGTCCCCTCTGCGGCTCTCCACCAATTGGATGATCCTTCCCCAGCATCAGTCCCTCTTTCCCATCATCTCTGCAACGGAAGGAACCTCCTTCTCAGATTCCCCTTTTTCAGGCCTCTCTACCTGCCGTAAGTCCTCTTTGAATCAAATCACTTTCCCTGAAGTTTGTGGGAGCTCTTAGCTATTATTAAACTCTGACTTCCCAACTGTAGATTTCCAACCTCTCTTTACTGTCTGCCCCCTACACACTCCCCAAGCATAGTCACATACCCTTCAGGAGCCCTCCATGCCTCCATCCTGGCACCTCCCCAGCTTATCCTGGAGTCCCTGTGGGGCCCAGCCTGCCTTCAAAGGATAGCAAGAGTTGGATTTTCCAACCAGAAATGAGAAACCCAAGTTGCCTTCTTCTGTGAAGTCTTTCCAGATGGATCCCTCTCGGGATCTACAGAGTCTTGCTAATTTTACCAAATCAATTTGGATTTAACAAATCTCTGTATGTGAACCCTCTCTCACCACCCATTTCCATTATAAACTGGAAGATTGATTTGAAAGAAAATGAGCTCATTATCACAGCATCATACACCTGGAACGAATAAAACACTGTATGTTAACTAACTGGAACAAAGACAAAAACTTAGGGGCGCCCGGGTGGCTCAGTCGGTTGGGCTTCTGACTCTTGATTTCGGCTCAGATCTTGATCTCAGTTCTTGAGCCCCACAAGTTCTATGCTGACAGGGTGGAACCTGCTTGGGATTCTCTCTCTCTCTCTCTCTCTCTCTCTCTCTCTGCCTCTCCCCTGCTCGCTCTTGCTCTCTCTCTCAAAATAAATAAATAAACTTAAAAAAAAAATAAAAACTTAGAAAAGCAAAACGAGAAGGCCTCCCAACATTCTGCTGGGGCAACTATAGGACCTCATCCCAGTGACCTGGAGGGTCCCAGAGAGCCAGCCCCAGCCTGGAAGTGAGGCCAACCTTCCTCTTCTCCTACTGTGCAGCTGGAGAGATTTTCTGAAGGGGCTGCTCACCGCTTTCAGCCCTTTGTAAGGCAACTTGCCTCTGGATGGTTAATGTATACATTCCCTTCTGATGTCCCCTGACGTCTCCAGCTCACATCAAATCACACGGTTTCCTAAATCCCGGTTTTCTCAAACTGAAACAAAGGGGAACTTCTGTTTTCCCTTCTTCTCTCCACCCCCCACTCGGTTCCCACAGCTTCCTGGTAGGCCCCTCGCCCCATAACTGGCTGGGAATTCAGGCTCAGCCAACCGGAAACATTAGCATACCTAAAACCCACATTTACATTTTATTACTTTGTAGGAAGACGATTTACAATACAACCTACAATAAATTGGGGAAAAGAGAAATTGACACAAGCTCTCCTGGGCGGAGGGTGGGGGATATCTACCTATGTATTATTCTTAAGACTCTTTTTTTTTTTTTTTTTTTCTAAATTAGAAAGTAGTTAATGAAGTAAGCAGGCCTGTGGCATACCGGGTGTCTTATAGCCCCATGTTTCTGCCTCATTTACCCAATTCTTTTTTTTTTTTTTCTTTTTTAACCAGAGGAATTTTTCCCTAATGGGGAATCCCCTGATTTTGTATTCAAAGCTTTCCAAATGTGGTTCCTCCTCCTCTTTTTTGTCTCGTGTATTTCTCCGTCAAGCACAGCCAGGCTGAGTGAGTACACTTTGGGGTGCTGGAATGAACAGGTAGTAGAAGGGTCAATCACCCCAGAGGACCAATTTTATGTATTGGAAACTCTACAGTAAGTTTACGTAAACGTGCTGGAATTGGGTTCATGGCTATCTGGTGTGTCCAATGACTGATGGCATGTGTCCCCCAAGTCTATTATGTGACAGCAGGGATCCCCAGGGCCCCTGAAAAACAAGGGCCACACAAGTCTTTGAGAAAACTCCCCTTAGTTGGTGCAGCTAACCCTCTCCTAGTCACTCAGCTCCCAGTTCTGCAAGGAACACAACCCAGGCTGACCCCCACCCCCACTGTCAGCTCCTCTCCCCTTGGCACCATCCACAGAAGCTGGGGGCACCCTGCGGACAGAACCCTGCTGCTCCAGATGGGAGGCTGGTCTGGGACCTGCTGTTGAAGACTCTCTGGAAGGCTGCACAGGGCAGGGGAGGTCAGCTTACCTGCAGCGGCCCCCGCAGAACAGCCCGGCAGAGGCCAGCCCTGCACTCCATCTGGACTCCAGCCCCTCACTTCGCCAGCGGGGTCACTCTGCCCTCGGGGTGCTATCCCTGCCCCTTGAGCACCCATATTTCACTACCTGCCATCTTACAAAAATAAAAACGATCCCTTGGGACCAGGTCACTCTTCAGGTACCACCCTATTTGTCTTCTCCCTTTTACAAGTAAAAGTCCTCAGAATAATTACTGATTGTCATGGTCACTTCCTCCTCTCCTCCCCTTTTTTCTTGAACCCTTTACCATTGGGTTTTGCTCCCACCATTCTCCTCTTGCCATGGGATACAACGCTAACTACCAGTTACTTCTCAGTTCTCATCCACCCCACCTGTCAACAGCATTTGGCCAGGTGACTGCTCCCTCCTTCTAGAAATATTTCCTTCCATCTCCCTCGCCCCCCCTCCCCCCCCTCACCTGCCTGCCTCTGATTCTACCTTCCTGACTAGTTTTTGGTCCACTTGACCAAATCTTCCTTAACTCCAGGCTCCATCCTAAAGCTTCACTTTTTCTGGGGCTGTGCTCACTCCCAGGGAGATACCCCCCCCCCCATCCCATCTCTGTTTTGAGAACCATCCATATGCTGATGAGTGTCCATCCTGGCTCTGACCTTTCCTAGCTGGGTGACCTCGGACAAGTCCTTTAACCTCTCTGTGCCTGAGGCTCTCCACCTGTAAAATGAGGACAATAACAGCACCCATTCACAGGGTTGTTATGAGGATTAAGTGAGTTAGTATTTGTAAAGCACTAAAACATGCCTGGTGGGTTTATGTAAATGCTCTTTCCACCCCTTTGGCCTGGCCAAACTCCACTCACCCTTTAGGTCTTAGCGGAACTGTTACTTCCAGATTTCTGTGCACCTTCTTCTTCTTGTTACCCTTATAAAAGTGTGATCCACGCGTTTCCTCTGTGACTGTTGACTTTAGCTATCTCACTGCTGCCCGGTTAGCCTCTGGAGAGCAAGGACAGAGCCTTCCTTCAGTAGTGCTTTATCCCCAGCACCCAGAGTGATGGGGGGCGGCCGGGAGCTTCAGTGAAAGTCACTGGATGAATGAATGAATGAATGAATGACAGAACACATGAATGGATGGGTTCTAAGTGGCCACTCTGGCCCCTTGGGGCTTAATAAAGGGATGGGCCTGTCCTAAGAAAGGGGCTGCGGAAAGGTCTTGATCAGCACACAGTGAAAGACCAGGGCCTCAGAGAAGGCTGCAGACTCAGCTCACTGTGACTGCTACGGAGCCCTCTTGGTCCCTCTGTACCTGGCTCTTGTGCCCTGGATGACACAGCTTTATCTCACAGCAGTGGTTGGTGCTTCCAAACCACCTGACATTCGAGCTAACCTGACAGGTGTGGGAGCTAGGGGTTCTCTTTATACTTGGACCTAAAACTCAATAATGGGCTGACATTCCTGAGAGGACTCACTCTGGCCAGCCTGACGCCATGGAAGTGGTGAGCGAAATGTGGTCAGGCAGACCTGCGGTTGAGTCCCGGCTCTGCCCCTGATCACCTGTGTGACCCTGGGAGAAAATGCTTGGAACTCTGGCTCTTCAATTACAAAATAACAACACTCCCAGTGCCGTTGGGAAGGTAAAATGAGGCACTGTGCTTAGCCCATTGTGGAAACGCACATTTTTACTTCCCTTCCTCTGGCATGGAATACAAGTTTTCCAAAGGTAATGAAAATTAAGAAGCTCTAGAAGCGATTACGAAAGCTAAGACGCTCTAGAGAGGAGGAAACCTTCTGCTCCATGAATCACAAATATTGAACTTTCGGTAGAATGAAGACCAGCTTGATTCGATTCAATTCAACTCAACTCAAAGAAAAACTGCTTACAAGGCCCCTACTACGTGCATGGATAAATGCTACACCCTAAAGGGAAGGTAGCAAAATTCCAATTTCATACCTCTCTCTTTTTGTTCTTTTAGAACTTTGTGTATAAAGCAATGATTTCTTAAAGTCTTTAAAATCTTGCCCTGTCAGTCGCTCGATTCAGATGGAACAAGCTTCTAACGAGGGGAGGAAATTAATATTGCTTGAGTTCCAACACTGTCAGGCGCCTTCACATGCTTTTTAGTGAAATCGCAGCCACCACCCTGTGATGTCGTTTTTCTGAACACATCACTGAAACGAAGCCCCATCTCAAGAATCCCAGCAGGCAGGGCCTCCGTGAAAGACTGGAAAATCCCAGAGCCTCAGAGCACACTTAATCTGCCATGACTTGGGGGTGGGAGAAAATACCAGAGGAGCCGATTCAGACCGATTCCTAAGCCCTAAACATATGGCACCATCTGCGGTGTGATTCAAGATAAAAACACTATGAACTGACAAAATGAAAAGCTTGCAGGGGCGCCTGGGTGGCGCAGTCGGTTAAGCGTCCGACTTCAGCCAGGTCACGATCTCGCGGTCTGTGAGTTCGAGCCCCGCGTCAGGCTCTGGGCCGATGGCTCGGAGCCTGGAGCCTGTTTCCGATTCTGTGTGTCTCCCTCTTTCTCCGCCCCTTCCCCGTTCATGCTCTGTCTCTCTCTGTCCCAAAAATAAATAAAAAACGTTGAAAAAAAAAAAATTAAAAAAAAAAAAAAAAAAAAAAAAGCTTGCATGTATTCAGATGTCAAAATCATTTCTTTCTAGATGTTTCCAAACACAATATTCTGGATAACTTTATAGGAGCTGCTTTTTTTTTTTTTTTTTTTTTTTTTTTTTAACCTCATTGCTTTGGGGCCCCTGACTTACTGGCATCCTAATGAGGCACTTGGTCTGCCTATTGGGTTGGGCAACCGCCAGCGTCTGCTGTGTCCTCACAAGATCAGGGGTGAATGAGCTTAGGAAGGCCAGCCTTCCCTGCTGATAAGGAGTTGATTGACTCTAAGCGTTTCATAGGGGCACCCCCTTATAAGCACTATTTACAGAAGCAGAAAAACCAATGAGGCCCACGAGATAACGAGATAGACAGATAACTAGAGAACCGTTTCAAGGTCAGTGGGTTTGTTGGATGCTCAAAGTCACCTTCATTTCTTTTTTCCTCTCTCACACGAAAAGAGAGACATGAGTTTCTCTGTGGTTCTGTGCAATATCTAGGTTCAGGTAGAAATCCCCGGTCCCCCTTGAAGAAGCTACCAGTACTCAGAGAGCCATGCATCCTGCTGCTTCTCTCCAATAGGCTTTGTGACCATGGTTTTGAGAACCTCTAGGAAGATATTGAAAGAACACAGTCTCAAAAAAGTATGCAGCCTCAAAAAAAAAAAAAAAAAAAACCAGCTTCGACATTGTAGAGAATGCATGGCAAAAAAAGCATAGCGTCCATTGTTGGCAAGGACATGGGGACATGCAAATTCTCGTAAACTGTTGGAGAAAGTATAAGTTGATACAATCTTTTTTTTCTTTTTTGGAGAGCAATTTACAAAACCTATCGAAATGTTAAATGTGTAAATATCCCCTTCGACTCAGTTATTTCATGTCTAGAATTTTATCCTACAGAGATCCATTCACACAACTGCTCAAAGATATACGAGCAAAGACATTCACTGCAGTCATTTTTATCATGTTTTTTTAAAAACTGGAAATAAATGTCCATCAATGGAAGGAGTAGTTAAGTGACACATAGTATATCTGTTTTATGGCAGACTATGCAGCAGTTTAAAAAAATAAGGTTAAGATCCATCGACATGAAATGACACAGAAAGAAGGCCACAATCACTCATTAAGTTAGAAACACAAGTTTTCAAACAGTATGAACCAAACTATCATTTTTTAAAAGTTTATTTATTTGGGGGGGAGATGCACAGAGAGAGAGAGAGAGAGAGACAGAGAATCCCAAGCAGGCTCCACACTGCCAGCTCAGAGCACGACACAAGGCTCGACGCAAGGCTCGAACTCATGAACCGCAAGATCATGACACGAGCCCAAACCAAGAGTGGGACACTCAACTGACTGAGCCACCCAGGGGCCCCCAAATGATCATTTTTTTAAAAAAGTATGCATATATATATATTTGTATAAGCATAGGAAACACAGGAAGATAATAAGTCATGGGGGTAGGGGCCAAAGGGGTGTCTCCAGATGATAGAAGGGGGTAGAATGGTAGGGGAACGGGAAACTTTTATTTGTTGTTTTTCTATGTCAAATGTATAAATTTTGATATAAGGAACATATGTGACTTTCATAATAATGTTTTATTTATTTATTATTATTATTTTTTAACAATGTACAGAGGCCTTTGACAATGGGCCTTTTGATGGTGTTTTATCAACAAACATATGCCATGATCAGAGTCAAGGCCACCTTACCTTCTTGAACACTGTTTCTGAGCATGACTGAACCTGAAGCTTTCGGAGAGAGATTCATGTTCACCTGCTGCCAGGGAGAGAGGATGTTCACTGCTGTCTGCTTGGTGGGGACAGAAAGAGCTTTGCAGTTTACACAGTGCCTTCACTACCTTATCTCGCAACAGCCTGTGAGAGAGACGGGACAGGAATTTTTATTTCCATTTCTACAGGGGAGGCTTGGCGAGGTTAGTGAACCAGCCCCCGGTCACAGGATTGGAACGTCCAACAACTGGCCTGGGTTAGAAGCAAGCAATCGCCCGGACCTGTGGCAAGCCCAGGCCAGGGCTGGCTGTCTCCAGCCGGGGCTCAGGAAAAACAGCTCACATTGCCTCTAATTTTTCATTGTCAAGCCATCTGACACATTCCAGCAGTTAAATCTGACGTGTCAGGGATCCATTTGGGTTCTCCACCATCTGCTGTTCAGAAATGCTTTTCTATGGGCAGAATTGTGTGTCTCCACAGCCCTAAATGCATATATCGAAGCCCGCCCCAGCCCCCCACCTCAGAATGTGACCGTATTTGGAGATAGGGTCTTTAAAAAGGTACTTAAGTGAAAATTAGGTCATTAGGGTAGGTTCTAATCCAATATGATTGGTGTCCTTACAAGAAGAGGGAATTTGAATACAAACAGGTACAGAAAGAAGATAACGTGGAGACGCAGGGAGAAGACAGGCGTCTGTAATGCCCAGGAGAAAAGCCCAGAACGGATCCTTCGCTCACGGCCCTCAGAAAGAAGCAATCCTGTCGACCCTTGATCTCAGATTTCTAATCCCCAGAATTGAGACAATAAATTTCTATTGTTTAAGCCACCTGGTCTGTGGTACTTTTCTACGGCAGTGCTAGCACACCGATGCATGCCTCTTTCAGAAAACAGCTGTTTTCCGGATCTCCAGCTCCCTGAGAGAGAACCTCACCATCCTGTACAAATCGTAATATCATCGAAAAACCTCTCAAGAGACCTGCGTCAAAAAGGTCCAGCTCTGCAAAGTAATCAGCTGTATCATCCCATGCTAAGAATTCTTTAGGTGGAAACTCTTTTAAGTTTATGTATTTATTTTGAGAGAGAGAGAGAGAGAGAGAGAGAGAGAGAGAGAGCATGAGTGGGGGTGGGGGCAGAGAGAGGAGAGGAGAATCCTCTCTTTTGAGAGGAGAGAGAATCCCAGGCAGGGATGGTGGGGCTTGATCTCATGGACCGTGAGATCTTGACCTGAGCAAAATCAAGAGTCTGACCTTTAACTGACCAAGCCACCCAGGTGTCCCTAGGTGGACCCTCTTAACGATGACGGAGGGGGACAAAAGTGTGCTGGATAACTCTAGAAGTTCATCAACTGCCTGTAGGTGAAGAGTGGTAGTAAGTGCTTTCAAGAAGGGTCTGGTCCCCTCAGAAGGTGAAGAACCCAGCATTGCTCTGCATCAGGGTCCTTAGTCTGTTAACAGACAAAATGAAACCCCTCAGCATATGAATCTCCCCAAATGGGGAGCCCTTTAATTTGTTCCAAAAAAGCCAGTGTTTCCATTTGAAAACTATGGGTCTAGGGGGTTTATGATGAAAATAATACTCGGCTTTAGAAATTTTAGAAAATATAAAAAATGAAAAAAGAAGAAAATTACCATAACCCTGCCACTCTGAGACTGCCTCTGTTTACATTTCTATACAGTTTTGCTTTGTTTTACATAGTTTTATTTCATAATTGGATGCAGAGTTCTATATGCAATCTTGCATATTTTTTTATTTTAAAGCATTCCTCCATGTTATTACAATCTGTCTATAAACATCATTTTAAAGGACTGCAAAATATCCCATTACGTTGATCGGCCTTCTCAGATGTGAACTGCAAAACATCTGCATTGGAATTATACAGGGCATGTTAAAAATGCAGATTTCTGGATCTTATCCCAGACGAATTAAATCCATCTCTGGGGGTGGAGGCTGGGAATCCTCATCCTAATAAGTTTCTCAAGCAATTCATAAAGCTACAAAAATTTGAAAACCAATGAATCTGTTGTAACCATAGTTTTATATCCCCTTACCCCAAATGCTGGACCTTTTGGTTGTTTGCAATTTTTCCTTTTATAAATAACGATATGAAGAACATCTCTGTGCATGAAGTGTTTTGCAAATCTCATTGCAGTGCCTTAGGATAGTTTCCCAGGGGTGATCTTATTTTGAAAGATGGGAACATTTTAAAGGTTCTCAATAGACACACGACACACCTGTACACGCATTTATCCACACAGTCTGCTCAGGTCTCAGAGAGAAATAGTTGCCATATTTTTGGTTTATACTAACTTTTATTTTCCACCTTTTTCCCTGATAGTGTTCTATCTTTACTACAGAAAATATTGAGCTGGGTCACACCAAAGTAGGCAAAAACTGTGCACGTGGTTAATAAAATGTCCTTTATCGATGCATACAAGACTCTGGCCTAACCCCACGGCAAACCAGGGCAACAGATATCCACGGGCACTCTGAGGATTCCAGACACTAACCAGAGCTCAAAACAGACACCGCAGCGCCCCAATGCACCCATGTCTCACATGCCACAAGAACAGCGCTCTCCTGGATTCAAGGTAATGACCAACACTGGAAGGAAAATGCACAGCGAGAGTGAGTATAGGTAGGGACCGGGTCACCCTCCCTGCTGAGGAGGAGTCAGCACAGCAGCTGGCAAGGTTTGGGGATCCTGGTGAGGAAAATTGGCTCACAGGGCCATGGTGGGCTCAGAGTGAGGCAGCTTAAAAGCTGCCAAGGGGTCAGAAACAGCCACCCCATGGAATGTCAAAAGCATGGAAAACGTACTGTTTTTAGACTACGTGTTGAAATGGCTGGGGGGAGAGGAAATAATATAAAGCAGTGGGCAACCTAAAGCAGCCCCCTCTGCCACCGGATCAGGGCAAGGAGAACTCATGCATTTGTTTAACTAGACTTTATACAGCATTTGCCATGTGCGAGGTAGGCATTGGTCTAAAAGTTTTATGAATGCCAACTTATTCAATCCCCACAAGCAAGTCTTTAAATACCATCACCCGCATTCTACAGATGAGGAAACTGGGACACAGAGAGGTTAAGTAACTTGCCTAAAGTCACACAGCTAGTACGTAATGGAGCCAGTGTTTAATTCCAAGCGGTCTGGTTCTCGAGTCCATGCTTTGGGCCACTACTCTACACTGCCTTGGAAGAAAGGACTAAGATGATGGGGAACCCAACATACAGAAAGAAAGAACAGTGAACGGAGCCCAAACCACAGTCAACTAAGTGGCATTCAGAACACAGATGCTGTCTGCTGACCCTCACATGCCAGCATGTTCTAGAAAACTCGGGTTGTCATTACCAACGAGCCTATCACCAGTCTTCTCCTCCCCCACCAGCCCCACATCTTTGGTCACCCTGCCTGCTGACCTCCGACTGCGGTGCCCAGACTGGGGCGCCCTCTCCCTAGTATAAAACTTCTCCCCTTGGGGGCCGCCTTTGCATTTTATATGAAGGACTGCAAAATCCATCGTCAGAACCCCTCAGTCCTTGCCTCCAAGGCCTTCCACCACTGCAACTAATTATTTGTGCTGTAAACGCGCATGTGGAAACAATCCACAGGATTTCCCATCAAACCTGGCGGCTGGCAGCTCACAGGCCTGGGTAGAGCAAGCCTGCCTCCCCTTTTAAACAAACACATTAAGTTAATAACAACACAGACCACGTTTGACAGCCACATTTACTAGTTAATTCTCATTCGTTCCTTCTGGTAGGAAGGGGGGTGGACTTGCCCAATTTACAGCAGAACTGAAGCTCCAAACCCATTTCTCTTAAGGTGGCACCAAAAAGTTATTGGAAAGGTTAACTGAGAACCTTCCTCCCCGTTCAGCCTTGCCCTCTGAACCGGTGGCTTTGTGTACCTTTACCTTAAGCTCCCCAGAGGCCATGTTTGAGATGGAGAAGATCCTAGACTCTCCTCCTGCTCACTCCAGGTGGTGGCCAGCCCTGCCCCTTGACATGAGTGTAGGCTGTGGCTCACAACCACTCCTCCTATTCACCAGGCAGCACCATGCACTAGGTGATCTCATTTCCATCCTCACAAACACTCCTAAGGAGGCTTGGTCACGATCCCCGTCACAGCTGAGCAACCCTGGCTGAGAGGTCAAATGACATGCTCAAGGTCACCGGGCTCAGAAGCAGCAAGACCTATTGTCTACAGCCTCTCCCTTTGCCCGGGGATGATTGGTTAAGAAATTTGTTCCAGCTGATGTAATAAGCAGCTTCCGGGAGAACAGAAGTCCCCGCTCCTGGCCTTGAACTCTGACCACAGAACCCTCCCTCTCTCCCCATACTTGCCTCCAAAGGCCTTTGGGTTCTGGGCATTTAAGTGATGAACTGTTTGTGGGCCCTGAAGGAAGGAAGGAGGATTACCCTGTGGGAACCTGCTCCTCCTCTACAACCTTTGTTCCCTTAATCCAAATAATATCCAGAGAATGCTGTTGCCTGGGCCAGAAACCCCCAGATGTCTACAACCACGTCTTTGGGTCTATATTGGACTTCTGCCCCAAGTTCACGGCACCGTGAGGTTAAGAAAGGGCAGCTGCTGGGGTGCCTGGGTGGCTCAGTTGGTTAAGCATCTGACTTCGGCTCAGGTCATGATCTCGCGGTCCGTGAGTTTGAGCCCCGCGTCGGGCTCTGTGCTGACAGCTCAGAGCCTGGAGCCTGTTTCAGATTCTGTCTCCCTCTCTCTCTGACCCTCCCCCATTCATGCTCTGTCTCTCTCTGTCTCAAAAATAAATAAACGTTAGAAAAAAAAAAAAGAAAAAAAAAAAAGAAAGAAAGGGCATCTGCCCACTCCTCTTGCCCTCAAGCTCTGTCTTCTCTCCCTTCGGTAACAGTTACTGAGCATTTTCAATGTGCCAAATGTTCCACTAGGACCACTGACATTCTAGATCATGTTTAGTTCTTGCAACAATCTGACAAGGCATGTATCATTATTGTAGGACTGGTTTTACGGATGTGAAAACTGAGGCACAGAGCTTCTTTGTGTGACAAAGGTCACATGGCTGGCGTGTAGATCACAAGGATCTGCCTTCGGACTCTGGGTTTCAGGAAACTTGTCTCCAGATGATAGGCACCTTACACAAGCCCCCACGTCTTACCCTGTCATCACAGAGGGTGCTGACCTCTCAGGGCCAATGGTCCCACGGTCACATTTTTCAGCTGCTGACAGCCTGTGAGGCTGCTTATAGACATGTGTCATTTTCCAAAAAGACCCAGGGGCTCCTGTGCAGAAACCAACACCCTCACTCTCTCCCGGCTGCCAGGCAAGGGGAATCTGCTCACTCCAAGGGTTGAGAGCCCCAGGTTTCTGAGGTTATACTAAGAAAAAAAGGAAGTGCACTTGGCTTCCTGCTCAGTCTGAGCCTGGCTAACCGCGTCCCACCTGGGACCAGCATGGTGGCCAAGACCTAATGAGTAATCATACCATCGGGCTCTTCTTGAACCTCAAACCTCCATATTTTCCTCGGGCTTCATAAAGGACCACAACTCTCTGACAAATGGGACTTCCTGTATCCTCATGATACCCTCATGAGCCAGAGGGACAGGGGTGACCAAAGGGACCCTTCTTTTTAAAAGATGGAGACGCCGTGGGGTGCCTGGGTGGCTCAGTTAAGCGTCCGACTTCGGCTCTGGTCATGATCTCGCGGTGTGTGAGTTGTCGGGCTCTGTGCTGACAGCTCAGAGCCTGGAGGCTGCTTCGGATTCTGTGTCTCGCTCTCTCTCTGCTCCTCCCCCACTTGTGCTCTGTCTCTGTCTACCAAAACTAAATAAATGTAAAAAAAAAAAAAAAAAAAAAAAAATTAAATAAAAAAGTGTTTAAAAAAGATGGAGACACCGAGTCACAGAGGGGAGACTGAGCTTGCCAGCAGTGAGCCGCAAGAACTGAAACTCAGGTCCCGTTATCTGTGAAGAGGCCACAGGCACAAGACCCCTCCACTCTGCACCCCGGTCCGAGAAAAACTGAATGAGTTGCTAGGTGTCTCAAGGCAGCTGGACTAGAGGTGTGGCTCCAGGGCACTTGTTTAAAGAAAGGCAGTGGCCTTAATGGGAAACAGCCTAGACGACAGTCGGAGCGAAGTGAACAGTTCGGCCATTATCTGCAAGCTGGCCTGCCTCCCCCTCCCCTCCCGCCCCCCCTCCATAACTGCCCTGCCCCGAGATAACAACAGTGGCCTCCTGTGGACTCCGCCTTTCCTCCCTGCTGGGATCCAAACACCAGATAGCAAAAATACTGTTTGCCTAGAGAGCTTAGTTTTAACCCCGTGCTAGCCTGGCGGTGCTGGTAAACTCCAGCTGGGGGATTTCTCTCCTCCTCGCCTGCCTCAGACAGAGCCGCTCAGCAGAGAGCTGGTTGCCAGACAGGCCTGTGAAACAGAGAGGCCTGTGTCACTGAGTGGAGGTCACGTAGCTGGCTCCAGCCTCCTTAGAGGATCTCCCTAGGTTGTACCTGGGCCTTAGGATCTCCCTTGCGATACCCCACAGGACAAGCAAGGCCTGAGGGGGTACCTGGGGATTTGGATTCCCTCCTCACGGCCCCAGCTCCTAACTCTGCTCTTCCAGGCCCTCTCCCCCCACTCCTTTCCCTCAGCTGGCCTCTAATGACGCCACTGCCCACCCACTTGGTCCCCTCATTTGGACCCATTCAGGCAAGCCCTAGGCCCCCCTTTCCTACCAGGCTTTTAGGCCCACCGCTGGTAAATGGCTTCTGTAGAGAACACTGGAGCTATAAGGACCCTAAAGAGCCACCGTCAGCCTTTTCTATGTGAGGAAACTGTGACCAAGAGAGTCAAAGTGACAGGTCCAGGGCCATCTTTTGGTGATAACAGAGCCAGACTGTTTTTCAGAAGTTCAAGAAATGTGTGTTCCACCAACCTGCACACAGAAAATCAAATTAAACTAATTGGGATGGCAGGTGGGGGTGAATGGAGAACAAGGTTTATCCATTTACTGATGAGGAAACTGAGGCCCAGAGAGGAAAATGAGGCTTTCCGAGGCCCCACGTTCACACTGTTTGTTAGTGTCATCTCTTAGATACAGACTAAATGGATAAGAGGCCCCTAATCCTATTGGTGACAGCTGATGTCCAGACAGCACGATTTTGTAACCTCAATTAGAGTCACCTATTAACAAGCAGCTCTGAAAATCCTTCTGCCTGGCTGCCACAAATCCCTCCCGCTATGCGGTACCCTCTGTCCTCAGAGAGCTGCTCACGTGGGGACTCAGCTCCCAAGTCAGAAAGGAAGCTGACGTTTCTGAGAAGGAATAGGGGCCAGACAGTACTTTCATCTTTTAAAAACTTTAGTGAAGAAAGTTCTTTTTTTTTTTTTAATTTTTTAATGTTTTTATTTATTTTTGAGAGAGAGAGAAAGAGTGTGAGCATAAGGGGGGAGGGGTGCAGAGAGAGAGGGAGACACAGAATCTGAAGCAGGCTTCAGGCTCTGAGCTGTCAGCAGGGCTCGAACTCATGAACTATTAGATCATGACCTGAGCCGAAGTCGGATGCTTAATCGACTGAGCCACCCAGGAGCCCCAAGAAAATTCTAAATTATTTAAATGGCCCAATCCCTAGTTGCCTGGAGAATTCTGCTCATCGTTCAGCTGTGGGTACCTTGGCACTAGAAAGCCTGGCTTTACATCCCAGCTCCATAAATGTGTGAACCTGGTCAAGTTTCTTAGCCACTTTGAGCCTCCATTTTCTCATCTGTCAAATAGGAATATTACCCCCCTTCCTGCCTCTTTGAGAGATTGAAATTAGAAAATGGATATAAAAGAATGCTGTGATTTATAAAAGGTTCTACAAACAACAACAAAAATTATTCATTATTAACATAATATTCTCCTGGAGTCTGAGGAAGGCCCTTTGTGGGGACGTGGAGGGGGATTTAGGCAACTCAGCCGGGTTGCTCCCAGCAGCCTGATTTCATGAGCCCCAAACCCCCAGTCATCAAAGCTTCTCTCGTTGTGTCTGGCTCAGTCCATCACCTCTTTCTGAACACCTTGATCCCTGTCTCACCAGCACATGCCACAGTTCCCCTCCCCAACAACTGTCAGGCCACCCTGACTGCAGAGGACAGAGCCCCAAGGGCTCCCAAGGAGGAAAGTGTTTCCTCCTTGCTTTTTCCCTCTCCCAGGTCCCCTCCACTGGGCCAACTGGGGAAGCTGGGGTGGTCTGGCCCTTCCCTGTGCTGGTGTCAGAGAGAGAACTAGAAGGTGGCTGATGCTCTCTAGTTCTTTAAGAGCAGAGCTTCCAGACCTCTCAGGTAGGTTGGGGGCTTCCAGCGCGAAGGCTAGAGGCGTGCTTGAGCCAGCCTGGGGGCAACAATCCCTCGGTACCTCCCATTTTCTGAACCCTACGCTAAACCAGAGGGAGGGGCAGGAACTAACATTTACTAATTCTCTGTTATGTGCCAGGCACTTTGCCCATGGTAGCACTACTTCCTATACCCCACAGAGGGTGTTATTATCTCCGTTTAACAGATGAGGAGAAACAGGTTCCAAGATGCTATCCATAATCACACAAAGTGGAAGGGATGGAACGGAATATAAATCCAGGGTTCTCACATCTCGGCGTGGATATGGGGGTGGATTGCAGACACCACGGTCACTTCCTGAGTCTATATATAGCAGGTTTACTGGAGCAGATGAAAAGAAGGAAAGCATAAAGTTCTACGGACTTCTGGATTTTTTTATTATGATCTCATGATGGATCCTGGAAGTAAATGTAAAAATAGTTGCTGTTAGCATAGATATCTTTAATTTTGTTGTGTTACCATCTCAGTAAAAAACCACAAAAAGATTCCCTCCTAACAATTTCCTGTTCCCAAAGTAAGCAGCTGATGCATATAAACAGTAGCAACTAATATTCATCGACCCCTTACCGTGCACAAAGCCTTATACAGGAATCGCTCATCGAATCCGCCAACAGCCTATGCAGGAAGTACTCTTGTTACCTGTTTTACAGATGAGGACACTGAGGTGTAAAAGCGATTTCCTCCAGGTCGCTGAGGTGGTCAGAAAATCTAAAACCCCCATGGTCTGATACCGGAGCCTGTACCCTGACCCATTAAACTTAACGTTATCAGCTCTGAGACTTCTTGGACCAAGAAGGAAGCACGAGCCAATGAAGGTACCTGGTTTGTGCTAGCACCAGAGAGTCAAGAAGCCCTTAATAACCACTGAAGGGAAGGGAAAGAAGGAAGAGATGAATAAGGGGCAAATGGATGATTTTCTCATGGGTCTTGGGGGTAACGCACACATGGAAGAGTTGAGTTGGCCATTAGCAGCTGGATCCTTCTAACTGCTGCCCTGTGAGGGCAAGATGGGGAAGGTGGGTGGGTGCAGACAGCTCCAAGGGAATTGGGCCCTACCTACGTGAGCTGTTTCCACGATGTTGACCGCTCAGGACAACATCACCAGTCTGGTATCATCTCAAACCACCCAGAGCTGGGCTGAGGGACCAGAAAGATACCTACCATAGATGAGGCTAAGGCCAAGAGGAACACCCACAGGAGGCTGCCCCAAACCCACAGTCATTTGGGGAGCACTGATGCTGGAAGGCAACCAGCTAAGGCTGGAGAGGACTCTGCCCCGGGAGTTACCATCTAAATGTATCTCAGAAATGACCACGGTTCTCATTTCTCTGTAGAGGAAAGACTCTGGGAGTTTCTTTTCTTCCCTCCAGGTCCCCCTTCTTCCTTTTCTCTGTCCTCCAAGACCCAGGCCTGACTACTCTGCAGCCCCATCTCTCGTCTCTCGTTACTGCTTCCTTCCCCCTCTAGGCCTCAGGGAATACTACTACTTTCTTTTTCCCCTGAACCCCTACTCTCTTTCTCTTCCTCAATGCTTCCATCTGCAGTGGTAGTCCCTCTGCCCGGGATGCTCCTTCTCTAGACCTCTCTCAGTTGTCTAGACAAGCCTGCTCACCCTTCAGAAAGCCTTCCCCAACCATCAGGAAGGTTAGGTGTTTGCTATGTGCTTCCATAGCACATCCTGCCTTGGCCCATGATTCATAGAATCACTTAACTGCTTTGAATCTCCATGAGGGCATGGACTGGGTCTACTTTATTCATTACTCTGTGCCTATTCCCCAGCACATAGCAACTGCTCTTCGCCTTTAGCTCCATAATAGTATAGTTCAGACTCAATTTCTTTCAGGGAGGTTGAGGAATGCAGTGCAGAAAAAGCAAGGCAGGTAATATTTGGATTAGCTCAAGCACATTACTGTAAGGCTTGTTGGGGCTGGAGATCTTTTCCCAGGTCCCCAGAGACCCAGGAGGTCAGGTGAGATGTAGAGTCCCATGCCCACTGCTTTTTGGGTGAAAGGCCCCACTCCAAACGTAGAAAGCCTTGTATTTCATCTGAAGCCAAGGTCTAGCTGGCTTCTTGCAGGAAGTCTGGACAAGCAGAGGGGGGGAGGACGGGGGAGGGGGGAGGGAGGTAAGGGGGAGATCTGTAAGCCATCCGTCCTTGGCCAGCTGAAAGCAAGTCTCAGGCCAGGAACCCCACACTGCCACCTACCCACATAGCTCCTTCACCCCACCCCCAGGGACCAGCAAGAACTCAAGCTTAGGTAAACAAGGCCACAGGAAAGCAAGCATCCTTATCTGTTATCAGTTTTCTTTCTCCAGCTCAGCCACTTGGCTGGAACAGCAGCCAGGAGGTGGGAGTTGGCCAGACTCCTCCCCTTCTCTTCCTTATCTTTTCTCCCTGGCTAGCTTCTCCTCCCCCAGGACTTGAGCTCCCTGGGGTCAGTGCTCCCACCAGCTGGAGAAGGGAGGCAGTCCTATCATAACAACCCAAGTCAAGGCCGAGTCTCTGATTGTCTGCACTGGGGAGGCTCCCTCCTCCCTCCTTCCTCCCCCCCAGGTCCCCTCAGGATGGGGTCACAGATGTGTTTATCTTGTTGGAGGAGACGGGAAGGGGTGGTGGGAAGCAGGCTGGAAGTTAGTTGAAGGATAGGATATGGAGGGCCCATGGTGCCCTGCCTTCGACACCTAGGACAAGAGGGTTGCATTTTGGTCCTCGTGATGTTCAAATAAAAATCCAGTTGGAACCAGATGGAGGAGAGATCATTAGATATAAGTTCTCTTTCTGCTCTAAAAGTCTGTGACAACCAGCTAGAAGCCTGCGGGGAAAGGTTGTTGGCTGGGGTGAGTCTGACTGTCTCCCTGTCTCGTCTTTGGACTTCTAATTACATAAGCCTGGTACTGACCCAGAAAGAAAGGGTGGCTGCTAATACTCTCTAGACTGTCACATTACACCAGAGGCATGCCAGCCTGAAAAAAATCTGTGAGTCGGAGGCATCAGGTTCCATGAAATGAAAATATCCAAGCCACATCTCTAAGAAAATAGATTTCTATACTCCTCAGACCAACTGAATGGTAAGGAGAGACGCAGGCCCCTCCTCCTCACCCAGACACATGCCCTTCTTTCCCCCACTGGTAGCCAAGGGGTCCTTGGAGCAAGTCAAACAGGGAGACTGGACGCATGACCCAAAAGCAAGACAGATGAGGATATGGTTGGAGTGGAGCACCTGGGATTTACAACAGCACAGTGAAAGCCAAAACCTGGCCAGATCAGGGTGTTTGGGGATGAAAATGCTCCCTGGACAAAAATAACCAAAATCCTAAACACTCCAACCAGACATCAGGAGGTTTCAAAACTACAATATGGTGGCATGTCATTTTATGGAGATGAGAGTGAAAAATCTACGACCCTAAAATAATCCTAAAAAACCCCGAGGAAAGCAAGAGTTTGAGAAGCCAGCTTTGTGGCTGGATTAGGGGTAGGCAAACTACCACCCACCAGCCAGGTCTGGTCCCCTGCCTGTCTTTGTAAATAAAGTTTTCTTGAAACACAGCCACACTCAACCATGTACATATAGTCTATGGCTGCTTTGCTCCACAACAGACTCAAATAGTTGTGACAGAGACCACATGATATGGTCTGTAAAGCCTAAAATATTTAATGTCTGCCCTTTACAGAAAAAGCTTGTTGACTCTGGGGCTAGAAACACAGCATCCCAAAGCAGAAGGTGACGTCCCAGTTCATCTGGTTCCATCAGAGAGCCACAAGTTCTCTGAGTATGTCCATCTCCACACCCAAAGATATCAGAGCATGGGACACAGATCCTCCTTGGCTGAGGCAGGAAGGGTCATACTGTATCTCGAACCCATTTATAATTCATTCGGCAATAAAGATATGTTGAGGGACCTGTTCTTAGCCTTTGGGATATACCAGTGAATGAAATAGACTTGTGTCTCCCGGAGCCTCTACTCCTGCTTCTAGCTTATAACTCCATCCTAAGGCAATTGTCCACAACTGGATTCTGAGGTCTCTACGACTCACAAGAATTAGTGAGGTTGGACCCTAATATGGCCTATAACAGAACTCTTTGGGCCTTTTTCTTGCGGTAAACTTTATTATTGGTCATTAGAGGACAATTATCCTTTGATCTCCCAGGGGAGTTTAGGCTTGGCCATATGACTTGCATCGGCCAATGAAATGTGAGCAGAAGTGACAGGTGTCACTTCCAGAAAGAAGTTTTAAGGATCTGTGAGTGATTCATCACATTAGTCTCTCTTCCCTCTGCTATGAAATGGTCAGAGTCCCAGATCAAAAAGTCCCAACGTCTGTCCATCAGCCCAGGAGTGAAAAACACTGAGCAGACCTACAGAAACACACCACAGACACGTGGTACAAATCAAAAATAACCTTTGTTATCGCAAGCCACCAAGATTTTGTGGTCATTACCACAGCATAACCGCGCAAACCCTGACTTCATTCTTGCACACTAGATGTGTCCCAGTAAAATTGACTGCATGTTTTTCCTCTAGTTCTCTACTGACTCTCATTGGGGAAATGATCATCTGATTCCAGTGGATGACGCTGAATGATGACATTACATTCTCTAGACTGCAGAGCCCTCCCCATAAGACTTTTCATTTTGCTTGATTGTTACACTAACAACATCCAATGCTTCTTTTTGTGACTTCTGGAGGACAATGTCTTGTGGATCTGGGTTGTACCGTGACAGTTTTTTTAGTAGGTGGGGCCATCTAACTCACAGTTGTTTTTTTTTTTTAATTTAATGTTTATTTATTTGAGAGAGAGAGAGAGAGAGAGAGAGCATGCGTGGGGGAGGGGCAGAGAGAGGGGGAGACCTTACAGAATCTGAAGCAAGCTCCAGGCTCTGAGCTGTCAGCACAGAGCCCAAAGCAGGTTCGAACTCGTGAACAGCTAGATCATGACCTGAGCTGAAGTTGGCTGCTTAACCAACTGAGCCACCCGGGTGCCCCTAACTCGCGCTTTCATGTCCTAGCCTGAAAATTCTAGGTGAGTCCACTGGACATATAAAAAACACATTCATGTCCTGATCTGCCAGTCTTGTTAGTCCAGAATCATATACATCAGATTTATTTGTGCCTCGGATCTACACACCTGTGCCCAGGCGACTTTCCTCTTCCACACCCTATACTCTAAAGTTCACAGTATTTCATGTTGGCCCCTTTGCCCCATTTCTGCATGAGAAGCAATTCTCCCCTGTGGCCAACCATTCTTGTTCTTTGAAACATGCTCCTGTTTTCTGGTCAGAAACATTTGTCTTCTGGGCTTCTGCATACCTTTCCTCTGACTCTGTCACTGCCCTGGCCAGCCCAAGACAGGCTGCAGGTGCCGGTTGCAGCTCCTGAAGCCAGAACCCCCAAGTTGGAAAAATTAGTGTGCTTGTGGGCAAATATCAGTCTTTACCAAGGCCAGGATTGGGGCTGCCGCCTGTGCAGTTTGTCAGGAAGGAGCCTGAGACCTGAGTCGGTGTAGGAGACAGGTACTGACCTTTGGGGCTGGCAGACCCACAGAGCCCCTGGCAGAGCAAGGTGGAAAGCCATGGGTGTGCCTCGTAGGTAGGACAGATGAGGAAAGAAATAGATTATTGCGATGCCAGCAAAGTACCAGAAGATCTGGTCTCCTCCTAGCCCAGAGCTCCTCCCTTCAGGGAGACACGGAAAGAGGGGTCCCCCCCCCTTCCTTGCCTTCCTGGGAACCCAGGTAAGCCAGGTGTGAGGGCGGACGTCTGGGAAGGATAGGGGGCAGGACCAAGGGAGAGGAGGCGGGGCTGCTCAGAAGAACACCCCTCCAGATCCTTGCTCCAAATCCCAGTACAGGTGCTCAGTCCCAGAAACAGGAAGGAGAAATGGGAAGGTCAGGGTTAAGGCCCTCCTGGAAATATATGGGGTTGAGGCAGCTGAAACTCCTCCATTCTCCCCCTGTTCCTAATAGATGCGAAAACCCTTTCTAAACTGTGAAACGCCACAAAGTGTGAAGCCCTGAACAGCCATTATTTATTATTATTCTCTCTCCCTCGTACCCCAGGGGTCAGCCCACGTTCTGTCAGCCCCAGGGCTCAGCTTCTTCTTGAGGACACAGGGCCTGGCCATACCGCCAGGCTTGCAGGAAGCCCTGCATTCTGTGGCATTCTGAGTTCTTATCTCCCTGTACCCTCCTGGCCTGGAGGTTCATCCTTTGGTTCTGCCCACCCAAGTCCCCATCTCCTGAAGACACATCTCATCCATGCTTCTCCCGTGCCCCGTCCCATCCAGCTGGAGGTCAGTGGAGGCCCACCAGGTCTGAACCCCACACGGACATAAAGAGAGGGGCCGTGTGAGGGATCCCAGGGATGGTTCTCAACAAAGCTCTGGAGTCAGTCAACTGTCTTCCTTGTCCCAGCATCCCTTCTTTAGGCCCCAGCCCTTTCTCTCCAGGCTACTATCTTCTCTGGCTGTCCCCAGCACTGAGCCCCGCTGCCCTCCCACACTGTAGAGCCCACTTTCCTCAGGCAGGACCCCAAACTCCAGCCCTTTATGGGATTCCTCAAAACCTGCCAGTCTCGGGCGCCTGGGTGGCTCAGTTGGTTAAACGTCCGACTTTGGCTCAGGTCATGATCTCACGGTTCATGAGTTCGAGCCCCAAGTCAGGTTCTGCGCTGATAGTTCGGAGCCTGGAGCCTGCTTCGGATTCTGTGTCTCTGTCTCTCTCTGCCCCTCCCCCACTCGTGCTCTGTTTCTCTCTCCCTCTCTCTCTCTCTCTCTCTCTCCCTCAAAAATAAATAAACATTAAAACAAAACAAAAAAATCACCTGCCAGTCCTGTGACCCATCCTCTCAAGCTCGGCTCCCGTGCTCGGGGCAGACACCTAACTACCACAGGGCCTCCGTAGATGCTTCATAAGTATCCAGCATCATGCTAAGTGATGTGTGGCTCCCAAATGAAATGCAATTCTCACCTTCAAGGGAGTTAGAGAAATGAGCACCTACCTGGAGAAAGAGAGTCATTCAAGGCCTTTGAGGCCACGAGTGGAGCCCTATGTTCTATTCGTGAAGGTCTGTGCAGTTCTATGGAGCTCAGACGTGGGGCCCAGTCCTTCATGGAAGGTGAATTTCATCTGGGCAGAGAGGATGGGTAGGCCTTGCTGCCCTAACACATTCCAAAGAGATGAAACTCTACTCTATTTGGGAAAGACTTCCAGGGCTGAAGTTTTCACAGCAGCCCAACAACCAGATAGGGCTCTTTGGGCTCTACCAGATAGGGCTGTCTGCTGCCACCTAAGTTCCCTGCTTGGCTCCAGGAGATGGACAACAGCTGGTCACGAGCCTCAGGGCCATCACCCTTGGTGGACAAGAAGACAGGCGGTGGAGGAGCGTTGGCTGCTGAGCTGAGGAAACCAGCCCAGATGGGCCTTTCGGGAAAGGGCTCAGTGAACGGTCATCTGATATCTGCCTCTGATTTCTGTGACTGACAGACAATTAACCACTGCACCAACAAGGGGGTGGGAGGTGTTTGGGGTTCTGCTGGAGACAAGAGAGTCCCAAGTGTTCTGGGTTAGTGAGGATGGTTAGGAATGAAAACATGGCCAAGTCATGGGAGGAGGTGGCCCCCACGGTCCCAGAACCATTGAGTTGAAGCTTCCAAACTGAGGAGGCTGCAAAATGAGTGTGGTTCTTTCGTGGCCAGCAGGCATGGGCCAACCCAGCGTGACTGACGGCCAGGCTGATTCAAGAGGGAGGGTGGCCCTGGGAGGGCTGGTTGCTCATCGCCCCAGGACCGGGCTTCCTGAGAGAAACACAGAAAGAGCCAAGCTCCTCGTCATGCAGAGACTTCACGCGACCATCCCCTAAGCCATGACAATTCTGTAAAATGGGTCAGACATGTAACCCTCACTACAGACGTGTGCAAACCTCAGGAGGCCCGTGATTTCCCTAGAGTCACACAGCAAGAAGTGGCCCAGGAGCCCCCACATGGATCTCCTCCTCCATCACTACCACACGACCTCCCCTAATCCACACAAGCTCTCCATGAGGACAGTCACTTTTATGAACTGCATTTCACACATGAGGACACTGAGGCTCAAAGAGGTCAAGGGCCTTCCCCAAGGTTATGCAAGGGGCAAGGGAGTAAGGTCAGGATTGAACCCCTGGCTTTCCAACTTCAGAAGAGCCCACACTTGTAATCACCAGTCCTTGCTGCCTCCCTTCCCATCTCCTACATAAGGAGCAGAGAAACAGCTTATTTTTTCCAAAAAGAGGCCCCTTCTCTGAGGGTATTGTGATCTGTAATATGAAAATGCACTTGGGGGAAAACACACCCCTGTATGAGCCATTAAACAATGCTCCTGCAGACCCAGAGACAGGATAGCACCTCACTCCACATGATTGACATTTCATCTGCTCCTTCTACACCAACAGAAGATCCCTTTTTAATGTCATGTAGGCATGGAACATCGAGTGAGATATCACCACGCTGTCTTTTATTTGTTTGTTTGTTTGTTTGTTTGTTTGTTTGTTTTTGAGAAAGAGAGAGAGAATGTGAGCAGGTGAGGGGCAGAGAAAGAGGGGGACAGAGGATCCGAGGCAGGCTCTGTGCTGACAACAGCATGCCCAACGAGGTGGGGGCTCGAACTCACGAACTGCAAGATCATGACCTGAGCTGAAGTCGGACATTTAACCAACTGAGCCACCAAGGCACCCCACCATACTTTTATTGCTTACTATGGGTTAATTGATACTGGGTTGGGAGAAAAGTAGCTTCTTGGTAAAGTATAAGGACACACGTACCAAGAGGCTGTGTCCCCAAACACCAACACACTGTCACAACAGACAATGTGCTCTAAGAGAAACTCACTGCACACAAAGGGAAGGCAGGGGAGCTTCAGGAACATACTCGGACCTCCAAGAAAGCAAGGTGGCCACACCTCCTAGGGCCTTACAAGGGCCCAGCCTGGGGAATTTCTGGAGGGCCTCATTTTCTGATTTGCCACCCCCACGCTACCTCTATACCCTTCCTGAAATTGTTTCTTCAACCCAGGAAGGCCCACCTGCCTCAACTGAGACCGAGTCGTACAAGAGGAAGCCAAAGAGGGTGAAATAGATCCGGGACAAAGGGCCGGCTCCTATCCAAATCCCCCCAGCTCCCCTTTAAGAACTGGCTTTGTTTGAGGCACCCGGGGTGGTTCAGTTGGTCGAGCGTCTTGATTTCTTGATTTCAACTCAGGTCACGAGTTGTGGGATCACGGTTTGTGGGATCGAGCCCCGCATCGGGCTGTGTGCTGACAGTGCAGAGCCCGCTTGGGATTCTCTCTCTCCCTCTCTCTCTCTGCCCCTCCCCTGCTCGCGCGTGCTCCCCCTCTCTCAAAATAAATAAATCAACATAAAAAAAAAAAAAAAAAAAAAGAACCGGCTTTGTTTCCTGAGTTTCTTCACTCCTCCTCCATGCATGTCCCCGGCACTCCTGGAGGATGTGAATGGAGACAGGCTACAAGTCAGGGTCCCAGGTTGGCTTCGAGCTCCTATAGAGACAGGTCTTCAGCCCTGGGCCCAAGCAGCAGAGGCAGAGAGGGGGCACTGGGGGAAAAACTGCTGGGGCAGGAAAAAAGCAAACTCTGGCCAGGCCCATCCTCTGTCCTCCACCTTGCTAAGACAAGACGGAGAACTCAGACCTTCCCAGAAGCTCCTCTCCTGCAAGTCTGAACAAGAGGCTTTCCTGCTGCCCGTCCCTCTCCAGCGGTCAAGCGCCACGTTTCTTGCTCTATGATTTCATGCACCTCGGTCTCTAAGGCTTCTATTGCTTGTACTGTCATGTCACTTCCTGTGCCTGTTAATGTTGTGTTTGAGAAGGAAGGGCTGGATTGTACTCAGAGCTACATCCCAGGCACATAGCAAGTCTCAGTACTAACTCAGTGAGTACTTGTACAGGGCAAGTTAGGACCAGCCCCCTGTTCCCTGCTCTTTCTCTATGCCTCTACCATGGCACCACACCCACAGCGCCTTCTCTCTCGGTTTGTTTCTCTGCCTCTGCAGAGTCCCGGACTCTTGTCCACCCTTGCCCGGCACACACCTGCTATGAATATTCATTTGCTTAACATGTATTCCATTCCTTCCACCATTTATGTCTTACACGCTTTGTGCACAATTCTTTGATTTTTTTCAAAATGTTTATTTATTTATTTTTGAGAAAGAGAGAGAGCTCTAGCAGGAGGGGCAGAGAGAGAGAGGGAGACAGAGAATCCGAAGTAGGCTCTGAGCAAACTGTCAGCGCAGAGCTCCATGTGGGGCTCAAACCCATGAACCATGAGATCATGACCTGAGCTGCAGTCGGATGCATAACCGACTGAACCACCCACATTTCTTTGATTTTTAAGCCACAACTCAGTAAGAGTCCAAAATTGGGTATTCTCCTATTTTACAGAGGGAAAAACTGAAGTTCAGAGAAGTTAACCGAGGACACCCAGCTGGTAAGAGGCAGAGGCAAAATTCGAACCCAGGCTTCTCTGGTACTCCAAGCCAAGCCCCTTCATTCAGGCCCACTGCCTCCTCCGTCTCAAGGCAATAACAGCCTTTTGTCATCAGACCCTTCCAGGCCTGTGGGCAACAGAGATACATCACCCCTGTGGGGAGGCTGTTTCTGCTGGCACCCAGGGAAGAGGTCTCAGGGAGCTCCAGCCTGGAGCTTTCTATCACCAGCGCTGGGAGCAGGGAAACGGGTGTTTTTCTTGCCTGCGGCCTGAAAGGCTGATTTCTACAATGTATCCGCCCTGGAGAATGACCGGAAGAAGTGGCATCCGGCTGGCTCAGGGAGGAGCTGACCTCTTCCCGCCCTACAGAGAAGGGATTTTCGCTCCAAACAGCAGCCACAGCTGCTCCTTGGTGCCCTCGGACAGGGAGTAGAGGGTCTGGGTGCAGGGTCTGGATTCTGCCCCCTGCCTGTTCAGGGCCTGGCCAGCTTCGGGGCCCACCATCTGAAAAGTTGGAGGGACTTTATCCTTTCTGACACTTGACCTGGAAGGCTCTCAAGGAAAATGACACTAGGACCCAAGACATTTCCTAGACGGAGGGCTGTGGGAGCTGATCCATTAAACAGTAACTGAGCATCTCCTAGGTAGGAGACCAAGATGGACCCCTGGCTTTGCCACATACTGGCTGTGTGACCTTGGGAAAGGTACTTCTTTGTGCTGAGGCTCTTTCCCCATCTGAAAGCGGGGGAAAAACAACCCTTATCTCAGTGAGTTGCTGGAACACCAGTAAGAAAATATAAGCAAGGGGCTTAGAACAATGCTTGGCACATAATGAGTGTTTTGCAAATGTTCAAAAGCTATGTGTTCAAAAGCATGTGACAGATACGGCAGACGCTGCCGCCAGGGTCAATTTGCTCATCTGTAAGTTGCTCCCAATTTGCAGATGAGAAACCTGACACAGAGCGCAGGAGTGAAGCCGGCACTTGAATCCAAGGGCCTGGTTCCAAGTATTTCCACTCTCCCAAGGGTTCCTCACTCCGTAGCTCTTCACAGAACAGTGAAGTCACACAGCTGCTAAGTGGCAGAGCCGGGACTCCCCTCTGCCCCCAGCCCCACCCCCACCCCCACCCTCGACCCTGGGGAATCAGAACTGGGAAGTGATGAGTTGGGGGTATTTGTTACATTTGCTTCTGATAGAATTTATTTAATTATTTATGCATGTCTAATTTACTAGTTAATAATGGCTGTGTTTAACGGCTGACTCACAAAATTCCTGGAAATTTAGCAATCAGCCCTCCTGAACCAATACTATACATGGCCAGTTATGTCTCAGGGCTGTTGTAAAAGGAAAGGAGGTAATGTCAGTATCAACCATCAGCCTGCTGGAACCAGCTGTGGGATCTCGGGCAAGTTTCTTAACCATCGCATGCTTCAGATTTTCCCCATCTGTAAAATGCTGTTGTGAGAAAATGTATTTAAAGAATCAGCCAGGGGTGTGCCTGGGTGGCTCAGTCGGTTAAGCGTCCGACTTCAGCTCAGGTCATGATCTCACGGTTGGCGGGTTTGAGCCCCGCGTCAGGCTCTGAGCTGACAGCTCGGAGCCTGGAGCCTGCTTTGGATTCTGTGTCTCCCTCTCTCTCTGCCCCCTCCTCCACTTGTACTCTCCCTCTCTCTCTCTCTCAAAAATAAATAAATGAGCTTTAAAAAAAAAAAAAAAAGGGAATCAGCCAGGGCGGGACCAAGCAAGGAGACAGTCGCGCAAAATTCAATAAGGCACTCTCTCCAGGTCATGCTAGTGCAAGGCTGGCACTGTATGCTTGCTTAACGTTTATATACTAGGTGCCTTACTCGCCTCACCCTAGTCCCAGCCCCACTCCTGACACATAGTAGGTACTTTAGTAGGTACTTGCTGCTCTGTTGCCACTGCAAAAGCTTCAGAGTGGGTGTAACCTAACAGGCTGGACTAGAAAAGTTATCTAACAACACATGAGAAACACAAGAGCTCAGTACATTGTCCCGGAGCATATGGTAGATACCCAACAAGGCTTTCAGATAATGAGGGTTATATTTCAGCAAATAACCCCCACGGCCTGCCGAGGAGACTGGGCTGTCACTAGAAGATCCAGGGCTATCTCTGGAAACAGTTGCTGCAAGCAAGAATGTCTTTGCATTAATTTGAAAGATACAAACCACTAGTCTTCAAAGTATATGTTCTCCCACATAGGTAGATATATATTGTAGTATTATCCTCCCCCAAAAACGTTTCCAGTAAAGTTGGCACCAGTAGAAGATGGGCCTGTGGACCTGTGGTTTCCCAAGCTCTTTGACACCCCCTTGCATACCACCTACCCAAAGGTGGTGGTTGGGGGTAGGGATTCCGGTGCTGAGACACGGGCCAGACCCATCCCAGTGCGGGCTGGAGGCAGTGAGAAGAGAGCATTTGCTAAGCACGGAGGGAAGGGGACCTGGGGTTTGCATTAGGGTCTCCAGAGAAACAGAATCAATAGGATACATGGAGATATATAGAAAGAGACTTATCAGGGATTGACTCACAGGATTATGAAGGCTGAGAAGTCCTACCATCTGCCACCCACAAAGCATAAGGCCAGAAAAGCCAGTGTCGTGGTTCTAGTCCAAACCCGAAGGCCTGAACCAGGGGAGCCGATGGGAGCCGATGGTGTGAGTCCCAGTCCTGGTCTGAGTCCAGAGGTCCCGAGAACGGGGAAGCCGAGGATATAAATCCCAGCCCTAGTCTGAAGGCCTGAGAGCAGAAGCACTAATGTCCAAGGGCCGGAGAAGATGGATATTCCAACTCAGACAAAGAGCAAATTCTCCTTCCCTCCGCCTTTTTGTTTTATTCAGGCCCTCTTCGCATACTATGATGTGCTGCTACCCTGGTGAGGGCACTCTTCTCTTCTGGGTCTACCAGTTCAAATGCCGATCTCTTCTAGAAAACACCTTCAGACACACTCAGAGATCATGTTTTACCAGCTATCTGGGCATCTCTTAGCTCAGTCAAGTTCACATACAAAATTAACCATCGCAGGGGTGGCGCCATAAAAAAGGTGGCTGGAACATTCCTAAAGTGTATCACATTTTGAAGGAAGACCAGTATCAAATCTCTACACTAAATCATTTGTCTTCAATGCAAATTCCAGATTAATACCGAAGTATTGTGATACAAGCATTGGATTTGGAATTAAACGGCTCAATTCCCACTCCTTACTTCCTCCATAAACTTGGGCAAACCATTTGATCTCTAGAAGCCTCAGTTTCTGTAAAAAGTCCCTGTAAAACAGGGACTGAGGTGAAGAACAGAGGGAAGGAGGGCTCTTGAACGCAGAGAGTTTCTACACAAATGCTCACAAAGGCTATGGGGTCGGTTGGCCATTGGAAGATCCCCAGCCAATGGCACCAAGAGCCAAGAAGAAGGTCCCTGTGGCTTCCAGAATGCACAGTGAGAACTGCAGGTGAGTGCCGCTCCCACAGATTCATCCTGACCCATGAATATTTGAACTGCGCATGCGCAGTTCACACCCAGCTGGTCTCAGGTGGAGATGTTCTTGTAGTATCTCTGATTCCTGGGGTGGAAGGAGGGGCTCCACTCTAACCACTGCAGATTGATGTCTTAGTATCGAAGGTGTTCCTTCAGCAAACCCACATTGCCAGTGAACGGGGATGGGCCCGAGTCTCTCAGCCTTTCTTTACACAGAAGCCTAGCTCTCCAGGCTGGATTCTCCTCCCGCTGAAGGTGAGTTGGCCTGGGGTGTCTCTCCTCCAGGCCCACTCTGGTTCTGTAGCCCCAGCCCTTGGGACAACACCTGAATTTGTTCTCTTCTGAGCCTGGAGATGCTGAGGGAACACAGTGAGGTTCTACACAGCAGCTCAGGTAACAAAAAGAGCAGGGGGGGTGAAGGAGAAACGGCCAGGGACCTGTGGGAGGCACCTTAATGTGAGCTGTGGGATGGCAAGGAGGTGTGTAACCCAAAGGTGGAGGTATGGCCCCAGGCAGCCCAGGAAACAGATTACTGCGAGGCTCCTGTCCTCCCCCACCTATGTCTTGACAAGAACTATCATTCCACTCAAGATAAACAGCAGGGCCATATTGTACACTGGATGCTCCTTGACTTGCCTTTTGTGAGTGCATTTCTTTTGCATTTTACGTAGGGAGGTGAATTTCTACCTCTTGGTGATCCTACCTACCTTTGGAGTACCTGCCAAATTTCCCTAAGCTCAAAAGGAAACTTTCTTTAAGGGCTGATAAACCAAGAGAAGCAGTAATATCCTGTGTGATCCACTCACCTGTGTTTTTTCTATAAAAGTATCTTCTATTAAGGAAAGGCATCTTTTATTAAAGTTTCTATTAAGCTAATTTCGCTTATTAGCTAAGCGAGTACGGGGCCTTAAAAAAGTAAACCACCAAGTACATATTCTTTACTCAACATCACTGTTGGCAATGTGTCCCCATCCAACTCTGGATGCTCTTCAGAGAAAAATGAATGAATGTCATACTCGGTCCTTTTACTCTGGAATCCACGGCTGTGCTTCATGTTATCCCCTACAGCCACCTCTGCCCTTCCCCTGAGTCACAGACCTTCATGTCTGGTTCCAGGGCCCCAAACCGGAAGCACACAACATCCCTCTGTCTCCTATCTGCCCCTCTCCCTCAGAAGGCTATCCCTCAGTTTTTCAACTGGCTTCGTAAAGGGGCAAACCTTCTACCTTCTGAAATTCTTTTTTTTTTAATTTTTTTTTTTCAACCTTTTTTATTTATTTTTGGGACAGAGAGAGACAGAGCATGAACGGGGGAGGGGCAGAGAGAGAGGGAGACACAGAATCAGAAACAGGCTCCAGGCTCCGAGCCGAGCCATCAGCCCAGAGCCTGACGCGGGGCTCGAACTCACGGACCGCGAGATCGTGACCTGGCTGAAGTCGGACGCTTAACCGACTGCGCCACCCAGGCGCCCCTACCTTCTGAAATTCTTAAACAAACAAACAAACGAACAAACAACAACAACAAAACCTAATAAACTCACACATGTTTTCAAATTCCCAATTTGAATTTTCAACTCCCAGTGGGGCCACGTCAGGTAACACAGTGACATAGAATCAGTTTCTCCGTTCCGTCCACCTCCTCCCTCCCTTTCTTTATTCCTCCCTCTCCACCCCCATGATACAAGTTAGAGCTTCTTGGCCGCAAGCAACAGAAATGTGATTTGGCTGACTGAAGCAAAATAGAAATTCACTGAAAGGGTACTACATACCTCCCATAATCTGTCTACATGTTGACTCTGTCTACAAGTTTGGGACTCTGCAGCCGGAGGAATTTCCTTAAAACACAGCCCAGGGCTTGCCTAGTTAGAACACCACCTGCCGGGGGTACTGGGCACGGTGGCTTCTGCCACTAGCACGCTATCCCTGGACACTGCCCCCAAACTCACACCACCTCCAGAGAGAGTTTACTGGTCTCCACTTCTTCGCATCATTAGCTCCTGTTCTGAGTATGAGGGCAGGCACGGCTGATTGCCAAAGCCCAGGTCATAGGTCCGTGCCCTGGCCGCAAAGGGAGGCCAGAAAAGGGAACAGATGGCATTTTCATCATCTAAAGAGGCGGGCTCTCATGCCACCCATTAGGACTAGGAAGGCAGGAATCCCTAAACATGGGGAAAGGTTCAGGCACCAGCCGAAAGAAAAGCAACCATGGGTGACGTTCTCCAAGCCACTCGGCTCTCTGCTGCTTCCCCCCCCCACCCAGATCCACTGCCCCGGTAATCAGTGGAGGAGAATATTATAGGACAGAGACGTTCCCACACTTGACCCAGACAGTCTCTGACTCCTACTATGTCTAAGAGTAGAACAAACACTGGTTTTGATTGTCCACCAGACCACAAGCTGCCTAAAGGCATGGAACATGTGATAGATCATTTGTAAAAATGGCTACAAACATTCCTACCCTCTAGATGGGACTTTGCAGCTCCTCACCCGAGGAGCAGAGTCTTCTTCCCATCTCAGTGCATCCCTGTCCAACTGCCAATTGTAGCACCTGTATCTCTGCCTGGGGCCTGTCTCTGGCCACCAGAGCTGCCCTGCCCATCCTCACAGCAGGGTAGAAGGGCCAAGTGGCCCTCAACCCATGACTGAGGGACTGCCATATGCATACCCCAGCTCCTTGCCCCTTGGGTGTGCTTCCCTGAGACACGTGTCCTTTACGGTTCCTAGACCGTCCCACAAGATCAAGGTCCAGCCGCCCCCAGTGATACTAACTGGAAAACAAACCCCTTTATTGGCTGCCTTCCCTTCTCTGACTCACTGCCCCGCTCTCCTACTGGGGCTTGCTGGGGTCACCTCTCAAATTAACCACTGCACTCAAATCCTTATCTTGGGGTTTACTTCTAAGCAACTAAAGACCAGGGGGCACCGGGCTGGGGCTTCTACTCAGAACCACTATTGCTGTCAGCATCTCACCTCTGTTTCCACTGCTTCCTCCACTCCAGTGAGGGAGCCACCTGCATAGACACCGCCCTCTAACCCACCCGCACCACCTCTGTGCACAAACACCGCAGGACAGCCCCTCACGGGGCTTCAGTGGCTTGAAGAACCATTTCCTCCACCATCTGGTTTTGTCCTTCACTCTGCCATCCACCAACTGTGTCACCTCATGGTCTGGAGCGTGAAGGTGGGTGGAGGAGGAAAGACTGAGAAAAGAGGAAGAGCCAGACTTGGAACAGAAAGGTGTGGAGTAGGCGGGGCTACCCTGCCTGTCTCTCTTACCGGGCCCAGATCTGGCAGAAGGCCCAACCTGAGCCCCTGGCAGGATGTGGTACTCAGAGGAACAAGTTCCCCAGCCCCAGGGACACAGGAGCCATCTGCCCAGTGCATACATTCAAAGATATCTACTGAGAGCCTCTCAGCTGCCATGACTGTTCTGGGTGCTGAGATACAGTGTATGCACGCACACGTGCGCGCGCACACACACACACGCGCGCGCACACACACACACCCACCCACACACACACACACACACACACACACACAACATATATCTCTCACCCCAGGCTGGGGGTTTCTGTCTTAGAGCCTCACGGCACAGAGGAATCAGAAGTAGGAATTGGTTCTGGGGTCAGGTAGACCTGTATCTAAATCCTGTCTCCAGCCTCAAGTAGCTGTGTGACCTTGGGCATGTTGGTTAACCTCTCTGTGTGTTTCCCCACTCCGAGATAGGGATAGTAGCAGTACCTATCTCGCAGGGTTGTTAGGAAGGTTAAGCGAGAGAACCCCAGGGGCGCCTGGGTGGCTCAGTCGGTTAAGTGTCCGACTTCGGCTCAGGTCGTGTGATTCTTGCGTTCGGGCCCCACGGCGGGGTTTGGTTCAGGTCTTGCGGCGGGCTCTGTGCTGACAGCTCAGAGCCTGAGGCCTGCTGCGGATTCTGTGTCTCCCTCGCTCTTTGCCCCTCCCCCGTTCACACTCCGTGTCTCTCTCTCTCTCAAAAATAAATAAACAGTAAAAAAAATTTGTTGTTAAGTGAGGGAACCTCTGACACCTATAAGCCCTTAATAAACCTCAGCTATTAGGATTCCCCTTAAGGCGGTACCTCTGTTGTATAATCCACCGTGTTGCCCACAAACTCAGCTGGCGCGGGGCCCGGCAGGAATGTGAGTGTGGCTAGTGGGCTAAATTCCTTCAACATAACTGTCTTTTGTTTGCATTTTCTTCACTTCTCTGAAGAACTAGGCTTTTTCCTGTTGCCTTTTTTTCCCCCCAAACCCTTAGTGCACTTGGGCTTTTATTTTCATTACTCTTGATAGAGATAGGAGTACAGAGAAATACGTCTCTACCATTGGGGAAAAAGAAAAAAAAAAAAGGTGTAGGAGGGCCTGGGGACCTACAGGGAGTGGTGGGGACTGAGGCAGGCCAGAGAGCACAAGCCGGGTCTTAAAAGACACTCCTCAGATCCACATGACTGACACCTCGGTTGATGTCAAAGGGGAACATGAGTCTTCCGTGGCCAGATACACCAATGGTTCAAGAGATGCCAGGAAACCAGATTACTATTTTCTAAATCTGTTGGTTTTTTAAACGTTGGCTCAAAATATTTAGAAATATTGTGTAAGGCACAGTACGTTTTAATGGGCCCAAGGGCTGGCTGATTCAAACGCATGGACAGTGACCTTGAGACCTCTCCATCCTTATCATCTCCAGGTCTCTGCGGTCTGAGCTCTTCGTGACGCAGGGGCACCACACGTCGCCACTCCAGTGGATGCCATTCCCATTCAATTCCTTGAGACTGATGGCTTAGAGCTGTAGTGGGTCCGTCCTGTACCCCCCAGAGCCAGGCCAGTGTGCAACCACAAGCAAGCCTCTCTCCAGACAGACGCAGGCACTCTCCAGCCTCTCCCCCCTGTGACTTGTTGGCACTAAATGCACCACCCAATCTGCAGACTGTCACAAGCTGTACTAGCCCCTAATTATCTCAAGCTAGTCTTTTATTGTATGTATAGAGAATGCCATCAAAGTCCAAAATCCAATCTCATTAATGGATGGCTTCATTAATTTATGCCTGACCTCCTCAGCCAAAAAGCAAACTCTTTTATGAACAAGGATCACATTTTCCATCTTTTTGAACCATATAGCACCTTTCATGTTGTACTAGTACCCAATACCTGTCTGCATGTTGACGGATTCAGCACAGAGGGAATTCTGAATTTGTGGTGGATACCATTTGGGTTAACACATCAGGATACAGAAGAAATCTCTTCCAGGAACACAAAGAAAGAGGAATATGTAGGGCCAGACCCAAATTTATCTAACAACAAAAAATTAGCCATCTCTATGCCCTGTGCATCAACACTTACCAGCAACCATAAATAGCTGCAGGGGCTGGTTTCACGTTGTCATTAAGAGTAGCTTGTTTTGGGGACACCTGGGGGGCTCAGTTGGTTAAGTGTCCGACGTCGGCTCAGGTCATGATCTCACAGTTTGGGAGTTCGAGCCCCACGTCGGGCTCTGTGCTGACAGCTCAGAGACTGGAACCTGCTTCGGATTCTGTGTCTCCCTCTCTCTCTGCCCCTGCCCCACTTGTGCTCTGTCAAAAATAAATAAACATTAAAAATTTTAGGGGCGCCTGGGTGGCTCAGTCGGTTAAGCGTCCGACTTCGGCTCAGGTCACGATCTCACAGTCTGTGAGTTTGAGCCCCACGTCGGGCTCTGGGCTGATGGCTCAGAGCCTGGAGCCTGCTTCCGATTCTGTGTCTCCCTCTCTCTCTGCCCCTCCCCCATTCATGCTCTGTCTCTCTCTGTCTCAAAAATAAATAAAAACGTTAAAAAAAATTTTTTTTTTTAAATTTTAAAAAGAGTAGCTGATTTTTAATTTTTTCTCACCAGTGAAATGGACTCATCCAAGCTTACTAGGCATCTCCTAGCCAGGAAGGAAGAATGTATAAACCTGTTTATAAAGTATATTTTAAAGCAGAGAGATAATTAGGTATGTTGCAGCCGAGTGCACTGTTAGATGGCTAAAGTATATCAGTAAAGAACAATCCTCAGTTGTTAATTTGTGTCTGAGTTGAACTATCTATATTTAACCTGGTGATTACTTAATTAAATAGTTTCCTTGGTGTCTACCTGCAGTTCTTGTAATTTGTTATGTGGAATAAAATAATCCATTTGCATTTGTATTTACTCTTCACTTCCCAAGGCTACTTAGTTGTGGGTTTTTTTCCTCTTTTAATAGCCCCAGAACCCCTAATAAAAGAGAGCTGAATGAACAGTTTGAGAACAGAGGAGTGAGTACAAAACACAGAGTACTTGAATCACAAGGTGGTCCAGCTGGAAAGAGCCTTGAGATAACCAAATCCAACCCTGTCCTCTTACAGATGAAGCAGCCAAGCCCCCAAAAAGGTTGGGTGACTCACCCACGGATACGGCCAGCAAGAGACGCTCTGCCCACCTGACTCCCCAGGGCTCGCTCTACTCTCCCTCAGTTCCTTCCAACGTCTGCAACCACTGAGGGGCCCAATCCCGTAGGACGAGGGGCTCGTAGGATCGGAAGCTATAAAGCCTATTCCAATAGCAAAATTTTATCCATTCGGGATGTGCCGGGTGTCTGCTGAGTGCCAGGAGATGGAACACTGGAGACAGAACAGTGGATAAGGGCCCAGGTGTCTGCTTTGTCACCTTGACCTTCAAGTTTGGCGCGATGATGACTGAGAATAAATAAATAAATCAATAAATATGACGCTTTCAGAGAGTGAGCCGTACTAAAATAGTATACCAGGATCGTATGACAGCTTAAGGAGGAGGGGGCTGCTTTGGATAAGTATGTCATGCAATCACAGGGACTGTAGTCTCCCTGATGGGGGTCAGGGGGTGGGGTAGGGCTGGAGAGCATTGTGGGGGCCTGGGAGGGAGGTTGGTAAGCCCCTAGCTTTGGTTTGAATATCACCCATGACAGGAAATTCACTACCTCCAAAGGCCAACCCAGCTTGTTAAAAAGCTCTTTCCTGAACTCAGCTGAAATCTACCTCCCTGGGACTTCAAATTTCAATCACTCATTCTCCAAGTGTCACAGAAACCAGTCAGCTAGTGATGTTAAGCAGCATGTGTGAGTGCAAAGCACCATCCTAAAATAAGACAGTTGTTTGAATGTTTTGATGTTAAATGGTGTGTTTGGCAAGTACAACATACCAGGGAGGTGACTTACAGGGTCTCATTCAACCTCCAGTTCGTAAAAGTGTTTCAAACCACCACTTCAAAGGAGGTTCAGACCGTCAGCTTCTAGAGTCCGAGACCCGTCCGTGTGAGTCACCTGACATCATTAACAGGACACCTCAACACCCTACTGTCCAGAACTCTAGGTGGGGCTTTAGAGCATCGACACTGCTGGCTCCATCGCCCCAGCAGTTGGCATGGCAGAGGAAGTTTGGCTCCATGCATTTTGCTTTCTAAGAGATTCATGGAATCCTAGAACCAAGAACGCATCTGGTCCAACCCCCCTATAGCGCAGACAAGGAAGTGAAAGGCTAGAAATTACAAGTGGCCACTCAGGTTCATCAGCAAGCTATGGCAAGGGTGGGACTTGTCCTCTCCAGCCCCCAAACCAGGCTGGGCACAGCTGGACAGCTGTACTAATAATATATAACTCCCGGGTTTGCCTTCATGTTGGCATGAACTTGCAATCCTCCAGTGATTTTTTTTTTTTTTTTTAATTTTTTTTTTTCAACGTTTTTTATTTATTTTTGGGACAGAGAGAGACAGAGCATGAACGGGGGAGGGGCAGAGAGAGAGGGAGACACAGAATCGGAAACAGGCTCCAGGCTCCGAGCCATCAGCCCAGAGCCTGACGCGGGGCTCGAACTCACGGACCGTGAGATCGTGACCTGGCTGAAGTCGGACGCTTAACCGACTGCGCCACCCAGGCGCCCCCCTCCAGTGATTTTTAATGTACGTCTAAGATGAGAAAGCCCAGCTCCCGAACCCCCTTCGCATGTAGACCTGCAGTCCAGAAACCCTCCGGAACATCCGACTCTGCACGGAAGGGGCCGGCCCCCCTCTCTGGCTTTGATGTGCTCTGTTTGCCTTGCAGGGTCATCCACTGTGCAGGAACACTCTGCTGTAGCTCCAAACCAAACCAGAAGCTGCAGGATGCAAGGAGAGAAGCAGAGGCAAGGACAACACAGAAACCAAAAATATTTTGGCTTTTACCTGAGTCCAAGAGTCTGACCGAACCCACCGCCTGGCTGCCCAGATTGCCTGAGGGCAGTCAAAGTGTCAGCAACAGGGGAAGAAAGAGACCTGGGGAAACAGGCCTTTTTGAGCCAATCACAGAGCCCTGCCCACCCTCCCCCAGCTTGAGGCAATTGGGGGAGGATTCGAGTGGGAGCTGTGGCTGATCGGCAGTGCCTCCTTCCCCTGTCCTCACCGGGCACTGTCCTCATCGGGTACTGGCTGCAGCTTGAGAACCTATCATTTTTCTCCCCCTGACCCTGCACTCGCAGGAATAAGTGACTTTCTTGAGTGGAGGGGGAATGCTGGAATGCAGTCAGATAATTACAGGCAGCATCTCTCAGAAAAGGAAGCACCAGGGGCGCCTGGGTGGCTCAGTCGGTGAAGCGGCCGACTTCGGCTCAGGTCACGATCTCGCGGTCTGTGAGTTCGAGCCCCGCGTCGGGCTCTGTGCTGACAGCTCAGAGCCTGGAGCCTGTTTCAGATTCTGTGTCTCCCTCTCTCTGTCCCTCCCCCGTTCATGCTCTGCCTCTCTCTGTCTCAAAAATAAATAAACATTAAAAAAAAAAAGAAAAGAAAAGAAGAGGAAGCACCAGAAGAAGGAACAGCAACTCCAGCAACTGTCCAGGGCCTGCCAGAGAAGACCCCCAAGGTCCCAGGTTCCAGGTGGACAGGAAGGCTGGTTAGGGAGTAATCACCTTAGCCTTTAGGAGGCTCCTGAAGTATCCAGGGTTGCTCCGTCCCTCATCGGGCAGGACGACACTAAAATATTATTCTCTCCACCACTAGTCATGCAGCAGCACAGCTGAGACAGGGACTTGGTTTTCAATGCAGCTGCTGCAACTGAGGGTGATCCCGGTGCACTCGCCACTACCGTATTGTACCTCAGTTTCTCCATTTGTAAAAGAGGCAGAAAATCAGCCTACCCTCTGCTCACCACCCCGACCCCCTGCGCTATGGAGAGGGTAACCGGATGGGATGGCAACATCCCAAGGAAGGACAAGCTGAGGGGAGACATATTCTCCTCCATTCCTGTGGGTCCCCAGGGGAGAGTAAACCTCGGAACCCAAATCTGCTGGTGACCCCAGTGCATCTAACATCTGTCTCCCTCCCAGTTGGAGCGTGGGGACTTGACAGCTTGGGTGGGGGGGTCAGACGGACCAGGGTTACAGCTCAGTCACGTGCAACTGTGTGATTGGGAATACTGACCTCTTCCTGAGCCCGACTTTCCCCATCTGTAAAATGGGTCTAATAATAGTACTTACTCATAAGTACTATCAAGTAAGAACATGTGATGGAAGACTGAAACCAGCACCTGGAACACCTGGTAGGTCTCCACAAACACTGAAGAGTGTCATTATTTTTATGATGCAAATTTTGAAGATTCACCTACAACATACACACCACATGTGAATTCAAGGCAGGGAACCCAGAAGGTGGGCCACATCAACAAAGCGCTTCAAGTTATGACACTAAAACATCCCTGGGGAGGGGGCTCTGTCACCCTGGAGTGCAGCAAGCTACTCCTACGCTCTCAATACCACCTTTGTCCAGGGTCTTTCATTTCCAAAACTCCTTCCTCTCCGTCTCCTCTGATCCTCACCACAGCAGGGTATGTTTCCTGTACCCATGCTTCGAGGAGGAAAACAAGTCTCAGAGAGGTTAAGTGACTTGCCCAAGGCCACACAGCTTGTAAGTGCCGGAGCAGGGTTATAAATCCAGGCGGGCGTGGCAGGACTAGAGTGAGAGGGAGGGAAGTGAGATGGCAAGAGTGCCAAATTTAGGGAGGCACTCATTTGTACAACACCGAGACGGAACATCTTCAATTCCGCCATTCTGTCTGAGCCCAACCAAGCCTCAGGCCCTTCCCAGAGCACTGAGGCTATGGCCTCCACATACTGCCCTTGTGGACCAGCCCTACAAGAGCCTGCCCCCACAGCCTGGGGGTGGACAGACCCATCAGCTGAGCTGGGTGTCTCCCTCAGGATCCAAGAAGTTTCCCAAAGCCTTAATACTGGAACCGTGTCCCAAAAGAGTGGAATGGAACAGGGGTCAGAAGTGGTGCCGTGACGGCCACGTGAGGCTTCAATGCACCCTTGAGCCTGAGGGCGGGGGGAAGACAGGCTGGGCCAGGCAGGCCCCTCAGAGGCCTCCCAGCCCCCATCAGCCTCAGGGGCAGATGGGCCTGGACAGGCAGGCCATGTGGAGGAATCCCAGGACGCTAATGCTGGCCTGCCCAGCCAAGCTCTCCTCTCTCCAGCCCCTCAGAGCTCAGAAAGGCTCTAACTTGGCCTCCCTCTACCTCACACAAAGTGTGGGAGGTACCAACTAGCCACAGGAGATTAATTTTGAATCTGCAGAGCGAGAAACTCTTTTCTAATGTGGAAGCTTCTATTTACTAATGAGATCTTTTGATTTACTAATTAGCTTGCTTGAGTCTGGATGACTGTGCATTGAGTTTTTCTAAGGAAACAACACCTGTGCATTGAGGGGCATATAGGGTAGTGGGCAGCTGTGTAGGCTTGAAACCGACGTGCCGGAATTCAAATCCCACTTCACGTACACAAGTCCCCCAGCTGCTCTGAACCCATTCTCTCCTTCTATAAAAAGGGAACAGGAGCGGTACTGATGTCCTCAGGTCGTGGCTATTACCAAAACCAGCCACAAGGTGCTGAGTGCCTATACTGGGCCTATACTCGTTTTGTTTCACTTTTTTCTTTTCTTTCTTTCTTTCTTTCTTTCTTTCTTTCTTTCTTTCTTTGATGAATTTCATTTTTCCCTTATATGTAGGAACACTTACAACAACGCGATAGGTGTTTGTATTTACATGTAACTTACATACAGTAAAGTACTTGCAACTTCAGCATGCAGCTCAGTGAACTTTGGTGTGTATGTAGTCTATCTTCTAATGGGATCTCTATCATCGTAGATCGTTTTGCCTGCTTATGAACTTCATATAAGTGGACTTACACACCATACACTCTTTTTGGCTGGCTTCTATCCCTTAACTTTACGTTTCTGTAATTCATCCATGTTGTTGTGTTCCCCGGCATTGGTTTTTTATACAGCTGTATAGTACTCCATTGTGTGCGCTGCGGTTTATCCATCAGACCGAGGTGTTGTTATCATCGTCGTCATCCCATCTCGCGAATGGGGAAACTGGGGCTCTAAGCTGTTCGCTAAGTGTTCAGCCTAGGGTCACAAGGGTGAGGTTGACAGTGAGCAGGGATTTGAACCCAGCTGCGTCCGGCTCCAAATCCAGCCCCTCACCCTGGACAACAGAGGCTCCCATGCCCCTGGAGCACTGGGATGGGCAGAAATGAACTCTGTGCCATGTGGTCATGACCTCCTTCTCCCTGAGGCACAGTGGGGAGTCAGGAGGCAGCTGCCTGACTAGCCCCGGGAGGTGAGAAAATTGCCTCAGGTTTGGCCACTGCCAATATTTATTTTCACTGTGTCCCAGGCTGATGGCGCAGGCACAGGTGTCACTCCCAGCTTTGTACCTTGAGACCTGGCCTTCGCCAACATGTTGAAATAACTGCAAACAGCCGAGACGTGGGGGAAGCATCCTCGTCCCTGAGCAGCAGCTGGCTCTCATGGGTAGGAGGAGGGAATCTGGCCTGGCTTGGGGACAGCACCTGCCCTGGCTCCTCAGAGATTAGTTTCCACAACAGTAGCTCAGATGTAACCCTCTGTGACTAAGGGTTCTGAGGCCGGGAGATCTTCTGCAATCCAAGCTTTGCCCACTAAGAAGAGGTGGGTCACCATGGGGACTCCTAGTGCTGGCCTGATCTCAAGAAAATGCCAAGGTTTTGCACTGCTCCCCAACTCTCTGGGTCCTTGCTTGTGCCTAGCTGACCAGAAGCCGGTCAGAGAAGGGTCATCCGCAAGGCAGCAGGAGGAGGTGAGGAGCCTGGGTAGTCTCCTGGGCCCCCTCCCCCTCTGAACCCAGGCACTGTTTCAGGCAGTCCAGCCAGACGTGATTAAATGGTTGGCTACGTGCAGGAGGGTAAGATCCCAGGGGAAGAAGGGCACAGGGCCAACACCCCAGGTGGCCCTGGGGCACGCTTTGCTCCGTCGATCATTAACAGAAGCCACCTCATGGCAGGCAGACAAGGGGAAAGTCCAAGGGGGAGGCCTACCCCCTCCTCCCAGGCACTGTCCTCCAAACATGCCAACCCAGGACCTCGTGGGACATGAGATCATGACACTGGAGGGGTGTGTGCAGAGTCATCTAATCCAACTGGCTGCTTCTTGTGTCCCTACAAAGTCTCCACAGGCCAAGGGAGATGGGAACTAACACCGGTCGATTTGCAGTTACTATGTGCCAGGGACTGTGCCAAATGTAGTCAGTATGCCAGCCTGCAACATGGTGGCAAAATGCAATGAGGGAGCTGGCCCGCCTGGGTTCAAATCTCAACACTTTTAGCTTTGTGACCAATCAGTGAGCTTCTCTGCGCCCCAATTTCTCCATACATAAAATGAGGAGAGTATAGGAGTGCCTCCATGAGGTCACATGAGCATGTAATGAGTTGACACACACGAAGTTCTCAGACTACCTGCCACTTGTGAAGAGCTGTCTTTGCTAACTGTTCACTGGATCCTCAGCCACCTCTTGAGATACAGATGAAAACTTCAAGGTTGAGTCATCTGCCCAAGGCACAGCTGGCACAAAGAGAGCTGGGATCTGAACCCGGGTCAAAGGGTTCCATCGCCCTCTCCCTCCATGCCATGGAAGCTTCCTCCTGCCATGACGCTGTCTGTTCCTTTGGTAACCAGTGCTTCATGATCCGATGGCCTATAAAACCTATCTCGTGTCTGCCTCCCTGTTCTCTCAAAGGCCCTCCTTTCACCAGAGTGTCAATGAGCTGCAGTAGGCCCCCAAACTTCCTCCTGAAAATGAAGCTTCCTGGCCCAGAGAGGTAAGTCCTTGCTCAGTGGCCAAAGTAACTCTTTTCTTTTTGCTGCTCCAAGGGAAGACCCGTAGCCAAGGGCCAGACCATGGGTTGCCAGACAAACAGCCATGGAGGCCCTGCCCTACCAGGGCAGACCTCATGCAGGCCCCCCAACCAGAGATGCCCCAAGGTCTGGGACCGGAGGTAGGGAAGCAGTCCTTGCATCTAAGGAACTTGCTGACAAAGGCAGACCTGACCTTCCCTGCTCCACTTCCCTCGGTGTAGGCCTTACCTCCAGCTCTCTCTGCATGTCTCCCGTCTTCTCTGCTGCAGAGGAGCTTAGGGATGAAGGTCTCCTGCCAACTCTGGGCTCACACCTCCCTCACCTGCAGCTTAGAGCACAGGCCCATTGCTAAGGCCCCTCCATCTTCCAGGATTTGGGAAGAAAAGGCCCAAGTTTCTGCTAGTTCTTTTCCCATATAGCTTTGGACGGATCTCCTCTATCTTGAAGATGTAGATGGCAGAAAATCCAACTTTGTGGTGATAACCATGCAGGGCCTGAGCGGCCAAAATCCCAGCCTGTGTTTCCCATGGAGACTCTTAGGTGGGGAAAAGGGTCAAGGCTTAGGTACAGAGAGTTTCCCAAGGCCATAGAGAGTATCTCCTTGCCTGTACAGGCAACCCCCACCCTCAAAGGCATCCTGGAGTCTATGTTTCTAATTTTGGTATCACTCGAGTGATGGATTCCAACTGAAGAAATTCTGAGCAGACCGATGGGTACGCTTAGCCTCTGAGAACCCAGCCAGTGTCACCATGAGCCAGAGAATTAGATGGCTGCCATATGCTCACCTACGCCTGCAGGGAATGAGCTCAAGGTAAACAATTAAATGTCTTTTTGCCTTTAGTCAGCAAGGAAGATCACATGCCACCACCACCACCACGTGCGCGCACGCGCACACACACACACACACACACACGCACACACACACACACACACACACACCCCTCGTTCCCTCTGCACGCCCGGGCAGCCTGGGTTCACTTCAGTCCCAGGAAGGGCTGCTGTCCCCTCCCACCACCAGTAGTCGCTGCCCTAGGAAAGGGCATCTGCAACCCCCCCCTCAGCAGGGAAGGAAGAGTTGACAGGGTGCATAAGGTAGGTCTTCCCAAGCCTCAAGGGCAGCCCAGCCAATGTCTGCTGCAGACATAACTTTGGGAGAGATCAAGTGAAGGTAGAAATTCAGCTCACCCCCCAAAACTGAGTGCAAGGAACCAAAGGCAGCCTCAAATAGCAATATCCATCCCTGCCTCCCCGAAAAGAACGGCTCCCAAGAACCAAGAACCAGACTTAGGGTTTTCAGAAGGATCCAACCCCTCTGGCAAGCAAAAGATCCCCTTCAAAGCGGTCATCTGGCCTTGGCTGCAGTGCTTCTAGCTAGGGGGACCTGACTCTTCCCAAGATGACAACCTACCTATCCTGCCTGGCATGTGTAACAAGACTTAAGGTGGTGGGAATTCCTGATGACTTCCCATTAGGACTGGCCATTTTAATAGCCACTTCCCCCTAACAGCCCTCCAAATACAGAAGTGCAGGTCAGCTCCAGGTGGATCCACCCCCAACTCCAGTGCCCTTGTTTGGGCCCCTGACCATCTTAGATGCTCCTCTCCAAGCCTGCAATCCTTCATCATGCCCACCCCAGACAGGTGTTGAGAGGCTATACAGTTTCAGGTCAATTTCATGTGGGAAAAATGAGCCTGCAAACACTCCACAAAGAACTCACTCAAACCCAGACTTGGTTGGAGTACCATGTGCCAGGTTCCCCCTCCACCATTTTGGCACTCCAATCACCACCCAAAGGAATGAAGACCGTAAAGTGGAGAAGACTGTGCTTCAGCTTTTGCTGAAGGCCTCCGAAGCTGCACAGGTGCCCAAGGCTGGTCCCTGGTCAATAACCAACACTCTGGGAAGATAATAGAGAAGTATGGGCTCCCTTTGCAATAAACTTCCATCCCATCCCCTCTAAGCTCAGAGACTTCCAGCATCAATGGAGGGAACTACAGACATAGGTTTAGCTGTTATGGCTGAGAAAAAAGCAACAAGCATTCCTCCTCTTCCCCAGCACCTGTATCCTATACAAAGGACAAACCTATAGGCAAAGGAAAACCACAAACCAAGTAAAACCAGCTTCACCATCCATGTTTCTTGAAAAAAACGGGGTTTATTGATTTTTAAACTGCAAATAGTCGTTACAAAAAGTTTTTTTTTCTTTTAAATAAATTCACACGAAGAAAGAGAAATAGAAAGCGACGGTAGTGACCAGCAAGAGGAATAATAATTACATTCATCTTAATGTGTGTGTGCCAGTTCTGTTTGCATTAACATTGGAAAACTCCAAACCTGGAATCCAGAACCTCAAATCTGCAATCGGAATGTCTTGAGATGGGCACGTGGAAGTCAAAGGGTTTCTTTTGTTTTTTTGTTTTTTCCCTTTTAGAAGCCATACATAAAAGTTGTTTTCCTTCTGTACTGTCACAGAACTTTTACATACATTCTCAGTCCTAGCTGAAAAGGCCTAAAGAAGAAGAAACTCAATTTGCAGTCCAACACAAAGGGGGGAAATTTCTAAAATAAATAATCCAACAGTTTTTTGCATTTTTTTAAATTAATTTTTCATTTTTTTAAAATAAAATAACCAAAAAAAGTGTAAAGTTACAAAAAATGTCGTTGAAGAATAATATATTAAAACTGTGGAAAAAAAAAGGAAAAAGACACGTCACAAAATTTTAAGATTAATATGAAGATCATAATTTAACATAAAAGAATATATTCTATGGATTTGTCATCCCGATAAATATGAACAAAATTAACAAAAAAAAAGCATAGTTTTGGCAATAAATACGTTTTGATAAGTTAAATAAGCTTTTTTATATTGATGTGCAGTGACAAGCAAAATTTTTGCTCTCCAATTTCTGAAAGTTATATGAAGTTTAAAACCCAGGGAAAAAAGCATGGCGTGAGTGCTCTAAGGATAGACCTACGGTATTCTAGAGCAAAAACCATTGAAGCTACTTCTACAGGAAATCGTTTTAACACAGCTATTGTATGTGGAATGAATACCATTAACTGCTCACCCCTTACATGTTTTTTTAGCTTTTCTCTCATTTTTTTGTTATTTTTTTTTTTAAAGATGTCACATATGAACTGGGGAACTTTAGCACCAAAATCAAGTCTCTCATAGTCCATCTAGCTTCCCCATCCTCCCCACTTAAAAAAAAAAAAAAAAAAAAAAAAAAAAAGAAAGAAAAAATTAAATCACAAAGTCCCACTTATGTCGCGATCTTCATCCACTTTTTGTCTTCCTTCCTGTAGACCTACGCGGAACCCAGGCAAGATTAGTCAACAGAGGTTCAGGTCGGGAAGAAAAAGGTTTTGAATGTCAAGATGGGTTTCCCCAAAAACCCAAGTCTGGCAACAACTCTCCCAAGAGGGGTGTGGGGGGTCATGGGGAGAGGGGAGGGGAGGGTGTGGGAGGCTGAAATAAGGGAAGGTGCAGTTGGGTCGCCAGCGGAGGGAGCTGCTGGTTCTGGGTCCCCTCCCCCTCCCCCATGGGCAGAGGCTCAGGGAGGCCCACGGGTGCCCTCTGGCGCTGAAGAGGTAATGTAGTCACAGTGACAAAGTTAGATTACAAGGCACTAAATTGCTTCTGTAAACTGTTACTGCTTTTTCTTTTGTGATTTGGCACTTAAGGCGTAAGCCGAGGGGAAAAAGGCATCTACTGACAAATATGGGACTTGTCTGTTATGCATGGTAAGTGGGCTATAAAATCGAGGAGAGGGGGTTTCAAGCCAGAGGAAGCTACTGACAAATTGACTTGTCCTTATGTTGGGAGGGGGGGGGGTCAAGAGAGGGGAGAGGGAAGGGGCATTCCAAGGTTCTGGGGGAAAGGGGTTGAGCTTAACCTTGTTAATGTAGGGGTTGTCAGGAATCAGGGAGAGAGGGAGGGGAGGGTAAGGATGGGGGGTGGAGTAGGCAGGGGGTCCCTCCCTACCCGGGGTTTAGTCATCTGAGATGGAAAGTCTGCTGAAAATGGGCAGGCGTCTTGAGTTGTCCAAGGTGGGGGAATCTGAGCCACTGTGGCTGCTGCTGGAGCTGCTCAGATAGCCCTCCTGGTCCGAGAGAGAATCCTGAGGGCTGGGGGGAGAGTCAAACATGTGAGGGGACTCGGACATGGGCCGGAAGAGGAAGGTGGTCGGGGAGCCACCCCCGGGCAGCCCCATGCTAGGGGCAAAGAGGTTCGCCAGCTCCTGGCTGGAGAAGGCGAAGGGATTATTGGTGCCATCTGGCAGGGTGGGTGAGCCCAGGAGGTCATCGGCGCTCAGGATGGGGGGTGGGGTGATGGACGTGGGGCTGTCCAGCAGCCCTGTGGCAGCGGCGGTGGCAGCGGCACTGGGAAACCCAGCAAAGCTAAAGCTATGCTGGAGGCGGGGACGGTCAGCGGAGAGGTCCCGGGCCCCGGCCAGGGCGCGGCGCTCCTCAGCGTTGTGGATGAAGTGGCAGCGGGGCCCATACGGGCAAAAGCCGATGGTGTGGAAGGTGCGGCACAGCTCCGTCTTGTACTTGGGGTGACGGGTCAGGCTTCGGAGCTCGTGGATGCCATGCGCGAACTGGCACTTGTCCCCGTACTTACAGGCGCCGTTCTCCTCGAAGGGGCGGCACAGCTCCGTCTTGTAGCGGCTGGAGTTGACCTGGCCGCTCCCTGGCTGCTTCTGGGTGGGCAGCAGCCGCTCGCCCCCTTCTGAGAAAGAGCGGTCTCGGAAGCGGCTGTCCCGAGAGCTCAGGGCTGGGGCCGGCTCGCCCTTGAGGCTGCTGAGGAGCTGGTTCTGGTGGAACTTGGAGCTGGGCAGGGTGACCGAGTGCCTCCGGGGGAAGCCCCCACCGGCAGGGGTGCCCACCGCCTTCCTGTCCAGCAGGCAGCCCCCTGCACTGGGAGTACTGTAGTTGAGCATCTTGTTACCCTGGAGGGAAGAGAGGGAAGAGAGAGGATGGTTGGTGACAAAGGCCATGTACCAGGGCCAAGAAAAGTACCCCTAAGTGCAGTCCCCTCCACAATCGGAAATGCCCCTTGTGTCTCTAACGAACTACCTCTAACTCAGCCCTGGCAAGCCCCCTCCCACAAACCAGCCACCTAGCTTTACTTTGGCCCCATGCATAACAAACTACAAAGTCCTAACCTATTAAAAATTGTTAAACATGCACCCTACTCCATGCAGACCCCTGGAATGCACCCCCATATCCTGTCTCCAAAGCTACCACTTTTATCCATAAAATCTAACTTTTTTACCTCCCCAGTAGATTCCTCAGCTAAAAAGATCTCCTGTAACTCTGACTTCTCTAGATTCCCCTTCCCCCAAACAAGAACAGGTAAACCTCAGGAGACTCCAAGTACCCTCCTTTTAATCAGTCCCTCCTTGATTGACACTCCACACAAACAAACGCCTGGGTTCCCAAGACTCAACTTCCTCCTTCAGAAAGGTTCCCTTCCTTTGGCAACAGGTTTCCAGACTGCCTTTGCTTTACTTGCTAAGAGGAGGGAAGAGGAAGGGTCAGGAGAAATCCTCCATCTGGGGTGGGGGGTGGGGGGCAGGAGAAGGATGGGATTCTAAAATAAAGTTCATTGCCCCATGCCCTGGAAAGAGGTGCCTTCTACAATGATCTCCCCACCCCCTCCACTGGGAAGATGCCTTTGCAGTTAGTGTTCTGGCTGCAAGGGCAGGCTTGGATAAGAGCGCCAGTGTTTAATCTTTAACGCAAAGCTGCAGGTGGGAAGGAAAAGGAAAGCACCAAATCCCCCCACCCGCCTCCCAGTCAATAGTAGATTTGGGGGGAGGGAAGCAGAGCCACCACAGACAGGTTTCTGTTCCAATGGTATACCCTGGTCACCTGCCCAATCTGTACCCAAGATTCGGAAAGGGCACAAGCTGGGGACCAGGGAGTTGGCTCCCAGCCCATGTGGGTGTCATTGTGCAAATTCTAAAGTTGGTCCCTTAGGATCAGCTGCAGGGGCTCGGGAATCTGTAACAGCAACCACCCCACAGAGCGGATTACAGGAACCAAGTTGAGAGCCCGGTTCCCAACAATAAGGTTCATTTAAAAAGTCTGGGGGGGGGGGGGGCGGGGTAGGGAGCGAGGGAAAGAGAAATAGATCAAAGAGTGAGAAAGCCGGGAAGAGAAGGAAGGAGTGCAACAGAGCTCAGGTTAGCTGCCAGGGCAACTGGAGTTTGGGAAAGCCCAGAGAGGGAAGGAAGCTGAAATTCAAACTTTTTTTGATGTTGTTCTTCAGCTCCTCGGAGTCCCTGCACCCCAACCCTGCAGCCCTGGGGCCCTGGCAGCTGGGCCGACTGGAGAAGCAAGCTGGGAAAAGAGAGCGACATGACCCAACGTGTTTAAAAGAAGGCAAAACACTTTAGCAATTAAAAGTAGCCTAGCAGCTCCCCGCTTTCAAAGTGGGGAGAGGGGACCAACATAATCTAACACCCAAAGGCTTTTGCTGTGTACACTTAAACCGCATTCATGGAAAATTGTGTTTAAAACCTGCTTTTTTTCACACCGGCTGGCAAGCTACGCCACTTAAGGAGGCCCCATTAAATCCTTCCTCGCAGAGCCTCTTGAGCTCAGGCCGGCATTTTGTTCTCCAGGCCCCCCTCAACCCCCTCGGAAAACAGGTAAACGGGTCAAGCCTAGTACCATTATCACCCCAAAGTTTGCAGTACTGTAGGCGATCCCAGAAGGAAGCCTGGACGAGCTGGGGCGAACTAAAGTCCTACTGCAAACCCGTTCTGCAACATCCTTTTGAATCACAACTCTTGGCCTTTTTCTCGCAGGTTCCCAGCCCTTCCACATCAGACATCCCAGTAGAGATGTCGTCCGGAGACTCACTTCCCCAAGGGGAGCCCCTGCAGACCCCACTGGCTGGCGGTGTGGCTGGAGACTCGAACCCCTCCCGGCGACAGCGAGACCCAGAGCGCGCACAGGCAAACCGAGCAGACCAGCGAAACCGGGCTCAAGCAGCACATTACGGGCGACGGAATCACCAAAAAAAAAAAAAAAAAAAAAAAAAAATGGTCCCAGCAAATGACCCGCATCCCTCGGGCGGCCCCGCCACGCAAACTTCGCCCCCAAAAACTCTGATCTCCAAATTCCCATGCAGTAGCCGCCAGGACCTGTTGAAACTCAAAGGGTGGGAAGGAGAGAGCCAAATTCCTTTAAACTGGGGGGGAAAGTAAGGCGGAAAAAAGAACCATCTTGCCTCTCTTCCTCTCCTTCCTACTTTCCAAGACCTGAAGTTTTGAGGGTTCTTTCTTTAGGCAAAAGAGGAAAAAGAAAACTTTGAAAAGCGAACCCTCCGCCCCACTCTACCTTGCATAAAACTTCACTCAAGTCGAAGATGGTGGCAGACACGAGGGTGGTGGTCATCCTGGGCGCTCGCACGGGGCAGGGACGAGGATCTGGTGTGCCGCGAAGGTCCCGGTGCGGGGAAGGCGCAGCCTCCGGCTCTCCGGTCTGGAGTCCCACACGCCTGCTCCCGGCGCCCCTCGCCTTTCTGACTCTCCCCGACTGCGGCGCGCGAAGCCCAATTTATAAAGTTCAGATTTGGTGGACCGGGGGAGGAGGAGCTTTAAACTTATTTAAATGAGGAAGAGGAGGAAAAAAAAGGTGATTGACACTGAAGTTGAATCAGCCATGCGGTCAAACTCGGGAAGAAAAAAAAAAAAAAGAAACTTTCAAAAGGAAGAAGGGGGAGGGGAAACGAGGAAAGAAGGCTAAGAAAAAAAAAAAAAAAAACCAACTGCAAGCAGCGCACAACTTTTTTTTCTTAAAGAGGAAAAGTTTCGAGTCTCGCTTGGCTACCCGGCGCTTGGGGCGCCCCTCTGTGGGGCCGCGCGGCGCGAGGGGGAGGGGCGCCCCCCCCTTTGTCAGCCTGCGAGCGCGGCTCTGTGACATCATTCATTCCACCCTCTTCGGGGTTCTTGTTGTTGTGTTGTTGTTTTTTTGTCGGGCAGGAAGGCGGGCTCGACTTTCTCTTTTTGCAGGCGGGAGCAGAACCCGTCCTTAGCGCCCGGGCTGCGGTTTCCATCTTGAGCAGATCTCCCCTGAAACTTCTCAAAGTGCCCCCCACAACTTAACTCTTTTCCCGAGTTTTCTTCCGCACTCGGCTGCCTTCCGCAAACCAGGCAGGACCAGAACATCGGGAATTTGGGACGCAGAAAGCATTCGGGTCTAAGATTTTTAGTTTAGTTTAGTTTTTGTTTTTTTGTTTTTGTTTGTTTTTTTTTTTTTTTTCAGCAGGTCGTGGGGGAGGTAGAGTGGTGGGGGAAACTAGGGAGAGTTTTTCCCTGAGGGGGACCGGGCCCGGCCGGGAGAGCGCAGCACGGTTTCGCGCGCCGCACGCGTCTACACTCTCCTGTGCTTCGCAACCGAACGGCGGGAGGGGCAGTAGCGAAAAAGACCACCGCCCGGAAGGATTGCTTGCTTGTTTAACAGGCTTGGGAGTGGGATTTATTTCACGCATTCAACCCTTAAACCTTTTCAAAAAGAAAACATGAATCCTCATGAATGTCCTTTCCAATCCGCCCTCCTCGCCACCCCCCCCCAAACACCAATAACGCACAACTTTCCACGAGCGCTCTGAACTATGGGACACACGCACACACCCCTAGACGCTTGAACAATGAAAAAAGTTACTTTGGCAAGAATGAAGGTAAAGAAATGGGGGAGGCGACACTTTTAACTTCTTGTTGCTTCTCCCCCGCCCCCACGGGAACGGAACATATGGCTTGTCACGCTGCGCTGTTTGGGCGGGATGGGGGGAAGGGGGCATGGGATCTTCCAACCCCCCCCCCCATAGATTATTACTCCTTTTAAGACTGTAATATATTTACTGTTAGCTTCAGAGGCCTCTCCTTCCACCCAAATAAAAAGTTGTTAACGTGTCGCCCACGGCCCCCGGGTGCTGGAGCGAAGACCCAGGCGGAAATCGCGGGGCTGTGTTTCTTTCCTATTTCCCCGCGTGCCCGGCCGCCTCCTCAGCCCTCGCACGTTTCTTCCCAGCACTCAAGGCGGCCGGGTCTGTTATGAAACCCCGTGCGCTGAGTGGCTAAGAGCGGGTTCCATTGCGATGTAATTAGGTCACCCCATTATGAGCACGTTTCTTTGGAAAGGACAGGGCGGGCGGAGCAGAGCGCTCGAGTCGCGCTCTCACCACCACCACCCACCCACACACACACACTCACGCATTTTTATTGCATTTCTGGTGTATTCGTCAACCTCCGAGCAGACCCAGGGAAACCTTCCAAATCACAACTGTTTTAGGAACCGGTTATTTTTCATCTTTGCGAAACACAGAACTTTTGCTGCAACCACCAACCTACGTGATCCCAGCCGGGTCTGCTTTTATTTGGCCCCTCTGACTTAAATTGATGGCCCCCATTTTTAACCCGGCTGCTGCCCCTTGCCTTTCCTTCTGCTGCTGTCCAGCCGCCTGTTGCTTCCCTCCCCCTGCTCCCATATTTCAGCTTTTCTTGAAATCTGGCAAGCGCCAGAAAGGGAAATAACTTCCATCCACCTTAATTTAAATCACTCAAGTGTAGGTTTCTTTCTTAAAGGGGTGTTTGCTCGCTCCTTTACCCAGCTCCAAGAAAGGGAGGGGGTCGTGCAGTTTCTTGGTGATGAGGTAATGAGTTCCAGATTTCAGGACAGAGCAGGCTGCGCGTTAAAACCACAAGGTTAGTCTGCGTCCTGATGTGAAGCTATTTCGTCCTTTTATCTGCCTCCCCCCCCACCCCAAAAGACCCATTGGTCTTTAATTCTGGTGGGTTCGCGAAGCTCTGCTGGGGGGATGGAGGAGGGGTGGAAAAGCGAGGGAGAAGGGGGACCCGGAGCGGGTGGGGCCGCCTGCCCGGCCCCAGGCCTGGCCCGCTGTCCCCCCCGCCCGCGGCTGCAGGACTGGCTAGAAGCACCATCACGCGGCCCCGGAGCCGCAGGCTAGCTAAAAAGTCTTTTTTCCCAACCCCCCCCCCCCCCCCAAGAGAACTCCGATTCCTCGAATTTCCTCCGCTTTTCCAACTCCCGGCCGCCTCTCCCCTCCCCCGTTCCCGGGGCGCGGGCAACGCGGGGCGGCGGCCAGCCTGGCCCGCTCGCTCCGGAGTTGTTTACCGGCCCCGCCGACCCACCGAGTTTGTTCCAGCTCCCAGAGCCTGCCTCTATAATTAAACTCTTTTTTAATTGTTGGGTTGAAACGTCATTTCGGGGACTTTCCAAGGGTGAGGGAGCCGAGGGGAGGGAGCGAGCCTCCTTAACCCTTCGCTGACCCGGCGGGCCGCAGAGTGCCGTCCAGCAAGGCCGAGGAGGGCTGAGAGTCCAGGGGCCGGAGCCGGCCCGCCCCGACTGGACCGGCTCTGCAGGTGCCCGATGGCGGCGGGGACGGCGGAGAGCTCCGACCCGGACGGGAAGGCCGACGAAAGCCATCCGCCGAGCTCCCCGCCCCCTAAGCAATGCAGTCCGCGCTCCGGTTCCTTACCCGCGCGGGGCCGCGAGAGGCAGTCCCTCCACCTGCACTGCAGCTTCCGACCGGGAGGCGATCCGCCGGATCCTTCGTCCCAGGCCCGACTATCAGGGCCCTCCTGGCGCACTTGGAGCCGGTCCCCTCGCGAGGAGGGGCTGGGCAGGTATTTTTGGCTTGGGGTGTTAGGTTTTGTTCAAGGAGGAAGGTGAAAGTCCCTCGAAATTAGGGAACCGCGGCGGATGTATTCATGGGTCATTCTGGACCGTGGGCGCACCTCGCGGCAGGTGAGCATGTGGGGTGCCAGGCCCCTAGCGGGCTTGGCCACGTCAACAGCGACCTCCAAGGCACCCCTCCCCAGGATCCCATCCTGGCCCGGTTGCACCACGCGATCTGCCATCGCAGAGTCCTACGGCTTCAGGTCGTTTGCACAAACCCCCAAATTCTTCGGATTGGGCCCCGCCCGCCCAGGACCTCTGCCACCTGAGACCCTGGAACAGCTGTAAGGTCTCTGGATTAGAGAGAGGTGGAGGTATGGCCAAGTGCGGCCTGAGAGTTAAGTGGTTTAGATTCACCTGTAGTGCTTGTGGAATGCAGATTCCTGAGCTTGGACCCAGGCCCAGTGAATCAGATGGTCTGGGTGGGGATTCAGATGCTCTGGGGTGGGGTCAGGAATCTGCATTTCTAGTAATTTCCTGCTAGTGACTCAGACATTGAGGTCTGAGAATCAGTGGTCCAAAACGTTGAAGTTGGGCCATTCTGGATCCAAATCTTGGCCCTGCCATTTTCTAGCCGTGTGACTTTTCAAGACAGTGACCAAAGCCTCTGTTTTCTCATCCCTAAAATATGGATGATAATCCGGCCTAAAATTGGCCGCTAAAGTGCTTAGTTTCAACCCTAGCAGAACCCTTTTATATGCCTAGCCATTGTATGTAAACGAAACCATTCTTGAGGCCTTATTACACCACAAAACACATTTTGGGGAGTATTCACTTTGCAAAAGGATGCTTCAGTATGAACATCCGTGAAATGGTCAGCTAACAACTTTGACCCCTTCTGCGCCTTCTCCTTCCTTGCCTGGGCCTGCCTAGAGACACAGGATAGCCCAGGAGTTTTGAGCCACCTAGACTTTGAGGGGAAGCCCAACTCTGCCAGCTGGTCACCAGTTGCACAACCTCAAGCAGGTCACTTATTCTCTGGGGTGGTCGGGAAGGTTAAACTCTTCCAGCCAGTGCTTAGCTCCAACAGCCACTTGCCCTCCAGTCACTCCAAACTCTAGCAGTTGCTGGTGGTTTGCTGCACAGCCCTCCCTGGGGCTTTGCTCAAGAGGTTCCTTCTGCTGGGGTTTCACGCAGCTCCCAGAGCAGGCAAAATACCTCTCTCGCAGCAGGCCCACTGCAGCCTGCGGCACTCCGGCATTCTACTGCATTTTATGGGAATTATCTGTTTACTCCCACTGGACCTGTCAACTCCTGGAGGGCAAGGGCAGCTCTATTACCTGGGTCTCAGGAGTAGGTCCTGAGTAGGTACGCAATTCATTTTTTTCCCCCAGCTTTTACAGCACCTGCTGTTGTAACCATTAGGATACTTTGGTCACCCTAAACCCGGCAGTGGGAATAGAAGAAGGATGGACGAGGCTCCAGGAGTGACAGGAAGAGGGGAGGCTTTGGGCTCTGCCATCAGGGGAGATGGCACCCTTACCAGGTTCAGAAGGCCAGAGCTGGTAATTCAGGAAGGCTGGGCTTCCACAGCTTGCCAAGGGCAAGTTCTGTGCAGCTGTTAAAAGGTGACATAGTCTAATGGAATGAGCACTGGTCGAGGAGTCAGGAATCTTGGATTCTAGAGCTACTCTGCCGCTAGTTCAGTAGGTCATTCTCTACTTCGGGCTTCCATATTCTGCTCTGTAGATGGAGAGCGTTAGACTAGGCAGGTGGTACTCGAATATCACGCTGAACAGAATTATCTGGGGAGCTTTTAAAGCTATACAGATGCCCTGCACCACCCCATCCCAGTCCAGCCTCCTCCAAAGATTCCACTTCAGTTGGTCTGGTGTGAGGCCCAGCATTTGTATCTTCTAAGCTGTCCAGATAATTCTATTGTGAATCTATTATGAACCCAGAAGCACTGGATTTGATTATGTTAGAGCAGTAGTTCTCAACCAGGGATGATTTTGCCCCCCACCCCCACCCCATGAACATTTGGCAATGTCTAGATACATTTTGGGTTGTCACTATTGGGAGGTGGGGAGGTCAGTGCTACTGGCATCTAGAAGATAGAGGCCTGATATGCTGCTAAACATCCACACAATAGCCCCCACAACAAAATTTATCTGACCCAAAATGTCAATGGTACCCAAACTGAAAAACCCAGTTTTAGAAGTTCTTTCCAACTCCCAAGATCCCTTCATACTTAGTTAGGCTCTATCCCCACTCTCCCTGAAACCCTTCTCCTTAGGGCAGCCCAAGTGATCTTTTTCTTTTCTTTTCTTGTTTTTTTTTTTTTTTTTTCACGTTTATTTATTTATTTTGAGAGACAGAGCTCTTTGCTGTCAATGCAGAGCCTGACGCAGGGCTCAGTCCTCTGAACCATGAGATCACGACCTGAGCTGAAATCAAGAGCCAGACGCTTAACCTATTGACCTATTGAGCCACCCAGGTGCCCCTCCAAGTGATCTTTTCCAAAACCTAGATCTAGGGTGCCTGGCTGTCTTAGTCAGTGGAGCATACCGCTCTTGATCTCAGGGTTGTGAGTGCCAGCCCACATTGGGTGTAGAGATTACTTAAAAATAAAATCTTTAAACAACAACAACAACAACAACAAAACCCCCCAAACCTAGACCTGATCTTGTGTTACACTTGCCTAAAAACCTCGGCTACCCATCCTTCTTGGAATAAAAACCATACCCATAGTCCAGCACAGTCTGACTCTCTTACTGCTCCAGTCTGGACTTTCATACCCCTCCCTCCCTCCTACCACTTCTCCCACCCCCCAGGGCACCCCCTTTGCTCTGGTCAGTTTCAGATGAAAATGCAGGATACTTCCTTCTGCCCTAGGGCCTTGACACTTGTTATTTCTCCTGTCTGAACTGACCTTCCTTTGGCCCAAATAAATTCTAAATCATCCTTCAGAATCCAGCTCAAGCATCACTCCCTCCAAGACAAGGTATCTCTCTCCTCTCTGAAGTCCTCATGGAATGTTCATTTTGTTCAGAGTAGTTATTTCCGTTTATAAGTATATGTTCATTCCTGTCACTTTTTTTTTCTTTTTAATTTCACATGCAGAAAAATTGACCTATCTTTGGTGTACAGATTTTTTTTTTTTTTTTTTAATTTTAGAGATGGAGAGGGACAGCACAGGAGCCAGGGAGAGGAGCAGAGGGAGTGAGAGTGAATCCTAAGTAAGCTCCCCGCTCAGCGCAGAGCCTGATGGAGGGCTCCACCCAGGACCCTGGGATCGTGATCTGAGCCGAAATCAAGAGTCAGAGCCACCCAGGCGCCCTTAGCATGCAGACTTTTAATGTGAATAGATTAATCACCACCATGACCAGGAAACAGAACAGCTCCATCACCCCCAAAAACTTCCCTCATGCTACCCCCTTGTAGTCATGTGCTTCCCCTCCCTTCACTCTGCAACCACTGATCTGGTCCCTATACTGTAATTTCATCTTTTCCAGAATGCCATATAAATAGAATCGTATAGGATGTATGATTTCACACAACGTAATGCCTTTGAGATTTATCCATGTTGTTGCATGTATCGCTAGTTCGTTCCTTTTTGTTGAAGAATACTATTTCACTGTATGGGTGCACCATTGTTTATTCACCTGTTGAAAGACATTGGATTATTTCTAGTTGGGGGCCCTGATGAATAGAGCTGCAGTAGCATTTGTGTACGGATTTTTCTGTGAACACGGTGCCTATTTCTCTAGGGTAAATAAGTAGGAGTGGGATTGCGGGGTCAAATGGTAAGTGTATGTGGAAGTTTATGTTAAAAACTGCCAAACTGGGGTGCCTGGGTGGCTCAGTCGTTGAGCTTCCGACACTTGATTTCCACTCAGGTCATGATCTCACAGTGAGTTCAGTCCTTGAGTCTGGCTCTGCACTGACAGCATGGAGCCTGCTCGGGATTCTCTCTCTCTCTCTTTCTCTCTCTCTCTCTCTCTCTCTCTCTCTCTCTCTCTCTCTTTCTCTCTCTGCCCCTCCCCTGCTCGCATGCTCTCTCTCAAAATAAATAAATAACATTTAAAAAGAAACCTGCCAAACTGTTTCCCAGAGTGGATATACCATTATGCATCTCCAACAGCAATATGTAAGTTACATGTAAGCAACAGTTGTTCCACACCCCAACACCAAGCCTTACAATTGTCCGTATTTTTTAGTCATTCCAATAGCGTGTGGTAGTATCTCAGTATGGTTTTAATTTGCATTTCATTCATGGCTAATGATGTTAAACATCTTTTCATGTACTTATTTGCTATATGTGTATGTCCTCTTTGGTGAAATATCTGTCCAGGTCTTGCCCATTTTTTAAACTGGGTTATTTGTTTTCCCACTCTTGAGTATTGAGAGTTCTTTTTTTTTTTTTTTTAATGTTTATTTATTTTTGAGAGAGAGTCAGAGCGTGAGCGGGGGGAGGGGCACATAAAGAAGGAGACACAGAATCTGAAGCAAAATCTGCACAGAGCCCAATGCAGGGCTCCACCTCACAAACTGCCAGATCACGACCTGAGCCGAAGTCAGACTCTTAACCGACTGAGCCACCCAGGCGCCCCAAGTTAGTTTTTATATACGATGGGAAATTTAGGTTGAGGTTTGTTTTTTTGCCTTTGGGTGTTCAATCCTAACACTGTTGTTGGGTTTTTTTTTTTAAGTTTATTTATTTATTTTGAGAGAGAGAGGGGAGAGAGAGAGAAAGAGAGAGGGAGAACGAGATGGGGAGGAGCAGAGAAAGGGAGAGAGACAGAATCCCAAGCAGGCTCTGCGCTGTTAGTGCAGAGCCCCATGCAGGGCTGGAACCCACGAACTGTGAGATCATGACCTGAGCTGAGATCATGACCTGAGCTGAGGTCAAGAGCCGGATGCTTACCAACTGAGCAACTCAGGCCACCCCCACCAGCACTGTTTATCAAAGAGACTATCATTTGTCCATTGAATTGTTTGCGCCTATTCAAAAATCAGTTGGTCATAGTTGTATGGGTCTCTTTATTCTGTTCCACTGGTCTGTGTGTCCATTCTTTTGCCAGTGCTACACTTGTCTTGGTTATCGTGGCTTCATGGGAAGTCTTAAAATCAGGTGGTGTAATTCCTCCAACTTTATTCTTATTTTTCAAAATTATTCTCATTAGTTTGCTTTTTCATACGAATTTCAGAATCATCTTGTTTGTATCTTCCAAAAAAAATTGTACTGGGAATTTTATTAGAATTGCATTAAACCTATAGATCAATTCAAGAAGAAGTGACACCTTTACCATGTTGAGTCTTCTAATCCATGTACATGGTATGTCTATTTATGTAGGTTTTTGGTTTCTTGAATCAGTGTTTTATAGTTTTTATTTGTATGTATTTTTAAGTACGCTCCTTGCCCAGCGTGGAGCCCATGACCCCGAGATCAAGACCTGAGCTGAGATCAAAAGTTGGATGCTTAACCAACCAAGCCACCCAGACACCCCTTTGTAGTGTTTAGTCTATAGATCCTACACATGTTTTGTTAGATTTATACCTAGTATTTCCCTCCTTTGGGGAACTATTATATTTTTTCTTAATTTCAGTTTCTAATTTTTCATGACTAGTGTATAGAAATACAGTTTTTTGTGCATTGGCCTTGTATCCTGTGATCTTAGAAAAGTCACCTTAGTTGTAAGAAGGTTTTTTTGGTAGATTCCTTAAGTTTTGTTTTGTGTGTATGTGTTTTTCACATAGACAATTATCTGCAAAAAGGAACAGCTTAATTTCTTCCTTTCCAATCTCATGCCTTACATTTCTTTTTCCTGCCTTATTGCCCTGTCTAGGACTTCCAGTATGATACTGAACAGGCATTCATGAGTGGACACCCTCACCTGATCCCAATCTTAGGGGAAAGCATTCAGTCTTTGACTATTAAGTACAACATTGGTTTCAGGTTATTTTACAGTCGTTTAACTTTTTTGTTGTTGTGTATTTATTTTTGACAGAGAGAGAGAGAGAGAGACAGAGCATGAGTTGGGGAGGAGCAGAGAGAGAGGGTGACACAGAATCCAAAGCAGGCTCCAAGCTCCAGGCTGTCAGCACAGAGCCCGACGCGGGGCTCAGACTCACAGACCGTGAGGTCATGACCTGAGCCAAAGTCAGACGCTCAACCGACTGAGCCACCCAGGTGCCCCTGGTCATTTAACTTTTTGACATCTCCCTTCCTACTAGGATGTATACTCCATGACAGCAGTCTCTCTGCTCTCAACTCAACCTTCAGTGCCTGCAACGGTACCTAACACACAGTTAACAATTCTCTACTTTAGTAGCTTATCCAGCCATAACCACTGCCCTTATGACAGACAGCAGAGGGACTTGGCTGAACATTCAGACATTGTGAAGAATAACTGGACGATAAATACCCCAGTGGATCCAACCAAGCATTAGCCCCATGGAGTTGGCCACTTGAAACTGCAGCTTTCTAGCAAGCCATTCTGTGTCGAAGCATTGATCTATCAGGAAAAGATGACTGCAATAAAATAATTATTTCAGACTGAGAGCATTCTATTCCCAAAGGGAATCTAAACAAAAAGCTCTCGGCTCTGAAAAACAGGGGCTTTCAGGGTAAAGAGTCACACTGCTCTGAAATCTTAGGCCCTCGGATGGGTGGGGTTGTTTCGCTAAATTTATTTCAGCCGCTTATAGAAACACAAGGGGGAAGAGGGGGGTGGCTGCTTGCACACCAGCCCTGGCTCTGGAGTATTAATATCTGCCGGGTCAGGCTTTTATTTGGGTTTTGTTTCACCTTTTGGGGGTGGGGGGGCAGGCAGGCAGCAGGAACATCTCACGGCTGCACGGCTTCTGAGCTGTGGTTTTCCACCTTTCTCCCTGTGCACTCCCAGCAGGCCCACCCAGCCCCCTCCCACCTCACCTGAGGGTAGCTCTCTACCCACTGAATACCAAGCAGTCTCACCCACGTACCTTTCACATCTACTCTTCTCCCATTTCCAGAAGGGGTCTGAGCATTCCAAGAGAGTGGGAGTGAGAGATGGAACCTGCTTGCTTGCTTTCTGGCACAAGTGTGGGCACCTTTGTCCCTGGCCCCATCAGAACCCCCTACCCAATCCCTTACCCCATCCTCTGTGGCTCTGCTATTTGCATTTGGGGTTGGGGGGGGGGGCGGTTCCTGTATATGAAATCCAGGTCTTTTGAATCCTGTCTTCCTTCTCAGCCTCCCCCCAAGCACTGAACACACATTTTTCTCGGTGCCTGATACCTGTCACACGCTCACACCCATACCGAGAAAAAGGGGTTACGTGAAACCATCATGTTGCTCTCTAAACACCTGTTCTCGTCTGAATTTGGAATGCTTTATGGAACACAGGTTAATCACCTCCCACGGATGTGGGAGAAACTGAGGCACAGGAAACGGAGGTGAGATGTGTATCCGCCGGCTGGCTCTCAGAGGTACCCACTGAACCAAAAGGCCCAGAGAAACCTAGGGCCCCGTGTCTGGGAACTTGCTGTTGTGCGGCCCGCTGTCTAAGGGCAGGAAGAGGAGACACACGAGCTGAACAAGCTGCCAGGCTTATGACTCAAATAATTACATGAGAATATGGGGAAGTACCTCACACAGTGCTCGGCCCATGGGAACCCAACAAATGCCAGCCTCGTTCTTTGGCAAACTCCTGCTTCCTGGCTCACCAGGGAAGATGGCAGACATATCCTCGTCCTCTCCGCTCCCCAGCCCCCAGTTCAAAAGACTGAACAGGCACTGATGGGAGGGGAAGGTGGCTGCTTCGGGGAGAATAAAGGCTATAGACACAAACTGTAAAGTGCTCGCAAGGAAACAGTTTCTCTTTTGTCCCAGCACCAGCCAGTTGGCTTTGGAATTATCCCTCCAGCCCGGAGTGGGACCAACCCCACCCTGGGGAGCTGTTCCTTTGAGAAGCAGGACTCACCTTCCCAGCCAGAACAGGGATCAGACAACTCTTGGAGGGTCGCCCATAGGCAGCAGGAGAGAGGATGGACCTTTGCCACAGCCCTGTGACTTCTCCCAAGATGAGTTTCTCCTGCCAGATGCACCCTCCACCCTGTGGGGACCACGGGCCCCCAAACCAGGGCCTGCCCTTGTCCGACCAAAGGCAACCAGATCTGTTGCAGCTGTTCAGTGAGAGAAAGAGCTCTCCCAGAGACCAGGGAAGTGGCTAGAGAAAGATTCCTGCCAGCCTGGGGGTGTAAATATTTATACAACGTGCTATGTGGGCAGAGGGAGGTGGCAGGAACGAGGCGGCCCCAAGACCGCAGAGTGTAGGAGCCTACTCTTTGCGCTCAGGTGGGAAGGGCAAGAGGCTGCTAGGATCCTAATCCCCCCCTCAACACCCCAAACCCCTACATCAAAGAGGCTGGTCTTTGTCCCCAGCCCTCCTGCCAGAATTGAGAGGAGAACTTAAAAGAAAGTTCACCATCCTTCTCCTAAGTCCCCTAACCGTTCATTCCTCCTGGCTAGGATAGGCCTCTCTGCCAGGAAGGAGGCCCTGCCTTCAACCAGAGACAGAGCAGCTCCACAGGGCCCAGGCCTAAGGATTTGTGGGCCCCTGGGGCTCATGGTTCTAGAGTTTTTAAGGATGCTCGACCCCAAGACTTGGACTCTAGGGCTGAAGGCTTAGAAAATATAAGCAAAATATAAAATAGGGAAAGATTTCTCTCAAGCTTCTATATAATCAACAATACCTTTCCAAAGTAGCAGTAACATGGTACGTGGATGGTGACGAGGAATGGATGGGACCTGGCGAGAGAGCAAGGTGTGGAGAAGGTGAGGGAGCCCTTGATGGCACTTCTAGAACAGCACGTGGCCACCATCACACGGGGCCTAGAAAAAGACGGTGCAGCCCCACGGACATCCACCTGGTGCTCCTGGGCCCCGGTACCCCAGGACGCAGCTCAGCCCCAGGTGTGCATTGACTTAGCTGCCCCTCATCTAGGCCGCTAAGGTCTCAGCCAGGACCCAATGGCATTGACGACGTCCCAGGGTGGGAGGCAAGCCTGGGTCGGGGGTGGGGGGTGAGGGGGACAGCCAGATGGACTCCAGTCGATCTGCCTCAGACAGCTGGGGAGCAGAGCCAGGATGCGCCTCTCCTCCCTCCCCCATCACTCCAGACAAGGAGGGGGCGCGGCTGCAACTTCTTGGGTTTCTCTGCCACCGCACCCACGCCCATCGAGAAGCACCACCTGCTTCTATCAGTATGGGGCTGACCCTGAGGCCCCCCACAGGTGGGGTTTGTGTTGCTCCTCAGCGGCCGACAGCCTTTCAGACACCTGAAATGATCAGGCACCATTTGCATTCCCCGTGCCCCTTCCAAAACGCGCACTGGCAGGAGTGGGGGTGTCGGGAAGGAAGGGCCTTCTACTGGAAAACCGCCTCGGTCTCCCGCCAGAGAGCGAACATCTAAAGACACCCGGCCTCCTCCAAGAGGCAGCCCCCTCTGCGGCAAGTCCCCCACCCACAGCACATCCCTTTGCGAGTAATGCATTCCCAGTGCGCGCACCTCCCCTGAGCTCCAGCCTTTAGGGTGGAATCTGGTGAATGCCCCACCTGTCTGCTCAGAGAGGGACGGATTCCACTGCCTCCCTGAGCAGTGGGGCCCAGGCCTACACACACCGTGGAGGAAACACCATCTGCCCCAACCCTCAGCCCGGGGCCTGGCAGCCGATGTCAACCCTCACAGGGGGAGAGCAGCCCTGTCCCCAGCCCTCCCTCTCCAGAAGGGAGCTCCTCTTCCAGGGACACCAGGGCTGCAGTGAGAATCTTCAGATGCTCAGGTCCTCTTCTGCCGCCATGGCTCTGCCTGCCGGCTGTGGCCTCCTCCTTGCCAGCACTGCTTAAACAGATGAGCAAGAATAAAAGCCTGTGTGGCCCAAGGAAAGCTTTAGGGGATAGAACTGACGCTGAAGGAAAAGGAGGGGAAGAACTCTTAAGAAACAGGAGAGGAGGGGAATTCAGGAAACAGACAAAATAAACCGTCCGAGAATCCAGATGTAAAACAAGGGAAGCCAAAAAAGAAAGAAAAATTATGCTAAGAAGGCAAAGTTGGGGTGGGGAAGGGAATTGAGAATGAAGAAGAAGGGGGGGCGGTTATAAATATGCTGAAAAGAGAGAAGAATGGGAGAGCAAACAACACGAGAAAAAAATAAAAAATAAAGACCCAGGAGAGAGACAGAGGCAGCAGTGAGTTTAAAACTGCTTTGACCCTCAACCAGCCACACTCCTAATGTTCTGAGTCTTAGTGCTTGAGTCTTGTTGATTTCAGAGCCTTCCAACAAGAGCAAAGGACAATCCTAGGAAAGCAAGCTTTCCTCCCTGCGGTGTTTTTCCTACAATTCCCCGGGTGCACCTCCACTGTTGCTCTTTTTCAGGGGTAGAGCTCATCTCCCTGGGGCAAGGCGGAAAAGCATTCCAGTCTGCCCCAGACTCTGGTGGCTTCCATCATGGTGCCCCCTGGAGGGCCCACTGGAGGATCTGAGCAGCAGGAGCCCTGTGGTGGGAGAAGCACCGGGTTGTGATGCAGCTGTGCTGTCAGCTTTTCATCCTCCAGGGAGGGGCTTACCCCAGCCACCTCTCTGTGGACCAGGGCTAACCTGGAACAGAGGGGCTCCTGGAATAGCAGGGGTTCCAGGGCACCAGCATCCCCAACTCTATGCAAAGCCAGAGGAGTCCCAGCAAATGCAACTTTTGGAAACAACTTAGATGATTTAGTTTCCAGGCATTCCCAAGGGGACCTAAAGATAGCTACAGTTTTCCCATTGCTGGGTTGGCAAACAGCTCCTTGAAGCTCACCTTTAATGCCTTGTATTCATAAACTCCATGAGCACCGGCAGAAGATTCTGGTTCCTTTCCCTTTGTTGGCTTGGCCTTTCAGCCTTGTGTTGCCTCTTTCTCTTCTGGAGTCAGCCAGTGTCTCTCGTCTGTGTCTGCTTAGGTCGTTCGTTTCCCTTAGGTTATCACTCCCCCTCTGCCCACTCTTCCATTTCTCTAGGGCAGCAGGAGTAGGGAGAAAGGCTAAAAACAAACCAAGGCAAAATCAAGCAGCAGAGGAAGTAAGTGAGTTTGGTTTAGCGGCCAGCGTTGGGGCTGTCTGCAGTGGGGGTGGCAGGCTCCTGATGGACGGGGGTCTGAGCCTCCCCAGGCCCCCTGAAACGCTCCTCCAAAGTTCAGCCGAGGGGAAGCCACACAGGCTGAACTCTGACTGACAAGGACAAAGAAAACGGTTCTTGCACCAGCCCTTCTCCCCAAGAATTCTTAAGTGCTTGACCCTGGTTCTGTACGTTCCAAAAGTCGTATTTTTCTTCGCTCAAAAACTGAGGGATGTGACACAATGGACAGAAGGGATGTCTAGGTTGTAGCCTTAGATACTCAAGCCGGTTTCTTCTCATCCCTCCTAACCTTCAAACCTGCCACAGTCGTATAATCTGTGACTCAAACTATTATTTAACCATGAAAAAAGACAAACCAGGAAATTAGAGGCTGAATGACCTAAAATTTATTCCATTCAACTGAGCTAATCTCCTAATAAGGGTGTGTATAATAATAAGTCATGCTATATCTGTTCTGGAAGATGTGAACATTGCAGGGGAAAGCGCATGGTGATTGCAGATCCTAACTTGTTGAGATTTGTCCTCAAAAGGGTAAGTGCCTGGTCCTAGGCCAAGCTGCCTAGCAGTTTGCCAGATGAGTCTCAACATTTGGGAACCGATGTTGCAGCAAAGAGTGCCCAGTGTGCGGGCCGACCCCATTCAAACCCCTCACTGCCACTTCCTAGGCGAGCAAGGCACTTACCTGCCTCCTTTAGTCTCCTCCACTATGAAATGGCAATGACAGCAATCCTGATCTCCCGGGGCTGCTGCTGTGAGGACAGATGAGCGAGGCACTTGGCACATGTGAGCAGCCCCCCTCCCTCCCAGCAACCCCCCCCCCCTCCAGTCAACTGTTGCTGTATGTTAAGCAGCGAATTGGCAAGACTAAGGAGAAGGCTGGAGGCCCCACCAAGTGGGGTTCCACGGAGTCACTGGAACACAGTCAAGTATCCCAAGCTAGAGAGAGAAGAGGGTCCCAGAGGAAGCCCAGGCAGCTGGCGGGTGGAGCACTGCATGGAGAGCCAAGGACAGCCACTCAGAGCATGAGGGCTGCACTCCAGTCCTGCTGCGTTAGCTCAAGTCCTTGCATCCCCACCCTTGCATGGGTTCACCCTTACATGAAACCCAGCACTAGCTCCCACTAGGTGCACAGCACCAGCCAAGCCCAGGGCTGTAGGGGGAGCAAGGTTACTAAGGGATCACTGGCCTCAGAGACTTCATGACCAGGCATTTCTGCCCAAATTCAGAAATCTGCCCTTTCAGGAGCCAGACTGTGAGGATATGACCAAATGCTGAGACATTCTTATTTCAGGGCCAGTTTTCTTTCTTTAAGTGGAAAGGCAAAGAGTTCAGAAATGTGCTGGAAATGTGAACACGAAATGGAAACTTGTTAACATTTAAGGACTATTGCTAATTTCTAGGTGAGATAAAGACAATACGGCTAAGCTTAATGAGGCCCTTTTATTTAGAGATACATACTGAAATACTGGCAGGTAAAATGCTATGCTCTGATATATAGCATTTACTTCAATATTATATGGGAGGTGGAGAGGCAGACGGTGGTATAAATGGACAAGCTTAGCCAAGAGTTGGTGATGTTGGTGGTGGGTACATGGGGATTCATCATACTACTCTGTCTCTTCCCGTGTATGTTTGAAATTTTCCATAATAAAAGGTCTTCAGTTCATAAAAGCTGAAAAAAACCTTAACTCGGGGATTCTTGTCTTATTGGGTCTTGTAACATGATATCTACTTCCTGAGGACATGTGCTCTTGGACATGAGATGAGCCTGTGGGAGACCTGCCAGGAGTGGGGAGGACTAGAGAACAGGCAGGGAGACCCAGCATCCATGGGGCAGAAAAGCGCCCCAAACCCTCCACCCATCCCCCCCCCCAACACACACACACGAGAATCAAGAGTGGTGTCCCGTCCCTCAGGGCCTCCCAGGCTGGGAAGAAACATTCGAAGAGGCTGGTGTTCATTTTGCACTGCTTTTAAACTCAGTGAAAATTATCTTTCAGTTGGTTTCAATGTGTTTTAAAGCACAATGAATTTTTTTTTTTTTTTTTTGGCCAGTAGAGAGCTATTATCGAAGAGTGGGCAACCTCTCCAACCTCGAATGGAAAATGGGGAGAGTCACTCATGCCCCGCTTGCTAGAGTGTGAGGCGAAATGAGATTAATGAGCGTGAAGTGCCTAAGTGATAAACAATGGGTCTGATTTGAGGGGTCTTCAACAAATGCCAGCCTCTAGCCTCTCACGACCACCTTAGGGGTTCTGTTGCAACTGCAGAGGCTTCACTTCAACATCTGAATTAAATAAAAGTCAAAGCATTCCTACTCTGAGCCCTCTTTGGGCCAAGAATCCTACTGGGTATCACAGAAGCCCCTGCTGTCCTCTCCGTTCCCCGAGGGGCCACCCCTGCTCTGGGAAGAACAGGCCACTTGGTATGGAGCCCTCACCGCTTTCTGGTTGAAGAATGAGTTGGAAAATGAGGAATAGGGCACTCCCCACTCCAGGCCGTGCCTTTGAATGGCAAAACGCATCCTAAGCAGGCAGGTATACAGCCGATCATCTCCTTCCCAATCACAGAGGCAGGTAGCTCAGGGTACAGATGGACAGCAGATCCTGCGCTCACCAGCTCCCCGCTACAGGGAGCTTCTGGAACCTTCCCAGCTTGTTATAGGCAAGCAGCATGGAGGCCTCCAGACCCCAAAGGGCAGCAGAACACACCCTCCCAGGTCAGAGGGACGTGCCAAGTGGTTGGTCAAGGTGACTGGACCACCGACACCCTTCCAAGAATGAATCTAAGTAGCCATGGTGTCCAGAGGAAGGGATCCCAGGAGAGGCAGGTGGCCCACAGAGCCAATTCGAAAGTCTTCGCCACTTGTCCCCAGGCAACTGATAAGTGGCTTTCTAGAGACAGGTACCAGCCAGGAGTGGGTGTTTGTGACTTTAGGTGAGGGCTACAGGACTGGATGGGACAGGGGACACAGCAGAAGGTAGTCCTGTCACTGAGAAAGCAGCCACCCCAAGCCTTGAGATTCTGGCTCTACAACCTCCAGCCAAGCGATGAAAGTATTTGCCCCATCCCAACCTGCTCCGTGCCCTAGTCTCTCCTTAACACCACCGTCCACCCAACGCGGCTGCGTGCTCTTTGCACCTTCTACCCTAGGAAGAAACAGAACGGAGGGAGGGAGGGTGCCCTACACTCTCAAAAAGTCCTTGGGCTCTGGGAACTTTGAAATGCATCCATGGGGTTATTCTAAGCTCTCTGAAAGTCCCGTTTCCAGAGAAGAGAGCACTCTCTGTCGTGAGACCTTGAGTGTAGAGGCTAAGAGCACAGCCTTTGGAGCCACAAGGCCTGAGCCTGAAGCCCAGCTCTGCTATTTTCCCCGCCTGTACCAAAGCACAAGGTACTCAGCCCTCTGGGCCTCAGTCTTCTCTGTAAAATGAGGATAACAGATGGCTCTATAGGGCAGAGCTGGGGCTTACAGTGATGGCTGGACAGAAGAAGCCCTCAGTAAATATTAGCAAGGGTTCCTCCTCAGCCCAGTGGGACACACAACCAACAACCCCTCGTTTCCTGGAAGAAACACCTGTGCTACAAGGTGGGAAGGTAGTGGAAGGAGGCCTAAAATCTTCATAGAAAGTGGCTCAAGGACATGCACAGAGTACCCTTCTCCACGGAAATCAGAAACCCCAAAGAGCTGTGCTTTTTTCCATCAGAATGCAGCTCCCGGAGACCACAGGCTATGCAGGCTGCATGGGGCAGAGGCCCTGAGTCTGGAGTAGAAATGTTACCTAGTGTTTCCCTGGATGGGTGGAGACGGAAAGGGATACTGACTGGGTGCAGCCCTCCTGTGGCCACTTTGGTTTTTGTGTCGGACACACAGAAAACATCACTCAGTTGGAAAGCAGGGCGTATTAAACTCATCAGCCAGAGGCCTCGAGGCAGGCTGATTGCCCAGTGGGGGACAGGCCCACGGAGGGGGGTGGGGGACAGGCCCGGGGAGAGCCAGTCTGGCCGAGGCCAGGCCTGCACCCAAGGGTTGGGCTTCTCTGGGATGGGAAGGAAAGAGTTAAACCGACGCTGGGCTTTGGGAGGGAGGCTTTGCAGCTATAAACAGTGAGCCAAGGGAGGGAGGGAGCTGACACAGGATGTGGCCAGGGCTCTAGCTGTCTGATTATTAACTTCACTTTTATTTGGAGGGGGATTCGATTCTCTGTTTTACTTCCCATCAAGGAAGTGAAAGCCCAGGTCTCGGAGGGGCCTGGTTTCAGATTGTTTTGTCACAGCTCATTCATTTTTCCCCTTAAATAAATAAACAAAACCACCTCTTTGTTTTCCCCTTAATGAGCGTTCAGCAAATCATCTGTGGGTGGGGCATGAAAGGGGTTTTCTGGAGTCCTTCATGAAGTAACTTAGGCTTATTCTTCTGGAAGGAAAAAGGAGTCTTCTTTTGGCTTCAGCTTCCTCTAAGACTTTCTTTTCTACCTTCTCTGGAGATCTCAGCCTGAAATCATGACCTCAAGTCCAGCGTAGACCTTTCTTGGCTGGCCCCTGGGGCCTGACCTGCAGCCTGGCAACCTTGTCCCAGGCTCCCACCCCAAGGCCACACAGAGGAAGCAACATCACAGGGCTCAGTAGTTAGTCTTCTTGATCAAGCTTAGACCCATGGTGTTTGTTCCTATGGCACCCTGACATTTCCACTAAAAATAACTTAAAGCAATTAAAAACACAAAAGGATTCCATTACAGGGCTTAAGAAAACACCATTCCACGTTCCTTCCCCCAAGGTTCAAAACATTTGGGAACTTTGTTTCCAACATCAAAACCCATTCAATAATTTCAGGGATTCTCTTGCAACAACCCTTTCCTGTTGGTGTGTGAGGTGCCACAGGGGACACAAAGACCACTACCAACTACTACATGGTCCCTCCTGTCCTGGTGCCCACAGTTCAGTGGCGGAAGATGCAGGGGGTGGGGGGAACAGGGGAGTCCTGGTGGCAAAGGCTAATGAATGGTACCATAGGTGGGCAGAGGAGGGGAGGGCCACATTCTGCTGGCAACAGAGGGAGGAAAACTGAGGAAGGCTTCTTGGTGGAGCTGATATTTAAGCTTGACCTTGCAGGGCTGACAATATTACAAGGAATATTCTAAATGCTGACAAGTACCAAATGACAGACAATATCAACGTGTGAGCCAGGTCCGATATAAGACAACTGGAGTGGTGTGGCCTGTAGGGGCTGTGGCTCCTCAAGTGGCATTCAGAATGGCATTGAAAGTCCCCAGGGTGGAGAGGGGCTGAAAGGAAACTGCCACTCAGATTCAGCCCCAGGCTGCCAGTCCTTGACCCTTGGCTTGGACACCCGTGTGATCTGGGAAGGAGTGGCACTTCATGCTGTGAGCAACAGGATACCACACTTGGATACACACTCCTCTCAGATCCTGACTCTGGGTTGCCAGACCAACACCTGCTGACCAGTAGGAGCCACTTTACTGCCTCTGACTTCATGCTCTTTCAACACGGGGCAAGAAGAAAGAGGGTGCCCTGCAAAGAATCCAATTCACTTACAAAAGCTCTGGCTTTTGGAATGGCTAGTGGGATGGGATTTCCAAACATCCCTGGGGAAGATGCCAGGGCGTCAGGTTTTCCTGAAGTTCTTAGAATTTTCCTTCCCGCGGCGACCGGGTCTCCGGGGCCCTGAGTCCGCCGCCCCCCGGCCATGAGGGGGTTAAGTGGCCGCCAAGATGGCCGACTTGTTTTGCACTTCGGAGGGGTCACGAGGGAGGCTGCCCTTTGCCTTGGGGAGGCTGTCAAGGTCCCGCCGCCCTCTCTGGCGCTATGCCCCAGGCGGCCTGACGGTATCTCCTCCCCTGCGTGTCCTGCAGTCCCGCAGAACCTTCCAGGCCCAAGGCGAGCCAGACTCGCCTCCAGGCCGGCCTTGGACGGCGAGGCAGGGAGGTCCGTCGTCGGGGAGACAAGGGCCAGGGCTGCGCGTGGCTGTGCCCTTCGGCCCTTAGGAACGCGGGGGACCGGGAGCCTGAGGACGAAGGGCCGAGGCCGCTGCCTGGACCGGCTATCCCAGCATTTCCTCGCCCCGGGCTGAAGCCACCCCAGCTGGTCTCCGGCCGGCCTCCAAGGGCTGCTCCCGCTCCTGCCGGCCGCCTTCGCAGGGGCGCCATGAACGTGGTCGCACTGCCCTCCAGTGGCCAGCCGGCCAAACAGCGCGCGGGGGCCGGCGCGGATCCCCTCTCCGGGCTTATCTCCTTAAAGAAGGGCTGCCCCTCTGCTACGTTTGAACACGTGGCCTTGCTCACCCGCGGTTCTTCTTACAGGCGGCCCAAGCTGCCCCTTGCCACAGTGCACACTGATGGAAAAGCAGGGGACTTGCTTGCTCCAGTGGTTCTCAAACTTAAGTATGCACCAGGAACCCCCCCCCCCCGCCCCCCCCACTTGGGTCAAACCCGTGTTGCTGGGTCCCACACCCAGGGTCAAAGAATTTGCATTTCTAACAAGTTCCCAGGGATTGCTGCTGCCACTGGTCCTGGGGCCACATTTACAGACCAACTAGCTCAGTTTGCCCATCCTTTCCTGGGGATTCTGGCATCACTCATTGAATATATAATGCACCTGCTGGGCACTGAGGACAAGAAGTGACCATGACCAAGTTCCCACCCTTGTGTGGCTTACTCTGACAAAGGAGATAGACTTTTTTAAACAAATAATTTCATAAACAGATATAAGATTCCATTTGAAAAAAGTTTTCAAATTCCCATGAAGGAAGAAAATAAAGCATTCGAAGAACATATATACATGGGAAACTGGTTTCTTTTTTCTTTTTTTTTTGATGAGAGGGACTGGTTTCCATTTGGGATGGGCTATTGGAGAAGACTGCCCTGAGGAAACCTTAAACTGAGGCCAGAAGGAGGAGGGGAGAGATCTGGGGAGGAAAGGATGAGGGGTGTGGTTGCAGGCAGAGCAGGGAGAAGCTGTGGAGGGGCAGAGACTGGAGGGGCAGAGCTGGGGGGGCAGGCAGAGGGTCACAGCACCCCCCCCCAGATCAGCACAACTGGTCCCAGAGACCTGCCTCTTCAGAAGGGTCAACATTCAGAGAAGAGGAGGAGAAAAGGTAGATACTGAGCTTGCACAGTCACTGCCCTCCCTGGTTTGCTCATCATTAGATGATCCCCGAGGTGTCTTGGTCGAAGCCCAGCCTGCCAGCACACTGTCAGAGGGATGGATGAATAGAAGCCCCTGCTCAGTGACCCTACAACTATGCGAAGGAAGGCCTTTGGATTAATAGCCTCAAGGGGAGGGAGGAAAGAACACCTGAAAAAATACATGCAGCTTTAGAGTCAAACGAATCCAGCTCAAATACTCGCCCTGCTCCCAACTCACTGTGTGATCTCCAGCAAGTGGCCTAACCTCTCTGAGCCTCAGCTTCCTCATCTGAGAAATGAGGACAGGACAGTACCTACCGCACATGGGGTCGTTCTGAAGATAGAGTACTAACTACCATTTGCCAAGTGCCTATTCCATGCAAAGTCCTGCGCTAAGGGCTTCTCATCCATTACACGAGGTGCCGCAGGGAGTGAGGTTTGATCATGGGAGCCTTACTGTTACCATTTCATAGCGGCCCCCAGTGCTTTGTACAAGTGGGTACCTTCAGTAGAAGGAGCTTAGTGAGCCCTGGGAACCGGTAAGCACTCAATAAATGGTGGCCTTCGTTTTTTAGCCAGAGAAAAGGGACCCTTTCGGAGAGGTGAGCGGCCGGACAAGACAGCACACCCACTTCTCCCCAGGAGGGCCAGCCCCGGGTCTAGTAAGCCAATGCCGGTGTTGGGACGTCAGCTCTTACTCACTCTTCCCAGAGAGCAGCTAATTAGCCTCCCCACAGCCAGGAGCTCCCCAGATGAAAGGTGCTTAATACAAATGCAAGGCGTGACCCCCATATTTATAACCCAGGTTCCCTTGGGTGAGGTAGGCCCGGGGGTGGAGAGACAGGCCAGATCAGGGCCTCGCCTTCTTTATGACAGAGATTCTCAGGGAAGGTAGCTGGGCTGAGGTGGTTGTGAGCCTGAGAAAAAGGCTCCCGGCTGGTGGGTGTGGGGCCGCCCAGGTCCTGGGAGTGGGAGGTGCCTGTTGGCTGAGGGGGCAGAATGCTCCAGGTTCCAGGCTGCCTTCTAGACCAGGAGCTTAGAGGGCAGGAGGCGGACAGCCTAGGGTAGGGTGGGTCACAGCGGGGACTCGGATGCCAGGCTGCTGGGTGGAGATTCCACCTCCACAGTGGCTACATCGTGTCCCCGAGCCTCAGCTTCCTCACCTGCAAAGTGGGCATAAGGATAGCCTGGACCTCACAGCTATTCACCGACAACACTTAGTACAGGCAGCACCTGGCACCCACTGTGTAAAGAATGAGGATTCGTGTATTTGTTCAATCAACAGACAGTTATCAAGCACTTACTATGTGCCAGGCAATGGGCGCTGGAAATACAGTCGTGAGCCAAAGAGATCAAGGATCTCTTCCTGTGGAACTCACATTCTATATGGAAGACACATAAGAAACACAAGAACCGGGAGATTCCTGATACACTGCCCGGCAACGGTGTGCACAGTGAAGATGACGAGAGATGGGACACAGGGATGTGACGAGGGTGACATGCCGAATGCAGCGGTCACATACACTCTCCAAGGCGGGTAGAAGCAGGTATGAGCAGATTAAGAAACGCACCGGGGTTGAAGGGTCAGCCCAAAGCTGTCCGGCAAATCGGAGGCTGGAGCCTGACTCGGCAGCTCGGGAACCGCAACCACAGCTGCTGAAGCGGCCACCGAAGTCCCCTCTTTCCCCTGGAAGAGGGGCTATGCCAGCCTCAGCCACCTGCCCTCATCTCCTCCAGCCAGCGCCTCACACGCACCTTCTCTCTGGATCCTCCCAGCCACCTACTGGGGCAGTAGCAACCCCATCATCTTTGTTGAGGTGACACTTCCGTGACAGAAAATGAACCTTTTTAAAGTGAACGATCCGGGGGCATTTAGCATGTGCGCGAAGTTGTGCGGCCCGGACCCCTATCTGGTTGTGAATCATCTTCACCCCAAAAGGAGACTCCTATCCATTAAGCAGCTGCTCCCCCTGCCCCCTCCCCCCCCAGCCCCCGGAAACTGCCAGTCTACTTTCTGTCTCTCTGGATTTGCCTCTTCTGATACTCCATATATCCAGACCTTTGGGGCCCGGCTTCTTTCATTTAGCGTGTTTTCAGGGTTCATCCACACTCAGGCATGGGCTGGGATTCCGCTTCTTTTTATGGCTGAATAATGCTCCATTGTATGTAAGCACCTCCATTTTACAGATGAGGAAACAGACTCAGGGCAAATAATCAACACCCAAAGGTCACAGCCCATCTGTGGCCGACTGGGATTTGATAGCAGCCCGAGTCCCCGCTGTGGAAACATGCATTCGAGCAGGCCTGCTCCCCAGAGGGCTGGCACCCGGGCACTACTGTCCCAAGAGGAGGGCTGCTGCTGGCACATGCTGGCTCCCCCCATTGTGACCTGGCCTCTTCTCAGTATAGGCTCACAGGCGTGGGCAAGGTGGCCTCCCAGTCACCCTGCTCCAGGCAAGGCCAGAGCATGGCTGAAGAAGCCACCTCCTCAGGGGAAATTCCAGCTCCTGGCCAACCACAGGCGAGGGCACTCATGGGGTTCAAGCCCTCCCTCTCAACTGGGTCATGAGGCTGGGTGGTGACTCAGCCCTGGGGCTAGCCTGGTGGGCAGGCCACGTCATGAGCATTTTCCCCAGCCAGCTCCCCGGGCAGAGCTGCGGGTACCTCAATGCACGAGCGTGTATTAGGCACTTTATCTATGCCAGGCCTTTAAAGCAGGCCCTTTCTGAAGAGGGTGCCAGCCCCCAAATCGAAAGCAGGTGCTAAGACCAAGGAACAGGGCCTAGGAAATCCCTGACCTCACTCAAGAAGGCTGCACACAGTCTGGGTCTGCCAGAGTCCCCCGCTTCAGCACAGAGGGCACAAGGCAGGCAGCACACAGGAGTCTAGAATGCCCGCCTGGGATGCCCACCTTGGCTCACTCGACGCCCAAGCAAGAAATGGTACTCCCTCCCCCTTGACCCTGTTCTGACCCTGCCTAGTGGCCGTTCATTCCATTCAGTCAGTGCCAGTCACACTGCTGGGCAACGAGGATGCAGAAGTTTAAAGAAAAAATAGCCCCTGTCCTTTGGAAGCTTAAAAGTGAGTGAACTAATCCAACTAAGCAAACTAGGAATGACCCCATGGCTGGGGGTGAGGAGCCCAGAGGCCAGGCCCCAACCGCGTGGGCAGCTGCAGCTGAAATGTGGGTGCATGTGTGTTTGCGTGGATCCCGCAGCTGAGCCCATCTTTAGACTGGAATCGATCCCCCAAGGCAGGTCCATTCAGTAAATTAGCCTGAAAACACGGGCCTGTGGGCTGGGGCTCCTTAACCCCCCACCCCCCACCGGCACCCCCATTCAGGATGCAGAAGGCTTTTCCCAGCAAGGAAAGCTCCCCTAAAGGTGCCAGTGAGGACGGGCTGAGCCCATCACAGGCTCCAGGAGGCAGTCGTAGGGGTGCTGGGCTGAGCCAAATGGCCAGGGGACATCCAAGCAGGTACGCTGCCACTGCCCCCTGTGGCGTCCCCTGATGACAGAGCACCTCCCAGGTGCCAGGCTCATGCTCAGCACTTCACGAGCAGCACATGTCTTAAACCCCTGAGATTTTTTACCAGTGCTTTGCTCAATGTCAGAGGACTGGAGGAGGATTTGCATTCTGGTCTGACCTACTCCAGAGTCCACACCCACAGTTCTACTCGCTTTCCCCAGCCAAGGCTAGCACAACACACGCCCCCATGTACTTGCAGCCTCCTGGCCAGGCTGCCGGAGGGTGGGGGTGGGGGTGGGGGTGGGGTGGGGTGGGGGAGGGGAAGAAATCCCTCAGACAGAGGCCACTTCAACCCTGCTCCTGTCCCTCTCCCCTCTCCCGCCCCAGCTAACCCTTCCAGTTCAGCCAGTTTTTCTGCAGCCAGAAAGCACCTTCTGCCCCCAAGGAGCCCCCAGAGCAGCAGAAGGGAACAGTCCACACCAAGCCTGCGGAAGGGATTGGGGTTGGGGCTGAGTCCTGGCCAGGTATGGGCCTCAGACGGGAGTTGAAATGACCCCCTCGAGCGATCAGATGCTCTAGGTCCGTCCCCACCCCACAGCTGTCATGGCGAACTTGGCAGCAAAGAGGGAAGGAGGGAGCTAGATCTTCCAGGTGTCTTGGCTGACCTGATACAACCCCAGAGTGCCCCTCAGGCAAGAAGGCAGAGGGAAGGGGTGCGTGGGAAGGCAGTGATTATCGCCTTCCATGTCAAGGCTGGGCGTGGGGGCCACCTGCCCAAGGAGCATAGCCTGACTGAAAGGCAGGGATGAGATGGGGTAGCCATGGGGAAATAGGCCAAGTGCAGTCCCCAGAGCCAGACATGGCCACCGAGAGGCCCAGTAACCACAGCCCCATTTCCTGGCCTCTGGTTCAAGCACTTTAATTCATCCTGAAGCCAGTCTTTACATCCACTCTGGGAGGAGGAAGGTGCATGGGGTCTCTGTTTTCTATATGAGAAGACTGGCACTCAGAAATTTGAGAGTGTACGGGCACCTGGATGGCTCAGTCGGGTGAGCATCCGGCTCTCGATTTCAGCTCAAGTCATGATTCCAGGATCATGGGATCGAGCTCCACCTCCAGCTCTCTGCTGAGCATGGAGCCTACTTAAGGTTCTCTTTCTCTCTCTTTCTCTCTCTCTCTCCTTTTGCCCCTCTCCTCCACTCATGCATGTGCTCTGTCTATATATAAAGTTTTTGAAAAAGAAAAGAAGTTTGAGAGTGTAAAAAAAAAAAAAAAATGTTGAGAATGTGCCCGTAGTCACTCGTCTAGGAAACAATACAATCAGGATTCACATCTGGTCCCTCTGGCCCCGAAGGCCCTGCCCTTGACCACTTAGCACTTCCTTGCTGGCTGTTCCCGGCACTGGCCTGGCACCTGAGGTGTTCATTCACTGGATGAGGGAGGGAGTGAATAAGCAAGTGGACAGGCATGGGGATGAGTAAGTGGAGAAGTGGGTCCACTTGTCCCACAGCCCCCAGTGGGTGAGCAAGTGGGCAGGTGAATGAGTGGATGAGGGAGGGAGGGGACCAATGCATCAGAAGTGGAGAGTAAACTAGTAAACCAGCAGCTGGATGGTTAACGGCTCAGCCGGAGGGAAAAGCAGTTGCTGCTGTCACATGGCCTCTGGGAGAGAGGAAGGAATGTGGCTTCTGAGAAACTGGGTGGCCCAGTGGCGGGCTGGCTCACCTTGAATACCCCCCCAGGTCTGGTCTCCCTCCCTAGACAGCAAGTCTCCAGAACAAGGGGCTCTGGAGGCCCCAGGGCCTCTGCCCGCCAGACACATGCACATTCGATGACCAAGTATCCGGCTGGCCTGGTCAATCATCAACGGGCCACTGAGAGCTCAATTGCTTAAGAGGACCCTGGGCCAGGTATCGACCTGCCCACCCCTTCTGGGAGGAAAAGAGGAGCAAGAGACCCATTGGCCCTGACTGAGGTGTAGGTGGGGGTGGGTGGCCGAGAGGCCCTCACCGCTGCCCTGCACAGGCAGGTAGGCCTGGCCGGGATAGCCACCCTGTCCACTGGCCGCTGGGCCTGGGGTCAGTGCCCTGGCCTGTTTGCCTAAGGGGGTGGGTTCAAGCTGGCATGGAAGTGGCTCACTGCCATGGCCAAGGAGAGCCGAGGGCCCCTCCTTCTGGGGTAAGGCCCCACTTGGGCTCTGGACTGGGGGTGGGGGAGGCTAGATGGAGCCAGGAATAAAGATAATGTGTGAGAAAGGGGGCGAGGGTAAGGCTGTTGCTCTAATGAGAGGCTGTGTATCTTAGAGCTGGAGGGAGGGGCCCCTAGGGGTCTATGAGCCTACCTCCCAACACCTTCCATGAAACCCAAAGGGAAAGTCAAGGACAATTCTGTGCATTGAGGGGCACACAGAGGGACTCCCCACCCCCACCCCCACCCCCAGTCAACTCTCTGGGGGAGACTGAAGTAAGCAAGAGGCAGGTGAGAGCCCAAGAATCTCTGGAGAACAAATGCCAGATACTCCTCAACCCAGAGTCATGCCTGGTCAGGCACAGCCCTGCCTAGCCATGAGTTGTATCCCTACCTCCAATGGGTGCATGTGGGGGTGTGGGACATGTGGTCCAGGGAGGTAACAGGGGGTGTGAAGGGTGGGGGTTGGGCACACAGAAAGCTGCTCAAACAGCCTGGCTCCCTCCCCTGTGCCCTCTGGCCTTGCATGAGCCCCCTGCCGCAAGGAACCCTTTCGGGGGACAGAGACCAATACTGCCCTCCTTGGCCTTCCGGTGCAGGGCCCCTTGGGCTAGTTAGCCCCATATCCCCAAATAGGGACCTTCTGGAGACTACACTCCATCCCAGAAAATGCCACAGAGATCAGTCTGAACACAGAGCAGGGCGGCGGTGGGAAGCTGAGTTTGGGGCTGGGGACCTCCCATCCCTGTCTCAGCATGGGCCCAGAGTGGGGACGCGAGCGCCCTCTGGTGCCTTCCTGTGGCACAGGCGCATAGAGCTATACGCCCCAGACGGGACTCAAGGGAGCACAGCTTCAAGGCAGCCTCCCACAGGCTCCAGGAGCATCTTCGGAGCAACCAGCAACTGCCTAAAACCAAAGATTAAGGTGATACAACCTACATCAAAGAGTCATTGTGAGGACTGCACGACATCCGCAGCCCTCTTCGCACCACGTTCTGCAAATAATAATAATAACACCAAGAGGAAAAAGCTGCTTGAATCCTCACAACGACCGGGCTGAGGTAGGTGTTATTTCCAGTTTTCTGATGACATGAGGGCTTGCACAAGAGCACACAGATAGTATCTGGCAGAACGTGGATTTGAGCCTAGATGTGACACCAAACTTGTACTGTGTTCTAGGCACTCCACTATAACCACTCGGATCTTAACAAGAGAGGCCATTTCCAGCCAAAGGGTGGCTTTTTCTCTCCTGTCTCCTGCTCCCAAGAGAGACTGTGCTGCCGGGGAAAAGACAGCAAAACGGTTCCTCCTTCTGTTGTGGTTATAAAGTGTCAGTGATAAGCCCTTGCTTATCTCGTTATACTTTACAAAGGACTTTTACCTGGGCTGTTGTCTCATCCCTTCACACTTGCCCTGTGAGGGAGGGGCCCGTAGCCCCATACAACATGTACCCCCAAAGTCAGCGGTCCACTCAAGTTCCAGCCCCATACCCACACAACCCCCACCTGGGGCCAAAGCCAGTACCTGGGATTCCTGTAAAAAATCTACTCACAGAAAATATTTGCAAAACACATCTGACAAGGGACTAGTATCCAGGATATAGAAGTAATAACTCAGTAATGAAAAGACAAATAACCCCATTTTCAAATAAGCAAAAGATTTAGACAAAAGATTTCAAAAGAAGATATGTGAATGGCCAATAAGCATATAAAAGGAGATAGTTAACATCATTAGTCATTATTAGTCATCACTATTAGTCATCATTAGGAAGTGCAAAATAAAACCACAGTGAGATACCTTTCTACGCTCACCACAATGGTGAAAATCAAAAAGCCTGACAGAGCCAAATGCTGACGAGAATGTTCACTGGAACATTCACACATTGTTGGTAAAGGTATAAAGTGGTACCACCACTCTGGAAAAGGTCTAGTGGTTTCTTTGAAAACAAAACATATACCTCGTCTATAACCTAGCAATTCCACTTCCTAGGTATGTAACCAAGAGAAATGAAGCCATATGTTCATAAAAAGACTTGTACAGGAACGTTCCTAGCAACCGTACTCATAATAACCCCAAACAGACTGTGGCACCCCTACCGAACAGAATATGATTTCACAATGAAAAGGGACATATCACAGACACACACGGCATCATGAATGTATCAACAACATTATGCTGATGAAAGAAAGGGCTGCCAAGGAGACCTACCGTGTGATTCTACTTATATGTGGTTCTAAAGCCGGCGAAACAGGGGCGCCTGGGTGGCTCATTCCATTAAGCGTGCGATTCTTGATCTGGGCTCAGATCATGATCTCATGATTTGTGAGATCGAGCCCAGCATGGGGCTCCACGCCAACAGTGTGAAGCCTGCTTGGGATTCTCTCTCTCCCTTTCTCTCTGCCCCTCCCCTCTTCTCTCTCTCTCAAAGAAATAAACTTAAAAAAATATTTTAAATTTGGCAAAATAATCGGTGGTGCGGAAGAAATCAGAAGGGTAGTTGCCTCTTGGGGGCTGGGGCTGGGATTGATTGGGAAGAGGCATGGGGGAACTCGCTGGTTGCTGGTAATGTTTTATGTCTTGATTGGAGTCTGGTTTCATCAGTAGATGCATTTGTCAAAACTCAAAGGGACAGTTAATGTGTACATTTCATGGTATATAAGTTTTACCTCAAAGGGGGGAAGAAAACCACTACAGATATTGAATCCTAATTAACAAGTTGCATGTAGGGGTACTCAGGGGGAAGTGTACTGATTGGTCCCAACCTGTCTCTCCAGAGACTTGCCCCACCAAACGGGTTCCGCCCACGAGTGGTGGCTGAGAGGGTGCCTCGAAGATGCCAACATGCAAACAAATCATCTGCATGGCTTGCTAAGCAGAACATTCGGAATCAGAAGGCCTGGGCTGGGGCCCAAGAGTGTGCATTGCTAACAAGCTCCAGGTGTTGCTGCTGGTCCTCGGGCTCCACTTTGAGTAGCGAGGACTTAGAATATTACCTTCTGATAAAGGTAATTCATATATCGGGACCCACAAAATAGAGGCCACCCCAGTGGCCTGGCCCACATCACAGATCTAAACCCAAGTCAGGCTGCAATTAACAGGAAATGCGTCACTATCAGGAAACCGGATATACACCAATCACAGTCTTCCAACTCTGCACTCGCTCGGTGGCTCGTTTACCTGACCCTAGGGAAATACGGCCTGCTAGCCTTTAAGGGAATCCCCGGCCTCAGAGCCAATCATGCTCTGTTTCTGCGTAAAACCCTTGCCCCAAATCCCTCAGGAAGACTGCTCCACGATTGTACAGCACTATTCTCCACCCACCCCCATCCACAGAAAGACACCGAACTCATCACCAAATTATTTACGTCGGTCACTTGACATTTCCACCTCTTAGCCTTTGCTCCCACTGTTTCCTCACGCTCCAGCTTGCTCTGCCCTCCCCACACCATGACTTGTCCTCTCCATGCCCATCCATGTCCTACCTTTTCCCATCCATCCTTCCTCTTCCAGCAGATGACAACTGATAATGATGATGATGATAAATGATAGCGACAACCTTTTGAGACCTTATTAGGTGCCAAGGACTGTGCTCTGTGCTTTACGAGCATTATTTTAGGTTTAACCCTTTTAGTAGCCCTATGGGGTTGGTACGAATATCGTTCCCATTTTATGGATGAGGAAACTGAAGTATAGAGAGGCTAAGTATTCGCCCAAGGTCACACAATCTTGGCCGTGTGGATGCTTCCTTTGGTTCTAATTATGGAACAGCCTTGTGGTAAAAAGCACCCACCCCCCACCGCCAGCTCCAAGCTCCCCACTCGCCCCCACTGATCCCTTGTAGCTAGCTCTCTGCCTGCTATGTGGGTCTTTCTAGGCCATCCCCTCCAGTTCAGATCACTCCTGCAATCTTCTCTCCAAACTCAGGGTGTCCAGAGTCTAAAGCAGCTGACCTGGGGTCCACTGACCTGGAGGAGACCCCACGAAAGACTGCTCTGCTCCCACCCCAAACTATAGGCTCTGTGAAGGCAGGCCCAGACCCACCTTGTATTGTTGCATCCCCAGGGACATTTGCTCACTGTAGATAGATGGGGGGTGGGGGTGGCGTGGGGGGTGGCATAATGAGGTCTCCTGCACTGGCCTGGTCCCCATAGATGTGCACCTGACTCAGATGAGAGGCACCTTCCTCACCTACCCCCAAGTAATCCTGCCACTCCTCAGTGTCTCCGTCACCCTCCAACCTAAACCCAGAGGCTGACAGGTTGGAGACTGATGTCCTCAGACCCGAGGCACTACCCACCCTGAACCCTCACCCCAGTCCTGCAGTTCCCAGCCCTCCCCGGCACACCCTCCATCCCAAAGGCCTTTGGCGGTTTCTCTCCACGCCCCCCTCAAGACCGCTTAGGGAGGATATTTTACTTTCCCAGTCAAGCTCGGGGATACAATTTCTCCTCCTAAGAGGTTAGGCTAATTGCTCTTCCCAGAAGAAAATCCTCCGAGGTTTTCCTTGTGGTGGGATAGGAGGTTTGAAAATTACATGTTCGGGGCAACATCTGGTTACTATATTAAAGTCCAGTCTCAAAGCGGGGTGGCCACTGGGGAGCACAGGCGCCATCTGCTGGCCCAAAGAAAGATTGCGGCAAGAGTCTCCCAGCCGGACTTGATTTTTCTCATTTTAAAAGCGCCGTGACAACATTGATGTCTAATATTTTGGCCCCCACATACATTAATTGAATGATTTCCAGGGACAGAGAGACTTCAAATGTACCGGACACAAGCACATCAATTTGTATACGTTAAATATCCACGGCTTTCTGTTTATCAATCAGACCTCAATCAAGTAGTTTGTTTTTTTTTTTAAAGTACCAGACACACAATTTATAAACCTTAGGCAATGAAAAGACTAGGTATGTGTATACACACACACACAAATACGCTGACATTTAATTGATGATAATCCCTAGCACTTCTTATATCAAATTAGTTATGCAGCTTTAATCCTATTAGATTATCTTAAGCTCGTCTTTAAACAAATGGGATCTCCCAAACATTAAGGTGGGAACATAAATGAGAGGTAATTTTCAGTCTATCGAATTATAAAAGCACATACTCATCAATGCAGCAATCCCATTACTGGTAATGAAACTTACAGACACAGCCACATTCATGGGTACAAAGATAATGTTCAGGGCTTTCCTCGGCAGCCTCATTAATAACAGCAAAACACCAGGAAGCATCCATCTAATTCCAACACTCACACGCTTCAATTAAAAAAAAAAAAAAAAAAAAAAAGCTTGGAGCACCTGGGTGGCTCACTTGGTCGAGCACTGGACTTCAACTCAGGTCCTGATCTCATGGTCCATGAGTTAGAGCGCCACGTGGGGCTCACTGAGGTCAGCAGACCCTTCTTTGGATCCTCAGGGCAGAGTCTGCTCTGAATCTCTGTCCCCCTGTCTCTCTGCCCTTCCCCTGCTCACGTTCAATCTCTCAAAATTAAATAAGCATTTTTTTTAAAAAAAGCTACCGTACTTTTTCCAAAGAAATCCACTTTTCTAGGTGTCTGAGCATCCAGGGCCACAGTTAGGGCTTCAGAATGCACTGAGGAGCTCCATGAACTGGCCAATAGGTTTTGAAATGCAGACATAGCTTTCATACAGGGAAAAAAACAAAAACAAAAAGCAAAACCACTAACCATTTAGCCAAGATATCTTGAAAACACAAAAAATTTTCGGAAACAGAGTTTTGATTCATAGCCATCAGCCTTACCTTAAGCGTGTAGCGAAAGGGAAGTCAAGTCATGAGTTAGAAGAAAATATCAGGACAGAACTGAAGGGAAAGCCAAATCATGGCATGTTTCTGAGCGGAGTCGGGCCCAGAGAGCACCACATGCGTTAATCAGCCCTGGGGCACAAACCATCAGGGCTGAGGCTCAAGGAAGCCTGTGGCCTGTTTCAATGTATGCTAAACTTCTGCATGCAGTAGCTGGGAGAAATCAGACAGGCCTGTCAGCCTCCCAAAAGATGGGAGACCCATGTGGGCCAACATCCACAGCCCCAGGAGGACAGAAAACGCTGGACAGTGTTAGCCACTGCAGACCTTGACTTCCCGGGCCCCTTGAAACAGATGTCAAGACGGACATTCACAGCAGTCGGAAACCACACACAGACCCCAGGCCCCAAGCACAAGCCGTGGGAGGGCAGCAGCGTATGCAAATGGATGAGAGGGCAAAGGACTGGAAACTACTTCTTCAGCCCAGCTGGGGGCAGGTGGGACGGGGGCGGGGGTGGGGGGGGGTTGCTCGGTGAGGGGTTACTGCACCCTACAATATTCCAGAGGCAAAAAAGTCCAGAAGCATAAAAACCACAACTGAGAAGAAAAAAAGAACTACAACATTTCATCAACGCTAAGATGCACAGTTTTTTCGTTTTTTATTATCTTTGAAGTCTGGGTTTCAAACCTACAATTGATGGCAGGTCAGTTCATTTGGCAGCTTTGTTTTCTTTCTTAGAAGAGCGTAAGATGAAAACGACTGTAGAGGCACCTGGGTTAAGCGTCTGACTCTTGATCTCAGCTCAGGTCATGATCTCACAGCTCATGGGTTCGAGCCCCACGTCAGGATCTGTGCTGATAGCTCGGAGCCTGCTTGGAATTCTCTCTCTCCCTCTCCCTCTGCCCCTCCCGCACTCTCAACATAAATAAATAAATATGACTTTATTTTTTAATTGTGGCATGACTGACAAATTTAAAAAGTGTGTAAGATACACGTACACATTGTAAAAGGGTTCTCCCCCAAAAGATGCCTCTTACAATTGGTGGCATTCAATAATGTCTCAATGAAATTGAAAAAAATTGATGAATGTTAGAGTCAATGAAATCCAGTATTATTTATTGAGCCCTAATTATATTGCCGGCACATGTTGGTCAGTTAGCGTGCGGGAGCACACAACCCCAAGAGCCTTCCATCACAGAGGAGAAGCAAGACTCAGGCGAAATAACTTTCCCTGGGTCACAAAGGCAGGAAGCAGCAGAGACAGGATTCAGGGCCCAGGTTTGCTGGGCCCCTGTGCTTCCCATTATGTTGCCCTAGTCTCCTGCCTTCTAGATAAAGTGAGAGGGGCAAGGCCAAAGCCAGTTTGTCATTTCTGTCCTCAGGCCCTGGTTAATTCTCCAGGAGCGGTAGGTCATTGTCATCTGCTCTGTTTCAATCCTTAGTAGTCAGCTCCAGGCTCAGAAGTTTCCAGAAGCCCTGCTTCATGGCTCCCAGCTCACCTGGTTCTGCCACAGCTCAGTGAGCTTGGCCTCCGTGACCTGTCTCCACTGTCCATCCTCCCAGGCTTTAATTGTGGGTTTCCTGTTGCCTTCCCAGCCCCACTGGGTCTTTACTGACCAAGCTTACTCCCTGCGTCTCTGCCCACCGCAGGCCCTGGGGAAAGCAGCCCGAAGGAGATCCCAAAGGTGGCAGTTTGGCAAAAGACACTAATTGCAAGTTATCTTGTCAGACTGGGACTGACTAGTAGGATGGCCAGGTCAGGGCTCCACGTTCAAAACGGCTGGTGACAGAAGGGGCCACTGGCAAGGCCTGTCTGGGTTCCAGCCGTGGGGGCTGGGAAGAGCCAGTGGGATCGCAGATCAAACCGGGGTCGCTGTCCCCCAGAGACCGAAGGACACCTCTCCTTTCTCCTCCTCCATGCTGCAGCCACCTGCACCCCAAAGACCTGGCACCTCCCACACGTGCCCCTTACCCCCCAGTTGGGCTTCATTTCCTGATGACCCCTGTGTGTTCAATTGCTCCCTGCCAGGCCTGGTGGGTTCAAAGCTTATGCTTGGACACTCAAGTCTCGGCCAGAAGAGCCTTTGGCTCTCCCAGGCCTAAGGGTCCCCTTCCCTCTGCCCGGACACACATCCTGGCACCAGTTCTCACCTCTACTACCATTGTGGCTTTGCTATTCCCATGGGCTCAACAAATATTTGTACCCAGGACGAGCAGACGCTCTGTCAAGTGCTGAGATGACAGGACACCACAGAGGGGGCAAGGAGCAGGAGCAGACACAGTAGAGCATGGCAGGTGTTACAGGGGCAGTGCTGTGCAGAGAAGGCTCACGCCCCCCGCCCCCCACCCCCGAGAGCCAGCAGCGGGCCCCTCTTCTCCACCTTGCGGTCCGGGCCATCAACTTAGTAGACGGAAATCAGCCACGGCGGGGGAGTGCTTATGCCACCGAGATCGGCAAATGCTGCAAACCAGAGCTCTATTTGTTTGCTAGACGGCAAGATGGTAACCGTGTACTAGCAGGGACCCTGGGCCCGGGGAGGGCCACTGGCTTGGTTGGAGTTCTCCCTCAAAAACAGACCCTGAGTCAAGGACTGAAGAACAAGGGTTTATTTGGAAGCTGGTGGCCAGGAGCAGCAGTGGTGGGGCCCGAACTGTGAACAAGCTGGCCTCCCTCCTCCCCGCCCCTCTGCTTTCCAGCCTTGCTCAGCTTACCTCACAGGACCTCTTCCTTGCAGGGGTTTGTCCTGGTTTCAGAGCATTCTGAGGGCTTCGTGAAAAGCAGCCCCCCAGCAACCAGGACTTGGCTCCCAAGTGGCCTGTTACAGTGCCTCATCTCCGCACCCCCTCCCCCCCACCATGGGGCCTGTCCCAGGGATGATTCCAGATGCGGGATGGGGCATTTCAGCTCAACAATACTACCTGCCCTTACTCTGGGCCCCTTGCCAGACAATGCAAAAGTCCCCACCAACATCAAGGTGCCTAATTTCCATGGGGGTGTAGGGGAGGGGAAAAAAAACAACAACTTTTTTTTCCTCTACCCATCTCAGGTTCATGGCTCTGCATATTAGGCTAACAAAAGACTGATTTCAGAAGTATTTTCCGCTTTATGTAGAACTACTCCTATAATAGCAAATGTAATATTAGAACAAAAATTTTCTTCTGGGTTTTGTTTCCACGGGTATTTGGACTCAGATTCTTAAAAAAAAAAAAAAAAAAAATTAACATAGACTTCACAAAGTTGGAAAAAAAAAGTTAACAAATGATAGATCTTCTGGAATGATTCAGATGTTTGTCTATTTTATTTTTTTATTTTTTTAAACGTTTATTTATTTTTGAGAGACAGAGCACACGAGCAGGGGAGGGGCGGAGAGAGGGAGATACAGAATCCGAAGCAGGCTCCAGGCTCTGAGCTGTCAGCACAGAGCTCGGCGCATGGCTCAAACCCACGAACCATGAGATCATGACCTGAGCTGAAGTCGGACGCTTAACCGACTGAGCCACCCAGGCACCCTTGTATTTGTCTATTTTAAATGGTAGATCTTCCTTAAATCAGATGGATGATTAATGATTCAATCCATATTTCTCTGTGAATATCACAAATCTGAAATAACGATCGTTGTACCTCAGAGAAAAGGCCTCAACACAGAAGAAATTCACTTAATGCTTTAAAAAGTAGATAAAGAAAATTGAGACCATTTTTAATCTTTATTAACTTTTTAATATACCAAGTTATACTTTCTCTTTGAAGTACCAAATCAAGTAAATGTAAGTTAATGACAAAGGCTGGTGTTCTGATGAAAAAAGATCAACAAGGGGAAAACAAACAGAAGTTTATTAACATAGTTCTCCCACATACACATGGGAGCACTCAGAGTTGAATAACTCAGAAGGATGGAGGGGCGCCTGGGTGGCTCAGTCATTTGAGGGTCTAACTCATGGTTTCAGCTCAGGTCATGATCTCAAGGTTTGTGGGATTGAGCCTCACATGGGAATGTGATGACAGTGTGGAGCCTGCTTGGGATTCTCTCTCCCTCTCTCTGCCTTTTCCTGCTGGTATTCTCTCTCTGTCTCTCTTTCTCTCTCTCTCTCTCTCTTTCAGTAAATAAATAAATAAATAAATAAACATAAAAAAAAAGAAGGTGGTTAGAACTTGACCTTATACAGCATCTTGACTGAAGAACAATACATATTTAGAGAAGCAACAAAACACAGAAAAAGAGCTTTCAGTTTCTAGGGCAGCAAGTTGTGGGAAGGCAAATGAGGAGAAGTATGTTAAACAAGGGCTGGTCCCAGCCAGGTTTGTTATATAGGTTTCTTTGGTGCCACGTGCCGGAAGATAAGGGTATATAGAGTTCTCTCCGGTGACTAACTTCTGTCTTTCCTAGTAGAGAGGGAAGAAGGGGACACTCACACTCAGGCAGATAGGAGGAGGACAAGGAGCCTTTCTTGTATCTGCTTTTGCTTCTCAGTCGCCTTCAGTTCAGAATAATCCCTCTGTAGAAATGGCCTATTCTGGAGCGGCGTCCTGGGAGATGCACCGTCAACCGGTGGCCGAATGCCAAATGAACGGATTCCCCAAGTAGAAGAGAGCAGGGAGAGGAGGGCCGGTTCTCTCTTGGAGGCATCCTTATCTGCACATTGGGGACATTGATCTCCAAGAGTTACCAAGGAAGGGAACTGAGGCTGTGTATATAAAGCCACCTGTCACAATGGTTGGCCTGTGGACATTAATCGACTCCACATCTATGACTATTAGTTCTTTTTTATATCCAGACAGAATCTTCTCCAGACAATGATGAGGTCTTACGTTGGTGCTTCCCAAAGTGTGGCCCGTGAACCTGCTTGGATTACTTACTGGATTCTACCTAGAACATCCTAGGGACAGATCCCCAGTTCCCTTTGCTCCTCTTAGACCTACTCCATCATGTTCTCAGGGGACAGAGCCCTGGACGCTTTGACAAACTTCCCAAATGATTCCTATGCACAGCCGAGTTTGAGAACCACTAGTAAGGCGAATGAAACATTGCTTCTGGGGATCAGAGAGACCTGGGTTCAAATCCCAGGTCTGTAACTAACTTAAAATGTCTATGCCTTGATTTCCTGGTTTTTAAAGGGACAAGAATAGTATGTGTGGAGATTAGATTATATGCATGTAAATTGCTTAAGACTTGGGCTAGCACAAAATAAGTGGTCAAACAAATGTTAGCCATTTTTTTTCCTGCTAAGTGTTCCTGGTTGCATCTGGTGTCCCTCTGTGGCACAGATCAAGGCCCCTCACCATCCCAGCAATTACTCAGTTGATACATGTTGGGAGCAGGAAAAACAAAAACAGGGGAGGCTGTCAGGGTGAGAACTTTGGTATCGCCCTCAGCGGCTCTCATCTGTGAAACGCTGTAAAGACACACTTGGCCACTGGAGGGCAACATCCACCTAGCTCGTTTTAAGACCTGCTTTCTCAAAAAGCATCTTCAGATAGTAGTGTGGGAGGGTGGAAGCCTTAATGGGGAATCGGGGTTCTTTGCATTACTTAACATCCACTCTACTCCAGGCAGCGCTTAGTGCATAGGTGTGCCCTAAAATATAACCTGTAGAGACAAGTTTGGCATAAAGAACTGCTTTCCCATTGCCTTGAATTATAAAAGGGGAATTTTGCTCCTAAACCTGGGGTCTCCCACAGGTGCCCAGTGATAGCTTTCTGCGTGTCTGCATGCCTGGCCACCAGGATCCCCCAGCTCTCTGCAGGTACACAGAAGACTCTTTCTCACCCTTGCCAGCCGCTGGCTGCACATGAAGGAACACGCAGGCAGCCCTGGGGGAGGCGGCAGCCCCTCCCTGCATGCTTGGTGTTCCCTTCTCGACGTGGCAGCAGGGATGGATTCTCCAACGCAGGTCCAAGCGTTCTAGAACCGTATTCGGACTGGGCGTGGGACCCCCTTGGTGCTCATCTCGGGTCTAAACCAGGGCTCCCAGGTGAAGCCACACTCCAGGCACTCCCTGAGAATGGGCTGTGTGTTTATTTGGGTTATTCCCAAAGCAGCCTCTAGATGGCTGTTTGCGCTGTGAGCTCCGTGGGCAGCGGGACTGAGTGGAGAAACGCTGTGAAACAGTTGCAAAACCCGTGCGTCACAATCAACCCATCCAAGGGGTAAGGGAGCTCGTATTCACTCTTCCTAGTAGCTACTTCCCGGTAGCCTGCCTCGTCCTCAGGCCGAGTCTCCTTCTGCGGTTCTGGGGGGAAAGTCCCCAGGCACAGAGATGCAAGAACCATAGGTGGAAGTTTGCTGGGTATGGGCAGGGCAGTGCCAGCAGCTGCTAGAGGCTGCCTTTGCCTTTGGCCGTCGTGCTGACCCCAGTGCCCCCTGCCTCCAGCCCCTGATCTGGGGTGGGAACCCCTTCCTTCCCACTTCCGTGGATGATGTCACGCTGGCTGGCCAGCATCAGCACCGGGAGAACCCACTCCTTATGCGAGTTTTGCGGGGAAGCAGAGCCTTTCCTGTTGCTTGCAGTAGAGTCCTGACATGCCCACTCTGAGTCCAGGTGGCCTGGGTAGGGCTGCGCCCTCCAATCTAGGCTGAGCACCCAGGCCAGGCCCAAGCCGGTGAGCAAATCTCATTGCCCTGGCTGAGGCCAACATGTGACATACCTCCGGGGGATGTCATTCTCTTCTCAAGGGCGTCTCTTCGTCTCTTCTCTTCGCTAGACTTGAAGTTGCAAGGTGGTGAGGCTGGAGCCCCTGGCCATTTTGCCACCTCAGAAGGAGAGCCCGTTGGAGAATGGAGTCAATCCAGGGAAACCACGTCCTGCTGGCCTTGGTGAGCGCCTGCCTCAGGCACCTGGGAAGACAGCATTACCTCTGGACACTTCATTTATCCAAGTCAGTGAAACGACCCTTCTGGCTTTACCAGCGTAGGTTGGGTTTCGTGATTCTTGCAGGCAAGTGTCCTAATCGTTAGATCACCCAGCAGCTCCTGATTATCATCCACAAATGATTCGAGGTTGGGTAACAAGTTATCACATCTAATTATCTCATGCTGATTGTGTGTGGAAACAAAAGAGGACTCTCTCTCTTTTTCTTCCCGCCTCTCTCTCCTCCCACGCACCTTGGCTCCAAACTTGGCTGTTGTGCACAGGGCACTGGGCTACGGGTCAGGAGACCTGGGTTCTCACCCTAGCTCTGCCTCAACCTACCCCTGTGACCTCGAGCAAGCCAATGCTCTCAGGCTGTAATCTTCTCCTCTGTCAAATGGAAAGGCTGGACTTTGTGACCTCTTCGGTTCTCTAACACTAACATTCCATGGACATCTTTGCCCTTCATCCCACATTTAGCTCATCACTGAGGCCCACTGAAGCTTCCTTGGACGTCTCTCAGCCACCCCTCCTGCTATTACCTTGGAAGAGGAGTGGCTCCTCCCTTTCTTCCTGAAATGCTGCTTTCACCACCGGCTCTAAATTTAGAGCTAAAAAGAATTTTGCAGTGAGTAGAGCCTGGGAGGGCTCCCTGGGAAATTCTGGACGGACAAGGGGACATCTCCGTTAATTCCGATCCTCAGAGAATGAAACTGAGATGAAACTTTGGCTCCTAATTTTCCCAAACAACTCAGTGTCCTAGACTGTGTCCTGCCTGCAGCCCTCAGCCCCTCAGCCCAGGGCCGCTAACCAGTCCACCCACCTCCTGTAGGCCCGGCCATTCTGGCCCTTTTGGGGTTTCAGGGTTTTGTAGCTTCTATCTCCCTCCTCTGTGGACTAGTGTTTTTAGGGTGAGGGGCTCTGGTCCAACAGCTGTGGCAGCCTCCCAGGGGCCAACATTGCAAACTCAAGCTTTTGAAGCAGGAGAGGTTTCTCTAGAGCCTGAAGCCTATAACATGGGCCCCTGGCGTCAGGGAGGCAACCAGGCTCCCGTGAGGCCTGAACAATGGAGCAGGTGTGAGTTTCCTACTGCTGCTGTAACAAATTACCACAAACATAGTGGCTTCAAACAACACGAGTTTATTATCTTATACAGGCATCTACCTCAGAGATATTGCAGGTTTGGTTCCAGACCACCACAATTAAGCAAATATCACAATAAAGCAAATCAAATGAATTTTTTGGTTCTCCACTGCATATAAATGTATGTTTACACTATACTGCAGCCTATTAAGCGTGCGATAGCATTATGTCAAAAAAAAAAAAAAAAGATGCGTGTGCCTTAATTTTAAAATACTTTATTGACACAGAGACACGAAGTTGGCAAATGCTGTTGGAAAAATGGCGCCGAGAGACTTGCTCGACTCCCGGCTGCCAAAAAATTTCAACCTGTACAAAACACGGTATCTGTGAGGTGCCATAAAACAAGGTAAGCCGATATAGTTCTAGAGATCAGAAATACAAAGTCAGTAGCAGGGCTGCGTTTCTTCTGGAGGTTCTAGGGGAGAATCCATTTCCTCGTCTGTCCCAGTTTCTACTAGCCATCCACATCCCTCAGTTTATGGCTCTACAGCACTCCAATCTCTACCTCCACCATCCCTACCTCTTGAGGAAGGCCCACCCAGATAATCCAGAATATTCTCCCCATCTCAAGATCCTTCAATACATCTGCAAAGTGCCATCTGCCATGCGCAGTGGCATAATCACACGTTCCAGGGATCAGGACGGGGACGTCTCCTGGGGACTATTATTAAGCCCACCACAGAGCTCAAAGACCGGAAGAGGACTCCCCTTAATGGTATTTTTCTAGAACCAGGCCTTTTGCCTCAAGAATTTTTAAAATAGCATAACAAAGCACAGCTAATTTTTTTTTTTAAAACACTATATTAATCCTTATTGTCACCTATTAAATGCCTATCGTGTGCCAGGCACAAAAGGTAAGTGGCATTATTGATGCCATTTGGGGAGGTTATTTACCTAGCTGGGGAGTAGGAGGGCACACCTGAGCCCACGTGTCTCCTTTGAAAGGCACTGATGTCAAAAGAGGTTGTATTCGTTCCCTCAGTGACAGGAAGGCAGACCCTAGTCTAAGGCTGGGTTTAGGTGGGACGACTCAGAGGCACCCCTCACCACACACGCCACCCTTGGACACCCTCCATACTGAGCAACCCTACCTGGCACAGACCAAGGTACTGGCCGAGCCTCTCATCCCCTTCCAACCTAAGGAAATCTTAACTGTTCTCAGTTGTGTTAACTCACTCACCACACTGACTGTACCCTTTGAGCATTAGTCCTGTGTCCAGGGGACAGTTTTGAGTTGGTCCAGTGATGGAGGAAACAGCAGATTCCTGAGACAGGCCTGGGACTTGGAATGGCCACAGGATCTCAACCAAACTCTTGACAGGCCAGAGAGAGAGGAGCTATTTTCGTAGACTGGCCTTCATCAGGCTGTCACCAAAGTCCCTCCAAATGTATGGACAGAGGCAGATAAAAATACAAGAGAAACACATACTCTACATAGGCAAGAAAGAGAGTCAATGAGCTCATCCCAAGGATGCAGGAACAACCAACTGCCACCTGCATCAGGACAGAAAATTCCACCTACCCTATCATTGCAAGTAAGCTGGAATTGTTTACAATGAAAATTGGCAAAGGGTGAAACATAAGAGATGACCAGCAGGTGAGGGGCATGGGCTCGGGGCACAGCACACAGCACTTGACTATTGGAGTCAAGGCCATGAGTTCCCCGGTGCCTTGGGTGAAATCTAGAAGTGGGTGAGCACTTCATCTTGTGTCCTGGTTTGGAATCGCCACATGACAGATATCACAATTCTGAACCTGTGACCCGAAAACTCAGCAATGAGCAATAGGGGAACTTAAAATCACCTATGTAGAAATAAGTAAATGGATGAAGTAAGTCAGACTCTCAGTATTAAGATTCTGGAGGGGGGGGAGGGGGGGTTACACAGTTTTATACTCGTGACAACCTGTGGCTTAATCTAAGGAGTTTGAACACAAAAGAGAGCCCAGCACCTATCTGCTTTGGGATTTTCATCTGGAATGTGTAATTGAAATTAAATGCATGATTTTAATTTTGGAGGTGTAAGAGAATTGTTAGTAAACAGCTTTGCACTGCTCCAGAGAACTTGATTTACATTTATAATACTTCAACTGCTTTGTGCTAAGACTTTGCTGCTTCAATTTGAATTTGCCTTGGTGGGAGTCTGATGTACTGGAAAGAATGAAAATTCGTAAATATGTTTAAAATATTTAAAGGAACTTAATTATTTTGGGAAATTTAAACGGGGTTGTTTGTGGGTGGTTAACTTAAGATGTATGAATGATTAGGACAAGCAAGAGTGTTTTTACTTTTACAGAAAAAATCATATTGTCAATATATTAAGACAAGTGTGGTGACCTAGAAAGCTTAAGAAACAGGTTTTAAAATTTTTATCTCTTTAACAGATTGAACATTTAAAGTAACTATAGTCATTTGCCCACATACAAGCATGCTTGAATATTGAAAAAATCAAATAAGGGAATTTCTCTAAAGGATGTGGAATAACTCAGTAAGCATACTTGCATTGAAAGGACTCTTACACAATTTCTTTTTTAAAGCGAGCAGTGAAAAGGTTGATTGATTGTACCTCTGGAAACTGTGGTATGGTAAAGTGCTTGCACCCCAGGTTTAGGAAACTTTCTGGTTGGAACGATTTCCCCTTCTCTTCAACTCCTGTCCCACTGTACCCTTGGTTAGACTTGCATATAAATAGCTAAAAGAAGCCATCTTATGTATTGGCCTCTCTCAAAGGACTCTGACCTTCCGAGACCAGCCTCTGGCCTTGTTCCACGGCTCTCCCCGTACAGCTATACCCACAGCAGACCGACGCTGAGCATTTTCTGGACTTTTTACCAGCCAGTGGTAACACTGACAGGAATGTTTCCCAAAGCAAATGCCAACCTCTACCCCAGGTCCTTCCTTCTGAATGGCCTTCTTGCCTCCTTCCCTGGGAAGTGAATATTCCAAAATGTTCTAATATTCTTGGAGCTCTATGTGTTACCGCGATGGCTTTCCAAAAGCACTATTATTCCCACTTAACAGATAAGGGAACTGTAGTGCAGTTTACCCATTTGGGAAATGGCAGTCTACTGCACTGTTATTACTGGTATGATCACTAATTGTCTTTACTCCCTGTACTTGAAGTAAAAGCCTCAGGGAGGAGAGACAGGTAAGGAGAAAAAACTACAGAAGCCAGAGCAGTGCACACAGATCCCCTGGGGATCTTGTTAAAATGCAGACTATGGGGTGCCTGCATGGCTCAGTCAGTTAAGCGTCCGACTTTGGCTCAGGTCATGATCTCACAGTTCGTGGGTTCGAGCCCCACATTGGGATCTGTGCTGACAGCTCAGAGCCGGGAGCCTGCTTCGGATTCTGTGTCTCCCTCTCTCTCTGCCCCTCCCCTGTTTGTACTCTTTCAAAAATAAATAAACATTAAAAAAAATGCAGATTCTGAGTCTGAAAGTCTGGGGTGGGGCCTGGGACTCTGTATTTCCAGCAAGCTCCCAGGTGATGCTGGACAGCTGTTGTCTGTGGAACATTTTGAATAGCAAGGGATGGGAAGGGTTACTGAGACCTCAGTGCGTTCCCTTGTAGCAAAGATACAAGGAAGGGGGGCACAGAGATGTCACAGAGCTGTTTCATGCCACAGAAAACAAAGGTAGGACTTATCATTAAACGGCCCCTTCCTTTAATGGGTCACATCTGTGACCTTATTCTCAACTCACAGGAGCCTTCTGAGGAAACCACCTTTTCTTTTTTAAAATAAAGGGGGTCGCCTGGGTGGCTCTTTCAGTAAAGTATCCAACTCTTGGATTGACTATGCCAAGGTCATAAACATATTAAGGTTGGGTACAGGTGGCCCCCATCATCCTTGACCCCACACACACACTTCTGGAAAACAGTAAGCAAGGAGCAAGCAAAAAGCGGTCATGGGAACGCTGTCGCTTTAATATGGTGTGTGACAAGCAATACCAAAGTTGTCCACACTCTCCGATCTTGTTCTGACCATTTTTAATAGGCAATATTAAAATTAAAGGGAAAATAGTGTGTGCTGATAAAGAACCTAACCACACTTCTGGACTTAAAAACGAGGAGACAAGCCACATAAATTCTCTTCCTTAGAAAACAGCCATTTCAAAAGATTTTCTTTAATATCATAAAATATTTTCATGGACAAGTGAGCTAGCAAACACACATGCACCAATGTGCCTTTTGACAAGATCCCCCCACCCCCACCCCCCACCCCCACTCCCACATCAAGGTGGACATGAGATTGGCGAAATGAATACAGCAGATGATACAGAGAGGAAAAAAAATCGATAAAAAGTATGGAATATAACATTGTGCTTGGTTATTTTCCTATGTCACAACAAAACAAAACATTTCGGTGCAAACAGTTAATTTTTCCTCTTTTCCATTGAAGTCTGGTGGAGAAAAAAATACTTTTTCTATAATAAAATATGTGGTTTTTTGGTGTTTTTTTTGTGTTTTTTGTTTTTACTTTTTTTAATGTAACTTTTTTTTTTCTTTTTTTTGCAGAAAATAATTTTGTAAACTGTCACTTTGCGGGCAGGGCGGCTCGACGCCACGTGGGTCCCGGCTCACCCGGTTCGAGGGTTCGAGGCTGCGCGAGGAGACCAAACCCGGGCTGGGATGGCGGGCGGGGGGGAGCAGCGGGGGGCGCAGGGCGGGGGCGCACAGCGGGCAGGGCGAGGGCGCTGGCCGGGGCCGGCGGGTTAGAGGTCGCTCTCGCCGTACAGCGCCGTGGAGAAGGACATGTAGTCCAGAGCACCGGGCACGGCGTCGGGGCCGGTGTAGGGGGCCATCCGGGCGATGCAGTACTCCGCCTGATCCGGCGGCAGCTCTCGGCGCAGCTCGTCCACCGTGATGTAGTTCTGCAGAGAGAGCGGGCGGGGCGGCCGGGACCCTCACTCAGGGCGGCAGGAAGTGCCCCGCCCTCCCGCTTCTGGAGACGCAGGCATGTGTGTGCACATATATCCACGTGTACACCAAGTATACACGTGTGTTTATTATGCATACACAGGCATACACATACACCACGAAATACACAGGCATTTAAAATCTCCTGTTTGCCATTGCAACACCGACTTTGGCCCGCTTCCAAGCTAATTCAAAGTGGGAACTACACCTGTAATTTCATGTACCACTCTAGTCTGCAGGAACCATGGGCAGGATCAACACCAGCAGGTACTCTGGTGGAAGACAGGGGACCCCACACACACTCAAGCTGGGCTCTGTGGAGGTTGTGTCATTTCAGCAAACAGTGAGCATCCAAGTTTGACACCCGGCTGCTATCTCCTCCACTGCGTTGGCAGGTCTTGGGCCTGCCCCTGCCCCCGCCCCCGCCCAGCCTGGCTCCCGATCCAGGTTATCTGCTTGCCCATGACAGGCCTCCTTGGAAGCTGCTTCTCTTGGGAGCTTCAGGCTCCAGAAGGGCTCACTCACAGGATCTGACCCACAAGGTGGGCCCCTAGCCCCATGCCCTACTTTTTGCCAGAGTCCCCTAGGAACCAGTTTCAAGGAGGGTGGGGTTGATCAGATCACTCCAGAAGTCAGGAGACCAGGCCCCAGAGTCACTTCAACAAGGTGGTTTCTGAGGGTCATTCCAGCTCTAGGTATGACTCTGATAAGGTGTCCCTGAACTTAAATCAGACCTTTAGGAACCTCTATAGGTTCAGTCTTTTTTCCCTTATGGACTGAGGCATTTCCAAAATCATAAATCCCTATTGGCTTTCGTTTTTTATAACTGAATCTTTCCCGTCTGAAAGGAAAGGATGGCATTAAGGATTAAAGGAAATCTGGCCCCTAGAATCCCTGCTTTGCTAGTTTCCCCTGGTGCTCCCACTTTTCCACTGCCAGGCAGGGAACTTGGGAAATTTGGAAACCAAAACGGATTGCTGCTTGGGGTAGACAAATGCGAGACATGCTTCCCTCCTGCTCCCCTCCAACCTTCCACACCTATGCCCAGAGTGACGTAAGGGTGACATCACCCTTACATCACTCAGTCACATACCACCCCCCCCCCCGACCCCCACTCTACCCACCTCTGTCACTCATCACTCCATCCCAAGTGTGAAGGAGTCCCACGCCCTGGCAGGAGACCCCTTTAAGCTAATATGTGTCCTAACACCTTAGCAGATGCCCAGGCATTACAGACATGGGTAGAAGTGGACAGCACTGGGAGGCCCCAGCGGGAGGAAGAGGCTATGAGGTGCAAGTGGCCTCCCCTCCAGATCAGAGTGGCCCCTGCACGGTGCCCACGCCATAGTAGACCCACCTTGTCCCCAGCCAGGATCTTGAAGGAGGCCATGACTTGGTCTGCTGTGTCCGTGTCGGCCGTCTCCCGAGACATAAAGTCGATGAAGGCCTGGAACGTCACTACCCCCAGGCGGTTGGGATCCACAATGCTCATGATGCGGGCAAATTCTGCCTCTCCCTGGAGAGAAGAGCCAACCCCAGGCCGGTCAGCCTCTCTGCCACAGCCCGCTGGGAATCTCTCCTATGGTCCTGAAGCCCCAGGGGGCTCAGAGTAGCCTGAGGCTGTCAGAGGCGGGGCACAGCGGCCCTCTGACCTAACCTGGGCTGTCCTGAGGGCATGACAGGGACACAACATCTAGGAGTGGAGACCCGGTTCAGGCTTCCAGCCCCCTGCAGGTTCCCGGGGGAGCAAATGCTGATAATGCCGGTCACAGCTGTAATCACAACCACTGCACGCCAGGCGCTACTCTAACCACCACACACATTTCATCTCACTTAACCCTCACCACGACCATAGGACACGGGCATTTATTATTTCCATCAGGCTTCCACATGAGAAACCCGAGGCCCGGACGGGCTTGGTGACTTGCTCAAGGTCACACGGCCAGTAAGTAGTAGAGTTGGAACTTGAACTTGGATGGTCTGCTTCCACAGCCTGTGCTCTCCCCACCACCCCGTACTCTGTGTGCCAGACACGTGCCCAGCATTCAGGGAAGTTCCTTCATTTAACCCTTACGACAGGCCTGCAGGGTTCCCCTGGTCCCCAAGCTGGAGATAGTGGAGCTGGGATTTACTCCTGGGCTCCCCACATAGACAGCCTGCACCCTTGCTCTGCCCCGGGCAGCCCACAAGCTCTGTGCTCTGCATCATGGCTCAGGAGCTGCCCGGCCGCCCAGGTAGGCCCCTGCTCTGCTCAGAAGGCCTGCGTGGGAGCAGACCACTGAGAAAGTTGTGAAGGCCAAGGGGCGGCAGGCGTGGCTGGAGCCCCCACCAGGGCAGAGACAGAAATCTCTTGCTTCACGAAAAGACGAAGTAGAGCCAACTCGGGGCCAGAAAGGCCGAACTACCAGTCCCTCCTGCTGGCCTTGGGGTCAGCCCCGCCATCTGCCATGGGAGTGAAAAAGCCCATCTCCATAGTAAGTACCAAAAGACAATGCCAGCACTGAGACGGAGGGGAGAAGGCCAGGCCTCTGGGACACGCACAGGCCACGAGGCCGGGCCCAGACTTCAGGGCACCATCTTCCCCACTGACCAGAATCTTGAGGGCCCTCCGGGGAGAGCAGCCCCTAGCCCGGGGCCTCCAGCCTACCCTGGCCAGGACTTGGCTTCTCTGGCCAGCTGGCTGGCCCTCGCCAGAACAGAGGGTGGGGTTTACATTACCATGTTGTAACCCATGGAGATAAGGCAGGCGCGGAAATCATCCGTGTCCATCATGCCTGTCTTCTTCTGTGGGGCAGTAGCGAGGGTCAGAGGCAGGAGGAGGAAGAGCCGGCCCGGGGCCAGGAAGACAGGGAACAGATGGCCAGAGGGGAGGTCAAGGTGTACGGTTGGGAGGTTTGGAGGGGAAAAGGAACACAGGAAGAGACACATCCACAGGGAGGAGAAAGAAGAGGGAGGTACAAAAGTTGGTCCACAGGATGGAGGGCAACGAGGAGAGAGGAAGGTGGGCCCCGAGCAGGTTCCCACGAAAGACAACCAAGGGCAGAGGTCAGAGGTAGGAGCCCGACGCAGGCCAGGCAGGGACAGCAGGAGAAGACGAGCCCCGAGGCCCACAGGAAAGGGAAGACAGGGAGATCCAGACAGAGAGAGAAAAGAAAAAGGAGAAACGCGTTATTTCTCGCCCCGGATGCCACCCCTGAGCGTGCTCCATGCAGGAGGCGAGTACCTGGGGGTCGTTGCCAATATCATAACCCAAGCTGATGAGGCAGGCTTTGAACTCCTCGGGACCCAGCGTGCCGGAGTGATCCTGGGGCCGCCGTGTGCCAGGCAGCGAGCCATGCGGTGCCAGGGAGGTGGAGGCCGTGAGGGGAGGGGGGTGGGCCATGCCCCGGGTGGAGGGTGGTGTGTGTGGGGAGACACAGGGACAAAGGCATGCGGATGGAGAGGGTGGAGGGTGGAAGGGGCAGGGGAGGAGGGGAAATAAAAGTGCACACGGTTAGACACACGGACCAGGTCCAGAGGGTGCCCTCTCCCTGGCGCACACAGCCCTGCTCCGGGAAGCTGGCCAGAGGGGAGCACGGTGAGCCATGGGGGTGCCCAGCCCACCCCAGCCCCAATGCCCAGACCCGGCTTTCTAAGAGGGCCTCACCCACCTCACCCAAGAGGCTGGAGGACAGTGAAGCAGGCAGAGGTGGTGGGCAGCACCTGGCCCCATGCTTCCACCCCTCTGGCCGCCCCGGAGCCCCAGGGCACTGGGAGGGGCAGCCCACACAGAGCCCAGCCTGTCCCTGAGCTAGGATGAGAACCCATGACTTAACATCACTGACACCCCCATAGCGTCTCCCGAAGGCTGTGGGGTGGGGGTGGGGGGTGCGGTGGGGAGGAAGCCTCTGCTCCTCTGTCCTGAGGCAGAGGCAAGTGATAGTCCCCACAGCCAGGGGACATCAGGCCTGCCCTTAAGGCCATGGTAGCCTTGCTCCCAAGGGCTGACCCCTCGTGGCAGAAGAGCAAGCGTCATGGGCCAAACAGCCTGTCTCTACCCACTACATGAGCTCTTGCTTCAGAAAAGCAGGGAAATTCACAGGACACCAGGACAGGTTGACAGCACTTCCTGCCCAGGAACTGGCCCAGCATGGCCGCCCATCCCCTGGGCAGTGCCCTCCAGGGCCCTGGGGCAAGGGTTGGGGGCTGCTCTAAGTGCAGGGGCTCTCACCCGGTCAAAGTGGTTGAAGGAAGCTCGGAACTCGTTCATCTGCTCCTGGCTGATGCCTTTGGCATCTCGGGTCAGGATCTGATTCTCCACCTCATTGATGGTCCTGGCGATGGTGGTGAGGAGCTGCTCCCAGCCCACACGGATGTGCTAGGGGTGCATGAGGGGCCTGTCATCAAAGGGCCCCCCCAGGCCCGGACCCAGGCTGCTCCTGGCTACTCCCTTCCCCCAACTGTCAAAATGGCCCAAGCAATCAAATCCAGCCTTCTGTCCGGATTTACAGCATCACCAGGACAAGGACAACACACTCTCTAGGACAGAGAACCCAGATGATGAGCAGGGAAGTTCAGGCAGGGCGGTGGCCTCTGCCTGGGACAGCAGAGACCAGAACTGACAGCGTGGGTCAGGTCAGGAAGGAGGGCAGGTTTGGTAGAGGGAAGGATTAAAGAACAAAGCCTGGGTAATTCCCCATATATCCTGCTCTGTGACCTCACGTACGTGCCTTCATGGCCCGAACAATTCATCGCCTGGAAAGCAGGTGCCTAAGCCAGTGTTTGGAGACCACCCGCATCTGAATCACCAGGATGTTTGTTAAAAATTTTGATTCCTCAGCCCCACCCCAGACCTCGTGAATCAAATTCTGGAGATGGAGCCTGAAAGTCTGCATACTCAACAAGCTCCCTGGAAATTCAGAAGGCCCTGAGGACTGAAGACCCTGAGCTCTAGGAGTGAGAAGCAGTGTGTATCCCCTCACTCCAAAGAGTCTGTCCTCCTAGTATGACCAGCTAGCTTCCTTGGAAGATGAATAACTGTGCCCTGCCCCAGCCCAGGGGGCAGGGAGCAGAATGGGATCCGGGGCTCCCTTCCTGGAGGAGCAGAGCCGGCGCCACCCACCTCCATGGTGTAGTTAGTGTGCTTGTTGTCGAAGATGAGAGCCTCCTGGATGAGCTGGTGGTCGCCCTCCAGCTGGTCGATCTTGGGCTTGTAGTTGACAATGCTCTTCTCATACTGCCGCAGGTGGCTGAGCTGGTCCTCCAGGGTCCCGTGCATCTCAATGGAGATCCGCCCAATCTCCTGCTCACCCAAAAGGAAGCCCTGGTCAGACTACCCCACTCTGCGCCCCTAGGGTAAGGACTGGGGTGCCTAGGTCATCAGTCAGCCCCTCAGATGATTCCTCGGTTCCTACTCCAGCACCAGGGAACCCGTCAGTGGTAATTAGTTAAGTCGAGAGCAAGACACATTCAGCAGGGATGCACTTTGGCATGGAAATAGCATCATAAAGGGGTATGACAAACACTGTCATCATCAGATGAAATACCTCCTGTCTCTCAAGTAGCTCTCAACCTCAGAAAGGGGCTGCAAGGTCAGTTGCTAACCTAAATGCTCATTCCTCTGCTTGCCATTCAAACTCCCCGCCCAAGCCTTGTTCCCAACTGTCACCCATCTCAGGGACTCTCTCTGTGCCCAGGGAGCCAGATTCTTCACAGCCTCAGAGCACCGGACTTACCTCCTCAGTGGCTATGCCTGCCTTGGCCTGACTCAATCCCACCTGCCCCATGGGCCAGGCCTAATCCCCCTTCCTGTCTGTCCTTCATCCATGTAAACAAACATTTGTAAAAGCCCTTTCTGTGCACTCAATTCGACCCAGCAAATATTTCCTGAGCACCTACTATGCACAATGTGCTAAGCAGATAGGGCTGGGGTACAGGAGAGACACAAACATGACCTCGAGATGGTCTTTGCCCTCAAGGAGCTCGGAGGGACACCATGCTCTAACCCTAGCAGTGCCCCCTTCCCTGATCTACAGAACCCCAATATCTGGCCCAACGATTCAATAAAAAGTTCTATGCCTACCCGAGTCTCGGTTCTCTCTCTGGAAAGATCCTCCTCTTTGCTCAGGAGGAAGGGAGGCCTGGTTAGCCAAATAAGCCGAAATAAGCTAGTCAGTTCCCCAGGCACTCATCCCTCCGTGGGACTTTCTCAGGTGGCTCTTCAGTGGCATCCCTGTGCAGGTCTTCGCTCCCGAACCAGACATTGGGACCAACCCACCGGCCTTCCCTGACAGGCTCCACACCCTCTGTAGGGCAGCAGACCAATCTTGAACCTATTTAGGACTGCATTCTTCCACGAGTCTCGCCAAGGAGGAGACAGGGCAAGCCTGACTGGCTGGGACGGTGCTGGGAAGGGGTGGAAACCCCTATCCCTGCCTCCCATGATGGGACTCACCTCCATCTTGGTCTGAATCCAGGGCCCGATGACATTGGCCTGGGCCGCGAACTGCTTGCGTAGCCTCTCGTTGTGCTGCTGGCGGGCATGCTCCTCCGTCAGGGCCTGGTCCCTCCGTGGCACCAACTGCCGCACCTGGGGTGGGAACAATCACAGAACCTTGGGAATGGACCAGCCACCTGCCCCATTCTTCAGATCAGGGAATGGAGGAGCCATGAAGGGAAGGGGCCAGTCAGTAAATAGAACAAGAGTGAACATGTTGACCTGTTCCAGAAATTCATTCATTAACTTGGCAGATGAACGCTTGCCATGTAATGATGAAATAAATAAATCAATAAAATCAATGAAAATCAACAACAAAAAAGGTAAAATCCCTGCCCTCATAAAACTTGCAATGGCTCGGCCACAATGTCCCACCAGCCCTTGGACTCACGTGGTCCCACTTGCTATTGATCTCCTGAGGAGTGATGGTTGTGTAGGGGTTGGTGCCCGCCATGTTGACGTGGTAGGTCTGGACAATCTTGGACACCTCGTTGTGGATACCCAGGATGGCCAGGCGTTCCTTGTCGGCATCAGGGAGGGTGGCCTTGAACTGCTCGTGGGCTGTGGTCAGTCCCTGGATGCAAGAGAAACACAGTGACTGGTGCCTCGTGTGGGCAAGATGAACTACGGGAGCCCTACAGGTCCCAGGGTAGAGGTGAGTGGGAAGGCCACTGAAGGCATGGCCCCACACCAGCGGGGAGACCTGGAGCATCAACCAAGGATTCTCATGGCTGAGAACCAGGAGAGCAGGGCTGGCCACGGGGAGGTGAAGGCAGAGCCATTAAAGCAACCGCTCCATGCCTGTGGCTGGTAAAGTCAGGGGCGACCACCCTAGAGTGCGCACCGCCCTGCAGTCAGGTCAGGGACAAGTCTGCTCCCCAGGTGACCTCCCCCAACCCAGGCTCTCCCTCTGCAAAATCTTTTAAACCTAATACTCCACAGCTGTATAAAAGAATGGGGAAGTGGTTTATTACAATGCAATGAGCTCCAAAATATTTAGTTAAAGATAAAGGGTTCAGAATACAGTACCCAACCAAAGCTACTTTTTGTGTTAAAAAAGGGTATGGGGAAGAACGTGTTAATAAATAAATCTATTTGCCTGCATGTGCAGAGACTGCGGGGCTGGGGGACAAAGGTAGGAGGGAGAATTTATCGTAATATTCTTTTTATCTTTTTGGTTTTACACAATGTGCATAAATTACCTAGTCAAAATAAATAAAATGCAATTCTTCCAAACCTATCAACTCCTTGCTCGCTATCTCCATTCCCCCATCCTCTCCCTAGAGAGCAGTCATGCAGGAGTAAGGTTTGCAGAGTGAGGTTTCCACGGGTGTCTGGTGGGGATGCAGCTTCCAGGGGTGACGGGTCCGCAGCGCACCTGGATCTCCTCGATGGTGTGCACGATGAAGGTGTCCTGCAGATCCTCCATGGCCCCCTCCATCCAGTTGTTGAAGGGTGCAGCCCGCTTGGCATACTCCAGGTACAGCTGGTCAATGGTCTCCAGCAGTTTCTCTGTCCGCTAGGAATGGCAGTTGAGGGGAGGGGGTGGATAGAAGGGTTGCAGCAGAGTCAGATCCAGAATCACCACTCCCTGCTCCCCCCACCCCTGAACCCCCAAGGTCCTCCTGGCCAGCCACAAGGGGTCCAAGTCTGGAAGCACCAGACTAAGTCAGACCGAAAGAACAGACTTTCTCTGGGACACTGCTTCTTAACGTGGGGTCTACGGACCATCCCACATTGGAATCACCCGGCCTGGCCCCCGGTCTGGTTTGTAGATAGGAAAATTCTCCAAGGGCTGGGGTTGGGTTGTGAAGTGCACTGAACGATGAGGGGGAGGTATGGTCAGGGCCACAAAGGAGGCGTCTCCATTAAGGCAAAGCCCAATCCAGCGCCAGGGTGAACCTTCAACAGGCCACGGCAGGTCCAGGCAACGCAGTGGGACCTTCTGGCCCAAAGCAAAGAGGCACACAGAGCTGCCATCTCCCTCAGGGCCCCTCACCTCCAGAGCTTCCCTCCGCTTCTGGGTCAGGGCTCCCAGATTGTCCCACTGGTCACAGATCTTTTGGCACCGGGCGTTGACACTGGGTGAGTCGTAATAGTCCAGCTCACTGGAAGGGAAGAGACAGGAAGAGTCAGGTGACCCAGGTTACCTCCACGGCCTGCTCTCTTCTCCCTGGGGCTGGGGGTATGCTCCCTTCACCAAGACCTTCCACGTGCCCTCCCACCCCCAACTCCACGGCTTTCAGAGGACCATTGGGAGATGAATGAAGGCCCGTTCTAAGGCGCCCCCCCACCTGCGCCTGAGCTGGAGGCAATGCAGTCTTGACCCCAATGTCCAATGGCAGGGAGCCACTGAGGCCCAGTGAGAGCTCAGAGTGTACATGGTCATCCTCTGGTCCTGCACTACTTACAGGGAAGGACCGGAGGCCCTCCACGGGAAGGGTCACAGGCTCCTTCTCCACCTGGGGGATACTCAGAGTCCTCTGTATTGACGCCCTTCCCACCGGGGCACCGGCTGTACTCAGCCGCCTCACTTTTCACGGCCACGCCCCACTTCTCCCAGCAGCCCCAGCCCTCACTGGGCCTCACATACTTGAGTTCCTGTGCGATGGCGGCAATTTGCTCCACGCGGTCCTGGTGGGCGGCAAGGTCACTCTCAAAGGCCTCATGCTTCTTGAGCAGGGCCTTGATCTCCGAGAGAGTGGCGGTCTCATAATCCTTCTGCCGTAGCATAGCCTCTTTGCCTGGGTTCAAAGAGAGGGACACAAGGCTAAGCGGAAGCCGGGGCCCCCCATCTTCTTGGCCCCAACCATCCACCCCTTGGGACCCCGGGAGCCCCATTTCAGGGAGTACATCCCCAGACGATGTCCACCAGATAGCTATCGATCATCTGCAGTTCGAGAAAGCAGATGTGCAACTGAACATCCCCTATGGGGCCAGGTAAGGGAAGTTACTACCTTCCATGGAACATGGTACATGTTCCATGGCCATGAGGAGCAGTTACATACAAAGGCTGTGCAGGGCTATGCCCTATGGTATAACCAGGAAAAAACGAGCCAGGCACCTCAGGGGCACCCCATCTTTAGAGTTTCTCCAGCTATTGTTGCTAGCCCCCAGCAGCCCTGCAGGGACCCCTCCCCTGAATCAGTCTCAGTTTCTCAGCATGTCTAGTGCCCTCTGCAAATAATCCACCACTGGCCAGAATATTCCCTGTCAGGGACACTGCCCTCTCTTTAGGAGTGGGGCAGGGCTTGCATTTCTTGGATCCCTCTTTTCCAGGAGGAAATGGGATGAGAAATGAACCTCTTGGGGCTGTCACTACATGACGTCCACCAGCTGTCTCGTAAAACACCCGGTACCAGACTGGGGCTGCCCTGGCCTTGCCCACACGCCCACCTTCCACGTCTGTGTCCACCAGGGATGTTCTGCCCTGCTCAGCAAACGAAAGCTGGGCCGTGAAGCCGGAGACTGCGCCTCATGTGGCCCTCCTTCCCTTCCCTCTACTTCTCTTTCCTTTGTTTTTTGGTTTTTTTTTTTAAGATTTTCTTTTTAAGTCATCTCTGCACCCAATGTGGGGCTCGAATTCAAGATCGTGAGATCAAGAGTCGCACGCTCCCCTGACTGAGCTAGCCAGGCACCCCTCCGCTTTCTTTTTCTTTAAGTCCAAATAATAATATGACAAGTTTAGGGGAAAAAATTACAGATGAGCCTACCTATCTACTCCTTTTCAGTCTTTCCTTATACGGAGGCTGTGGTAAGACCATAGGGTATATGTAAATTCTGTTTCCTGCTTTTCAAACATTCAGCAGCACACCATCAGAGTCTCTGCCTTGGCGCCAGCTTTCCCACGTGCCCCCTCCGGTGGCCAGCGTTCCATCACGTGGCCGAACCACCAGTGGTGTAACCACCTGCCGCCCTACCGTGTGGCATTCAGGCCCCTCGCCTTGTGCTATTATAGAGGGTCTCATGGCAACCATCCGCAGACGTGTGATTTCCCCACATTTAGGGTTAATTCTTTAGACAGTCTCAAGAATTCCTAGGTCAGCAGGCAAGAACACCGTTAGGTGGGGATGTGTGTCACCGGGCTGCTTTGCCCAGGTGCTGCGCCCGCGTCCGCCGCCAGCGGGCCGGCACTTCTCATGTCCTTGCCGGCGGCTGGCCAGTTGATGGGGTCCCTGCTCTGTACCTTTCTGTGAGTGGTTCCTTGGCCCTGGAGAGGGCACGATAGAAGCGCATGGGTGAACTGGTACAGTTTCTAGTACTCTGCACCATCCGTACCTACATAAAGAACTTCGCGCATGTGTGGGGGGGGCGGGGGGGCAGCGACCTCACATCCTAGTGTTCTTCCAACACGGAAGGAAACCCAACCTCCTCAGGCTGAGTCAAGCACACTCCCGTCTCCTACCAAGCCGGGCGGCCCCTGAGTGGCCACAGCGTACAGCTGTCCCTAATCGTCTCCAGCCTGAGATCGGAGGAGGCCAATGGAGCCCAATGGGGGAGTCTGGGGACATTGTGCCCCACCAGCCAATAGGGTCTGCCACAGGGGCTCCAGCCGAAGAGGCTGCAGAACCCTAGGAGGCGGGCGGCGTGGATTCTTCTCCAGCCCTGGCCCAGGTTCTGAGGAAAAGACGATTCCAGGTGTGATTCTCTCTTTGGAGTTAACTTCGGCCGTCAACAAGCAGACAGCAGACATGGCCCCAAATGCCTCTGAGTTGGAGTAATGGAAACACACTTGTGCTAACAGGGAAAAGGCTCTAGGTCACTATAATTGGGGGCCAGAAGGCAGTGGAGGAAGAATATCCAGGGCTACCACTTACCGAGTACATTCTACGTGCCATGCACTAATCTAAGCATAAAAGGTACTTGTGATACTGATGCCTACAACGATCCTACGAGGTGGTATGCTGAGTTGAACAGGGTCCCCCAAAACTCATGTCAACCCAGAACCTCAGAATCTGGCCTTATTTGAAAATAAAGTCTCAGGGCACCTGGGTGGCTCAGTCGGGTTAAGCGTCTGACTCTGGATTTCGGCTCAGGTCATGACCTCACTGTTTGTGAGTTTGAGCCCCACATCGGGCTCTGTGCTGAGAGTGCAGAGCCTGCCTGGGATTCTCTCTCTTCCTCTCTCTGTCCTTTCCCACCCCCCTCAAAAATAAACAAATAAGCATTAAAAAAAAAAAAAAAGGAAAAAGAAAACAGGGTCTTTGTAGATGCAATTAGTTAAGATGAGGTCATACGAGATTAGGGAGGCGACTAAATCCAATGACTGGTGTCTTTACTAGCAAAGGAAAGAGAAATTCCGTCACTGAGACGTAGAAGCAGCCATGTGGGGACGGAGGCAGGGACTGAACTAAGTCAGTGACACACCAAGGATGGCCAGCAACCCCAGACGCCAGGAAGCAGCACAGATGGCCTCCGGCTCAGAGCCTCCAGAAGGCATCAATTCTGCCGACGCTTCCCCTTAGAACCCCTCCTGACCTGTGAGAGAACACGTTTCTGTTAAGCCAGCCAGTGTGTGGTCATTTGTTCTGGTAGCCCTAGGAAGCTAACACAGGAGAGGACACACGATCATCTGCATGTTACAGAAGTTGCTGGTCCAAATGTACTCTGCTTCTAGGTGGTAGAGTCGGGATTCGAACCCCAACCTAACGGACTCAGGGAAGAAGAAATCATCACGATGACAAGAACCATCAACAAATTACACATACACAGCATCGTACTATGCCAGGAACTCTTCTCGATGCTTCAGATGTAGTAATCCATCAAATTCTCATAAACCTATGAAGTTGATACTCTGATTATCCCCACTTTACAGACGAGGAAACTGAGGCAACCAAAGGGCTGATGAACTTGTCTAACATCGAGCAACCAGTAAGACACAAAGCAAAACAAACCAAAAAGCAGGAGAGAAAGGAGTCATGGCCTGGCAGTTCAGTCAGCGGAGCACGAGGGTCAGAACCCTCCAGGAGGCAGGAGGTCAGGTTGGCCTTACCGTCCGTCCAGGCCTCGTGGATGGAGGCTTTCTGCCGGAATTTCTCTGCCAGGTGGTCGAGCCGCTCCAGCCTCCGGATCTCGTTCAGCAGCCACTCCTCATAGCCCTTCTCTGCCTGCTCTAGGCAGCCCCAGGCATTGTTGATGTCCTGTAGGGATGAGAGGCATGGGGTCAGCCCCACCTGGCCCCCAAGACCCGCACAGCTGCCCCGAGCCTTCTGGAAGAAGCCCCTTTCCCATCTCAGTTGTACCCACCTAGCCCTCTACTGGTGTTAACCTGGGCTTGTGGACACCAGGCCTCCTGGGCAGGGAGTGAGGCCCAAGTCCATGTGGGCCACCCAGCTATTGGGCTGTGGGTGTGCAGCCCTGTGAAGAGCCCAAGGCCCTCTGTGACCCAGGATTCTGGCCAATCAAAGAGGCTGGAGGGCCAGCCAGTGGAAAAGAACAATAACTGAATGAAGCAAGCAGGCATGGGAACCTCCCAGCCTCCCCACATTTCTGGATCTGTTCATGGGCTCTGGGCAGTAGCCTGGAGCCTGCAGGGACCCTGGCCTGGGTGAGCTGGCCATGCACCTGAGGACAGTGACAGCTGCTGAGTACAACCCACAGCCCTTCAGGCAGGGAGCCACCCACCGGGTCGTCTCTACAATTAGCACAAGGGTGCCCACTGGACACATGTGGGCTGAACCCAGCCTCCACGCCACCTGGGGCCCAGGGGACAGGCCGCATCTACCCAGAGGGGGCACTTCTAACTCGCACAGAACACCCTCTGGTCAGCTGAGGCTCTGGCCACCTAAAAGCTGCAGATGCAGCCTGGAATCTATAAAAAGACTGCAATTTTCCAAAGTGCATACACAATGGAAAGGGCCTATTTTCTTTCCTCCAGATTCCCTGGGATCCTGCCGGCTTCCAATACTGTTTACTGGCTTGGCCGTTCCCTGCCCTTCCCTTTTATGTCCATGCCTTCTCATGATTTCTCATTTTGAAGGCCAAAAGCTCTATCTTGGTGGGTTTTTAAATTTTCTTTTGCATGTTTGTCTGTCTCATAACATTTCTCCCTGAGTCTGAGAGAGGGCAAGAAGGAAGGGGAAATAACATAAGTAACATAAATGAAGATAATTTAACAACTTGGAAAGCCATTCACAATATAATTTTAGTTGGGTTTTTAAAATATTTTTTAATGTTTTATTTACCTTTGTGAGAGAGAGGGAGAGAGAGAGAGAACACAAGCGGGGAGGGGCAGAGAAAGAGACACACACACAAAATCTGAAGCAGGCTCCAGGCTCTGAGCTGTCAGCACAGAGCCCGACATGGGGCTTGAACTCGTGAACAGTGAGATCATGACCTGAGCTAAAGTTGGATGCTTAAGCTACTGAGCCACCCAGGCACCCCTTAGTTTTTTTTTTTTGTTTTTTTAAAGCAGCTTATTAAGTAAAACATGCTTTAGAATTCCCTTAAAAATCATATTTACGTAGGGCGCCTGGGTGGCTCAGTTCGTTAAGTGTCCAACTCCTTTTTTTTTCCCAAGTTTATTTTATTTCTTTTTGAGACAGAGACAGTGCAAGAAGGACAGAGAGAGAGGGACAGAGAGAGAATCCCAAGCAGACTCCACACTGTCAGCGTGGAGCCAGATGCAGGGCTCACAAACCATGAGATCATGACCTGAGCCGAAATCCAGAACTGGACACTTAACTGACTGAGCCACCCAGGCGCCCCAAGTGTCTTCTGACTTCGGCTCAGGTCATGATCTCAAGGGATTTGTGGGATTAAGCCCCACGTCGGCTCCGTGCTGATGACTCAGAGCCTGCTTGGGATTCTCCCTCCTCTCTTTCTCTGCCCCTCCCTCCACTTGTACTATTTCTCTCTCAAAATAAATACATTTTTTTTAAAATCCTATTTACATAGACTAAAAGAATCTTTTCCAAAAACCACTTTATTTCAAAAAACATTTTTAAGCTGATATTGGATAGTTAAGATTATGAGTAATTTCTATTTTCTGTATTTAGCAGATTTGTATCTTTGAAATATCCTACCAAAAAAAAAAAAAAAAACAAAAACCCACCAACTCATTACTTAAGGTAACACATTTTTTTTTAAGTGCTTAAAAAAGATTTTACAGAGGGGCACCTGGGTGGCTCAGTTGGTTGAGAATCTGACTCTTGATTTGGGCTCAGGTCACGATCCCAAGGTCGTGGGCTCGAGCCCCGGGTCGGCTTGGCACTAAGAGTGGAGCCTGCTTATGATTCTTTCTCCCCTTGTCTGTCTCTCTGCCCCTCCCCTGCTCATGCTCACATCCTCCCTCTCTCTCTCAAAACAAATAAATAAAGTAATAAAATGTTTAAAAAAGTAAAAAGCACCCTAATTGCTACTGAATTATGCCCTCTTTGGTTCAATATGTCCAGAGGCACTTAGTTTGCAGAGATGGTTTTCTAAGGTGGGGGGAGGGGGTGCTAGGAGGCCCGGGTGGATATTCAGGGGTCTGGCAGGACAGGTCTGACCTGGGATGGTCAGGAGACAGGGGGCTTGAGTCTGGGTGGCAATCTGGAAGGGAGAAACGATTTCTGGAACAGCGTATGCAGGTGGAAGGAAGCCCGTCCCGCCCTGTCCCGCCCTGTCCCGCCCACGGTGCCACATTCAGCCAGGAGCAGCTCCGGCTCCCCGGCACTCACCGAGACCATCCTGCCCTCGGAGGGCATGAAGGCGGGCCGGTTGCTGAGGCGCAGCTTGGTCTGCAGTGTGTTGAAGTTGATCTCCAGCTGGCACTTCTCCTGCACCTTGGGTGGCTTGTGCAGACGCCGGTAGTCCCGGAAGTCCTCCAGCTTCTGCTGCATGGCATGCATGGTGTTCTCCGGCGCCCGGTTCTCCAGCCACGGGATGGTGCGGCGGATCCACTCCAGCAGCTGGTGGGGAGGGGCACGCGGAGGGCGTGAGGATGCTGGGAGGGGGACCAGGGGCTGCCTCCCTTCCCTCCTACGGCCTTTGGGCCCCTTCCCTGACAGGGGGAGCCGAGGGATGTCTCTCCTGACAGCATGTCCCGTCCCAGCTACCACTCCCCGGCAGTAGAGGCCAGGCTCCAGGAGAGCCACAGGCTTCATGCAGCCTGGCCACCAGCCTCTTCTCTGCCAGGGGAAGGGGTTAACTCAAGCTCTGCCCCAGGAAGAACCGTGGACCTGGTAGGAAGTCAGCCAGACCAGGAGGAGACCCGAGCTCTGGGTCCAGCCCCACCAGCTGGCTGGGCCTCGGTGTCCTCTGTCCCGGGGAGGTAACAACCATAACAGCCGCTTCCTGAGGCCCTTGTCACCCGGGATCTAGAATTCTAGAATGTGGGCCTCTGACTCAAAAAGGAAGAGGCTGGCTTCTGGGGCACAGGCAGGGAACAGCCTGGATGAGGTGATGACGGTGGAGAAAGTGGAGGAGGAGTGGAATGGGTGACAGGAAACAGAACGAGCACCTGCAAGGTGCCAGCGTGTCCCCCAGACGGACTCATCGGAATGAGGATTGGGATCCCATGGGGTTCTGTGCTTTGACTCCTGCCCCAGGTTACAGAGAGGTAAACCGAGGCGCCGTGAGGTTATGTGACTTGCCAAGGTGACCAAGCTGGAATGGCAGAGCTGGGCTTACACCTGGCACCTGTATTCTTACTAGGCTGGATGGCAGATCCACCAAGAGGCTGGGCTGAGCTGTTCAGAAGGCTGAATTCTTTTAAGCAAGTGGAGCCCTACCCCAAATATAGTCAACGGCAGAACAGCACACCCAGCCCTGTCTCCTCCTGTCCCCTGGGTGGGCCCAGCTGCTTAGCAAGCCTGAGGCAGCACTGATCCCATCTCCAGATCACATCCTCTCAGAACCAGGCATACTGTTTTTCTAGGCCAAGCGACTCACAGAACAACAGTATACCAGGCTAGAAAGGCCCTTGAGATCCCTTGGCTTAGCTCTCACTCGGCAAGGGGAAAAAACCCGAGACCCAGAGAGGTGAAAAGTTTCCCGGGCTCCCTGTTTGTTGGCAAGAAACACAGCCTACGACTCGGCTTTCTGGAGCCTAGAGATGAGCCCCACCTCTGCCCTGGGTCAGCTGTGCTGGGACCAAGGACTACACCCAGCCTGGGACTGTACCCCAGGGATGGGTCTGGAGGTACAGGCTCTGGGGGCTCCCTCTTCTCCCGGGGTGGGGTAGCAGAGCCCTGCCGGAGCCAGCTGGGGGAACTCAAGAGGTACCCACATCGCTGGCCAGCTTCTCATAGTCTTCCATAAGCTGCTCGTTCTCCTGGTTGACGGCCAACACCTTGCAGATGCGATTGGCTGCTGTCTCCGCCTGGCAACAAGAAAGGGCGTGGGTGTCACGGTCAGCCCTGGGCAGCAGGAGCTCCCGCCCTGCAGCTCTACCGGCAGGAAGTCAGCCCCTGAGGCTTTCAGTCCACATCCTCCTCCTCCTCCTCTGCCAGCCCATGCCGGGTCCCACAGGTCAAGTGAGCCCAAAGAGAGATATTGGTGGCTGAACCGGGGCCCTTGGAGAAGGACCAGAGTTTGAGGCCAACCATTCACGTTGGGAAGTAACTAATGTGATGACTGATACAGTCAAAACGGTCAGCTCAGGTAAAGAGGGCAGAAAAATTCATGCCAAGCCTACAATCCCAAGTGGAGGCCCTGGGGTCCCCAAGGCTCAGGCTCTCAGGTTGGATTTGCCAGGATCTTAGGAGATGCAGGAATTCAAACCTGGGAGTCCAGAATAAGGTGCTGACTGAGAAACAAAGGGGCCTACAGAATCTGCTCCTGGCTCAAAGCCCAAAGAACATTAGAGAAGACTCAGGGACCCCTACTGCATGAAGGGCAAGACAAGAGGATCAAGCCAGCATGCACAGAATGTCCAGAAAGCTGGGCACTGGCACCTCTGGGAAAGCGGAGGCCTCATGCTGAGTGAGTGCCGGGCAAACAGACACAGGACACAGGTTTTGGCAACAAGAGGACTGAAAGGAAATCAGATGCAAAGGCCCGGAAACTCCAGGAACACCATCTTCTTGGGCCATGGAAGGCACCGTGGACTTAACACCAGCAAGGGCCAGGTGGTCCTAAATCACCAGGAGCTCAGGTAACCTTTAAATTCATCTGTTTTCTTGTGTACATCATAACCCAACTCCAAGGGGAGGGGAACTCAAAGCCTTTTTGGGGTCCTGGGAAAGAAAAGACAGCCTGGGAGTAGGAGCAGATAATGCCTATTAGAGAAGGGTGAGCCTACAGATGACAAGGGTTTAGGGGATAGAAAGATGGGACCTCACAACTGGTTGATAAACAAGGCAAAATTGGTTTTGACTGCAGCAAGATAAACTGAGGCTAGGCATGAAGAAGAACTTCCTGAGAATGAGGGTGCTTTGAACTGAGAAGGAGTAATTAAAATGTAAATGTTTTTTCTTTGCAAAACTTTTCAAATAGGATACACAGCCACCAAATCCTGTGATTGGGAGTGGCTGCTGGGATGGGGGGGTGCAGAATGAGGTCAGCATAAAGGTCTTTTCAAGCTCAAAGTCAGGAGATCACACCCCCCCCCCCCCCCCCACCCCAGGCAAGGTGTTAGAGCAGGTAGGCCTCCACCGGGCAACTGGGAATGGCTAGAGGGCCTCCAAGATGGGCACTTTGAGTCTTGGGTCTCAAGAAACTGAGGCAAGGAGTCACATCCTTAGACCTTCACCCCCCTGCCCTCTGACCTAACTCTGCCCTGGAGATGCCATGACCATTTCTTCCATGGAGCTCTTGATTGATTGTCCTTCCTCTTAAGAACCAACAAGTAACCACAGGGAATACCAAAAGGTGACAAGGAGAGAAATTCTTTCCTGGAGACTGTGCCAGAAGACGTGGGGCCCTTGGAAAGAGCAAGGTCATGGGAAACATGCCAATGTGCCCCATGAAGAGGGCTGGGGGTAGCAATCTGCCTGAAGCGACCAGGGCCACTTCCGGTGAAGGCCGGGGAAGGGGACACAGGGGCCAGTGGTCTCTGTGCTGACATAAGTAAGCTATGCCCAGCATGCTGACCAAGTGGGTAAGAATCAGAGGTGGCCACGCATCATAGGCAAGAAGCGGCTGCCACCATGATGTCTCATGGATAAAGCCCTCCTTGGCCTCATTACCCCCGACACATCTTGAAATCCTGGGCTCAGTGGTCATAAGCTTTGACTTGTGTGTCAGTCGGTCAAACTGGCAGACTGAGTGAGGCCTGCGTTCATGGGATTTTAGGAGATAATCCATTGAGCCTCAGGAGCCTCGCCCATCCGCAGAGCCTGTTGACGGACTGTTCTAGGATCAACAGAGGCTCCTTTTGGATGCTGTCTGGGGGACGTTCCCAAGTGGGCCACCTGGGGACTTTTTGCAAAGACCCACCTCTTTCCCAAGCTTGCGGCTCAGCCTGCCCCACTCCTAGGTGGCTTCACCAGCAGAGACTGAGAAAACCACTCATTATAACCAGGAAATCTGTCTTTGGAAAGAAAGCACGGGCATCATGGAACAAGAGAGCTTTCTTTAAGAGAGCTGTCTGCAAACTCCATCTGGATTGCCTCTGCCCTCGAGGGACAGCCCAGCTTCCACGGTTACCTTTAGGAAGGAAGCAGACTCCTGGAACCCAGATTTGACGTTAGGGGAAAAAAGAAAAGAAAAAAAAAAAAGGTAGAAACCTCAAGACCTTGACCCATCTCTTTCACTCACTGCTTAACTCCCTCCCCCAGGCTGGCAGTCTCACCCTTTACAAGGTCCCTTTACAAAGAAGGGTTCAGTCATCCACCACCACCAGCCCAGGAGGTCACAGAGACCACGCAGGAAAGACCAATGTGGTAAGGCCTGAAGGACATAATCCCTGGGGTGGAAGGCAAGCGGGACTCTTGAGCGTGGGACCCAGGCTTACCCTAGCATCCCACTTTCTAGTTTTCTAGGAACTGTTTCTTCCGTGGCCACAAGAACGCCATCACCATGAGGGATTTAGGAGAGAGGTACTTAGCACCACCAGCTCCTAAAGAGACTGCCCAAAGGAGAGATTTGTTCTAGGGGAGGAAAGATTCATTCTCTGAGAGAAACAGAAATTGAAACGCCATCAGAAAAACAACCGTAGGAGAGTCCTGGCCTCGGGCAGTTCCCGCAAGAGGAGATGGGCTGTTCCAGAACCCAAGAAGCAAAACCAGAGTGCCCAGGCCTTTCTGATGTTGGCAGAATTTGCACAAGGGGTGGAAGCGTAAATATCGTAAATGGGCTGAGAAAATATTCTGTGACACTAGGCAAAAGGATTACTTCTAAACACACACACAAAAAAGGGAGACTTCTAGAAATCTGCATTTGCCTTCCCTTGGTTTATATTTTCATGACTTACTTTAAGTTACATTATTATACAGCTTAACACAGAACAATCTGTTTGGCTTTATATTAGTAACTTTTTTTTTAAGTTATGGACTCTTATTCCTGGAGTACTAATAACTTAGCTATCCCAACTGAAACTCTGCCATCCCAGAGCCACACTGCTGTGCTAACACGCAGCATCGAACTCGCTGGTACAAGGTAGTTAATTAAGGTAACATCTAACACCCAAATGTGGCCAAATGACGCACAATGGCTCTGCCACCCACAAGCCACAGATTCACATGAATGCCACAAAAATGTCATCTGTGACCTTTTTAGTCGAGAATTTCCCAAATCTATCTAGAATTGCCCATTTCCTTCCTCCCACAGCCTAGCCTCTCCCTGTGCCTAAGTCAGCACCCAGCCCCAGTACCCCTGCCAGCCAGGCCCGCAGGCAAAGGCACGCAGCCTGCTCCCCGTCTCTGGTTCCCCCTGTGCTCCTCACCCCAGGCAGAGGACCAGGGCTAACTCGCTGTCCCCTCACAGGCTGACCTGTGACATCTCGAAGCTGTCACACAAGCTGTGACCGCCTTCCTGATCTTTGCCGCACTTTCACTTGAGGACCCCTACTCCACCCTTAAGACCCCCAAGACCAGGTGCCTCCTGTTCAAGAAAGCCTCCGTGTGTGCAGCCCCGTGGCCCTCCCCCCCTGCCCGTCCCCTGCTCAGGCCCACAGCACAGCAGGCACTGACTAGACCGCCGCCACTGTTGGCTTCCAGGTTTCGGGGTTTCCCCAGATGGACCATAATCCTTCAAGGGCACAAATGGCTGTTTCCTTCCCTTAGGAGATTCACGATGTGACAAAAGCAAGCAAGGGGCCAAACGAAGAGATGCAAACGTCACCATCTACTCCTGAAAGCATCCAGAAACACCTGCAGCAGATCTAGCCTGTGCTTTAAATGGCTGTTTCTCAAACATTCCCAATAGACCGTGAACTTTAAGGCACAAACTACATAAAAATCTGCTGCTTTCTGTTGATTCTAAATCGACACAGGGGACGAGGAGGGCAAAGGAAAACTGAGAAAGAGTCAGAACCCAAACCAACATGTCAAACAAAAGTCGGTCCTCACCTGACAAGGAAAACCAACGACGTGCCCCTGTCTGGGTGTGTGGACGGCCACACGCGCGCGCACACGCGTGCACACGTGTGCACGCATGTGCATGCATGTGTGTACCATCGTATGGTGCATGCATGTATGTACTGAGCATGGGTTTCAGAATATGGCCCCCCACTGGCATCAGACACGGAGACAGCCAAGACACAAAGAGTGTGTGAGTCGGAATGAATCGTCCTTCTTCCAAGGAGAGGAGGGAGCTTCCCCTCTCCCTGGTCTGCTTGGCTCTAAGCAGTTGCCTGAATCCTTAGAAGTGGTTACGGGCAACTCTAGGAGAGGCCCCCGACCCAGGACATGAGATGAACGCCACCGCCCCCCCGCCCCCAGCCCGACACTGGTGACCTTGTCCTCGAATGTGGACAAAAGGAGTGTGAAATGGTTGCAACAAGGATGAGAGGGAGGGAAGAGGGGCGTGGGGAGAGGTGGTATGAGATCTGGGAGGGAGAAAAGCAGGCTGCTAATGCACACGCACTTACGCACACGCACGTGCACACACTCTCGCACACGCACGCACACACTCCCGTCCGAGCATTATCATCAGCCAGGACACAGGGAAGGCCAGTGTCGGCAGGCGTGAAGCCCAGGAGAGGACCCCTGGAGGGGCAGGGGACAGAGAGGAGGAGCTGGAAAACCCCAGAGCAGAGAGCAGTCTAGCTACAGAGGCGGGCAAGCAGGCCCTCTGTGGTTATCAGGGCTGGGGGGGCCCACCAAGAAAGGGGACAGATGCTGCTCACAACCTGGCTGACAGGTGGGGGCTCAGAGGGGCCAGAAGAAGTTGACGAGAGAGCAGCAGCAGAGATGGGACAGAGGGAAACAGGAGGAAGCAAGAGGCAGGCCAGAGAGGGGGTTGGAGGGGGGCTGGGGATCCTGGGAGGGCCAGGACACCTGTGAGTCACGGAAGCCTCCACGAGGGGCAGCTCTCCCGTCTCAGTGCCAGTGAGGCCTGCAAGGAAGGCAAGGAAGGTTCTGGTGCCCGTCCAGCCAGGGGACGGGGTTGCTACAAGCCCACGTGCCTCTGTGTAACTTTTTAAAGGCACCTCTTCCCAAGGCATTCCTATTGGAAAACTGTCATACTGATCTGTTAGAGAATATTTTTACTGCCATCTGCAGGATTCCTTCTGTAACAAATATCCAAATCTCCATGGTCTATGGTGCACACATGGCAGGCTTGTGGAGTGCACAACCTGCACCACGTCCATGGCAGGCCTGGTTGGGAAGGGCTCTGAGCCTCTGGCCTGGACACCGGGGAGAAGGCAGGAAGGCTTCTCCCTGCCCTGTCTGCTGGGTAATTTGAAAGAATGGTTGTGACTGAGCGGGAAGGAGAAAAAATGAAGGGGTCCTGAATGTTTAAGGGAATAGTTAGGAAGCATAGCCCAGAGCCATATCGCTTGGGATAAGGGCTCTTGACTCAGGGTCCAGGGAAGGAGCTGAGACCACGAGCTTCTTTCCCATCTGTGACCTCCACTAAGCCCAGTGTGCATGGTCAGAGACACAAGGGGCCATCCAGAGGCTGGGGCTCTCTGGCGTCTTCAACCGGCCAAGGTCAGAGAGCACCCTGCCCTCCTACGAGAGGAGGAGGGGCTGCAGCCCCACGGACTGCTGCCGGAGCATCCAGGGAGGAAGGAAGAGGTGGGCGGAGGGCGGCAGGGAGAGCGGTCGAGGCCGAGGGAGAGCTCACCTTCTGCGCACCCAAGAAGGCGTGGCAGTGACATGAAACATTAGGTCACATGGCCTTCCCATCCTTAGCGTGCCTACACATCTGCACAGAGAAGGAGAAGAGGTTGAGAGGAGAAAGGGAGCAGCAGCACAGAATAAACCCAAACAGCCGTGGCGGACAGGGAGAATGCAAGACAGACGCACAGACAGCAGATGAGGGAACGGGCAGAGAGAGACGAAATGAGATGGTGGGAGGAGAGAAGGGTGAGGAGGTGGAGGGCACAGGCTGAGACAGGAAAGGGAGAGAGAGAGCAGAGGGGAAGGCTGGGCAGAGGTGGGAGGGGGGGAGCGCCCCCATCATGCATTTGGAGACAGGTCACTCAGACTCCATGCGGAGGGTGGGAAATTGGCCTGAGCACATCCAACCTGATGTGACAGGTCCACGGCTCGACACCGTGAAGGCCCAGCCTGTGGTCCTGTCAACCTGCATGTTGTGTTTCCAGGATCCTGCCTGTGAGTGGGGTCTGGGAGAGAGGCTTCTGCCTGAGCTAAGCCTGGTAACAAAAATATTCAGCGCTCTTTAGTTGTGGTACCCTTGTGCAGTGTGCAACCCGCACAACTGGACTTTAAACTCAGGCCTCCCTGAGCAAAACTGGGCTGGGACATTTGAAGGGGCTCACAGCGGCCCACCTCCTCCCATCCCCCTCCAAGGGGCTGTGCTTATGTCTGTAAATACAGCATGCAGAGTGACCCCACATGTGGGTCCCCGGCAGGATACAGAAGGCATCAGGGCCCAAAAAAAAAGCTGTGGACAGATTTGCTACATCATGCCCATGAGTGGGAGAAAGGCGGGGGCTTCACGACACCTTTGCAAAACAGGTCAGTGAGGACAGGAGACGCCTCCCTAAGGGAAGCCCGGCTGCCGTGTTAAAAAGCCTGTGGCTTCAACAAAGGTGGGCGCGGAGGGACTGCTGCCTACTGCAGCTTCCAGGAGTCCAGAACCCCCAGGCTGATTCCACACATGCAGCTCTTCCCGCTCAAGCCAGCCCTCTGGGCCCCAGAAGGCGAGCTCGAGCCCAGTCCTCTCAGAGACTGCAGGGGAAGAGGAGAAGAGGAACAGAGGGGCAGGGCGGGAGAGGAGCCGAGCGAGAGCAGCACGCCGCGTTGGCACCGGGAGCTAACTCTACCAGAGAGACGTGCCATCCAGACCCTGCTGCCAGGGAGAGGCGAGGGGGGGGCGGGGGCGCATGGTTTGGGTCCCGGCCCGAGGTGTGCTGCGCAAGGAAGGAGGGGAAGGGGGGGGCGGGTACCTTCTGGGCTCCAGAGAAGGCATGGTAGAAGCTGGACACGTAAGTCATGATGGCTTTCTCATCCGGTCGGGCGGTTCCGACGATGTCTGTCAAGAAAAATCTGGAGTTAAAAGCCAGCTGGCGAACACATGATGCACTTCCTGATGTGATGCGGAAAGAAGCTTGCAGAACCACCAAGTCTTCTGGCCCACACGCTGAGCCTGAATCTCACCAGCTTCTGGACTCAGCTTCCTTCCACTTACAGGAACATGAGAGGTAGAGGGAGGAGAGAAACAGTGACCCAAGGAAGCAAACAACAAACCCAGAATGAGGAACATTCCATGAGCAGCTGGCCCCGTCTGTGCAACAAGTTCCATGGCAGGAATAAAAAAGGGATGAAGGAAGGAGGGAAGTACTACAGATTGGAAAAGACATAAGAAATAGAACTAAACGCCATGTGCAGACCTTATCTGGATCCTGGTTAAAACAAACCAACTCTAGGGGCGCCTGGGTGGCTCAGTCGGTTAAGCGTCCGACTTCGGCTCAGGTCGTGATCTCACGGTCCATGAGTTTGAGCCCTGCATCTGGCTCCGTGCTGACAGTGTGGAGCCTGCTTCGAATTCTCTCTCTCTCCCTCTCTCTCTGTCCCTCTTACACTCTCTCTCTCTCAAAATAAATAAAAACTTGAAATTAAAAAAAGGAGTTGGACACTTAACCAACTGAGCCACCCAGGTGCCCTACATAAATATGATTTTTAAGGGAATTCTAAAGTATGTTTTATTTAAAATGAATTCTAAAGTATGTTTTATTTAAAATGCTGCTTAAAAAAAAACTAAGGGGTGCCCGGGTGGCTCAGTAGCTTAAGCATCTGACTTTAGCTCAGGTCATGATCTCACTGTTCAGGAGTTCAAGCCCCACGTCGGGCTCTGTGCTGACAGCTCAGAGCCTGGAGCCTGCTTCAGATTCTGTGTCTCCCTCTCTCGCTGCCCTGCTTGTGCTGTGTCTCTCTCAAAAATTAAAAAAAAATAAAAAATAAAATAATAAAACTCTAAAAAGAAACAGTCGGGGAAATTTGATTTTGAATTAGGCAGTCAATATATATCAAGGATTTACAGTCGCCTTCCTAGGCATGACATTTGTTTTATGGTTACGTAAGAATATTTTGAAGGTATGTGGTGGTGAAATGCTGTGATGTCTGGGATTTATTTGGTAATCTTCCAATGAAGAAAACAAAAGGGAAAAAAAGTGACAAAATCTAATTGTTTTATCTATATGCTGGGTAAATGGAACTTCCTACACTATCCCCCTGCTTTTGCATATATTTGAAAACGGCCCCAGACACACACTGTCACAAACTATCACTGTCACAAATTCTCCCTCCCATTCTCCTAAGGGCCCATTCATCTTTCTAAAAAGTCACTTGTTTTTCTATAAATGCCAGTTGTCCCCTCCATTTCCCCTACAAGTTGGGTATGGATATAGACCCCAAACTCCTAACCACCCCATGAAGGACTCATCACCCAGAGCTCTCATGTGTATACATGTGTATACGATGCACTTGTTAAGAGATCTCTGTTTGCTTTTCCCCTGTTAATCCGTCTTTTGCCAGTCTAGTGTGCAGGATCCCAGCTGGACAGCCTAAGAGGGTAAGGGGAAAGATTTTTTTCCCTTGGCTACAACAAGAGAGGAACGCGGTGCCCCACCCCAGCACCCTCTACCTCAAGTCCAAGACAGAGATGAGAACCATCTTTAGGCAGCTGATGCAGAAATGGCCTCAAAGCCCTTCTCAGCACCAGCTAGCCTCCCCTCCAAACCCCAGGGAAACGAGGAATCCCCGGCGGCAGGTGACCCCCAGGCTCCCCAGATGAGGTCCCAGAGACCAGACCTCTTCTCTTCCCACCTCGGGCTGCCGGGCCCCACCCTTCCCGGGTGAGAAAAGGGCCAGAGGCACAGACAGAGACGCCTTTACCTTCAGCATCCAGCATCTTGGGGATGTCCAGGTACTTCTCTGCCACATCAAAGGCTGTGTTCAGATTTGTGAGTGGGTCGTCCTAGAGGGAGAAGAGGATGAAGGCATGTGAGAGGCCCAAGAAGTCACTGGTTACCCCCATGCAGGTGACCAAAGACTGGGGGGCAGAGGGGACTGCTGCAGTCCTCTCTCCCCCAAGGTGTGGTCCTCAAGGTGTAGCTCTGTGTGTACAAGGCTCGCTTCACCTCCGGGGCTTGTTGTGTGGGCGGTTAAAATGCCATCTTTCCCCCTCAAGCCTCAGTTTGTCAGAAACGGGATGGAGAATACTGGCCTACAGCCCAAGAAAGAACTGCTAGGAACTACACGTTGCGAGCAGAGCACTGGCCTGGGCATCGTCCTTCTTGGCTCCTGGCTTCAGTTCTGCCACCAGCCGGCGGGACTGGTACGTAACCCGACCTCAGCTTCCCCAGCTGTTTTTCAAGAGCTGGACTAGGCTCCCTCAAGCCCCTCCGGTGCTCACATTCCACAAAATCGGAGGGCACCTTCGCACAGCCACAACCTTTGACTATTCTGGCTTCTGCCGCCACATCCAGAAAACTCAACTGGGGACTGGCGAGGACGTGGAGAAATCAGAACCCGTGGGCACTGCTGGTGGGAATATATAATGGTGCGGCCCCTGTGGAACACAGTGTCCTCCAGAAGTGAAGCACAGGGTTCCTTGTAACCCAGCAGGCCCACTTCTGGGCATATCTCCCCAAGAATTGAAAGCGGGGACTCAAGCAGATGTGCGTACCCCCGGATTCACAGCAGCATTATTCACAAGAGCTAAACGGTGGAAATAACACAAGAGCCCACTGGCACATGAAGAGATAAACCAACTGTGCGATCCATACAACGGACTCTTACTCCGCCTGAAAAAGGAAGGAAGGAAATTCTGACACACGGCACAAGCAGGATGAACCTTGAACACATCGCGCTAAGTGAAATGAGCCAGACACAAATATCGTACGATGCCACTTACACGAGGCATCTAGAGTCAGATTCATAGAGTCAGAAGGTAGAGGCTGGGGGAGGGGGAGGGGAGAGTGATGGTTTAGCGGGTTCCGAGTTGGAGTTGTGCAAGATGGAGAGAGCCCTGGAGGCGGAGAGTGATGGCGGCACAGTCAGGTGAATGCACTGTCACTACCCCATACGCCTCGACGCAGTTAAAGCTTTCAGATTATACGTGTTCTGCGTTTTTACGTATGTTACATTTTATGTTATATACATTTTACCACAGTTAAAAGAATTTTTTTTGACGTGGGAAAACACACAACCCAGTGATGGGAGCTCCTTGCTGACCCTCCCCCCTCCACGTCTCGGTGCCCCCTGGTTTTGTCAGCCCGGGACCCCGTTTCCCCATTTGCTACGATGAGAATCACAAAGTTACAAAGAAATCAATACATTCCCTCCGGATACTTTCAGGAAGAAACTGCTTAAAATAGAGAAGGTGGAGTTCTTCTGGGAAAGCTCCTGACAGCTTCCAGAATGATTTAAAAACCACTGCCAAGCAGTGAAAGTCACTTCCGTCCAGGGCCTCAAGCAGTCCTGCACACCCGCCTGCCCCACTCGATTCCCAGGGACCGCCAGGCCCCCGTGCCCACCTAAGGCCACAGCAGGAAGAGCTTCCCAGTCAAGAGCCCATGGCTCTCCCCTGTGTCCCAATGCCAGCTGGCTCTGGCAACCTGTGTTTTCTGGAAAGCATCCATACTTCAGTGGGAGCAGGTCTGTGCTAGGATTTGGGCTGGATTTTACTGATGCTGCTGAATTAAGGAGAGGGGAGACACAGTGAAACAGGGAGAAAAGAAAAAACACACGGGGGTGGGTGGCTGGTTAGGTATCAGACCAAGGCCCCTAGACCCTCACCTCTGGAATGGCTGAGGCTCCTGGAGTCTGTGGAATGGGGGAAGGGACTATAGAGTCACAGCCAGCAGGACCCCACTTTGTATGGGGTGGCCAACAGCTCTGGATTAAGTGGCTGTCACCCCATACACCGCCACAGGGATACATGCACGCTTGTCACCAAAGCACATCAGGCAAACAGTAAGGAAGTATGTGATGATGCCTCTTAAAAATATTTTTTTTAACGTTCATTCACTGAGAGACAGAGATAGAGCACGAGTGGGGCAGAGAGAGAGAGAGAGAGAGAGAGAGAGAGAGGCACAGAGCCCAATGTGGAGCTCGAGCTCACCAACTGTGAGATGATGACCTGAGCCAAAGTTGGACGCTTAACCGACTGAGCCACCCAGGTGCCCCAGTATGTGAGGGTGCCACTTAAAGCAAAAAATCACTGCTTCTAGGGTTTCTCGCCTCAGCTCTGTTTGATGTGGCCACACAGCGTTCAGGTAAGTTAGGGGGTTCTCAACCTGATTTTCTTCCTTGCAAGGCAGCTGACTTAGAGTGCAGGGACCCTCCTACCCATTAAGAGGGTAGCTGTCCAAAGCCACGTGCAGGAGCGGGGAGGCTTTCTCTCCTTCAGCAGGTGGGCCAAGACCCCAGCCTCAGGCTTTGGCCCGACTTAGAGAAACTGGAGGGGGTGGGAGTCTGCTCCTTTCCTCCCCGACACCCTGGAAACAGAGGGCTTGACACCGTCATGGAGTTCCCAGAGCAGCTCCCGTACCGGCAACATCCAGCCTTGCTTCTGGGGGCACAGGCCAGATGGGGGTCTTCACGGAACACTGTGCTCTCCAAGTGTCAAGGTCAAGTGGAGAAATACAAGAAGAGCCATTCCTAGCAGCTGCCTTGTCAAGAGATTCACACACATGGACAGGTGACATTCCAACCCAAGGTCTAGATCATCAACTGGGGGTGTGGGGAGGGCTCCAGGGGTGGCCTCTTGGTGCTGGGATGGGCTGAGAGGGAAGCTGGTGAGTGAGGTCAGAGGGGTCCCACACAGGCCTCTCCAAGGTCTTGGCCAGCCCAGACACCAGAACCACCTCGAGGTTAGAAACACAGCTCCCACGCCCTGGTCTGCTCCACAACACATACGTGTGCTCAGGAAAATCCACCAGCTTCGTGTCAAGACCCTAAGTGAAATCAAGAAGCAGCTAAAGAAAATCCCCCACCCATGGGGCACCTGGGTGGCTCAGTCGGTTGAGCGTCCAACTCTTGGTTTCGGCTCAGGTCATGATCTCATGGTTCGTGGGTTCAAGTCCCGAGTCAGGCTCTGCACTGTCAGTGCAGAGGAATTCTCTCTCTCTCTCTCTCTCTTTCTCTGCCCTTCCCCTGCTCGTGCTCTCTCTCTTTCTCTCAAAATAAATAGAGTTTAAAAAAAAGAAAAAAAGAAAATCATCCAGCCAAACGTCAACAGTGACGGGAACCTGCGGGGACCGTCCAACAGCAACTCTTGGACACGGACGGGGGTAAAGGCCTCTAAGAATATGCAAACAGCTTAAATTTAAAATATTATATCCACTTTGCAAAACCCAGAAAATAGAAGGGGGAGATGCTGATTAGTGTTCCAATACCCCAGCAAAAGGCTGCAGGGGTTCGGACATTCTGTGAGCTGTCCGGGTCAGCAAGTACATGCGTGCTGTGCACAGAGGGTACCCCGGCGGCCCTCACAGGGAAGGTGTTTTTCTCTTTCTCTTGCAGGCCATCTCCTGGACTAGTCTAAGGAGACCAACCGCCCCCCTTACCATGGCCATGGACCCTCAGAATAAGGGCCCAGTCCTGCACTTCACCCCCACCCCCTGGCAGGGACCCAGCAAGAGGGCTCTGGCACCAAGAAGTCAGGGAAGCACACATACCTTCCGCAGCTTCCCATAGTCAATCAGCTCAGGCCGGTGTCGGTGGATCAAGGCACAGAAGCCGAGGCCATCCTTCCAGCTGCCCAAGGGAGAGAGAAGGGTGGGGGGCAATCTGGTGAGTAGGGCCGGGCTCTAAGGGTAAATCTCTAAACAAGGACGTGGGGGTCCCCTCTCTTTTACCAGAGGTGAACCCACAGTGCTTCGGAGCAGGAGTGAGAAGACAGGATGGGAAGGCACACTCCTTCTGGCCACAATCCCAGGCTCTGGGGTCAAGATTCTGTGGGGCGCGGAACGTTCCCACACCTGTCATATCCAACTATCCTCTCCGCCAAGGTCTTTGTCCCTCCTGCTCTGTTCCAGTGCCCTAGGCTGGAACCTACAGGACACGCTCCTTGGGGAGCTCTCCAGCAGCTGGGGCGTCGACCCAAAGTGCGTACAAGCAGCCACATCAAAGGGTTTGCGGCACACCCTGAGATAGCAGATTCTTCCCCAAGGACCCCTGCTCTGTTCTGGAGCTGAGGCTAACCCAGCCAAAGGGGCCTGGGGGAGCAGCTGATGCTCTGCAAGAGCCCCTCCGCCCCTGGCCACTCACCTTATGTGGAAGTTCTGGATGTTGACGTTTTTGTAAGGGGCGGTCTTTCTCTGACACCACAAGAGCAGCCCCTCCTTCGCGGAAGTCTCTGTGAGGAGGGAGATGAAGGACAGAGAGGTCAGCGGGCTGGCTTGGTGGAGGGAGGGGTGTTGGTTCATGGGGAGGCCCCACCATGACCCCAGGGTCCGTACAAAGACCCCCTAGATGGCAACCCTGCTGCTTCCAGGCCATCAAGTCTATTTCCTTGACAAAGTCTGAGTAGCTATTTGAGAAACAAAGAAGCAAACTAGGCAGCTTTTCAGGGCTGGCCACGTTCCACATTCAAACACTGAGACAATGACCTTTCAAACTTTCAGGTCTCCCCCATCATTCCCTGTTATTCAAAGACATGGGAGCATTACAAAATCAATCAGCAAGCTGTATCAGGTCTATGTTTGATTGGTCTATGAAATCTGAAGTCCCAGAATCTCCAGACAGGGGTACATAGTACATAGGCCATGCAGAGTACACACAGCTATACGGGGCAAAAGCATTAGGATCATCTAAAACATAAAGTCGCCTTGTATTTAATGCACGGATTGACACCACTGCTGCACGTGTGAAGCAGACAGGTGCCTGTAAGATAAAGCAGGCAGGTATCTGAGGGGACCGCAGGAGCTCCCAACACAGAAGGGCTGCAAACGACACTGCCCCCACGTGTTCACATCTGTGAATTGCAGATACAGCACCCAGCAAAGAGGGTTCATGAATGATCTCCTTTCCTTTCAATTCACAAAATGGACTTTAAAATGACATTAAATGACTCCTGCAAAGATAATATTTCAAGCACACAATTAAAAAATCAGCAAAGCTAATGCTTCTACTCAGCTCCAGCTTTTCATCAGCTATATTACAAGATTAAAACAACGACAATTTAACCAGAGCCGACAAGGTCAGCCCCAAAGAATTATACTAATCAGGGCGCCTGGATGGCTCAGTCAGTAAAGCATCTGACTTCCGCTCAGGTCATGCATGGTCTCATGGTTTATGAGTTTGAGCCCCGTGTCAGGGTCTTTGTTGACAGCTCAGAGCCTGGAGCCTGCTTCAGATGCTGTGTCTTCCTCTCTCTCTGCCCCTCCCCTACTCGTGCTATGTCTCTATCTCTCTCAAAAATAAATAAATACTTTAAAAAAATCAAACTTATCAAGAAGGCAACTTGAAAATGGATTTATGTCCATCATTACTAAAAAGAACCATGTTCGAAGTGACTATTGTGGACACATTTTTAGCCACTTCAGCCCTAAATACCAAGTATCTATAAATCAAACTTAGACTTTCACATGGCTGTATCATCATGTGTCAAACCAAGATTTCTATAAGCAAACAATTTAATCCACATTATTCTCATTAAAAAAATTACTTTGAATAAAAATCTTTATAAGATTCCTGGGCCATAGAGGCACCTGGGTGGCTCAGTTGGTTAAGCATCCAACTTGTGGTCTTGGCTCAGGTCATGATCTCACAGTTCGTGGGTTTGAGCCCCACAACGGGCTCTGTGCTGTGAGTGTGGAGCCTTCTTGGGATATTCTCTCTCTCTCTCTCTCTCTCTCTCTCCCCCCCTCCCTCCCTCCCTCCCTCCCTCTCTACTCTTCCCCTGCTTGTGATCTCTCTCTCAAAAATAAATAAAAATTAAAAAAAAAAAAGATTCCTGGCTGATAAAATGAATTTAAATTATAAATTTTAAAGTGTATTTTTTTTTAGTGATCTCTACACCCAATATGGGGCTCAAACTCACAACCCCAGGATAAGAGTCACATGTTCCAATGACTGAGCCAGCCAGGCGCCCCATGAATAAAAAATATTTAAAAAATATTATCTCCGTGTCATCTTTTTGAAATTTGTTTTGGTATAGGTTTCATAATATGAATTCCAATACACAAATATAACTTATTACAAAATGAATACACGCATGTCAGATATAAAGCTCAGAAACTGCTGGAGTGTGGAAAACCAAAAGTTCAGAGTTCCCAGCCCCAAACTATGGTGGCTTCTTAAAGATCTGCGAAGTGGCCACCAGAGGGTGCTGTGGGAGCAAAGTGGAGGACCTGGGGTCAACTCAGAATCCCAAGACACTCCCTCCACGCTGCTATCTCCCTACCTTTTTGGATTTAACAGCCCACAAACCAGGTGGGACTTCCAGTTCCCCAGAGCAACCTCAGGCAGGCTTAGCGTCAGGGGGATTCCCCAGGGGCCAACATACCAGTGGAAACCAGAACCCCAATCAGTTCTTATTTCTCTACAGACTAGGAGGGAGGGCAGATAACAGCAAAGGGTCAGAAGCCCAAGATGTGGCCCATGATTAAGCCCCCATTGCCAGGGGTCAGGGAGTTCTCCAGGCTGAGTCCAGGAAAGAAGATGTGATGGCAAGGGCAGGGGAGTGGAGGGGGCTCAGGGACTAATGGAACAGAGCAGAAGACCCACCTTCCACAGAGATGTCCTGGATGGCGAAGCGGAGGATGATGGTCCAGATCATGCCCAGGGTCATTTTCACGTTCCCATCCACGATTTCTACAGAAATGGCATCAGGACATGTTACGATGGCTCTTGGCAGGGACAGAGTTAAAATTCCCGGAGTGCCCACATCCATGGGTGTACCATGTAGTAAATCAAGGACCACACAGCTCCACTTCTAGGGAAAAGTGGGTATGGGTTTTTAAAGTACAACCAGGTACCACAGGTGACAGGAGAGAAATCTATTTGGAGGTGACCCTGAGCACAAGGCAGGTGTGATCAATTCCAATGGGGTACATTTGGGAAGGCAAGAGAGAAGGGACACGGTGTCTTCACCAGCCTGACAGAGAAAAGGGAGATGTTTCTAAATCATCGCAAATGTTCTGGCAATTCTGTGAGTCAGGGAAGTCTGGGCAATCACAGCTCTCAAAATAGCCACCCACACCCAAAAAGCCAGTGTCCACATCAGAAGGTAATCAACCCAACAAACATAGATCCCTAACCCTCACCTGCTTCCAGACCAGGAGACAGTAACCCGGCCCCATGGCAAGGTACTCTCAGCTAAGAGTCTGACATCCAAAGAATATCTATTTTTTTTTTTTCCAACCTGAAAAGCTAACTGTAGGACAAACCTACCAGAACCATGAGAAGGAGTAAGTTCCAGGAACTCCCGATATCCTGAGCCCATGTCCACTAGGGTCTGCTTCCCACAAACCCCTTAAACAAGAGTAGATTCCATTAAGGAGATGACATTCTAAGATTCTAACATCTTATCCCCTCCAAAGTGAGGGCAAAACTGCATGCTGCCATGTGACCAAGAAGGTACAGAGCAGTGTTGCTGCTCCCTGGCGGGGGGCGGGAGGTGGGGGGTAACTCTGTGGAGCCTGCATGGGGGGTGGGGTCTAGAAGGAACAGTGTCCACGTCGGACAGGGGACAGGATGTAACCCTTCCTGCTAACAACGGCTTTAAATGCCCTTCCCAGAGCCCCAGATACCCGCGGGACACAGACCTGAGTCGGAGGACCTGGGTTAGAGACAGACAACTGAGTAGCATATGACCATCTTCTTTAACAGGTAAGAGAGCCAGCCAGCTCTTTGCAGAGCATGCTGGGGGGGGGGGGGGGGGGGGGAAGTAGAGGCAGTTAATCAGTCAGGAGTCCGTTCATAAAGATTTGGTTTTTTAAAAATGCCTTTTCACTAGTGACTTCCGATGGTTTCGTATCTGTAACGTTTAAAGAGTTTATACAGGGAGAGCACCTGGGTGGCTCAGTAGGTTTAACGTCCGACTTTGGCTCAGGTCATGATCTCCCAGTTTGTGAGTTCGAGCCCCACATCGGGCTCTGTGCTGACAGCACGGAACCCACTTTGGAGCCTCTGTCTCCCTCTCTCTCTGCCCATCCCCTGCTTGCGGTATCTCAAAGATAAATAAAACATTACAAATAAATTTAAAATTTTTTTTAATTAAAAAAATAAAAGTTTATATAAATTGATAAGGAAAAAAATCTAAATTCACAATAGGCAAAAAACATGAATAAATACTTCACAAAATATGAAATATAACCAATTTATAACCATGTTCCTTCTCCCTGTAATTAAAGAAGATAACATTTTCCCAGCTACTAAATTAGCAAAGTTAAAAAACAAGGAACACACACCATGATGGTAACAAGGCTACCACACTGTGGCTAGAAGTATAAACTGGTTGAAAAAAACACTTTCTGGGAAATAATTTGGCAACAGGATCAAGCACCTTGAAGTTGTTCGACTTTTTCACGGTGAAATCCACCTTTAGGAATCTGTCCCTAGCCAATGATCTGAAATGCAGAGTAAGGTTACTGCATAAAGGAGTTTGTCATAGGGTCATTTATCATGGCCCCAAGTTGGAAACTTCAAGAATATACCAAGTTCGAGGTGTGACTGAGTAAATCCCCAGCCCCTGGCACCCCCATGCTCAGAACCTCCATAGCTTCCCACCTTACTCGGAGTCAAAGCCAGTGGCCAGTGAGGCCCTCACGGTCCCCCCATCTCCTCCAGTCACATGGCCCCCATGTGACTTGTCCCTCACCTCCCTCCCATCTCCACTGCATCTTCTCCTAGAAACCTCCCACCTTACTCCCTGCTTGGTTTTTCTCCTTCTGACGCATGTATGTGTGTATTTTCTCTATTCCCCTTCCAGAACATAAGCTCCAAGGGGGGAATAATCTTTCTGTTTTGCATCGCTGCTTAGAGCCCAGCATGGTGCCTGGCACAGAGAAAGCCCTCCATCAACATTTGCTGAATGAATGAATGAGTGAATGAATGAATGAATACTGGAAGTCATTACACACATGTGGGTGAATGGGTGGCGGTCACCCAGGCCTGGGGCTGGGAGAACATAACCCACTCAAGCTCTTCCAGGGCAGGACCCAGGTCTGGGACAGAGCACAGCTGGGCTCAACAATTAACACAGCCACTAAATACTACATTCACGACTTTTTAATGACTTGGAGAAATCTTTGTAATATGGAAAGTGGAAAAAGCAAGTATGAAATTTCAGGGACGGTGTTGCAAATACAGGGGGCATTTTTTTAAAGCCTAGAAGAGGCTCCGGTGGTAACAGGGCCACGTGACCTTCCCATCGGAAGACAGGCCGCTACATGGGTTCCCACCTCTGCCCCAACCGTGAAGGCCAAACACCCGTGCCTCCTGCTGGCCCGGAGCTCAGCACCCTCCCAGCACTAAGGGAGACAAGCTCAGGGAGACAGAGTGCCTTCTTTCTTGGGTTTTGCCTGCTTACTCCTCTCTCCCTCCTTCCCCTAGAAACCCCCAGGGAGTTTTGCTCCCTGAATTCTCATACCAGATCCTCCGGGAAAGAGGAGAGCCAAGTACAGGCAAAGGGGGGGGGGGGGGGGGTGTTACCACCCCATGCACCACCCCAGCCTCAGGGCCCACTGGCTCCCTGTCCCACCCCCAGAGAACAGCCCTCCCCAGAGGACCGCCAGAACAAACCCTTTTCCCAGGCATCTGTTATGTTTGGAGCAGGGACACCCCTGCTCCACCCCCCACCTCTCACCGGCAGGGGGCTACCACGCATGCTGGGTCCAAAAGGAGGGTCCCAAGGCCACCACTGGGCCCTGTGGACAAAACCACAATGACAGACCACAGTGTGTGCCACGGGTGTGGGAAGAAGCGGCATGTTTCTGAATTTCTGGTCTACGGCCAGCCAAGGAGCTGCTCGCATCCTGCATTTACCCCCTGCCCCCACTCCAGGGATGCGGTCGCCTGCACACGATTCAGAGGGCAGAATGAAGACGTTCCACCTCACAGAAACTAGACCTGGATGTCACCACCTCCCAGACCGATGCTTTAGTTACTGCACCCACTACCCCCTCCACCCTGAGGACACGTGAGAGATCATCAAGAGCACCACCAGGCTCTTGGCCCCCAAAGCCATCAAGCTTTCCCTGCCCAAAGATCTTAACATAAATCCTTCCGGATCTTCTCACCTGCTTAAATCCCAACCACTCACCTAGGACAAGCCTCAACTCTATGAAGTCTGGACACTAAACCAAGTCTGGTAAAGGAAACCGTGAGGACCTATCCTAATCCTTCCGGGATGTACGGAAGTTCCCTGCCTTCGGCCTCCATCTGAACACCTTCAGGGACAGGGGCCATATGCCCCCCCCCGCCGGAGAGCACCCATTCCATTCCCGTGGGTTCTGCCCATTATGCAGAATCAGCCTGCCCAGGGGGGCTCCCGGGCCTGGTTCTGCCCTTCAGGGCTCAGCCAGAGTCTAGTCCTTGCACCACATGATAGTTCTTTAAAGGTCTTGCCCACGCCAGGCCTGCTCCCCTCGGCCCAGAATGGCTCCTCAGGGCAACCAGCAACACCTCCCCCCACCCCAGCCCAGCCCCCAGGAGAGCTCATTCCGGGTGATCCCCTCCACCGCGTTTTGTTATATAGTTTACAGCGGTAAACTTCATTTCATTAAAATAAACAAAGCCCACGTGTGGCCTCGTCCAGTGTCCTGGCACCACAGGGCAGCCATCACAGCATGATCTCAGTGCTCACCATGCAACGGGAGAGAGGATTTCAAAGCGGAAGGCTCAGCCTGAAGCCCTGACTCCTGCAGGCAGAGAGAAGGTAAGGATGATCTCATTTTAAAGGACCCTTTAAAAATCTTTAGAGGAGGGGCACCTGGGTGGCTCAGTCAGTTAAGTGTCCAACTTCCAGCCTGGGTCATGATCTCATGGTTCACAGGTTCGAGCCCAGCATCTTGTTCCAGATGGCTGATGGCATGGAGCCTACTTGAAATTCTCTCTCTCCCTCTCTCTGCCCCTCCCCTGCTCGGGTGTGCTCTCTCTCAAATAAATAAACTTTAAAAAATAATAATAAAAATCTTTAGAGGAGTGAGCCCATGTGAAAAAAATTGGTAACTGTGGCCAGCTTTGTTAACAGACTTCTGGGAAGGCCAGAGGTGCTGGGTGGAGTTTGAGCCAGTGTCTGTCTTTGCTCTCCACCCCCTGCTGGGGGGAGCACAGCCAACCTGACCCGCCATTTGGTCGCCGATGGGACAGTCCTATCCTTGGCCCCCGCATGGGACTCCAAGGGTGTCCGGAGTGACAGGAAGAAGTTCAGACCTCAGCTCTGGAGCCCGAATCCCTGGGTTCAAAACCCTAGCAACGTTTGTAAGCTTCTGTTGCCTTGACTGTAAAATGTGGCCAGTGATACCCACCCTACAGGCCTGCCCTCAGGTCAAAGGGGATATCCCATGCAAAGCATCCTGTCCAACCAGGCAAAGAGCCAGAACCAAGCGCTATTCCCTCCCATCTGCCCTTTCCCTCCTCCCCTTTGGACCTCAGAGTTTAAAAAAAATACATTTTTTTTTTTGTTGTTAGATAGCTGTTAAATTTTTCTTTCTAAAAATCTGGATTTCTGGCTTCTTTTAAAACATTGAAAGATGTGGCGATGCTGGAACCCACATTCCCAGAGAGCAACAAACGATTAGAGATGCATGGCAGGTGCCCCGCTTAGAAGGACATGCTCTCCCAGTTCTCCACAATCCCCACCCATCCCTACGGTCATCCCTGACCCACCTTCTCCATCCTTCACTTCCCGGCCCCAGGGGACATGTGTGCTTGCTCCAGACCAGCTGAGTGCCATTTTCTTTGGTTTCCCAGCCCTGCTTGGTTGAAACTTTTTCTGCCACGTCTTTATTCCTCCCTAACAGACCAACCTACTCTTTTCTTTTCTTCTTGTTAAAAAGCAGAGAATACGTCCCCACTCAGAAAACCAAGTACCCTGCCGTGTGCAAGTCCTTCGAACATTTACTGAGTACCTACTATGTGCATCACGCTGTGAGGAGCCGGCGCCACACGGATGTGGAAGATGCAGTCTTTGCTCCACAGCTGAAGGTGTGCCGGGCCACACGAGGCCCTACCCATGACCGCTCAAGCATTAGCTTGAGTCCCCAGTAAGGCAGGGGATGGCAACATTTTTCTGTAAAAGGCCTGACAGGAAATAGTTTCAGCTTTGCAGGCCATATGGTCTCTGTCGCAACCATTCTGCCAATTGTAGCGGGAAAGCAGACACAGATAATATGCAAACAGACAGGTGTGGCTGCGTTCCAGTATTTACAAAAACCCGTGTCAGCCGCATTTGACATCATGGACTACACTTTGCCAACACCGTGCTAACATTTGTGTTTGATATAGCAATATTCAATCCCTCAATTTCTAGAAAAGAAGGGCGCCAGGGGCTTTAAATTCATCAACCAGAAGAGAGATCTGCTCCTGTGATTTACTGGAGCAAGTCCCCCGCCCTCTTTAAGAAAAGGCCGCTCTCCAGGGGCATCTCTCTGGGGTCATGCGGACCGGGTCTGAGTTCTGGTTTTGCCATTTACTGCCCTTGGGACCTTAAGTAAGTTATTTCATCTCGTCAGGGCATCCATTTCCTTCTCATCAAGTGAGGATAACTGGGGCCACCAGAGAGGGCCGCTGTGAGGGTTAAATGAGATCACTGGTACACGGGGCTTTGGCACACCCCCTCCCCAGCGTATGTGCTCAGCGATCGCAGCCGTGCACACACCTTCAATCGTGAATGAATGGACGGAGACTCTTTCCATCTCTAGATTTCTGGTGCTGCACGGCAGCTGCCCGCTGAGTCCCGGCTGAGTCCTTGGGACACAGTCCTGACACGACCTAGTTAGGGTGTCCTATTCTAATCACCTCCACCCTCCCCAAATCCTTCAGAGCCGCCCCAGGGCACACAAGAAACTGCACTGCCTCTTCTAAACCATTAAGAACAAGCCAATAACAATTTATACTGAGCTTTAAAGTTGTTTTTTTTGTTTTTTTTTTCTCAAGTGAAGAAAAAAAAGAGTCAAGAAGCTAATAGGCAGAGGAATGCTATTCGGAATGTCCCTGAATGTCCCGGAAGGCTTCTGGACATCAGTCTTCCCGGGACTCTGTGGGGCCTCGGAGCAGCCCTCGCTGTCCAACCCAGTCCGTGTCTGACACTCTCCAGGCAATAGGATTCCCCACCCTGGGCAGCAAAGTGCAGGCAGGCCTTCGGGTGAGGGAAGTAGCATTCTGCTCACACAGGACCCCATGGCACCAGCAATAGGCTGGGAGTGTGGAGGAGGGGCTGGCACTGGGGTGAGGACCAGGGAGCTGGCCCTTGGCTTTCCAGGAGGCAGACCCGGGGGTGGGGGGCACAGAGACTGGATGGAAAGCGTACTTGTTACATGCAGAATCCACAGGTCGACCAGATGGAGGTGCCGGCAGCCTCACTTCCAAATGCCCCCAGTGATGCGGGACCCCGGGAGTCAGGGCAGAAAAGGTCAGGAGAGCAGAGAGCAGAAACTCAGGCTCCTCAGAGGAGCCAGCCCACCAGCAGGCCTCACTCACCTTCGGCTCCAATGGACACGAGCTTGACTCCCTTGCTGGCGATGAAATCCAGGGCCTTGTTGACGTTGGAGATCTTGTGCACTCTCATTTTGCCTCTCTCCGGCTTGGCCAAGCGCTCCCCTGAATACAGACCAAGAGGGAGGGCAGGAAGGGTGAGATGCTGTTTCCGGGGACCCAGGCTGCTGCTCTCACGACCCCCTCGCCTGGCTGCGAGCGAGGGCCACGCTGGCAGGGAACAACAGAGAGAGCCGACCCTGCCTCTTTTCTGCCACTTCTCAGACCTGAACTGCTTGCCTCCACCCAGCAGATCTGTAGTAAGCCCCCCCCCACCCAATCAGGGACTTGGCTAGGTGCTAGGAATAGAGGGGTGAATGAAACCGTTTCCTGCCTTTGTGCACTTACGGACCAGGAGGAGATTCAACAGAGAAACACACAAGTATATGCAAATGAGCAAACACCAAGAAGGATAAATACTTAACAAAAGGATGCAGAGGAGCACAGGAGGAGGACAAAGGGCTTAGGGAAGTCAGGGAAGGCCTGTGAGTGGGAGGGCAGCCAGGCCAGGACAGCAGGGAGTGATGTTCAAGGCAGAAAAGGAACAGCACATACAAAGGCCCTGAATCCCTTCTAGTCTGGAACGTTTGGCCTGGGAAGGTGTGTCGGCACTCTCGAATATTCTGGAAAAGTTCCTGGCGTTTGAATAGAGCTGCCCACAGCCTCCCTCTCTCACTTGAAACCGCTGCCTCCCGCAGGGACATCGTTGGCTTGGCTCCAAGTCAACCCCCCCACCCTCACTCCACCCCCTCCTCCAACTCAGGTGTCAGGCTCAGAAGCTGTGGGGAGAGGATGGTGCCCCCAACAACCCACTAAGAGCACTTTCGGCTCAGAACAGAGGCACTTGGGGCCTTCTCGAAACTATTTGAAAAATCCATATGCCTAACAAGCGCGCCCATACTGGGGGAAGGGCACAGAGCAGTAAAGTCTCTAAGAGGCCAGGGGCACCAAAGGGCTGAGAAGTACAATCCTAGAGCCCCAGACTCAGTACGCCTGCACCTGCCACGGTCTCCAGCACAGCCAGCTGCACACCCCTCTGTGCCACACCAAGCACGTGAGCCGCCTGGCTGAGAGAGCTCAAGGGGCTGGGCGGCCACAAGGTCAGAGCAGCGCTTCTGCAGGGGGCCTCCCAGCCCCCCAGCTTCTAGGGAACAGACTTCCTGCTACAGATGGGATGAGGCAGTTCCCAGGGTAGCACAGCTGGGCTTTTGTGATTAAATCAGGACTTTCCACTCGCGGCCGCTGCTCAGCCTCTCCAGCAAGGTACCCCGCCGTCCTCCCGGGCGGATGACACGCCATATCTTCCCACAGGATGGATGGAAGCGGCACCCCATCCCGCCCCCCGCCCCGAAGGCCCTCCTGCTAAAGACCCAGCCGTTAGGTCCCACCAAGCCCGGGCTCCCCAGCCAGCTGACGGCTGTGCACACCGGCTGGAACAGGACGGCGGAGGCGGTCAGGCCAGCAGTTCTCGAACTTCAGACACCCAGCCTTCACCTGCCTCCTACGTTTCTGATTTAGGAAGTTTGGGGCGTGTTCCGGGAATCTGCAGGCTGACAAGCAGTCCTGTGGACTCTGGTGTGGGTGGCCCAGGGGCGCTTCTCAGAGAACCTCTGCAGGCAGCAGCCCCTTCCTTCCGTCACTCTATCCACCTCAAGACACTCAAGGAAGAAAAGGCAACGTCTCAGTGACTCCATTCCTCCCACTGCATGGGAAGAGACAAGCCCGCTTCACGGACGCACACCGGTCCCATTCAGTGGGGACACACTGGCGGCTATGCAGAAAAGCCCAGTTCAGGGCATCCGGTCACTCTACTATTTGCCAAGCATCACCTACATGCCGAGTACAATCTGAAGCGCTTGAGACACAGAGATGAGACCATCCCTGTCCCCAAACAGCTCAGGGTAGAAGGGGGGGAAAAAAACCAAGTGAGCCAAAAATGATCATGCCACGGGGAAACTAACACAACAGAGGAATTAATGGGGTGTGACAGGAGCCCAGAGGAGGGCAGCCACTCACATGGTGAAAGCCTTCCTGGAGGGAAACCCCGAGCCGAGTTTTAAAGAATGAAAAAGAACAACACCAGGTTTGTTTAAACGAAGAAATGCTGGAAGAGGAGGCAGGGAAGGATGCTCTAAAAGGCAGTTAAAGGAAAACAGTATGGCAGTTCCTACAAAAAGTTAAACATAGAATTACCATATGATCCAGCATTTCTACTTCTAGGTTTATACCCCCAAAGAATTGAAAGCAGGGACTGGAACAGACATCATCCACTCATGTTCACAGCAGCATCTTTCACGATAGCCACAAGGTGGAAGCCGTCCGTCCAAATGTCCCATCAGATGAGTGGATAAACAAAACGTGGCACGTACATACAGTGGGATATTAGCCTGCCAAAGGAAGGAGATTCCGACACATGGTACAACACGGATGAGCGCAGAAGACGTCACGATGAAATAAGACAGCCACAAAAGGACACGTGTCCTGTATGATTCCACTGTTATGAGGTGCTGAGAAAAGGCAAACACACCGAGACTGCAAGAATGGTGGCTTCCAGGGGCTCGAGGGAGAAGGGATGGGGGAGTTAGTGTTTAATGGGCTTGGAGTCTCTGCATGGGATGATGGAAAAGTCTAGAGATGGATGGTGGTGATGGCAGCACAACACTGGGAACGTACTGACTACTTCTGGGTACAATTAAAAATGTTCAAAATGTTGGGGGCATGGGTGGCTCAGTTGGTTAAGCTTTCAGCTCAGGTCATGATCTCACAGTTTCGTGAGTTCGAGACCCACGTCAGGCTCCATGCTGATGGTGCAGAGCCTGCTTGGGATTCTCTCTCTCTCCCCCTCTCTCTCTCCCGTTCTCTCTACCCCTCCCCCATTCATGCTGTCTCTGTCTCTCTCAAAATAAATACTTTAAAAATGTTCAAAATGGTAAATTTTATGTTATGCAGATTTTACCACACACACACACACACACACACACACACACACACACACACAATTCCCCACCCCACCCCCCAAAGCACAGATTTCACCTGCAAGGGGTTATTTAGAAGTATTGGGGGGGAAAGGTCAGTTGGAGCTTATGCAAAAGCCCAGAGGGTTTCCAGAAAGCATGTCATTGGTGAGGACTGCATGTCTCTTGGGGTGGCAGAGGGTCTGAGGTCTGATACCTTTTTGGGAAGTTAGTTGAAAACAAAACAGGTGCCAGCTCACAAAGGATCCTTCAAGCTATGCTAAGGAATGCGGGCCGCAGGCTTCGAGCCCTGGAGAGGCACTGAAGGGCTCTGAGCAGGGAACAGGGAGACCATATTTGGGCCGTCAGATGGTCCCTCTGGCTGCACTGTGGGTGATAGACTGCAGCAGCAGGGAAGGAGCCAGGTGGGGGTTGCAGGCCTCTGTGGACCACCTAGGTGAGAGCTGACCCAGGGCCACACTGATACCACGGTAGCAGAGGTTAAAAGGATAACAGAAAGGGGCGCCTGGGTGGCTCAGCTGACCGTCCGACTTCAGCTCAGGTCATGATCTCACGATTCGTGAGTTCAAGCCCCACACTGGGCTTGCTCCTGTCAGCACGGAGCCCACTTTGGATCCTCTGTTCTCCTCACTCTCTGCCCCTGCCCCGCTCTTTCTCTCTCAAAAATGAATAAACATTTAAAAAAAAAAAAAAAAAGAAAGGATAACAGAACGGACAGAACTCGAATGCCCAGTTGGAGACAGAGGAAGATGGGTCTTTGATTCCTACATAAGGTTCAGAAGGACAAGATGGAGGGGCGCCTGGGTGGCTCAGTCGGTTGAGTGACCGACTTCGGCTCAGGTCATGATCTCACAGTTTGTGAGTTCGAGCCCCGCGTCAGGCTCTGTGCTGACAGCTTGGAACCCGGAGCCTGCTTCCGATTCTGGGTCTCCCTCTCTCTCTGCCCCTCCCCCTCTCATGCTCTGTCTCTCTCTGTCTCAGAAATAAATAAACATTACAAAAAAAAAAAAAAGAAGAAGAAGGACAAGATGGAGATGATGAGAGGAAAGAGGTCTGCCGGGGCCAGGGCTGGTCAGCGCAGTTTGGGACACACTGAGGGGATCCTGGGGGGCATGTGGGTGGAGATGGGGTTTGAGAGAAAAGGCTGGACTGAGACCAGGTCTGGGACTCACTAGGGTCAAGGTAGAAGGTAAAGTGAAGAGAGTAGCTATGATTACCCAGTGTATGAACCAAGGTGAGAATGTTAGAACCACCAACCCCTAAGGCATGGGTGGAGGAAAGGTATTCATAAGAAAGTGGAAATGTGCATTCAAAGGGAGCTGCCCCTCCAGATTTCTGGACATCCAAATTCTACACGGGGGGCCAGATAAGCGAGTGGGATCATCTGGATATAGGCAGATGAGTTCTAGTGGAGCTGAGGTTTAGAGATGGTTACATAATGACCCCAAAGTCCAAGCACTCTGGAGGGGAAGGGACCTCCGAGACCACCCTCCATACTCCTTCGTTTTGCAAATGAGGGTGCTAAGGCAGAAAGGCAGTGACATGTCCAAGGACACATGGACGGCTGGCCGCAGCAGAGCCGGAAGCAAACCCGGTCTCCTCATCTTAATTCACACAGGTCGCCCCTGACTTCTTGCAAGAGACCCACAGCTCACCACGACCAAAGGCAGGGCAGAAGCAGGTGGCAGACAATGCTCCCAAAGCGGCCGAGCCCAGCAGGCAGCACTCCGTCTCAGCCAGGGCGGCCCACCTCACCTGAGATGACCTCCAGCAGCAGCATGAGCTTTAGTCCGTCCCGGAAGTCCTCCTCGATGTTCTCGATCTGCGTCCCCGCCTTGCGAAGGTGGGAGTTGCACCATGCCGTGAATGTCTGGGCAAAGGAAAGACGAGCAGGCCGTCAGGCTCCCCACAGGCCCCATGGTCTCTGAAGCCCTCACAGGGGCCTCCGGGGGTCCCCAGGACCCACCTGCCTCATGCCCTTTCCAGCTGCTGTGTTGGCACCAGTGGGATGGACAAAGCAACACGTCCTTTAACGCCTCCCCAACCAACCTTCTTCCAAAAACACCACCCCGTCCACAGCAGAAGGGCCAGCAACTTACCTCTTGGGGTATAAGGCTTAGTTTCGATCTTCACAGTTATAAGGCAGATTACCCCAGAGGTAACACATTAAGCCTCACTAATTAATTAGGGCAAAACAGTTCGTTAAATCCTTGTCCACTTGGCAGGGACAAGGGAAAGACTTAGTAAGTCTTGTTGGGATCAGAGTTCAGAGGCCTGGGATCAGGATAAAGGAGAAAACGGTGAGCATCCTGATGCCCGCGTGTGTGTATGTTTGGGGTAGGGATGTAGAGCCACCTCAAGCTGCAAGAGCATGAGGAAGAATTCCAGGAAGGGAATCTAAGGAGAGAAAATGAAAGACCGTCTATATTGTAATTTTCTAGCCGGTGGGGCAGAGCAGCAACACTGAAGCCTCTTCTGTAGCAACCAAGCAGTCCTGTGCCAACAGCACCACCTTGTGGCTCAAACAAGGAACAGGGTGACTCAACAAGCAGAGAAAAAAAAAAAAAGCGCGTGCTTCAATTTCCCACGCCCACCTAAAATCTGGGCAGGGGTCTCTCCCCAGCTGCCACATTCCACGGGAAACAGAGAGACGAACTCTCTTGCTTCAGATCCAATCCACTTCTTGGCAACTCCACACTTCTATGCATCAACCAAACGGCACTCAACTACATGGGGGCTCAAGAGCCAACGTCCAGCCCCCCACAGCAGGGCCAGTCAGCATTCTTCCCACCTGCCCTGCGAAGTTGCAACAGTGAGCAGTGTGTTACTCAGCAGCAGCGGCCGCCCCAGAACTACCCTCCTCAGCAAGGTCACCAGACTCATGACCCCCCCTCCCCCACCACTTCCTCTTGCCCCGGAGGAACAGTTAAGTGGCAATGAACTGGCAGAAGGGAAGATCGCCACACCGGTGACCATCAGGGAAAAAGAAATGGTTGCTTAGGTTTATAAGGAAGAATTACAGAGCCTGTGAGCAGGAAGAAGGGATAACCGTTCACGTAGGTGGGGAGAAGAGGCAGTATTATGACACCCCCAGTTCTGACCTTACCTTTAAACCATGCCTCACTAGGAATTTACCAACATGGGATACTTCTCTGTCCCTGCAAACACACCTCCACTCTGTAGGCCAGTCTGCTCCCGTGAGAGAGAAGAGGCGTGTATGTGCTCTCCAAAAGCTTTGCGAAGGTTGGCACATAGGCTAAGGGTGGGCAGGGGGCGTAGACGAATCCTCAGCCTGGAATATCCTCTAGGTCGCGCTTGGCTAGCTCATGCTCATCTCCCAAGATCAGGCTAAGATATCACCTCCTCCGGGAAGCCTTCCTGACAGCCAACTGCCACATCTGGGTTGGGGCACAGAGCCCAAAGCACCCTACACCCACTCCATCATTGCCCATATCCCACTGCATGTTCCTTGACTGGCCACCTGCCAGAATGGGAGCTCCTGAAGGTGTGGACTCAATGCTCTCCCCAGAGTCCCAGGCACAGAGTCAGGGATACAGCAGTGACCAAAAGAGCAAAAACCCCTGCCCTGTGCAACGGACATTCTAGTGGGAAATTGGGCAACTGGGGAAGGAGGAGTGAGAAGCTGATGTGAAGTGAGGGGGCCTAGATGATCCCACTGCGCCTGTGGGTGATGCCGGATGGTATCAGAGCAGGGGGCCACACAGTGCCCTCAGGGACCCTTCGGAAATGTGAGACGACAGCTCAGAGGAAAGGGCAAGAAGGAATATTTACTGGGTGCCCTTCCTTTGTGTTGGTGCTACAACCTGGCAGGAAATGAGAGGCACTTAGCCTTTATCTTTATCTTCATTTTGTTAAGACTATTTTGGTTGTTGTAAAAAATATTAGAGTGTTATGGGGCGCCTGGGTGGCTCAGTCGGTTAAGCATCCGACTTCAGCTCAGGTCATGATCTCACGGTCTGTGAGTTTGAGCCCCGCGTCAGGCTCTGGGCTGACAGCTCAGAGCCTGGAGCCTGCTTCGAATTCTGTGTCTCCCTCTCTCTCTGCCCCTCCCCCGTTCATGCTCTGTCTCTCTCTGTCTCAAAAATAAATAAACGTTAAAAAAAAAAAAAAAAATTAGAGTGTTAGAGAAATTTTTTATCTTGAAGATAATTTATTTTGTGGTTCCATATTCTCCCCCAGCTGCACCTGTCCATATACTACTGCCCGGATGTCACCACACTGTGTAGTTAGTGGGGGAGGGGGGGGGGGCGGGGAGGGGAGTCTTTCTTCATTTACCACCATCTTGGATTTCCACAGCGCCTTGCTCTCATCTCCCTTCCAGGCCCACACTCTGCCACTGCCTGGAGTTTTCTACAGACCGGAGGGTAAGTGGATCCACACCCCTCCCACCCCCCCAAGCAGGGGACAGTTTCAGTCCTAATGCGGCCAGAGTCCTGGCGGGAATCACCAGCACAGCTGGGGCCTGTGAAATCTCACTGTTTATCACCCAGTTGTGGAGAGGGGTTGGGGATGAGAGGAAGAGGCTGGTTTTGAAAAAAGACACTGCTTTTGCAAGAGGAAAATGCTGTTGAAAGCAGCCAGCCCCATTTCCTGGGGAAGCCAGGCTCAGAGCCCTGGGAGACAGAAATGCACCTGTGTTTGCTCACGTCTCCCACACAAAACCCTGCTTCTGAGGCCTCCGGGACTGCGCTTCGCTAAAACCCTCAGTCTTGCATCCCGGGCCCCACTGATGATGCCTTGAAGGGGCGTCTGAGCACCTCCCAAATAAGACAGTTCCACCAACAAGCAGCACCCATCACGCAACTCAGGCTTACATAGGAAATGGCGGAGGTAACTTGGTGACCGAGAACATGCCTTCGAGATATACCAGATCTGGATTCAGTGCTTAGATCTACTCTCTTCAAGCTGCGTGACCTTCAGACTACCCTCCCTAAACTCTAGTTTCCTGAACAGTAAAAGAGAGACAGTGACGGCATGCTTTAAGTCAGGAGGATTCACTAGAAAACACTTAGAAAGTGCCTGTCACTTAGAAAAGTGCACAATCAATGGTAAAGGAGGAGAAAGGGTAGCTCCCCTGAACCTCCCGGTGGATCCACCACTCTGTGTCCCCAGCCTGCAGCCTTCCCACCAAACTCTGCCTGGGGCCCACCCCAAAAGTGTGGCCCTGGGTTCCCAAGAAGACACTTAGTGTGTCTGAGAACACGGATGTGTTACGGGAAAGGACTACAATTGTGTGGGGTGCAGAAAGCATGTGACTTTGACAGCGGCCTTGTGACTCCTCAACAGAGGAGAGACTAATAGGGCAAAGAGTGTGTGGGGGGGAGCGCGGGGTGGGGGAAGTACAGCACCAGCAACGTGGGCATCCAGGCACACCACGCAGTGATATTCTTTCCTCCAGCGTATGGCCCCACCTGTTGTGTCTGAGACACTGAAGATCCACGCTTCCCTGGCTAGGGCAGCGCTTCAGGAGCTCCTTAGTAAAGGATTTATTAAACTGTGGTTTCAAAGCCCAGAGCTCAAGTAATTTCCACAAGAAACACGAAGGGTGGAGGTGTCTCAATTGCTGGTGAAGACGCACGAACAGACCTTGATCTTGACGCTCAAGCTCCAACATTATGACCGAGGAGGACACTTGCCCCTTAGCAGTGCCCCAGGGGTCCAGCAAGGAGGAAAAACCAGCAGCCACTATGGACATCCATGGCTAGAGACCCAGGGCCCCTTGACCCCAAGCACGGGGAGCAGTGCTATCCCAGCAGGGCTATGGTCTAGTCTCATTCAAATGAAGGGCAGAGGGCCATTCATTGCCTTAGTCCCCACCAGGCCAGGCCCCATTGGACCTTCCCCTTGCTCCAACTGCATCATCACTGGGTCCATCTTTGGCTCACAGACTAAAGAGATAGAGGGAACCAGTGGGCTTTTTGTGGATGCATGCAGTTGCAGAAATGGGCTCGGGAAACATGCTTGGGGCGCCATGCTGGAAGTGCTCGCAGGTTCCCTTTCCCATTTCACCCTCCTCCAGCCCTGCGGCAAGTTCTGAGGGCGCTGGACAGAGTGAGGGGGGCTAGCGGAGAACCTGGACCCCGTTCAACCTCTCACTGACCTTGAATTATCTACCCGTATCCCATCTGGATTACCCCATAGGCATGACTCGGAGGCTGAACCTTTAAAGTCCAGCGGCGTTCATAGCCTTGATCTTGGTGGAAGAAGGGAGTGCAAAACACGAGATGCTGAAGCACAGGAAGGTCACTCTACAGAGTGAGCATCTAAGAGCCTGGAAGGGTTCATTCTAAAGAAGACAATGCAACCACTTCTGGTCAGGTGGGCACCTTGGGCCAGTGACACAACAGGGCTCTGCCTCAAGGCACTCATCTGTAGAATGCGGGGTAATATGATGGGGGTAATAAGAGCATGGGGTTGGAGGGGCCAGTAAGACGATCTGTTCAAAACATTGAAAAGAGCCTGCAAGAGAGTGACTGCTTAATAATTACCTATCATTACTGCTACCACACTAATTAGAGTTATTGCAAGCTCCTGCTGCCCAACATATTTCACCAAAGAATGTTAGAGCTGGGAAAGACGCTAACATCACCCAAGTCAAAGCCTCACTTCACAATGGAGGACACACGACCAGAGAAGGCAAGTGGCTTTTCCCAGGCCACAAAGTTGGGTGTGTTCACAAACCAGCCAGCCTCCTGACTCCCAACCCCACACACTTTCTGTGCCACCAGGACATTGTAGATTTCAGATTCAGGTACAGGTGGGCTGAATCGTGTGGAGTATCATTGAAAATGGGTCACTATGAAGTAAAAATACCAACCAGACAGGATCTGGATGACTCCGGTCAGCACTGGCACAGAGTCTGAGCTGATGAAACGTCAACAGAGCTGGCGTGGGGTGGGCAGCCTCTCCGGGGGCCAGGGGCAGCGTGGTGGAGAGGGGTGAGGGAAGCAGAGCCACAACACAGGCAGGTGACCACCAAGACATGGGAAAGCGTTCTGGATGGTGAGCGGATCAGAAACACGTCTTTGCAGGGAACTCTGGGAACTGGGGCTCTTTGACCAGGAGGACAGAAGAGAGGGCTCAGAGGCCACCCCAAATAGCTGAAAGATCTTCCTGTGGATGAGCAAATCAGCTTGCTGGGTGCAGCCCCAGGCGGGACAAGGCAGAAGCAAAGAGCAAGCCTGACCTGCATCTAGTCCCAGCTCTGCCCCTGAGTGATCCTGAACAAGGGACGTCACTTCTCCCACCCTCAATCTCCACATCTGTAAAATGGGTATAAGAAGAGAACCCACCTTGAAGGATGGTGAGGATCAATACAGCAACATGTGGCAACTGCTAAGTACAGCCACGCACACATCAGGTTCAATGAATGGTCACTAGGTGGAGGACAGGAAGCTTCCGGGAAGGCTGGAGTTCAATGTAATAAACAGACCTAATGTTGGATGTACAGTGTGCTATCTGCCAAAGGTATGTGCTTGGTGAGGGTGCTAGGAAAAGATCCAAGCACCCTTGGGGGCCATACTAAGTAAGGTCCCTTATAACTCTGATTCTTTGAGAGACCAAGGCAGTCCTTGTTCCCTTAGAGATAAGTTTAAGGAGCTCAGTTACCAAGAGTCACACTTAAATGTCTAAACAGGGCTTCTCAGCCTCCGTACTATTGACATTTGGGGCTGGTGACTTCTTTGTTAGGGGTGGGGGACCTGTTCTATGCATCACAGGATGTTCAGCAACATCCCTAGCCCCTCCTGTGAGACTCCAGCAACAACTCCCCATCTCAAGTTGTGACAACCAAAACTCACCCCTAGCTGAGAACCTACAGAAGACAAACATACGCCCTAAATAATAAGATTAGCAGCTAACGTCGCCTAAGCACTTACTTCTGGGTATTGTACCCCCTTTAAATCCTGTATCTTCACGGCAACACTGCAAAGCAGGTGCTATTATTCTTTGGCATTTTACAGATGAGGAAACTAAGGCTCAAGGAGGTTGAATGCATGAGCAAAAGGGGCAAATGTAAGAAAAGTAGGACTGGCTAGTCCTCACCACCATGTACGCTCACGCGTCTTTCTTAAAACATTGGCCCTCTTGGGGACAGCAACATGGGCACAGAGAAGAGGTTGCCAGGGTACAAGACAGCAGGTGACAACTGGAACCCAGCTTCAGTATGAGAGTGGGGGTGACGAGGGGACAGGAGCAGCCTCTGCCGCATTTCACATGGGAACATGGGCCCTCGGTTGCCAGCTCTCCAATGAAGGGGAGCTAGAAATCCGGCCCTTTTATATGAATCCCCTAGTTTTTAAATGCTCATACCATTTAAAAATAAGACATCCCACAAGCCCCCAAAAAGCTGTCACCAGGATAAGTCTGAATTCAGACTCATAGGGTCCCACGGCATCTGGCTGGCTTAGTCGATAGAGCATGCAACTCTTGACCTTGGGGTTGTGAGTTCAAGACCCATGTTGGATGTAGAGATTACTTAAAAATAAAATGTTTTTTTAAAAGGCAGGGGGGACACCTGGGTGGCTCAGTCAGTGAAACGTCCAACGTCAGCTCAGGTCATGATCTCGCGGTCCGTGGGTTTGAGCCCCGCATCGGGCTCTGTACTGACAGCTCAGAGCCTTGAGTCTGCTTCGGATTCTGTGTCTCCCTCTCTCTCTGCTCCTCCCCTGCTGGTGCTCTGTCTCTCTTTCTCAAAAATAAACATTAAAAAAAATTTTTTTGATAAAAAAAAGAAAAAGAAAAGACTCAGGGTCTGTGGCTCCACAGTGGGAAAACATGAAATCTCTGTAAGTCTCCTAACAAAAGCAGCAGCACACGCAGGAACATCCAGTGTGTTGACCACAAGAACACAGCAGTGCTTAGCACAGTCCCCTTCTCACACCATAGCTGACACCAGCCATCTAGGGATCTGGCAGTAGGGGCTGACGGGACTTCCTGTCAGAGGTAGCAGGGGCTCCGCTCATTTGGGCCTGATCAAGGACTGATCCCTGTCACCAGGGATGACAATTAGATGTGCCACGCACACCGCCACACTTTGTGAACTGAAACAAAGGAACCAATGTTCATTTACTACATTTGCAAAAATCAGTTTCTGTTAATTCCCACCGCAGGGCGGGTACAGTGACGAGGCCTCAACACGTCACAGTGGGCCGACTGGGTACAACCCCCGGGGAAAGAACTACAATGGGCTCATGCCCAGGGCGGGGGCACTATTCTGGGCAAATGACACTGAAGACAGAAAAGACCACGCGTGTGAAAATGTTTTTGCCAGCATTACTGGAGAGGAAGAGATTAGAAATGGCCCCAAATTATATTAATAAAGTATCAGTAAAGTAAATTATGATTCATCCACTCAGTGGAACACTATACAGCCAAAATGAGGGGTTCTGAAATCATAGACTATTATGGGAAAAAAAAAAAAAACCTTAGATATAATTAACAAAAAGCGGGATACAGAACTGTGTGTGCTGCGGGTTTGAAACTACGTGAGTGATCACACAAGCAGGAAAAGCACCTGAAACAAAACACATCCGAACGTGCACAGTGCTGGCACTCCAGTAACTAATGTCCGTGACTTTGTCTGCTTCCCTTGTCCAGGCGTCCGCAAACGTCGCTGGTTGTTAACGATCTGCTTCCCCCTGCTAGCACTTTCCTTTCTGATGTTTACTCACCTCTGTGCACAATCCAGGCCGTCCACTCTTGGCTGACCTCACCAGAGAAGCCTCCGTTGACAAAGGTGCCTTTTCTACTGGTGGCACAACAGAGTAAACAAGATAACCCACCTGCAGCCAAATAAGGCCGGCGTGGCGGCAGTGGGGGGAGAGCAGCGCCGCCTCACTGAGCCGCCAGGGCCCAGGCTCACATGCTGACCACGCCTCTCCCAGGCACATCCTCCTGCTCTCCTGGGATCATTCTGGGGGAGCTATTGTTCAGAGGACAGGGGTCAGGAAACCTGGTCAGCCAGGTGTGTGTGCGATCCCGGATAAGTCACCTCCACCCCTCCCAGCTACGGGACCCCAAATAAGTCCCTCGCACCTTGCAGGCTGGAATCCAGCAACTTTCCCCAGCATAACATGCCTGATTAAAAGACAGAAGCACAGGGGCACCTGGGTGGCTCGGTCAGTTAAGCATCCGACTTCAGCTCGGGTCATGATCTCACGGCTTGTGAGTTCGAGCCCTGCGTCAGGCTCTGTGCTGACAGCTCAGAGCCTGGAGCCTGTTTCAGATTCTGTCTCTGTCTCTCTCTCTCTGTCCCTCCCCAGCTTGTGCTCTGTCTCTCGTTCTCTCTCTCTCTCTCTCTCTCTCTATATATATATATATAGACATTTTTAAAAATTAAAAATAAAAATAGGGGCACCTGGGTGGCTCAATTGGTTAAGCGTCCGACTTCAGCTCAGGTCATGATCTCGCGGTCCGTGAGTTCGAGCCCCGCGTCGGGCTCTGTGCTGACAGCTCAGAGCCTGGAGCCTGTTTCAGATTCTGTGTCTCCCTCTCTCTCTGACCCTCCCCGTTCATGCTCTGTCTCTCTCTGTCTCAAAAATAAATAAACATTAAAAAAAATTTTTTTTAATTTAAAAATAAACATAAAAAAAATAAAAGCAGCACAAATGGGAGCTACACTGTGATGTACAGACAGCATAATGTATAGAATTATCAAGAATCGCTATTGTGCACCTGAAACTAATGGAATGCTGTGTGTCAACTAGACTTCAATTAAACAATAAAAGACAGCACAGCCAAATAGAGCACCAGGGACAATCTTTTCTTCCTGTGTAGGGCTGATTCTGATGGGCAGGCTCCACTGCTTATCAAAAGAGGCCAATAAATTCCATAGGGATAGTCTCATCTCAAAGGACTCAAAGTATGATCAGTGTTTCAGTCTCAAGACCGCGAGCTCCTACCCTCACAAGCGGACACTGTCAGTAGTTTACAGGATCATCCGCGAAGGCTTTATGCCAGAGTATCCCTGGAAGGACACACAAGGACCTGCAACAGTGGCTCCCTCCAGGGAAGGGATCTGGGGCCTCCTGGCTGAGGAGGGAAGGACATTTGCTTTTCACAGAATACCCTTTTGTTTCTTTTGAATTTTATACCATACACAGTCATTACCTAGTTTAAAAAAAAAAAAAAAAAAGAGCTCTGGAAATATTAGAAAAGTGTGCCTAGGGGAGGTGGCGCCTGGGTGGCTCAGCCGGTTGAGCATCCGACTTCAATCCAGGTCATGATCTTAACAGTTCATGGGTTCGGGCCCCACGTCCGGCTCTGTGCTGACAGCTTGGAGCCTGGAGCCTGCTTCGGATTCTGTGTCTCCCTCTCTCTCTGCCCCTCCCCTGCTCATGCTCTATCTCTCTCTGTCTCTCAAAAATAAATAAATGCTCAAAAAATAAAAAAAAAATGTTTTTTTTTAAAAGTCTGCCTGAAAACATGTACACTTATCTAAGTCAGACCTCTGGGGTAGGATATAGGGAACTTCCCATTTCTCTGGGAATTTTTTTTTTGTGGGGGAGAGGGATCAGTGCTCATGTATTATCGGGGGGGCGGGGGGGGAGGGAAACACAGAAATTTCCAAAATAAAAAAGAACAATAAAAAAGATTAAAAAAAGGAAAAAAGTATCCCATGGATGTGAAAAACTTTCAAGTGCTTCATCAGGGTCAACTATTACCAAGAAAGTCATTGTTAGGGGCGAAGACGAGGATAAACCATCCACCCCCCCGATAGTCAGTACCCGTTAACTGCAGAGGAAGATGAAGGGCAAAACGCCCCTGGCCAAGTGGCCCCAGAAAACCCCCCATCTAGGATCTAAGCGTCTTAAAGATGAAAACATGGCTTCTCCTTCTCAATCCCCCTCCCTGCAGTAGAACAACCAGGAACCTGATCTAGGCTCTAAGTAAAACGTCAGGTCTTCAACCCCGAGACCCCCACCCCCCTGCCCCGCGGGTGCCCAGATGCCAGCCTGGGTCCACCCCTCCTCTGCCGCCGCTGGCCGCAGTGGGAGAGCGTCAGGCCAGGGCCCCCCTGAAAGGGCCAGGCCAGCACACGTGCACAGGGCTCAGTTCTCTGCAGCAGCTGCCAGCACAGCCAGGGTACCTTCTCTCCCTCGGGCCACCCTGGAGACCCTCTGGTACCCACACGCTGCCAGTGCCGCCAGGGCGTGGGCACTGGTCGGTGTTTCTAGGCGAAGAGCTGCCCGGAAGTGATCTCAGATGCCCGCTGTTCTGGTAACATAAACAGGAGTATCTGGTTAACTGATCAAGGGCACGCTGCCAGCCTTTCAAAGCAAGCTGTCAGCTGGCTCGCTCAAAGATGAAAAGCAGAGTCTTCAAGAACATCTCCACCCAGATCTATTTACTTTCTCCCCACCTGGGAGTGGTTGCTGACGAAGTTGAGAACCACCAGGCAGTTTCCTCTGTTTGGAAAGGGTACCTCTAACAGCTTGGCCCCCCCACCCCCCACCCCAGGTCATCTAAGTGTTGGGGTCCTGGAAACTCAGGGCGGCGGGGACATCCAAGGGAGCTAGCTAGACTTTCGAACTGGGCGGAGCTGGTTCACCTCTCACTAGCTTTCTTTGGACAGGATTCTCAGTCTCAGGCTCAAGATGCCCACCTGTAAAATGGGAATAACAAGACCTACACAGCCCAGCATCAGAAAGGACCAAATTATATCTCACAAGCTCAATTAAAGACATCCTGGTGCTGTGTTCACAGCAGGCACTTAAAAATTTTTTTAATCTAGAGGCAAACCATAAGAAACTCTTAAATACAGAGAACAAACTGAGGGTTGCTGGGGCGTGGGGGATGGGGAATGGGCTAGATGGGGGATGGGCATTAACTAGGGCACTTGTTAGGATTAGGGCACTGGGTGTTAAATGCAAGTGATGAATCACTAAATTCTACTCCGGAAACCATTATTACCCTATACGTTAACTAACTTGGATTTAAATACAATTAAAAAAAAAAAATCTTCACCCAGCTGGCCTCTGTCACTCGCTGGCAACGTGACTTTAATTAACCTGTCGAGGCCTCAGTCGCTTCACCTGACAAATGGGGACACATAATATCCCTACTTTGCAGATTGTTGTCAAAATGAGGGCAATGGAAGCAAAACAGAACAGAGCCAGAGCCCAGAAATGTCCGCGGTCACACGGCTCTCACTTCCCATCCCTTTCTGTTCAATCAAGGTTAATCATTCACAGAGCTCCACAGGCCGAAGGAAAGAGGTCCTGTTATTTCACCACTGATGGGGAAACCTCGAGACCAGCCTCCCAGCCGGAGTGGGGAGACTAGAGAGGGGAGCAGGAACCTGTTTCCTGGTTTATGTCCACCTGTAGCCCATGTCCGGAGACAAAAGGGTCACCACGGAGTAAGGGGGCCACATGGCTCATCCTGCAAAGTGGTTTGACCTAACAAACACGCTCCGGTTAGAGAGCCCAGGCACCCCCTTCCTGACAAGGACCCCAGAAAATAGATCGTGGCCTGGATAGCTCAGCACCTTTCTGCCAGTGTGGATGGAACCTGCAGGCTCCTGAGATAATCCGGAGCCGTTTTAAAAGTCAGGTGGTGGGGCACCTGGGTGGCTCGGTAGGTTAAGTGTCCGACTTCAGCTCAGGTCATGATCTTGCGGTTCATGGGTTTGAGCCCCGCATTGGGCTCTGGGCTGACAGCCCAGAGCCTGAAGCCTGCTTCAAATTCTGTGTCTCCGTCTCTCTCTGCCCCTCCCCCACTTGTGTTCTGTCTCTCTCTCTCTCTCTCTCAAAAATGAATAAACATTTCAAAAAAAAAAAAAAAAAGTCAGGTGGCACATGATCTCAGTGAAGCAGCAAGGACCGTCCTCTTAGCTCGTAGCCAGTAAGAGTCGGCTGCCCCCGCCAATCTACCACCTCCACAGCCTGGCCTGGCTTCTTCCAGAGACCAAATGACGACAATCTAGCCATCAGCAGGCTCTGTCAGCTATGGCCTTTGTAAACCGATTCACTGATTTGTTTCCACATCAGTAAGACAAAGACACATCTGAGTGTCTCTTCTACTTGGTTGTTGTGAGGAAGTGTTGTGTGAGCTACTGCAATGGTCTTAGCCCAGTGCTGGACACAGATGAAGTGCTCACTAAATGTTGAAATCCACAGAAAGCAGAGTACTGGTTGCTTAGGGCTGGAAGCAGGGGAGAAAGGGGGTGCAGCTAAGGGGCACGGGGTCTCTTTTTGAGGTGATGAAAATGTTCTCAAATGAACAGTGGTGCTGGTTGCACAGCTATGAATATGCTAACAACCATTCAACCATACCCTCCAAATGGGTGAACCGTATGTAAATTATATCTCAAAAAAGTTATTATAGGGGCGCCTGGGTGGCACAGTCGGTTAAGCGTCCGACTTCAGCCAGGTCACGATCTCGCGGTCCGTGAGTTCGAGCCCCGCGTCAGGCTCTGGGCTGATGGCTCGGAGCCTGGAGCCTGCTTCCGATTCTGTGTCTCCCTCTCTCTCTGCCCCTCCCCCATTCATGCTCTGTCTCTCTCTGTCCCAAAAATAAATAAAAAACGTTGAAAAAAAAAAAAGTTATTATAAATAAAATAAAATAAAATAATAAAAAATAAAATAAAATAAAATAAAATAAAATAAAATAAAATATCCAGACCCCACTAAGCCTTTTACCAAGATGTTGTTGTTGTTCTTTACCCATTAGTCCCACTGGCAAGAAACCAGCCAAAAAGGCAGGCCCTGGACCATCCCCCTCTCCAGGCACTGAGGTCACTGATGGGACTACCCAGCTACTGACAGTGGCCCAAAAGCAAGCGAGGATGAAGATTCCAAGGTGAGAGGGGCTGCTCTCATCTTTGGCTACATGGAGCACTTGAGCCAGGCCTGAACTGTGAGCCTGAGGCACCACTGGCCTTGACCAAGCCTCCCCAAGGAGGAACTACTCTGAAGGGCAGGTCACAGCCCAGGGCATCTCCTCCTTCGGGCCACACTTCACACCAGTCCACAGCAGGGCGACACCGTGCTCTGGAGGCCACCGTGAGAACAACCTAACCTGCCCCCACTGCTGCCCCTGGGCTTGGTCCCGCCTGTAACACCTCCCCCATGTCTGGAGTCCAACGTCTGGAGCCCTTGCAGGTCTGATAACGCACAGGCCTCGGCAGGCCATAGCTCACAGAAGTAGCCCACGCATTCCTTTCCCAAAGAAGGAAAAGCCACCCAAAAGTGAGGTCATTTGGTTTTTCTGGCTCAGATGTTGACAGCTATGGGCCACTCGGTTCCACAGAAAACTTCCCGGATGACAAAGGATTTGGCCCAGCCTGGCATTCAGAAAATATGGGGATCTGTGGTCTGACTGAGTGGACCCTAACTGGACTCCTCTGCGTAGCTGAGGGGTGACCCCTTGACTTCATATCTCAGAGCCTCGATCTGTGAAAGCACGCTCAGCAGAAATGGTCCTGCAAGAGGAAGGAAGCAAACTGTATTCGAAATGGTCAGCTAGCCAAAAGGTCACCTCAGTGCCTGGAGTGTTGCTGAGTCCGGGCCAGCAGGATCTAGCAGGCACTGTGCCCCAGCTCCTCCCGGCCCCAGACTCCTTGACCCAGTCAAGGGCACATGACCAATAGGACCCCAGACTTAAGCCAATGCCACAGTGTTACCCACCTCCCTCCTCAGGACCTGCCACCCAGCAGCCACAGGACCTCACGCCAAACACAGGTAGAAACATGGCCTCCCAAGGGAAAGCTCAAAGCTCCAGGGGAATCCAGAGCCCTCAGGAAGGCAGAGACACCCCGAGAAGAAAGCAGGGTTTGGGGCATAAGCTCAGAGCCCCACAAGTATGGAAGTGTGACAAGCCACAAGGAATCACCCCAGTGACTGGTGGCCTGGCAGGTGGGGTGGAGCACAGACTTCCTAAGAGGCATCAACAGACCGTGTCTATACCCTGCCACTCCCTGTAACAGAAACCTCCATAATTCTCATCTATGACAGCAATTACCCTCTGCCTAAGAGGAAGTTTCTGGTTCCTGAAGCACTGAATGGACGAAGGGAACAAGAGGCGTGGCGCTTTGAGTTCCTCCTGAGTTGCATATAAAACAATAATTTATCTCTCTACACTGAACAGACTGGTAAGCAGTTAGGATGTCACTGGGGTGGAGGGACCCAGGAGCCCTCACGCCCTGCTGGAGGGCACACTGCAGCCATTCTAGAGCTCAGTCCAGCACTATATTGTGAAATAGGATGTGCACCTACCCCACTACCCACAATTCCTGCCAGGAAATCCGTTCCACTCCAAGAAATCCTCCCGTGGGGAACGCTGGGTATGTAGGAGAATGTTCATCATTCCATTAGCTGTGCTGGCAGGGGAGGGCTCGGGGACGATTTCCGTGTTCACTGTAGGAAGACCGTGGGGTAAAAATGTGACTCATGTGACCTTGCACAGACCTGCAATGACAGTGGGCCACGAGCTGAGGGCCTAATTAAGTCCGTTCTCTTTACTTGAAGTCCACGAAAATAGTTTCTTCTCCCCAAACCCAAACACAGATCAGCACATCATAAAGCAACACAGAAATCCCAAAACCCCTTTATTAAGGGGCCAAAGACAACACGTGAGCCAAGGAAAACCCCACCCAGGCCCAGACCGATGTGGCCTACTGCCGTCACTGTCCCTGCAGCCTGTCCACCAGACCCGTCAGAAGTGTGGGAACCGGCAGCCAGCACAGCAGGCCTGTTGGCCAGGTAGCCAGCCAACAAGTCAGCGTGGCCAGCCTGGCTTGAGGGACAGGGCAGCCAGGGGTTCAGCAGCAGGAAGCAGGAAGCAGGAGGCTAGGGAACAGGAATGTGTCTGCAGAGAAGTCCACATTTCCAGAAGGGTGAGAAAGGGCCGCTGCAGGTAGATCTGACCAAGACCCTCCAACTCTGCTGGGACAGCGCAGGACACGGGGGGCTACTGAGTGAATGTATCCAGAGCCTTCCTTGAAGCTGTTAGATCCACACCCCTCTGTCCCCCAGCACAGGACTTACCCTCAGAAACTGTGCAGTGGGAGAAAAAAGCTGCAGGGAGCAGGGACAGCCAGTGGGCACCACAGCCGCCCCCAAACCTCGGTCCAGAGAAAAACAGTGTCCAGCCCTCACGATGGGGGCACTGAAGCAAAGTGGACCTCTGGTCCAGAGGGGAGGAGAGAGGGAAGGAGATCAAAGATGTTGGCTATTATTATCACTCAGAGAGGCATTTACCACCTCAGCAAATCTGCTCAACAATCCTATGCTAGAGGAGGAGACTGACGGTCAGAGGGGTTACACAACCTTCCCTGTCACACAGCTAGGCAGAGGCAGAACTGACATTTGAACAGGGGTCTATAGGACACCCAAGCCTGAGCCCTGTCCACTATGCTGGTGCTGAGGCTTCCAGGCAGCCCTTCTACCTTCAGAGTGGCAAGTAATGAGGGATCTGACAGCACCACCTGCCCCCACCACCCAGCTTTGCCCACCATCCTGCACCAGTCCCGGGTCTGCTCAGAGCCACGCGGGGACCTGTGCGGCTGTCCTCAGGCAGTCCCTGGGCCTGGATCAGGGAGGTAGCTAAAGGGCAGCCCAGGACACCAGGCTAAGAATCACCCCCCCCCCCCCCCCCCCCCCCCCGGTGCTCATCCAGCCATGAGAGAAGGTCCTGGACCTGGTGGCTCCCAAGGGATGCAGAATGGGCTGGGCAAGTTTTTCTTCTAAGTCTCAGTTTTAGGGAGGTGGAAAGAGGTTTGAACTCCTGTCTCTTTTGGCTTTCTGAACACAAAGCCCATTGAGAGAGACCAGGAATATAATTAAAATGACAGCCAAGGCGGGGGTGTGTATGCCAGAGTGTGGGCAACTGGCTTGTTGGGGCTTGGACTGGCCTGATGTCAGCAGCCTCCTCTACAGCGGTCCACTGTGGGTGCTCCTGACTCGCGCAGCCTCCAGGATCCCCCGGCCTGTGAGCCAGGAGCCAGATTCGCATGGGGGTCACACGATGAGCTCCTAATTCAAGGAGCCTTTAGTCTGCCGGGGATGCCAAATGTTAATCAAAAAGTTGTATCAATGGGGGCGCCTGGGTGGCTCAGTCGGTTAAGCATCTGACTTTGGCTCAGGTCATGATCTCACAGTTCACAAGTTCAAGCCCTGGGTCAGGCTCTGTGCTGACAGCTCAGAGCCTGGAACCTGCTTCAGATTCTAACTCCCTCTTTCTCTGCCCCTCCCCAGCTCGTGCACTCTCTCTCAAAAATAAACATTAAAAAAAAAAAAAAACCCAACCTCGTATCAATGACTGTATATTTGCAAACTGAGTTTAAAGGCATACGGGAAAAGTTTCAGAAGGTGTAAGGCTAAAACAGGGCCCTAACCCCGTCGTGCGTATGTGTGTGTGAGCAGGTGTGTGTACCCACACCCAACTGCTGCCCTGAGGAAGTCAGTGAATTTTTAAAGCCGAGGAATTTTAATTAGATGAAAAGACTGTAAATGTGAAGAGAGATCATATAATTTATCATCCAAACCAGGGCACTTAAAAACAAAAGGAGGGGCTATTAATAATTACATCAGGGTAACAGGTGCAAACCAAGACATATGGTGGCCCTACGCACATGTGTGGGGTTGGGCATGGTCGGGAGGGTGATGCCGCCCAAGCAGAGGAAATCAAAGGGCAAAGTCCTCAGGGACGACACCGGCTCAAACCACTAGAAAATGGCCATGGGGCTGGTGCAGGAGGAGGGGAGAGGGAGGCCAGAGGCTGGAGGTTAGCAGGCCGCAGGGGCCTGACAGTCGTGCATGATGTTAGGACGGTTTCTCCTGAGAACAATGGAAGCCACTGGAGAGCCCTGTTTGATTTCAGCCAAGGGTCAGGGGTGAGAATGAGGTGGGTCCAGGAATCAGGTGTTGGTTTACAAATACTACGCCCGCACCTTGGAAAGAGACTCCTAGTTTTGGCGTGAACAACAGATCAGAGGCGGACAAGAATGTCAGCAGACACCAATCAGGAGACCATACGAATGTCCAGGCAAGAGATAAAGGTGACTTGGGGTGGGGCGTGGGGAGGGTGAAGACAGAGAAGCAGGCGGACAAGTACACTTGGGGGTTAGGGACCTCACCCCCAGATTTGGCACCTGAGCCAAAAGATGCATGGATGGATGGAAGGATGGATGGATGGGCGAAGATGTCATCCACTAAAGCCCAGCTCTCCACCACACTCCCCTGCCCACCCAGACACCGCAAGCCGCTCACCACGGCTACAAAAGAGGGTCCACAGCCCTCAGCCGGACAGTCTAAGTTGAAGGTCAGAATGGAAGGATCTGAGAGAGCAGAACGCCCTCCCAAGCCCACTGTCGAGGGCTCTGTCAGTAGCAGCACAATTCAATCCTCCCAACCTCCCTATGAGGTAGGTAGCATCATTAATCCCATTTTACAAATGAGAAAGCTCACAAAGTCACTCAAGGTCACATCGAACAGTACACAGAGGAGCCAGAATTCAGGCTGCAGAGCCCCTGCTTCTAGCCACAAGCTCAGTCTGCCTGGACCTCCGCTCCCTCGACTCCCCTGCCAGCCCAGGCCCAGCAGCAGGCCACATGCACAAGCCCAGAGTGAGGCTCCTCCCCTCTCACTGCCCCCCACCCCCAGCCCACCTCACCCCAACCCAGGCAGATCACCCTCCTGGAGTGGGCCCAGCACAGACAGTGCCTGAAGCTCCCAGCTAGAGGTGATCTTACTGTGTGGTCAGGACGGACAACCTTGGCCTTAGAACAGCCTGAAGGGAACAAGTACAGGGCCTCCCTCTCCCCTGGAAGCCTCTCCATCAAAACCCAGAGAAAATCAGGCTGAAATCATTAAGAGCCTCTAAAGGGGAAACTGGAAACTGGGGGGAACGCCAAGGACCTAAACTGGTCTTCCTTTAACGGACCAAGCCAGCCTGGGGAATAAGGAAGCAGGAGAGGCAGTATAGCCCTTGCACCTCGAGTGACTGGCTGACCCCGGCAATACCACTCCTCACTTCCTGCACACTTTGCTTCCACCATCTGAGCCGGGGGGCCGGCCCTGCCTGTGCTTCTAGAAGTCTTTCTGGACAGAACCGTAATGGGAGAAGGGCAGGAGAAGTGGTCACTACCTACCCTCAGGAGTTCCAGGATTCCCCCAATGTCCCTGAGAAGGTGTTTGAGCCCAGTCCACCTGGCCCATGCTGCCTCCCCACCCTCCTTCTATCTGTGGATCCCAGTGGCCCTGGGACAAAGCCCACGGCTCACCCTGCTCACGTGGGCCCTGGCTTTCAGAAGGCACATCTGGGGAAGCGTCCTGGTGGGTGCCCCCCCACCCCACCACCTGTGCACCATGGCTGGTCTCTGCAGGCCTCCCTCGAGGGGCAGAAGGATGCCCCTGTTCCCCCTCTGCCACCACTGGGGCGTGTTACTCACCTCCTTCCTGTCACCCCACCTCTCTTCATCCCCCACCTTTTCCATGCCTTAGTAGAATGTTTGCAGACACAATGGACACAGGCACTGGAAGATCTGAGTTCTAATTCTGTTCCACCACAAGAGAGCGCAGGGCCTCGGGTCTGCCCCTTAAGCCTCACACTCTCACTTCAAAGTCTCCCACTTTATGTGGGGCCATACCTGCCTCCCAGCTGCCCTAATGGGCTCTTGTTAAATCAGATGATACCACCACTGGGAGAGGACTCTGAGAGCAGCGAATGTGAGTTTCCCAAATTGACCTAATTATAAAACATGCTGAAAATGCAGATTCCACCCCAACAACGGGCACTCTGGTTCAGGAGTTCTGGGTGGGACCCATGAATCAGAATTTTAACAAGTAACAAGCACTCCAAGCGAATCCTATAATCGAGCAAGTTTGGGCAACTCTGGGCTGGAGAAACATGGAAGAAGTCTCTATCACCTCCCCTCCTGCGTAGAGAAGGACAAGAGGAGTTTGCGGAAAGCCCTCCTTGGCTTTGTGCACACATAAAATCACCACCCTGCCCACACTTGGGGAGCCCACCAGGCACAAGACACTAACCTGGGTGGTTTACATCCCTCATCCCATTTAGTCCTGGCAACGACCCTACAGGATAGATTGAAAAAGAAACCAAGGCTCAGAGTAAGGACCTGCTCAAGGTCACAAGAGTAAGATGGCAGAGGGCTTCTCTTCGCCCCAGAAGTGCCAACACCGAAGCTGACTCTGCTCAACACCCTGTGGCCCCCACAAGATGGACTCTCCTGCGGAGAAGGGGGGCAGGGGAGGAGGGGTTAGAAAGGAGACAGCTGCAGGCAGGACTGCCCCCCTCCCCTCCTCCGAGCCTGGACGTGACCCGTGCGTGGCTGGTCCCCACCACTCTATCCTGCAGGAGAAAGGGGCGCTCCACTGCCTGGACGTGGAGGCTGCTATTTCCTGTCCCCAAATAGAAGGGAGACAGGGATCCTGGAGTCTGCAAACTAGGAAGGTAGGGGGACCCACCTAAGGCACAATCACACAGCAACTTAACTGGGGGAGAGTTCTGAGCCAGAATGCCTGGCACAGAAGTGAGGGGCTCGGGCTCCCCAAGGGTCTGACAGGTTTGCTGCCGTCGGGCAGAGCCCACTTCAGATCTTCTGTCCCCCTTCTCTCTGCCCCTCCCTTGCTCACTCGCTCTCTCTCAAAAATAAGCAAACAGCTGGGCGCCTGGATGGCTCAGTCAGTTAAGCATCCGACTCGATTTTTGGCTCAGGTTATATGATTTTATGGTGTCATGAGTTTGAGCCCCACATCTGGCTCTGTGCGCTGACCATACAGAGCCTGCTTGGGATTCCCTGTCTTCCTTGCTTCCTGCCCCTCCCCCACTCACACCTTGTAAATAAATAAATAAATAAATAAATAAATAAATAAATAAATAAATAAGAGGGGATAAACAAAATGTGGTGTATACACACAATGGAATATTAGTCGGCCATAAAAAGGAAGGGAATTCTGACACATGCTATCACATGGATGAACCTTGAGGACATTATGCTAAGAGAATGAGCCAGTCACAAAAGGACAAATACTGTCTGACTCCCCTTTGATGAAGTACCTAAAGCCGTCAAATTCTCAAAGACGGTAGATGCTGGTTGTCGGGGCTGGGGGAGGAAGGGATGGGGAGTGAGTGTTTAATGAGTACAGAGTTTCTGTTTGGCCAGATGTCAAGAGTTCTGGAGACGGACGGTGGTGATGGCTGCACAACAGTGGGAATGCGCTTAATGTCACTGACCTGCACACTTAAAAATGGCAAAAATGATAAATTTCATGTTATATATATTTTACCACAAACTACCTCTCTCTCTCTCCCTCTCCCTCTCTCTCTCTCTCTACATACACACACATATATATGTGTGTGTATGTAGAGAGAGATGCAGGTTAAACATAAACTTGCATGTGGGCATCGGAAAATAACCCTATTACCTGTGGGGAAGCATTTTTTGGGTTGTTTGTTTTTACCGTGAACATGTTACACTTTCCTAATAAAACCAAGAGACCTTGGAGACTTCTCAACAAAACCGTTTCAAATCGTGACCCATTTCGGTGTCTGAGAACTGCCCACTCTACACAATGTTGCAGGCAATGTCGTCACCCGACTCCTCTCTGCCACCAGCGACAGCCTGCCGGGTGGGACAGGGATGAGCATCACCCCCCTTGAAAGCAGTGAAGGCAGACTTGGGGTGGGGGCCAGCAATGACGCACGGGGCCTCCCCAGCCCTCCCCACTTCACGAAAACAGGAGTAGGGAAATGCCCCCAGGGCCAGAGACGATGGGTAACTGGTGTGCCCCTCCCTAGGCTCTGACTCCAAGGTGACTCTGGCTTTGGAAGGAAATGAGCCACCCTGCCCTATTTCCCCTTCGAGGAAGGCACAAGGGAATGACTGAGCCCAGTCCCTACATGCCCGGCCTTCTCCTCCACGGGACTCTGGTGAAATCACCTCCCATCCTCCACCGCAGGGGGACAGGAAGCTGCAGCGAAGAGGGAGACGGAGAAAACGTCCACCTGATGGAGGAAGGCACAGGATGGGGGAGGCACAAAGGACAAGAGGGGCCTTTCCAATTTCTACCCTCAATCCTGCCATGAAGACACCAGGAGGGATGCAGACTCAGGCTCCAGTCCTGATGTTTCCACTGACTGGCCATGTGGCCTTGCCTCAGTTTCCTCATCTGTAACTTGAAACAGATGGAATGCTTCTTTTCAGTGGCTCCTGCCTTTCAGCTCTGAAACTGAAGGCTTCCATCTGAGCTTGGTGATGTCCCCGAACCAGGAAAGGGCTGGGGAAGACAAGACATGGCCTTGGAGCAAGGAGAGCCTCCTCCAGGGACCCATGCCTGGTCTCCCTCCTGGACGCAGTGCTTCTAACTAGAGCACACCAGCACCCCCACCCTCAGACCACACCGCCCAGCCATTCATTTCATATTTTCTAAGCTCTCACCCTGGGCCAGGGGCCGAGCCAGCAGTGGGAAACAGTGGCGAGCAGCCCAGCCTTCGAGGCACTCACAGCCTCGTGACTGTGTCCACCCCACCCCCTGTCCCCAAGGCCAGCCCTCTGAGGAAGCAGAGCCTGGAACAGTCATCCGAACAGTAGGCAGAAGGGGAAGCCATACGGGGCCCTGAGAAGTGCACCAAACCAAACTGAGAGCCAGGGAAAGCGTGGTTTGAATCCCGCACCGGCTGCCAATTTGCTGTGTGACCTTGGACTAGCTTCTTCAGCCCGCTGGGACTCAGTTTCCTGATCTGTCAAGAGAGGCCTGAGACTGGTCTCTGCACGACCTTCCAGCTCAGACAGCCTGGGCGTCTCTGGGATCCCGGGATCCCAGCAGCACCACTGACCCCGACCATCTGGGCCCCGTGGACTCCAGACAAGCGGAGCTGATGGTCGGCCAGCTCCGGAGAGTCATGCGGCACCAGGGACAGAGGCTCAGCCCTGCAAAGCCCAGCTGCCAGAGGCCATCTGAAGGCAAACGTCTGCTGTAACTTTAGGATCAAATGGGTGTCTCGGCTTTCTCAGAGTTGGAACTGTTTAGCTCGGGACGGGGTCAGAAGACCAGAAGGAAGCTTCTTGCATTCTCGGTGCCACACTGCCTAGTAGGGGAAAGTGGCGCCCCTCCCGCCCCATCTCTGCCGGATTTGAACCATAAACACAGCCCTTTTCTGAAGGGAAGGGCTTAACACAAACCAGATGTGGTAGGGACTTTCCCCCACCCCCTCCTGGCCCTAAAATTAAACATTCAGTGTCTCCTCTGCCAAAATTGACTTGAAGGCCGAGCCTTAAAGAGCCAGCACCTCCGGTTCTCACCCTCACACATTCTCAATCACATCCCTGCTTAAACAAAATGTCAAAGTACCCAAATGGCAAGTGTGGATGGGGCGGCCCCCCAGGAGTGCCTGGCACCCATGCAGGCCAGGGACAGATTTAAAAGGAAAGGTCACTGGAGAAGAAATGCTGATCCTCTATCACTGGCCCAGAAGGTACCAAAGGTACCTTCCAGGAGTGGTTCCCGCGCCTGGGGATTTGCCCCTGGGGACGGCACAGAGAGGGTTTGCACATGCAGGGGCAGTCAGCTCACAGGGAGCATCACTCCTGTCCCTAGGGGACTCTGGAGATTCCTGGAAGAGTCCATTTCCAGGACTCGAGTTTGCAGTCTCTAGAAATGGGATGAATAACAGGTATCTGATTTATCTCTGATCTCATGCAAGGCTGTGACGGTCCAGACAGAGCCCACCTCAAGAGACCTGGACTCTGCTGGGCTGCCAGGCTGGTCGCTCCCCTGTCCTAAAAGCTCACCTGGGTCCTACAGATCCTTCCAACCCCAGCCGAAGTCCCAGACCATCCCATCCACCCATCCACCTAACCGCCCCCCCACCTGCCCATGCTCCCTATGCTAGGGTCAGGCCTCAGCACCCAGCACTAATCAGTTGGCCCTACAGAGGCACATCCTGTCTCCACAGCAAGGGGACACATCCATCCCCTGCCCTTAAGCTCAGGGGACCACATCTTACACCTTCTATGCACTCCACAGCGCCTAGCAGCACACAACACACACTGAGCGTGCTCAGAACAGATGGTTAAATCTCATGCAGCTGCCATTACTCAAGCAAAGGACAGGTTACAGCAATAAATAAATAAACAAATAAATAAATAAATAAATATATATATATATATATATATATATATATATATATATATGGAGAGATGGTGCTTCAGAGAGAAATTCCCTGACTTGCTATTAAACTGAATACTATTTTTTCTTAAAAAGTAGTTCATCCTACAACCTCAACATAGTCTTTTTCATTTCTGCGTATTACCTGTTTACACTGGTTTTTATGGTTGCAACTGATTATAATGCATATAGCATATAGTGTTACTCTAACATTCAACAGTCTATTGGATATTCTATTCCTGTATAATCTGTATAAATGTCATTCTAAAGGCTGAAAAAAAATGTCCCACCACTACCATGTATCAGGAAGGTTTGTTAAACTCCTCCCCTAATGTTGCTTAGACACGGAAGCTTTTTTTTTTTCCCCAGATGGCACAGAGCATATTCTTAGGCATTTCTGTCTCAGTTGGACAGTTTTCTTCAGACAAAATCCTGGAGGCCAGTGGAGCGGGGGAGGGGGCGGGGGGGGTGGGTGGAATTACCAGGCCAAAGGATATGAACATTTTCACAGCTTTTGCTACATCAATGAGCCACGATGCTAACCCACAAGTTGCAACAATCCCTAGAGCCTTCAGAAAGGAGTCCATCCACCTGTTCATCTAAAACCTTGCCTTGATTGGATTTTTTTTCTCCTTGCAAAACTGTGTCTCAGTTACACGTATTGCCTGGAAGAGTTCATCACCTCTAGGACTCCAGAATAAGTGCTCTGAGGGTCCTTTTTCTTATACCTTAGCTCTCAGGCCCACCTTCTCTATACCAACCCTTGTAACCCTAGTCCTTTCTGATGTCAGAGGCATGCTGCGGCCCCCTGAGGCCTGCTCTACCAAACTCAATCTCCGCCCTCAACTTCTGAGAGTCGTGGTTCCCTTCTACACTGTGCCCCTCCTCCCACGGTACCACATCTCCCCTGAGAAACTGCGGATAGCCAGAGAGGCAGAGGGGGTGGTTCTTGACCTACAGCCCCCAAAATGACACCCAGGGATGTGGAACTGCCCTGTCAAACTGAGTCTCATGTGCTTTCTCAGCTCCCTGTTGCCTGGGCCTGTCTCCCTGGGCCAGTTGGAGTCCATGCCAACAAAACACACTGCAGCTGGCAGACCCCTAGGCTGAAAAGACCCAGGAGCATGGCAATGAGGAGGCGTCCACAGTCTAGAGCCAACCCAAACCGCTGTTGTCACGCTGTCTGGATGAAAGCTAGAACCCACACAACAGTGCACAGTCAGAATTTGGCTCAACTGAGACTACAGGGTCAGAGGTCACTAAGGTGGGACAGGGCGAGGCAGCATATGGGGCGCTGAAAAGCCCTCTCTCCACAGGAAACCAAACAGAGCTGGACAGTCACTAAAGGACACAGATGTTTGTGCTGGGTGAGCAGGGAGGGCCACCTGTCTGATAGAAGTGGCCCCTCAGAATGCCCAGGGTGAGAAAAGCATGGCCTCCACCATTAGCACCGCAATATTGCTTTAAAGCAGCCTTATTGGGGCGTCTGGGTGGCGCAGTCGGTTAAGCGTCCGACTTCAGCCAGGTCACGATCTCGCGGTCCGTGAGTTCGAGCCCCGCGTCGGGCTCTGGGCTGACGGCTCGGAGCCTGGAGCCTGTTTCCGATTCTGTGTCTCCCTCTCTCTGCCCCTCCCCCGTTCATGCTCTGTCTCTCTCTGTCCCAAACATAAATAAAAAACGTTGAAAAAAAAAAATTTTTTTTAAATAAAATAAAATTAAAAAAAATAAAGCAGCCTTATTGGCCCTCTTGCTCCAAAACCAAAAACAATTTACGGTCAGGGAAGCAAGAATAGATTTTCTTTCCTTTCCTTATTTACTCTCCCTCTAAGTAATAATATGGGTTCAGGGTCCAGAAGAGACACTTGGTTCACATTTTGGGGATACTCCTACCACTCAGACTAGAGCAACGATATTCTCCACGTAAGCCTTCCTAGATGTTCTCTAAAAATTAAGTAGGGGGTTTGCTAGAAATGCAGATTCCTGGGCTCTGAGCCCAGAGCATTTGGTTCGGCAGGTCTGGGCAAGGCTCAGGAGGCTACAGTTCATACATGAAGCCTCAGTGGGCCGTGGACCACCCTTTAGTAAATATGGCATCGGAGTGAAATTCTCCACTTGGGTGGTAGAGAGTGGACATGCCCACTGGAACCAGAACTGGAAGATGTGGTCACCTGAAGCGGGTGCTCAATTAATACAGTGTGGGCAGGACGTCCTTTGCTGTTGCCCACCTCCCCTCCTCAGAGCAAAGGAACCTCTCCTTCACAGAGCAAAGTTAAGTACATGTTGTTGTCTCCTCAGGAGTCCCTCTTGCCCTCCCAACGACCATGAGTCTTAATTGGACCAGCCTTTACAGTTCATTGCGGTTTCTGGGTAGGGAGAGACAGAGAGGGTAGAGTGTCTAACAAACCAGACAGAACAAATCAATCCCAGCCCGTCCACATGGCCACAAGCTGGAGTACCATGAGGCCCTGACAGGGAGCTCTTGACCTAACCAACTCAAACAGCGGCTGAGACATTCCAGTGGCTTCCCCCTTCGGTGCCCCCAACACCGAGAATCCCTCTGGTGAATCCAGAAACGGCTCCAAAGTTCTGATCATCCACAGCCCTGGACATTGGAAAACAGTCTGCCACTGTGTCGGAGGGGCCGGCCGTAGGACACTCAGCATTAGGGACATCAAGCATGCTCTAGGTGCACCTCCAAGACAGCCTGAGAGTCCCACACGTGGGTACGGGGGCTGGGGTGGCTCGAAGAAGCCACCATTGCAGCTCCATCTGTGGACCTCCAGGTATGATCCCCAACCAAAGCGCACCTGACTCCACCTGACTCCAAACGTCTAGCACTAGGTTGAAATGAAACAAGGGGACCCCCCATGCATTCACCCATGTTGGCATTTGAAGCCACCCGAGAAATCTTCAGCTGGCTCTTAAGAGTTCCCAGGGACTGAGGCCTCGTTCCCTACTTCAGGTCAAGCCATTTCATGAACAGTCCAGCTTCCTCTTCCCAGCCCAGCATCAGGGGCATTTCATCAGATACGTCACTGCTCAGGGGACGGTGGAGCTGCCCGGGGACAGAAGTAACCCTGCCGGGTTGAGGAGTGCCGGCAACCCCAGTCGAGAGTTCATCAAGGGCCCAGCCAGAGCAGGAAGTGGTCTCTTCCACCCTGAGGCTTCCTCCTACAGATGGAAGTATGGGAGAGGGTCGCCTGGGCCATGGAATGTTTGGTTCAGAGAAGTGAAGGGGGGAAGTGAGAGCCGGGCGCAGAGCCGGCAGGTTTAGGTTCTGTTCTAGGACTTCTCCCACTTCCCTTCAACTTTACCAAGAACCCTGGCTCTTCTGACAAGCCTCACAGACAGACAGGAACTTGCAACAATGTGGTCAACAGCCAGGTCCGGGGGGAGGGGGAACCTTCCCAGACACCGAGGCTCATGAGCCTTGTGCGCTGCCCCTGAGGTAGCGCCTGGCAGGTGGTAGCTACTGAAGAATCTACTAAGTTGCCAGCGGAGGATCATATTTCACATTTTCCTCCCAAATATTTAAGTCCTGACAGTTTTCTGAACCACCTTCTACATATCTAGCACTAGGTTGAAATATTAACAGGGACTTCAGGTTAGAAATGTTAAGCCCACAGCCAGGCAGGCCAGTGGCTAAGCTATTCTGGGTCAGAGGAAAATCGGGTGCCCTCCCTGCCAAGCAGGAGGGCACGTAGGACTAACGGGACCGCCACAGCTCCTACTCCTGCCTGACAAGAGGCAGGAGGTCACTACAGCAGCACCCCAAAACGACACCTCCATGCTCTCAGCGTGGGAGAATTCCAGGCAATCTCTATCTTCTTCCTTGTACTGTGCTGTATTTTTCACAATAAACATTACGTTCCTTCTTAATTAAAGAAACAGGTTTGTGTATTGCCGGTGGCATATTAAGTCAGTCCGTCTTAGAAAGGCAACTGATGAATACGTAAAATGGTCATCTCTCTTGACCAATTAACTCAGATCCCAGATATGAACCTGAAAGGCAAGAAAACGTCCACAGGAAAGGACTACTTATAGAGGCATTACCTAGGATAGCCAAAAACTGGAAACCATGGAGATGTCCAATGCCGGGAGAATGAAGAGGAGAGGAGTAGCACCTCACTGAGGAGAGAGGCAGCCAGTAAAGGTGACATGCCAGGCCCAGCCCCGACAGGTAAGCCATTTCCTTCCCGGGGGGACCTCATCCCTGCTCTGTGGCCAAGAGCCTGAGGCCAGAAGCACCTTGCTGAGACTCGGAGCAAATCCAAATGTGCTTCCAGAAGACAGCCTTGGCCTCCACCACCTTCGTTCTGAAAAGGTAGATGCCAGGCCCAGCCCCGACCTCTCATTTTCCTAACAAAATAGCAGATTTGGTCCTCACATGCCTGGTACCTCAAACAGTTCTCTTCTCTGTGCAGGCCTCGGAAAACCTCTAACAGACGCAGGGCCCAGGAGCCCAGCCCTGGGCAAACAACCGGGAGGGAGGGTCTCCAGTGACAAGCAAGGGGTGAGGCCTCGCCTCAGCTGGACCTCTCGAAGCAGGAGGACAAGATTTCATTATTCAGCTTCTCACAGAAATGCCTTCACACAAGTGTGATTTAACACCATGCCTTTGGCTCTACTGAGGGTTGATTTAAGAACCAATATGCAGGGGCGCCTGGCTGGCTCAGTCAGCGGAGTATGCGACTCTTGATCTCGGGGTCGTAAGTTTGAGCCCCATGCTGGGTGTAAAGATACTTAAAACTAAAAATCTTTTTTTTAATTTTTATTTTTTAGTGTTTATTCATTTTTGACGGAGAGAGAGAGAGAAAGAGACAGAGCACAAGCAGGGGAGGGGCGGGGGGGGGGGTGGAGACACAGAATCCAAAGCAAGCTCCACGTTCTGAGCTGTCAGCACAGAGCCCGACACCTGGCTCGAACCCACAAACCGTGAGATCATGACCTGAGCCGAGGTCGGATGCTTAACTGACTGAGCCACCCAGGTGTCCCTAAAAATAAAAACCTTAAAAAAAAAAAAAGGAAGAAAGAACCGATATGCAAAAAAGGTCTCTGTGTGTTCCGTGAAACTACGACCGACAGCATTAAGCACAACACGACTCTAAAATGGATTGGGGCGCCTGGGTGGCTCAGTCGGTTAAGCGTCCGACTTCAGCTCAGGTCACGATCTCGCGGTCCGCGAGTTCGAGCCCCGCATCGGGCTCTGGGCTGATGGCTCAGAGCCCGGAGCCTGCTTCCGATTCTGTGTCTCCCTCTCTCTCTGCCCCTGCCCTGTTCATGCTCTCTCTGTGTCAAAAATAAAATTTAAAAAAACGTTAAAAAAAAAAAATTAAAAAAAAAAATAAAATGGAAAAGTCCCTGGTGGTCAGTCATTACTAGAAGTTGTCTCTTTCCCATGAACTGATATGCTTCCTTTCATTAGGAAATAAATGTTATGATAATTCCAATTTCCCCTTTTGCTGTGGCTACCATGAAGCTTGGAATGAGGGTCAGGGCAAACTAAGAAAAACTAACGTCTTTTAACAGTTACCTCATCCTCACCCTGACAAAGCTCAGATCTTCCGACTTTAAACCTTAGCTATACATGAGCCTTTGGATGTGCTCTCCTCAAATGCTTTTTGGAAAGAGGCAGAAAAGCACAAATAAAAAAAATATTCATGAAATAAACTCTATCCCTGGATCTCACTTTCATCAGGGGAGGAACGCAAAGGCTGTGTTGCTATATATGAAAAAACAAATCTTTAATAAAAAGCCACGTGGAGAAATAACACGGAACTGAACTGCGTACGTGGTACGGTTGCCACTATGAAAGTAACGCACGTATGAGGACAAAAACGAAAATAGGTTTCTGAAACGATAAATCGTGGTGTGTAGGTGAGAGGGTTAAAATGTCATCTTTTTTGCCCCCTCTGAAGTGCTTTCTCTTCTCCAATGGCAACAGAGGCCCAGGTAGGTGCATCAAGTAGGCAAGCAAAAGCCAGGTTCCCTGGCCTTTCCCATGTCGTCCCCAAGGCTGCCACATTGGGGGGTGGAGACAGGCTACAAGCCCACAGGTGGCTCTTTAAGAGACTGGAACCCAGTAGGTGGTGGGCTGGACTTCTTAGGGTCTTGAAGAAGATGCCCGGTGCCCTGAAATCACAGCGGTTTGAAATTCTTATCCTCACTACCCGTCAGCGGGCATGTTCCGAACACACCCTCATAAGAACAACAAACTAGACACCTGCACACATGGTTGGGGGGAGGGGCAGGAGCCATAAGCCACGACCTCTGACCTCTACATGCCTAGGACTCGATGGGCAAACTAGCGACCCCTCAGCCTTCCCGTGTCAGATCAAACGCTGCTCCCTCCAGGAAGGTTTCCTCCTCCGTCCCCTCCATCCCTCCTCCATCCCCCATCCTCAGACCCTCGCACCTGACTGATGGGCATTCACACACAGCCTGCACGTCTCCTTCGGAACCCTTGACACACCTGAAACCCCGTCCTCGGTGCGTCCAGCCCAGGGGACTGCGAGCCCAAGGCCGGCGCAGTTGCAGATGGCACCCGGGCCACATGAGCCAAATGGCTGGCAGACAGGATGGCTCAGCCTCTGCTGAGGACCAAGGTTTGGGCGACTGGACTAGAGGCTTCCTCCTCCCTCCACTGGACTCAGGATCCCCGGGGCTGCCAGAGGGGCTGGCCACTGTCTCTGTTGCACCCATCTCTTTTCCAGTGACAGCAGCCCACGTGGGGCAGGGGAGCCTAGCCCTGGAGAGCAAGTAGGTCTTCGGAGGCTGACTCACCACCTTGCAGGTGGAGTGAGCTCATTCCCTTCCAGGGCATCCTCGAACCAGAAGCCCACAGCAGAGGTGGTTCCCATGGCAACCGGCCAGCGCCTCCTCCACAGCCGCCTTCCCTGGAGCGCCTGCGCCCTGTGCCAAGGGTCACTTAGCCCACCCTCCACCGCCCGAATCCCGATAGCACAGAGCGAGCCGGGGCCCTGGGGGCCAGGCACGGCAAAGCCCTCCCCACTCCACCGTCCCCACCGGCTTCAACAAGTCCACCCAACACACCCGAGACCAGGAAACTCATGACCCCACAGTTCATTCCTTCTTTGGAAAGTTTGACGGTTAGAAGCTTTGAGCTAGACTCCCATCTCCCACACAACCCCCAAAAGTACTATTTTGCCCCCTTGGGCCTCCCAACGTGGTCTGCAGCCTTGTCTACACAGCCGGGCTCCTTCCACTACTCCTGACACGGCTCCCACCCACCCCACCGGGCAGTGTCCAGTGTCCAGGGTCCAGTTCAGACAGCCGAGCACTGAGCAGGACTCAGGACAAGTCTAGAGCCCGCCGCTGCCCCGATGACGGCCGAGCTCGTCCGATGATTCACCGGGTCCGCTGTCACCCACCCCCAGGCCTCTTTCTCTCCAGCTGCTCCCAGCCCACTCCTTCTCACTCATCCCCTGCCCCGCCCTTCCCAGAGCTTCATACTCACTGTTCATGCCTTTGGTCACATTCTGCCTGGCCCACCTCCCCCGCCCTTTGCCACCACCCCCCTTGCCTGACTCACCCAGACATACTCCAGATTTGATTTTTAGCTCACTTTTATCACCTCCTCCAGGAAGCCTTCCCTATCTCCTCCAAGCTGGGATGGGGCCTTCCTTGGGCTCGCTTCACTATACTGCACGTCACATCTTTGTGACAAGGAAATGCGGTTCATAGGTCTGTCACCTACTGGCCTCTGGAGCACCTTGCCCTGACCTGGAAAGAGCAAGTGCTTCGTATTTATTAAACCTGGGTGGTGAGCACATAGGTCTTTGCTGTGGTGTTCTCTACACTTTTTCTTATATTTCAAATGTCATTTAAAAAAATAAAATGATCCACAGTAAATGTGAATTGAGAGGGTAGACCATCGTCGGCAGCCGTGCCTTTGGTGCGGGTTATGTCTGCCCACCTCAAATATCTGGCTGAACTCATCCTTCAGAAACTTTTCCCCCCACACTGGGGCTGGAGGAATGCCACTTGGCCAGTTGCCAAGTAGTCCGTTCAAACCTTCTGGAACGTCTGCATCATGCTCAGCACAGTGGTGGCCCCACGGGCGAGGTTGCGTTGGTCCTGGCGTATCGTTTCACCTCCGCTTGTCCTTTTCATTCGCGAGAACACAGTTCACCCCAGCTAATCTCACTGCATGCTAGCCCAGATGGCTAAACAGGACAGGGAGGTTTTGTGGCTAAGCGCTGAAGCTGGGGAAAGGGGAAATCGGGGTTCGTTATACTATCCTCTACTCCTGCACTTGAATTCTCCATGATAATTAGGTTTCGTTTTGTTTTTTTAACTTATTCACACAACTAATATCCCCTAAGTGCCTCCCACATTTCAGACATCATGGCTAAAGAGAGAAATAAGAAACAACCCTCCCCCGTCCCTGCCATGAATTGAAACTTTATTAAATTCTAAATTACTGGGACGCCTGGCTCAATTGGTTAAGCGTCCGACTTCGGCTCGGGTCATGATCTCATGGTTCGTGAGTTCCAGCCCCACATTGGGCTATCGGCGCTCAGCGTGGAGCCCACTTGGGATCCTCTGTCTCCCTCTCTCTCTCTCTGCCCCTCCCCCACTTGCTTGCACTGGCTCTCTTTCTCTCGAAAATCAATAAACATTTTTTTTTTTTAATTCTATATTACTTACTATCTTAACCTTCCCTGAAAATTAACATCTAACCACACTTGTGACAAGACGATGCTGATCTCCCCGGAGGGAAGAAGACCGATAAGGGGCTTTGGGAACTGTGTCCCCTGGGCTTGTCTCCCCAGCCCTGCCTCCTCCACCTACAGGGTCTCCCCGTGTACTGGGGCAGCCCCCCATTCAGAAAGTGGCCACAGGGCACCAAGCAGCCTCAGAGCTGCTGCAGATCTCACAAGCCCCCAGGAAGCCTGCAAAAGACAGCTTTCCCTCAAAGGGCAGGATCCAAACACCCTTCATTCTGTCATTACAACTTCTCCTAAAGCCCTCTCAGTATCAGGTGCGAGACCGGCTTCGGAGATAGAAATAAAGGCCACACAGACATCCCTGACTTAAGGGAATCATGGTTCTAGTGACTGGAAACCCCAGGATTCAGATCCTAGCCCTGCCACTTACCAGCTGCAGGACGCGGGGTAAATTACTAAACCTCTCTGGGCCTCGGTTTCCCCATCTGTAAAATGGGGACATACTGCCCGCCTCATGGGGTTGTTGTGAGAATCTTATGGGTCAGTGCATGGGAAATTCTCATCCCGGTGCTTAGATGCAAAAAGCTAAGCACGGTGCCAGGCACGCAGCATTAGAAGAGCTACTTCGTTTTGACTCCTGTATAAGTATTATTCACCAGGCCCCCACGGCCTATGAACAGGCAGAGGTGACAGTGGAGCTTGAAATGCAAAGAAGGAATCACAGAGGCAAGGCCAGATTCAAGAGACAGGCACAGACTGGCTCCGATTGTCTTTGCACCATTATGTTCGTCTGCCCGAGCTTTTCCGAGCAATGCCGCAGCCACAGCCTAATGGGTGAATGGTGCCCACGAGCCTGCAAATGCTTTCCATCCGGCCTCTTCTCTCAGAGGAAGCCAGCAATGCCCCTTCATCACCCCCAGCCTGCCCACACCCAGGGTGCTGTAGCCCGGCTGAGCACCGTGTCCTTGCTGTTCAGGGCTTTTGTCTTTTTCAGCCAGCTGTCAATTTCTGCTCACCCTGGGCATTAGGTGGTAGGAGCACTTGAGCCCCCACAGACCTGGGTGCGGATCTCAGCCTGCAGTATGCCAGCCTCAGCGTGTTATTCGACTTCTTAGGGTTTTGAGCCCCTCGCCTGTAAACAGAGCTAATGCCTCCTACCTTGCTCTGAGGATGAAATAATAGTGTGATGTGAAACAAACAAACAGCTGGCACAGGGCCTACAACCACCGTGACTATGTCAGAGGGTGGAGCCTGGAACACCCCCACAGCCACAGAACCGGCCCAACCCTGTCATGGCCAAGAAGGTGCCATACTCGGGGGCAGCCAGCAAAGGCATGACCAGCACCCCGGTGCTCCCAGGAGGGCGAGGAAATCTGCCCCTCCCCAGTACAGCTTCATTCCCAAGACCCTCCTTGGGGGTGGCCAGTGCCTGGGGTGCCACACAAGGCAAGAAGGAAAGAGAAGAGACACGGGGAAGAAAGGAAGAGGCAAAGGAGCAGCCCCCATCTAGCCCTGAGCTGCCCCACCTCCACGGCTTGGCATGGCACCGGGGCTTGCAGTGTCAGGGACAAGAACCCGCAGCGTTTACAACAGAGCGTGCCCACCATCCTGGAACGCAGTCCCCTCATCTTACAGGTGAGGATCAGGTGTGGCTTGTCCAGCATCGCACAGCAGCCACAGGCACAGCTCTTATGAACGGACCACTTCCGGGTTCCACAGGCAAGTGCAGGAATGTGTGTGTCAGAAGAGAGGTATTTGGGGCCCAAGGAGGGTGGAGACCCAGTTCTATCTCTAGTGAGGGGCTTCCGGTCTGCAGTCAGGGCAGACAGCTGGTGCTCGCTGCCGAGCAGAGGGAACCTGGCAGGGAGGGGACAGCCAGGGCAGTTGGCGAGGACCGTGTGCTCTGGCCAGGCAGCCCTGAGTTCAAAGTCTGGAACACCACTCAAGAGCTGTGTGGCTTGGGGCAAACGGTTTAATCTCACCAAAGCTCCATTTCTTCTGCAAAGTGGAGATGAAAATGAAATAGTACTCGCACTTGACAGTGCGGTGAGGATGACTGATATAATGCACGTTACGGAATTAGCACAGGGCTGGGCATGTAGTAAGCGTTAGCTGCTAATGTGAGGACCGGCACCACTCATGCCACCAGCGCCACCTGCACCTGTCCCTTTGGCTCGTTTCTCGCTCCCCTCCTCAGCTGTAATCTCAGGAGCCAGTCCCGGGAACATCTGGGTATAAGGGCAGCCATGCAAAGGACCCACCTGTCATTCACCACCTCCAACCTGGCAGAGGACAGCTGCCGTCATGTGTGAAACTCACCTGAACCCGACCACCCACACGCTAGCCAGAACCCCAGCGGCTCCATCCATCTGCCTTCAGAGCACAGAGGCTCACACTGCCTGTCTGTCAGCAGGTGTTTGGAGCCCACCCACAAGTATGACCTCAGAAGAGGGTTTATATGTGCCTGGAATAAACAGTCCTTACAAAACCAGCCCCGCAAGGAATGAACTCATGGCAGAGCATCCTTGGACAAGTCAGATCACCATCGTGGACCTCAGTCTCTTCATCTAAGTGGGGAGGACCAGGTGACGGTAGAGTTCCCTTCGGGCTCTGGCATTCTGTGACTTGATTTCTTCAAACTGCTCCAGAAGAAAGAAGGGCTAGAGCTGGGTCCTGGGAGTAAACAAAGTAGAAGACAAGGCTGCCTATTGACACCAGTCCCTTGGGCAGATTCCAAGCTGAAATCCTTGCTCCCTGGCTCCGCTCAGCCTGCAGTCTCTCCTACCTCACACCGATCCTGTGACCCAGATAAGCCTACACCAAAGACGGATCGATGATGAGCAGCCCAACTTGCAGTGGGCCCAGATACTCTCCCCACCCCAGTACCACACCTGGAGCACCCAGGCTAGAAGGCTGAGCTAAGAGACCCTTCACCAATCCCAAATAAGGCTGCCTACCCTCCACAGGCACCTGGCTTCCCACATGGCCACACCCTAAGCAGGCATTTCCAGAATGAGAGAGTGCATGCAGATCCCAAGACACAGAGCACCACCGGATCCCGTAAGGGAAGCTCATTCACCGGGCCCCACCCACGCCCTCCCTAGAGGGTAGGAACAAATTCCTGACAGCTGAGGACACAGAAGACTCCTAAAGATAAGAGTCCGTGTATGAGCAGAATAGTTAGTTTCAGGGCCAGGCTGGGAAGCCCAGGAATCAACCTCAAGATCACCTCGAGAAGCCCTTGGCTCTACTGAGCAACCCCCATCAAGGGGACAGAAACACAGAAAGCTGGCATTGGCCCCAGACCTTAGAGATCATCTCCATGTGCTAATCCAGGCAAGGCATTTCCAACACCGCACTCCCCCCAACCCAGTCCTCTCATTTTATAGGTAAGGATCAGGTGTGGCTTATCCAGCATCACACAGCAGCCATAAGCAGCTCTAAAACCAGACCTCGGGTCTCCTGTGGCCCTGGTACCTGAGGCACAACTGCTGTCCTTGTTCCGAAGGGACAGAACAGGGTCCTCCCAGGCAGCTCTCTGGACTGATAGTTCAAAGAGGACAGTTTTTCCATATCTAGTCCTTTCCTAAATGCCACCCACCAGGGTCCCAACAGGAAGGGAGCAGGAGGCAGGTGGACCAGGGTCCTGCTGGGCCCCACATGCTGGGGAGCTGGGGGTTCTGAAGGTTCTGTCTGGTTCCATGCCCCCCCGGCTGCTGTGGCTAAAGACAGCAGGCTGCTGACGTCCACCGCCGAAGAGAGAACCCTCAGTGCTGGGGCTGGAAGGTTTTATTTCCTTTGAGGCCCCCAAGCCCACATAAGAGGACCAGAAACTCCCTAAGATTTTCTGAAGTAGGGGCCGTAGCCAAATCCAACAAGGGCAGGGAACAGAAGGACGTGTCAGCATGGCCAGTACCTCAGGAGAGGAATCTGAAGTGGGCCGCTGGCCAAAAGAAGAAAACACACAGCTGGACTGCCTGCCAGGGAGCCGGGGAGGGGGGTGGGTGCGCTGGCTCCCGGCCACCCTGCTTCGGTCAGACACCTGGGAGGGGGTGTCGAGCAGCATGGCAGGGCTGAGGTCATCCTGAGCTCGGACCCCAGCTCAAGCATAAGGCCAGCTTCCCCGGCCTCCTCTGGACTCTGGGGCACACTTCTGAGCCCACGAAGCCAGCATGGGCTCCCTCTGGGACCTCAATTCAGCCCCATCACCAAAGCAGCCCTTGGTGCCTTGGACTATCGCCACCCAACACCTCAGCATCCACCAGACATTTCCGGCTGGACTGTGGCTGCCCCACCCCCCTCTAAGGCACCCACGGTCACCGCTCAGCATATCTAATATTTGGTGAGCACCTACTGTGTGCCAGCAGGAGGCTCCTGAGGAGTCGCCCTCGCAGGGTACAGGAGCACATCTCCCACCCCAGGTCCAGGCCCCCCCGCCCCCCACAGAGAAAGAAGGCAACTTCCCCTTATTTGGGAGGGGGGGAAGAGGGAGGAGGCACAAGGTACTAAATACCAGCAAAGTCACCATCTACATAAAGACCTCTAGGGCAGATTGCAAAAGTAGCCCCAATGCTTTCCCTTGCTTGTATCTATCTTCTTTGCGAGTAGCTTTGCAGTGCCCTCACACTTGTTAAAAATACAAATTCTCGGGCGCCTGGGTGGCGCAGTCGGTTAAGCGTCCGACTTCAGCCAGGTCACGATCTCGCGGTCTGTGAGTTCGAGCCCCGCGTCGGGCTCTGGGCTGATGGCTCGGAGCCTGGAGCCTGTTTCCAATTCTGTGTCTCCCTCTCTCTGCCCCTCCCCCGTTCATGCTCTGTCTCTTTCTGTCCCAAAAATAAATAAAAAACGTTGAAAAAAAAAAAATACAAATTCTCAGGCCCCACCCCAGACCTATATAAACCCTGAGGATGGGGTCCAGCATCTGTATTTTAAGCAGTCTTCTGGGTGATTCTGATGCACGGTCAAGTTTGAGAACCACCCTTCTAGGCTTCAAGGCTCTGAGATGAGGTGGCCTGAATGTGTCTGGATCCCGGTGGCATAGCCTTCCAGAAGCCCCCTACTAGTGGGGCTCCCACAAGACCCCCAGACCCACCTCCAATCATCCAAGGAGCCCCAAGTCATTCATAGATCAGTGATATCCCCTGAGAACACTCCAAATGTCCTCAGGGCCAAGAGTTTCACAACAATGCCCAAAGCGACTCTGATGAGGACTGCCAAGAGGCTGCCAACTCGCCTGTCCTTTCCAGCTCCCTCCTGCCCATCCTCTACCCAGGCGCTAAGTGAGCGAGGCAAGGGCTGAGTGGCCAAGAGCCAGCAGAGAAGGAAGAAAAGGCCAGAGCCAGGAAACCAGGCATGGACAGGGAGACATAACTGGAATCCCACTGGCTGCCCCCCGGCCCCGGCCAAGAAGGGCTCAGCTGTGGCTCCCCACCTCTGCCTCTTCCAAAACTCTATGTGCAGAGAACGACTGACTTCCAAATGTTGCAAGATACCACTGTGAGACATAAAATGCAAACCCATTTAGAAGCATTCCCAAATTCACAGTAGCTTTCTGTCATTACAGATTTGCTTCATCAAGAAGCAATAAAAGCACAACTGCTATCCTGGGAGGAGAAAAACTGGCAAAGCAGTGAGCCCCTAAGAAGCTGACTGTTGGAGCCCCAGGAAGAGGGCAGCGGGCAAGGGTGTAGGTCCCCCCCCCCCCCCAGGAAATGGGAGCCAGGTGCCAAAAACACATGTGAGAAGAAAGAAAAGAAGAAACTGAGGCTGGCTGCTTCTGCCCTCCCTCCTCAAATACCAGGGAGTCTCCGAACCCCGAGGGGGCTCATGGCAGCAGGTATAACACAGAGAGCCGCCTGCAGCCTCCGGTCCCACCTGCCATCTGTAAGCCACTGTGCAACTCGGACAAGTCCCTCAAGTCCCCCAGCCCCTCTGGGCCTCAACCGTTGTCTCATCCACAAAACAGGGCGGAGCCAGGCCAACCTCCACAGCTCTAGGCCACAGGAACGGTGTGAGCAGAAAGAACAGCATGTGAGCACGCTGCTACGTTGGGTATGACACCATTTATGTAGTTGGTTTTTTTTTTAATTTTTAATGTTTATTTATTTTTGAGGGGGAGAGGGAGAGAGAGAGAGAGAGAGAGAGAGAGAGAGAGAGAGAGAGAGAGAGAGAGAGAATGAGCTGGGGAGGGGCAGAAAGAGAAGGAGACACAGAATCCGAAGCAGGCTCCAAGCTGTCACAGACCGCGAGATCATGACCTAAGCCGAAGTCGGACGCTCAACCGACTGAGCCACCCGGCGCCCCCATTTATGTAGTTTTCAACAGGCACAAAGATACAGACAACTACACAGGCAGGAGCTGTATAAACCAACACTGAGGAAAGAAAACACCAAATGCGGGACAGCGGTTAATTCCAGTGAGGAAGGGAACAGCACTGGGGACAGGAACACCAGAACCCTACCTCTGCCTATAAGGCCTTTGTGAACTGGCCTCCAAAGCAGAAAACCTAGAAAAACAGCTGTAACCAACTGAGCCTTTGCAAACCTTTCTAAATTTCGTTACCTCCAGCTAAGCCATCGCATAAGGTGTTGCAAAGACTAAATGAATTAATATCTGGGAAACACTTGGAGTGTGCGTGGCCCACGGCACAGAACTGGGCTGGCACGTGCTGGGGGTGGGTGCTCAGCTCCGCATTCCCTGGGCCTGGGCCTGGGCCTGGGCCTAAGCTGGGGCCTTCCGAGCCAGGGGCTTCCATGAAAAGGTAATCAGGGGCCGGTCCCGAGCCTGACCCCCCTGCGCCCGCTGTGGCCTCAATGCTTGTGCCAAGCACCCCTAGTAGAGGAGCTCCAGACAGGCCCACTGAACTGAAACCCCAGAGTGGCACTCCTTAATTTTTTGAAAGTTAATTATAGAATGAACCTCTCAATTAACTATAGCTTAAGACAAACAACAACCACAACAACAAAGTGGCTTTCACCTGAGACGAAAGTTTGGGGAAACATCTAAATTAAAAAGAGGCCTCCGGGCTTCATGCAGGCAAAGCTACCTCCCGACAGTCCCAGCCAGGATCCAGGATAAAGGGCAGGAAACCGGGGGTCTGGCCCCGCTTCCCCTGCTCCGGGAATGCAGGATTCATGAGCCGCCTCCTCCTGGTTCCCAGAGCCAAGCCTGGAAAAGCACTTCGGGTTCCTGGAAAGAAAGGCCTTTCCGAAAAATGGGGAGCTCTACTGGAAAGTGCCATTATGTATTATCTGGAGGATGTCTGCGGCGTTTGAAAGGGAGCCACTCCTCTGCCAAAGTCAAATCAGTGGCCAAAATCAACAGGGGGGCTTCTCAGAGCCAAAGAGGCACACACGTGTGCCTGCACTCACACCGACACGCACAGCCGTGCTCACACAGCCGGACAGACACTGCTGTCGGGACCACAGAACCTCCATAAAGTTGCACCCCCCCCTGCAGACGCTGCACTGGGGGGCAGGCGGGGACCCTACTTCCTGGTGTTGGCACTTAGAAGTAAAAGCCCCACTTCCGTCCGTTCCCAAGCCACAGGCTGTGTGGCCATTCCCACGCTGGACATAAGGAGAAAAGAGAGTCTGGCTGGAACAAGCCCCCACCCACCCGAGCACAAGGCTTGCGGCCTGTCCTCCGAGATGCAAAGCCAAGTTCCATGAGGAGACCTGCCTGAAGCAGGCCACCCACCTTGACGTGCCCCCCCACCTCCTGTCGGTTCACCTACAGAGGATCTGAAAATAGAGCTCAGCATCACTCCATTCTGTTCCCATCCGTTTATAATCAGCTTTACAGATGGCTTTTAAAAAATAAATCTTTGGGCCCATAAAAATGCTCCCCTGCAAGCCCCGGCCTGGCCTCAAATCACAGGCCTGTGACTGGGCTCTGAACAACCCCATAGTATCAACCATGAAGAAACAGGAAAAACAAGGTAGAGAGGAGGCAGCGTGTCAAAAGCTCCCTTCCCCCAAGGACCGATTTTCCACCATCAGCTGAACCCCCCCCCCCCCCCCGGGGCCTCTGATTTAGACCCTGAGACGAAAGGTTCAACACCGGGGGCCAGGAAGGACACTGCCCTACCCTCCGTGCCGTCCTCTGGCCTGGTCCACAGCGCGGAAAAGCCAGAACGGCTCACTCCCAACAACCTAAGCCTCGCCAACTTTCCCTCACCAACTTTTTACCAGCCTCAAGGCTTAAACAAGAACCTCCAACTTCACGTTCCATGTGCACAAGCTTTCAAAAGCAAAACAAACACCTCAGCTACCTGGTTCAAAGCCTGTTGTTCCCCTGGTGACCAAACAAAGGGAAGATGAACAGGTGAGGCTGAAGGAACAGAGGAGGGACATGGTTGAATCTGAAAGCAGGGAAGCCAGTCCCCAAAAGCTGGAGTCAGCTCTTACAGGGGCCACCAGGGACACCTAGGGCCCTCCAGGTTCAGGGGACCTGAGTGTATTCCCGTCAGTTATTCTTTCGATGGGTAGAAATACAACTAGAACGCTCCCCTACCTTTTCAACCGAGAAAAGTAACTTCAGAAAGGTCCTGCTCACCTGGCTTAGACTACAGACCCTCCAGTCAAAGACCTGGATTCAAAACCAGCTCTACCCCTCCATTCAGGTTGCAGGGGAGACCCTGGTAAAGTCACTGAACCTTTCTGAGCCTTATTTGCCCTGTCTACAAAATGGGGAGAAGGCCTGACAAGTTTGCTCATCGTGATTAACGAAGAGAAAACCACGTGTGAAAGCATAAATATTAAAAATCATGAATCATGGGGCGCCTGCCTGGCTCAGTGGGTACAGCGCATGACTCTTGTTCTTAGGGTCGTGAGTTTGAGCCCCACATTGGGGGTGGAGTTTATTTTTAAAACATCATGAATCATGTAATGAGTACTTGATTATATAGCACCTTTAATCGTTCCTTACGATTTCATTTATATAAGCCTTGTCCCTCAAAACATAAACTACGGAATAGCAAAAGGTTTGTCCGTTTCTAGTGAAGGGTCGAGTTCCAAGGTCAGTGTGCCTGGGTTCATGCATAACCTGGCTTACTAGCTGTTTGATCTTGGGCAAGACACTTGACCTCACTGAGTCTCAGTTTCCCTGTCTGCAAAAAGGAAAGTAACAGTACCTTCCTCAAAGGGTTGACGGATGGAGGTAATCCAAACCATGCAACCCTCAAACAGTATGAACTATTATTATTTGGGGAACATTCTTACCAAATACTGGTCGGTTGGTACAAAACAGTTAACTCTCCTTTCTAGTCGTCCTTCTCTCACCTTCTCTTTCCTTTCTGGGAGGTGGACAGTGTTTACATTATCTCCTATCATGGGTTTGGGAAATGCTTTAATTTTTTTTAATGTTTTTATTATTTTTGAGACAGAGAGAGACAGAGCATGAGTGGGAGAGGGGTAGAGAGAGAGAGAGACATAGAATCCGAAGCAGGCTCCAGGCTCTGAGCTGTCAGCACAGAGCCCGCCGCGGGGCTCGAACTCACAGACCACGAGATCATGACCTGAGCTGAAGTCGGCTGCTCAACCGACTGAGCCACCCAGGCGCCCCAGGCAATGCTTTAAACCAAAACGTAAGGCTCCCCTTAGGGACCGAGGGTACCTTCATTCCCAGGCCCTTCTTGCTCTGCAGTCATTGAGCATGTTATGTCTCCAAGCTCAGGATTTTCGTCTATCAGGTATGAGCATCCCACATCCCTTACAAGGCTGTTGTGAATGTTAAATGGGGCCCATCGACAGAACACATCTACCATACAAGCCATGTGCAGCAAGGGCTTCTCTATGCCCCCCCCCCTTGTGAGAGATGACAGGCCTGGACAGGACCCCAAAACCTCTCAATAAAGAGCAGACACCAGCCCAAAAGTAGCCCGCTACAGCCAAGGACCAAGCAGGCAGTTTCCAGGGTAACAGCATCCTCTGCACCTACTCCGGATTTCCATCCCCAGCTGCTTTTAATTCTCTTCCCGCCTCTGTAGTGGGCTAAGTCACCTCTTCCCACTATTGCTAGGCAACCCTGAGCACAGTGCAGCTGCCTCCTGGGGGAGGACCGCGCCCCCCCCCCCCCCCCCCACTTCTCGGGACTGGGGAAAGCTGTCCCACGTGGACCCCATTAACCCTGGGAATGGCAGAAGGTGAGAAGCACTCCCAGACCAACAGGGTCTATAGGTGCAGGTGCAGTGGGGACTCTACCTGGGGGAAATGAGGAAAGCCACCCCCTCCTTCCCCACCCCAGCCTTCTACTTGCCTGGGCTTATCTGTGATCCATTCTTAAGCAGTCTCCAAGCACAGGGTCACATCAAGCTTTTTATGAAAGCTGCCCTCTTGATTAGTTACCTCTTTGGCGGCTCTCCCACTCACGCACCATGAAACTGGATCCCCGACCTTAGAGTAAACGGTCAGCAGGAGAGAACAGGTGGACAGACACGAATGAGGAAGAGGGACAAGGAGGCAGAGAGCACCAGAAGCTCCCGTGAGGTCCCTTAGCTTCGGAGGTGGGAGGACGGGTAATTGTCATTTTCTTCTCTGTATTACTTAGCATTTTCGGAGGCTTTTTAAATTAAATTTTTAAATTAAGATGGAATTATACCATAAAAGTCATCCGTTTGAGTGGGTTTTAGTATATTTAGATACATTTAGATTATATTTACATATATTTTAGTGTATACATATTTAGAGGAAGTTTTAGTTTACTTAGTATATAGTTTTTAGTGTATTCACAAGGCTGTGCCACCATCACCACTATCTAATTCCAGAATGTTTTCATCACTGGGTTTTGTTTTTTGTATATGTCTTCTCCGGTCAGTGTTCCAGACACGCAAGCATCTCTCTCTTTTATAAGCAGCAAAGCGGTGAGGAGGGAAATGCCGGAGCCACACTGCCCACCTCTCACGGGCTCTGTGATCTTGGAAGTTACGCAGCTGCTCTGAGCCAGCTCCCTCATCCGTAAAATGTGGATAAAGTGCCCACCTCACAGGACTAGACGTGCTAACACAACACACAGTCCCTGACACAGTGCCCGATACTTAGCCTGTGCTCAGAAAAGGTGAGCCACTATGGAGATCATGAGAAAAAGAATTTTTTTTTTTTTTTTTAAGTACAGCTCTGCTCCCAGCTCCGGTCCCCGGGAAGATGACCGTACCCAGGCTATTGGGGGCTGCCATCAGTTTTGCTTATTTGTCTGGGAGGGCTGAATGGGGCACCCAGAGTGGGTAGGCTGGAGTCGTGACTATCGCCTAGGTGGCTCTGGGCATCACTACACCAGACCTAAGGGGCCCACTGTTGAGAATCTGCCAGACAATCCCCAGCCAGGACACGGGAGCAGGGGCTAGGCAAGGCAGAGAAGACAGCATCTAACTAGCCCTCTCTGTAAATGTACCCCCTACCCACCGAGAAGGAAGGCTTCTGGGAGCTGGGGCTTGATGCCTAACCTGGGACCCAGTGAGAAAACTTGACGGTTCAGAGGAAGGTGGCTGGCTCAGCTGGTGAAACATGCAACTCTTGATCTCAGGGTTGTGAGTTCGAACCCCATGCTGGGTATAGAGATTACTTTTAAAAAATCTATTAAAAAAAAAAAAAAAGGAAGGTGGGCTTCCAGGGTGACTCTGAGCCCTGGTTTGCTGGGTCTCCTGCCCCTACCGCTCCCAAGGTCCCCTAAGCCTCCATCAGGGCCAGGTTTGGGCAGGTAGTGGTGCTTAGCAGGACACCGGTGCCTCAGCAGTGAGACAAAACCCTGGGCTGAATCAGGAGTCTAATCAGGGGGCGCCTGGCTGGCTCAGTCAGTGGAGCATATGACTCTTAATCTCAGGGTTGTGAGTTCAAGCCCCACATTGGGTACAGAGATTATTTGAAAATAAAATCTTTAAGAAAAAAAAAAAGGGAGTCCAATCGGGCTGACCCAGAGTGGCCAGGACTAAGGAACTCAGCCATGACCCCTTTGGGGAGCTACAGACTAAACTGTCTAAACCAGCTGGTGGGCTCCAGGACCTCTCCAGGGTCATTGGTGAGTAACTGAGCCCAGCTCCCTGGGCCCTTGCAGAGCTGTGTGCCCAAGGAGCAAACACAAAGGGGAGAAAAGTAGGGCTGGTGGGGAAGGTGCCCTGAGACCACAGCCCCTTGGCTGCACACCCCATCCTAGAAAAAGCTTGGGTAGGTTACACGTTGGGGCAGCTCAGGTGGGGTTAACTGGCTGGGACAGTCCCAACAACACCTGCACAGGTGTGGGGCTCTGGAGCTGTACAAACAGACTGGCCTCTCAGAAAGGTGAGAGTTCAGCTCTGGGAGGGACAAAGCTGACCGGCAAAGAAGGACAAAGGATGAGAACAATGGGAGGGGGTGTTCCCTAGCCTGCAGCAGCTTACACATCATTGCCCTCTGGTCTGCCCTTCCAGCCTTCTCCTTTCTCCTACTGCCCTACCCTCCTTTACACACACACACACACACACACACACACGCACACGAATGCACGCATGCACACGCACGCGCACACAGCCCAGATGTCAGGGAAAGGGGAGGCTTCCCAAAAGCACCTTCGAATCCTGCCCCACAGAGACCAACACCACATCTCTGGCCATTTGTGGCACTGCCCGGTGTGATTTCTACCTTTCCAGTTCCCTCTCCATCTAAACCATGGGTTTTCCACGACCCCAGGTGGGTGGAGCATCGGATACCCAACAGGGATTCAACCAATGCTCACTGACTGAGTCTACCAAGAGAAATTACTGATGTTCTCACACAAAGAAGGGACTAGAAGGTAGAGCTACTAGAAGGTAGAAGGTAGAGAGACATCGGCTCTTCTCTAGAGACACCCAGCAGCAGATCTCAAGTCTCAGACTTGGGCCGCCCCGCCCTGGTTCCAGACCCACAAGAGGCACCAGGTCTTGTGTGACAAGTCCTCAAGCCAGGCTTACGGTTTGTGGCCACTGGCCAGGCGCCCAGCCCCAGGCCTTCCTGGAGAAGGAAAGGGGAGACCCAAATCCCAACCACAAACAACAAACTACAAGACACCCCTTTGGTTTGACCTCTTCACACTTAAAACCGCCCCACAAGGAAGGGCCCGGGGGCCCAGGCCTCCTCCCACCCCACCCCCACTCCACGGAGCACAGCCTTAGCAGCCCCTTCTCAAGAAATGAGCTTCAGGAAACAAGTTTGCTCCTTTTTCGTTTGAAAAGGCTGGTGACCAGGGACCTTGCAGGAGCCTGCTAGCCTGTCACTCCTACAAGCCCATCTTCAGTGACCAACGGCTCCTGGAGATCTCATCATTCCTCAAAACTGGACAAGCTGGTTCTCAGGAAACTCCAGGCCTTCTCACATCTGTCCCAGGGTAGGCTGGGTGGCAGCCAGAGACAGCTCCCTGGGGCAAAGCAGGGCTGGTAGGCTACCGGGAGGTTTGGGCAGGGCCTAAAGAATGCCCTCAGCTATTTGACTGTAGGGCCTGAAGACACTCTAGGCTTTATTTTAGTTTAGTTTCGTGTATTTCCTTTATTTTAGTTTAGTGTATTTTTTAAGTTTACCTATTTATTTTGAGAGAGACAGCAAGCGTGAGCCGGGGAGGGGCAGAGAGAGGGAGAGAGAGAACCCCAAGCAGGCCCCACGCTGTCAGCACAGAGCCCAACTCCGGGCTCAAACTCATGAAACGTGAGATCATCACCTGAGCTGAAATCAAGAGTCAGTCGCTTAACCGACTGAGCCACCCAGGGGCCCTCAGGCTGTCTCCTTTAGAAGACACTCATACTTTGAGGTCATTTTACCTGTACTGTGACCAACTTACAAAGCTTTTGAGCACGTCACATTCATTTGTTTCTCCTGGATACCCAAAATGTAGGCAAAGTTACCGTAAGCAAGGGATTCTACACCATTCTATAGTGAAGGGACTGAGCAATCAGAAAGGTCAAGTGACACCGAATGAGCCAGAGATGACGTCAGGGTCCGAGGTCAAGGAGAACACAACTCCATACACTCCTAGCCAACTAGGAGTGGGCTCCTCCTAAGATGGGTTTATATACTACACCTTATCTCAAAGAATACAGGGTAAAGGCCACAGAAACTCTGGCTCCTCAAAATAGTTAACATGCATTTTTATTGAGCACGCGCTGTCAGGTGCTGTATTAAATTCCCTACACACATTACTTGGTTTAAACCTCCGCTCAACTAAATCAGGCAGGAGCGATTATTAGACTCATTTCCCCATTGGCATCATCAGGCACAGAGCAGGTAAGTGATCCCCCGAGGATCACATAGGTAGTCAGTGGAGGGGCTGAGATTTGAACCCAGTGTGCCCAGAGCATGTCTAGATACAGCCCCAGTTGATGCCAATTATTTATTCAGTGTTATTTCTTGACCCCCTACAGGCCTAACCCCGCAGGAGGCACTAGGGATTCAGCAAAGAACAGGACAGACTGAGCGCTGGGCCCATGGCCACGGGCACGGAGTGAAGCAGGCAGGAGAGCACAAGAGTGAGGGGTAGGAGGATGGGAACAAGAGCCAAGTCTCTCCTCCTGGACATTTTACTTCCACCAGGCATCAGTTTGGTTTTTGCAGTCCTAACCTCCAAGGCAGGTGGATGTCCTGTTCCTCCCCATGTAAACCCCTCCAAAACAGGCCTCCCCTCTCTGCAGGCCTCCACCTTCATCAGAGGCCTTGGCTAGCTCCTGTGACGGTCCTGCAGACCAGCAGTGAGTACAAACAAGGTGGTACAGGGCCACCTGGGTGGCTCAGTCGGTTTGGCGGCCGACTTCATCTCAGGTCACGATTTCGCGGTCTGTGAGTTCGAGCCCTGCGTTGCGCTCTGTGCTGACAGCTCAGAGCCTGGAGCCTGCTTCCAATTCTGTGTCTCCCTCTCATTCTGCCCCTGCTTATTCTCTCGCTCTCAAACATAATAAACATTGAAAAAACATTTTTAAAAAAAACAAAAAACAAGGTGGTACATATTCCTGTGACCTGGAATGATGTGGGTACAGACTCCAGAGCCGGAACTATTTACAACCACCTTCATTTACCTGCCAGGTGAATGCCTCTCTGTTTCAACACCATTAGCTCAACAAATATTGATTAAGTTACGTATGTTAAAAAAAAACAAAAAAACAAAAAACCAGGACTGGCACCTGTGGAAATCCACATTAAACCAGAGCCTCCAAGATTTAAGAGAGAAAATAAAATTTAACAACCAAAAGCTGCCATTTTACAAATCTTCGTCAACCCAGCAGGTGGGGGTATTAGCTCCTTTTTATGAATAAGGAATCGGAGGCTGAGAGGTTACAGTAACTTGCCCAAGGTCACAAGCCTGAAAGTGTAGAGCCAGGATGCTACTCAAAGTCCATGCTCTTTCCAGCTTGCCTGGCATCCAGCAGGCCTCACATGAGGTTGTGGGCGAGGGAAAAAACTGGGGGTTACGGTCATCTCGAAAAGACGGGCGTTCAGACCTGCTACCTTCTAAAAGGTGGCTTTAGAGCTCAGCCTCAAAGGTCAGGAAGATTGTGAAAGCCAGCAAACTCCCTAATCCACTGCATTTTATGTCTGGAGGCAGGGAGTCAAGCCCAAGGAACGCTGCAAGAAAGCATTCTTTGAAGAAGGGACAAGCCACGGCCAACCAATGCAGGTCTTTGAGTCATGCCTCCTGCCTGCACAGACTTCTACCTGCATTCGCATCAGGCCTAACCATTCACCAAGGAAGTGCTTCCTACCACATCACTTAATCTGATGCCCGTAAGAGCCCTGGGGATCGGCAGGGCAGGGCAGGGCAGGGCAGGACGGGAATGTGGCCCGTTTACCGAGGAGGAAACAGATCGGAAGCACCTGTCTGTACCATTCAGCGCTCTATCCTCAGCCCTTGGAACTAGGCCTGACAGAGTAGCTGCTCAAAAGTTATGTGTTGAATAGTCTAATAAAAGCTCAGAGAAGTGAAACGACTGGACCAAAGTCTCTCTTGTTGTGAACACACCAGGGCTAAAAACAGGGCCTTCTGCCTCCCACCCAGAGGCCTTCCTATCCTACCGCACTGGGTCCTCCCACCCACCCACCCACATACACTCACTCTGCTGCCTCCATCTGCAATGGTCAGCCTCCTCTGTCTACCCGTCTGCTCTGATCCCACTCAACTCTGACCTCCCACGATCAGCAGGGAGGCTGTCAAAAGCAGCCAGTTACTTCAGATCCGATCCCCCACACCTAATACCACTTCCTTATATACCTACCACCCCGCTGAAAACGAGGTGAAATTTTCAGACAAGTTCACCGAGGCCCATGCAAGGTAACAGAATTAATGGCAGGCCAAAAAAAAAAAACCTTGGATTTTCAAAGTGAGGCCTGGAGCTTGTGCCACGCCCCCCCCGGCCCCCACCCCATCAACCCACCGAAGCACGGGTTGACTCCCCTTGGTCCAGAGATCCTTGTAGGCTCTGGATGCCAAGCCCAGCTTTCCTGCCTTCCTCGCCACCAAGGGACAAGTGAGGGGAAGCTTCCTGCCCCTGACATGGCTGCATTCCAGTCCCATCATGCACCATTTGGGCCTCGGGGCTGGTCACTTCTCCCTCTGCCCCTCATTTCCTCAACCTCAGGTGTGTCAGGCTCACATCAGCCAGAGCCAGCTCTTACAACTGTTGAGTCTGCCCTCCAGATAACCACATTTCCCAGATGACCCTGATCCCACCTGGCTACCCAGAGGCCTGGTGCACACCCCCACCACCCTGATCAGGGGTTTGTGAGTCTATATGTGTATACATACACACAGACAAATAGAAACAATACAATTTTCCTCCCCAACTATATCTAATGTATTCATTCATTCGATACCACGGAATACTGTGAGCAGGTCCAGTGGCAACGCTGAGGAGACAGGAATTTCTGCCCCCCAGGAACTTCATCCCACAGTCCTGTCACTCCTGCCCCAACTAGGCATACAGTAGGTGCTCAGTAAACAGGAATGTCTCTTCTACTCCCATGGAAGATCCCAAGACATCCACCCCCCTAATCCCTCCCCCTCCTGTCCAATTTAAAAATCTAGTCTCATGAAGGCCTCACCCTGAAATTTAAAAAGGGCCCCCTGCCTTGGCCTCTTGATAATCTCCAAATTACCACTCCATTTCTCAGCCTCCACCAACAGCCCAAATGCCCCAGGAAATAAGCCCCCAGAGTGGGGGGCTGTCACAGCCTCTCCGCAGCTCCCCCTGGGGGGACAACAGGAAGAGGGGGAGGGGTGTTTAAGCAACTGCCATACTGTAAATAAGTCAGCTGGAAGCCGGGGACCTTCTGCCGTTGCCCTATAGGGTTGGGCCCAGCAGAAGCCTCGGCCTGGGTCTCAGGTCGCAGGGCTTTGAGGAAGCCCTTTGTGCGTGTGTTTTAAATTACCTCTGCTTGTCTGATGAAGTGAGTAAAAAGGGCGCCGATTCAGGGCTTAGGATTCCTGAGTGAGCTAATACAGGATGCCTTTGGCTGAAAAAAAAAAAACTTCAGTCGGCTCCCTAAACTCCCCCCCTTTTAAGTTTAAAAAAGGGAATGAATGTTACCATTTTTGGACATGAGCTTCTCCCTCAAGCCCAGCCCTAACCGCACTATCCAAAGGGACGCGCCATCCTGTCCCCCCTATTCCCAGATCTGCGGGGGGGGGGGGGGGGTGTATGAAATGAGGAGGGACCGGATGGGAGCGGACAGCGGGGGAGGGGGGGAGAGGAGGGTGTTCAGGGTACGTGGCCGCCTGGGGCAAGAGCTCACAGCGCGGGCAGGAAGCAGAGGCAGGGTTGGGGCACCCTCCTCCCCCTCCCCACAAGAGTGGTTTCTGACCTCTTCCTGCCGCCGGCCACTGTGCCCAGGTCCCATCGCCAGCTCTGAGCCCAGCCCCCGTGGAGGGTGCGCACCCGGCACACCTCGTCTGGGACTCTTGGGGAAGGTGGCTGAGCAGGGGTTCCCCATTGACTGACCCCAAATATCTCAGTAAACAACCTCTTATCCTGGAGCCCTTCAACTCAGATCAAGTTGCCCAAATTCGCCTTCTCCCGAGAATAAGCGGGGGTCGGACTGGCAGGACGCAGACGCAAAACCCCCATCTCCGCCGGCAGCTGAGTTAAGCAATAAAACGGTTGGTCGTCCTGACCCCGCCCCCACAGGGCCAGCTGGAGAACCCGCTTATGCCCCCCCAGTTTCCTCAGCCCCAACCCACTCCAGCAGGTCCACCTCCAGGCAGACCCGGAGGCGGCTGCCAACCCCTGCGGCGCCCGCTTTCCCCTCGGCCTGCGGGCTGGGGTTGGGAGGTGCAGAGTCGCGTGCAGCTCGCCTCCTGCAGGTACGGAGCCCAGGGTGGCCCAGGAAGCGCGCTGCCACCGCACGCCAGATGGAGAGGCGGCCAGGGGGCGGGGAAGGGAAGGGAAAATCGATCCGGAGCAAGCAGCCACCGCGCCACAGCTCAGCCCCAGCCTCCCAAGCACCGCCCTCCACCCCTGCCCACGCGGGGACGGTGCGGCTGCAGCCGGGTGGCCTGAATCGCGGACCCCAAGGCGACCTGCCCGCCGGCGGCCCCACCTCCCCGCGCTCGGGCTCCGGCGTTCGCGGGCTCTGGGAAAGGGGCTCTCCCGCTTCCGCCCGCGCCTGTAACCCAACACCCCACCTCGCGGCGGCCGCGCATCCCCCGCCCCCGCTCGTGCGAGCCTGGAATCCGTTCCGAGCCGGGAGCGCGGCTAGCGGAGCGGGCCGGGCCGGGCCGGGGTGCTACGGCGTGCTGGGGCTGCTGCTGACCTTTCTCTGCTGCTTCTCCCAGGCCGGGTCCAGGAGCAGGTCTCGATCCCAGTCCTCTTCGGGCTGCATGTAGTCGTTGGTTTGCTGGGAATCATAATGGTCCATGATGGTGCGCGCGTGCTACAAGCGGGATTTCTTCCTCCACCTTCTCTCGGGGCGGCGGTGGCGGCTGCTGCTCCTGCCCCGGCGTGGGGAGGGAGTCGGGCCGGACTGGGCTGGGCTGGCGGGGCCGGGCTCGCTCCCCTGCGCCCGGTTCCGCCGCGGCGCTGCTCGCGGTAGCTGCTGCTGGCGGCGGTGGCGGCGGCCGGCTGCTGGAGCTCGCGGACTGCCTGCCTGGGACCTAATCTCCACGCACAGTGAGCGAGGCGGACACACTCGCGCTGCGGGAGCAGAGGCGGGCGGGGGCGGGGGGAAGGGGCAGAGCCCTCCCGAGGTTCTCCATTGGCCAGGCCGAGTTGCCCAAACTTCCCCCCATCGCCTTTCATTGGGAATTCCTGGCATCCGTCAGCCGGGCCGCGGCGCATATAGGTGGACTGGGCGGCCCCCTCCCGGCGCGCACGCCCCCGCCCACTCCCCGGGTTCCCACTCCCCGCCGCTCATGTGACACCGGCTTAAGCCGAACGGGACCGAAGCCGGGGGACGCCTCCCCGAGCTGTGGGACCGAGCGGCAGCGCGCCCCGGAGCCCCAGTCGCCGCCTGGGACTGGACACGCTCCCCGCCCGCGGGAAGGCGGCGAACTCCGGCGCGCCGGCCTTACTGCTCCCGCGACGCGCTCCAAGCCCCAGGCGGCCCGCGGCTGGAGAAGGGACGCGAGGAAACCCGGAAAGCGTTTCATTTCTCCTTCCCGGGGTCCGGAGAGGTCAGCATCCAAGGAAAGGGGGCAGGGAATGCTGGAATGGAAAGGAATTTTCCGGGAATTTCTTGACCATCCCTCCCGCCTCCGCCCGGCCCCGCCCGTCGCGACCGGGCAGACCCCTGCCCTACGAGAGAGAGCCCGTATCTTGCCACTGAATGGCACTCGGGAGCCTCAGAGCTTTCCCGCCTCGCCACCGGCTCCTTTCTGGCCCGACCTCGGCCTCAGGGGACCGCTCTGCCTAGGGGCTTCCCGGGCAGCGCCTACGTCCCCCAACTTTCTGGGATCCGCTGTCGGTCCCCGCAGGCGGACGGGCCGGATCTACCCTCGTATACACCTGGGCAGCACCCTGAAAACTGGGACGGAGGGCCCTGAGTGGTTTACCCACTCCACGCCCCGCCCCCAACACACACACCTGACAAATGGGGAGACCGAGGCTCAAAGAGTTGGGTTCGAAAAGGGATTTAGCAGGTTTTCAGGACTCCACACACTGACCTATAACCTTAGGCCTGATAAACAAAGCCTTATTGTTATTGGAGGAGGAAAGAGGGCGGGATTGGCTAAACACCTCTCACTTCTTGGTGCCTGCCTGGGCTTCCTTCCCCAGGCCTAGTAAGGAGGGCCTAAACACACTGCCCGGGCTGTGACAGATACTGGGAAGAGGCAGCCCTGACCTCCTGGTGGGTTCCTCTGAGGGATCCCAGACCGAAGAACAGTAGGAGCAAGCAGACCTCCGACAGGTCATGGGCATGGTGGGGCTTTTATATTGGTGCCCTGAGGATTAGCTGAGCCAACTCAGGGACTCCAGCGTGTCACCCCAGAGGGGAGTGAAGGACTTAGAAGAGTGCACTGCCAGGTAGGGCCATGAATTAGGATACGTGAAAGGCCATAGAGGGAAAAGGTGAAGTGCCTCCGACTCTCAGAACAGCTAGCTGATGCTGCTGTAAGCCGCTGTCTGTTGCGCTGTCACTCCCTGTATCATTAGTCAGCCTCACGTTTCTGCAAGTGTTACCGGTCAGCGGCCAGCACTGTGCCTGCCACCAGCCCCTGGCTGAGGAAGCACTGCCTCGGAGCCAGAGAGGGTAGATTTATAGACTATTTTATAACCATTTCTGAACTATGGCTCTAAACCTAACATAGAGGGTAATATCGTGCTGTAGCCATCCATTCACTCAATAAATATTTGCTGAGCACCGTCTGTGTGTCAGGGGATGTGCTAGATGTTATGTATATACAGATGAAAAAGACACAATGCCTTCCCCATGCAGCCCAGCTGAGACAGATACAGAAACAAAAACATACTGCAAGGAGACAGCTCTGACCACTGAGTCCAGCAGGGGAAGGGAGGCTCCAGGTGGAACTTTTTGGAGTAGGTGAAATTCAAGTGAGCCTTGAAAACAAGAGTCAGCCAGATGAAGAGTGTGGGAGGTTATTCCAGGCAGAAGGAGCGGTGTGAGTTAGTACATGGGGGCAGGAAACTGCAGGGTATAAAAGGAATGCCTAACATTTCACTGCGGCTAGACTAGAAATCCAAGGCCAGGAGGGGCAAGAGATGGGGCTGTGGAGATGGGCAGCGGCCAGACCACGTAGGCCTGGTACACTGTGTGAAGTGTGGATCTGAGGGGAAGGAGGCTGTACAGAAGCTTTGAGAACCAAGTGCAAAGCAATTGCAATAATCCGGGTAGGCATGGCCCCTTAGTCCATCTGGGCCGCTGTAACAGAATCCCGTAGACTGGGTGGCTTCGACAGGAACGTTTATTTCTCAGGGTTCTGGAGGCTGGGAAGTCCAAGGTCAGATTCGGTGTGGTGAGAGCCCACATCCCGGCTCCTAGACAGCCATCTTCTGTGTCCTCATGTGGTGGTAGGAGCTCTGCCCTCATGACACCCACTCATCCTCCTAATACCATCGCTCTGGGGGGTGGGGGCAGGATTTCAACACGTGAATTTGGGCGGGACATGAAATTCAGTCTCTTACAAATGGAGAAGAGTGGATAGACAAGAAATACCTAGAAAATAAAACTGAGCGGCCTCAGAGCTTCAGTGTGAGAACAGAGGAGTCTTTGCTGCTCTCGACCAATGTCCCATATGGAATAGACCACGCAATTTATCTATATTATCTTAGGTAAGTTCTACTATGAGATGAGGGCTGTCTCTGCCTTACAGAGAAAACCAACCAAAGCTCAGTGAGGTAGCTAACTAGCCCCATATACACGTAACACACATACATGTGATACCTAAACCCATGCTTTGGCCCCAGTGTTTCTCAGCCCTAGGATAGTTTGACACCCTCCTTCCCAGGGGATATTTGGCAATATCTGGAGACACTGTCTAGTTGTCACACCTGGCGGGTCCCTACTGGCATGCAGTGGACAGAAGCTAAACATCTGTTAACAAGCAGGACGGGACAGTCTCCCCACAACAAAGAATGATCCAGCCCAAAATATCAACAGTGCTAGGGTTGAGAACCCCTGCCTTAATTATTGGTTTCTAGTTTGGATGATCCGGTGAATGGTGGCAGTACGACCAACTGACAAAGAATTTCAGATTTGGGAATGGAATCCTGGATTGAACGCACAGAGCTTGAAGGGGTCGGAGAATGTTCAGATTCGGTGGTCTGGCAAGCAGGTGACCGCATGGCCCCTGACCTCAGAGGAAACAGATCTGAGAGTCATCTGTGTACAGGTGGTATTGACCCCATGTGACCACCCATGAAGAATAATGAATGCCTAAGTGGGACTGGGAAGGGACCACAGCTGAACCAGGAGAAGCAGCACTTAGAAGGAAGTATAAAGAACAAGGTCCCCTGATGGAGACAGAGGAAGGGGTCAGCAGGAACACAGAGAGCCTGGCCCACTCTGTGTCATAAAAGTCAAAGGTGTGAAGTTTCAAAGTGAGGGGAGTCAGCAACATCAGATATATCAGGAAAATAAGGCTTAACGAAGTATTCTTTGCATGTGATCATTGAAAATTCACTGGTGTCCTTTGCCTGTGGAATTTCAATAATGTGGCCAAAGCTGTGACTTTAAAGAGACACTAGCCAGGAATAAAGGACAACAGTGAATATAGAAGTCCCAGATGGAGGTCCAAAGGAGGAATTTTTTTCTTTGAATAGGAGAAACTTGAGGAAGGATTCCGTTGAGAGGAAAGAACTGAAAAGGCCAGCAAGTGAAAGGTGAGAGGTGGCAGTTTTGAGGAGACAAGACCGTGTGGGTTCAAGGGTGCAGGCTGAAAAGATGGGCCCATAAAAAGGGCAAAGGGGGTGTGCCTGTCTGGCTCAGTCAGTAGACCATATGACTCTTGATCTTGGGGTTATGAGCTCAAGCCCCACATTGGGAGGACAGATTACTTAAAACTAAAATCTTGGGGCACCTGGGTGGCTCAGTTGGTTAAGCGCCCAACTTCAGCTCAGGTCATGATCTCGCAGTTTGTGAGTTTGAGCCCCGCGTTGGGCTCTGTGCTGATGGCTTGGAGCCTGGAGCCTGCTTCAGATTCTGTGTCTCCCTCTCTCTCTGCCCCTCCCCTGCTCATTCTCTCTCTCTCTCTCCCTCCCTCTCTCTCTCTCTCTCTCTCTCTCTCTCAAAAATGAATACACATTACAATTTTTTTAAATAAAATCTTTAAAAAAAAAAAAAAAAAGAGGAAAAGGCCCTGGTGCTCTGAGTAGGGGGATGGGGGACGAGGATGGGCGGGGGTGTCCAGAAGTGAATCTCAAGAGGGTACGGGAGTGGGTTGAAGCAATAACTGATGATCTGACTGAAGGTGTGGAATTGACCAGTCTTTCCATCCAGGACTCACTGGTGGCCATCACACTGTGATACTAGTTCCATATAACGCCATCTCCCACAGAGAAAACAGAATTACTAAACATGCTGATTTTTTAGATACTAAGGTGTATGCGTGTTTCTAACATCCATTCTTTTCCTTCAGTCAGGGTATAATGTACAGTAAAATGCATTCCCCAAGGGTGCTAATCTTCAGCATACAGCTCAGTGAAATGTCTCCTGGGTCTACACCCATGAAACTACTACCCAGCTCGAGATAAAACATTCTCAGCAGCTCAGGTTTTCTCATGCCCCTTCCCAATCTATACCCCTGATCCACGTAGGAAGCCATTATTCTGACTTCCTACTGCCAGTGATTGTCCTCACTCATTTTTGCACTTCATATACATGGAATCATACAGCGTGTATGCTTCGGTTTCTGGATTTTTCACGCGATTTCATGTCTATGAGATTTGTGTGTGTGTTGTGTATTGTATCCATAGCTCATTTGTTTTTGTTTTGTTCTGGTTTTGCTGTGTAGTATTTCACTGTATAAGTATATCCCAAGTAACATAGCCACTCTCTTGTTGACGGGCACTTGCCTCGTTTATAGTTTGGAGCTACCATACGTAAGTGCCATGAACATTTCTATGTGTGTTTTCGGTGACCATACGCATTCATTTCTCTTGGGTATACACCTAAGGAAGGGATTGGGTCATAGGGTGGGTCTATATTTCATTTTAGTAGCTATTGCCAAAACACTTTTTCAAATTGACGGTAACAGTTGAATTTCCAGCAGCAAGGTCCGAGGAATTCAGTCATTCCACATCCTCTGACTACAAGCTATTGTCAATTTTTGTTTTCATTTTAGCCATTATGGTGGGTGAAGAGTGGTCTCTTTTTATGGGTTTAATCTTGCCATAGGCTTGTCAACCTTTTGAATAAAAAACTTCCATTCTTGCTGTCATTAATAGCAGTTGATTCTTAATGTATTAGCTCCTTGAGATAAGGAGACAATGGCATGTGTATTGTATCGATTTCACCAAATTTAATTCATTCAACAAATATTTAGCAAGCAATTGCTCTATGCCCTGCACCGTGCTGGAGAATAAAGATGCAAGAGTGGTCATGTCCCTCTTAGAATAGACAGTAGATGCTTAATAAATATTCCATGAATAATTGTTTCCGGAGGCTATTCAGCCCCTAGTGGGAGCTGTTTTGTTTTGGACTTGTTGTGGTGGGAAGCCATGGCCATTTCATGTGACTTTTCAATTCAAAGTTTAAGAAAAAAAAACAGATTTTTTTTTTTGAGAGAGAGAGAGAATGGGAGAGAGAGAGAGAAAGAGAGGGAGCAGGGGAGGGGCAAAGGGAGAGAGAGAATCCCAAGCAGGCTCCGTGCTGTCAGCCTAGAGCCCAACTTGGGCTCAAACTCACCAACCATGAGATCATGACCTGAGCCAAAATCAAAAGTTGGACGCTTAACCGACTAAGTCACCCAGGTGCCCTCCAAACAGCTCTTTAAAAACAAAACAAAACCCCTGGGGTCATGTGGGCAGCCAAAATGGAGTGAGGTAAGGTCATGAAGGAAAATTGGAAGATTTATCTGGGAAGCAGTCCTAACTCCTCTCTTTCCAGAGGCTCAGCCTCTTTTGCCCCTTTTCCATTCATTCTCTGCATTTCTCTAGGTGCAATGACAAAGGAACGGAGATCGAGGGCAGAATTCTTGCCATTCTTGGCCAGTGGCCATGAACTGAGGCTCAAGAAGTTTGCTCAAGTCATGGCAGGGCAGACAACATTGATGTCCCTTCAGGCACCAGTCAGGCCTTTCCCTGGATGGGAGATCTCCTGACTCAGCAGCAACAGGCTCTGAGACTAGCCGAATCCACCACCAGCACTGCAGACAACTGTTTCTGCCCCAATCTAGTCGGTAATGAGTCACCCAGAAAGCCATAAGTGCTTTGCTATTGAAAGGACCTAGGTCTGGAGTAGATGACCCAATTTCCTTGGAAAGAAGAAATCATGTCTATGAGTTCTGGGAGTACTTATTGGGCACCTACTCTGTGCCAGGCAGAATTCTAGGAGACCCACAGGAGAGCCCTATTCCTCCCAAACCTTCTGGACTAGCTGCGACCAACAATGGGCTTCCGCCTCTAGAATTCATCATCCAAGAATCCATCAGATACTTACTGACAGGCTGAGAGAATAGAAACGAGTTGGACTGCCACGTGGGGTGACATAAACAATGTAGAGTACCAGCCCAGTGCCTGACATGCACCAGGCCACCTAGATGCTCAGCAGTTTCTTTTTCTTACCCTACTATGTGTCATTCATTGGCCGTGCAAGTCCCCATGAGGAAACACAAAAAAAGCAGCATCTGCAAGATTCTGGAAAGTAAAAGCTCTGTGGACCTCCCAGCCCAGAGTTCTGGGGATTTCCTTCAGCGTGTCCCAAATCTCTAACCTTACACCCTAATGGTCACGGGTTCCTTACTGGCTCTTCCTAAGAGAACTAAGGACAGTAGTATTTGCAGAAGGCTAAAAGGAGGGAGGGAACTCACCATGGTTTCTTGGGTTTCTGGCTCCATAGGTCAGAGATCTCAGTTGCATTGCCGGTCCCAACAGCAGTCTAATTTATGCACGCCTTTGTCACTGAATTCCCATAGACACCATTTGTGGTTGTCTCTCTAATATATATCATATATTATAGCGTTCTCTATTGTACTTCTTTGTCCCCATGTTATTTCCTACTGTCACACTGTGGTTTCATCCCTCTTCCTTCCCCCACACAGGGCCTAGAACACCATAGGTGCTCCAGTTCAATCTTTGCTGAATGAAAGAATGCGTTAGGCAAATTCCATCTCGGTGCCTCAGTTTCCCTCATCAAACTGTAGGAGGCCCTGGAAGCCCAGTCCTTTGCCATAGCCTATGTAAGTAAGCCTTTCCTAAGTCTTCTGACCACCCAAGGAGCCAGTGCTGGAGACACGGACGTGGCCATCTAGCTCACATGCCTCAGCCAGCAGCTCCCAGCCCTCACCAGGCCTACCTCCTCACCACCAGGGAAAGGTTGTTTGCCTCTAGGCCAGCTCCTGCCCCTCCCACTACACGCGGCTCAGGGGAGGAGAGAACACAGTTTCCCTCTAGCAGAATCTCTAGTAAAGGACAGGCCTAGAGCACGCAGAAGTTTGTTTCCATGCTCTGCCTCGTTCTCAGGTCTTAGGTGCCAAGTGATGGAACATCTGGCCTCTCTGGTGCCCTCTTTTTCATCTGTTGGCATATATCTTTACCCCAAATTCCAGAGGAAATCCAGGCAGGACCCTCAGAAGTCTTCACTTCCGATAGTTACCCTGAGATGGGTTCTGTGAGCAAGAGATAGTCATGCCTGATAGCTGCCAAACCTGAGTCCTCCAAGGAGGGCTCCCCCAGCTACCTCTAGTTCCCAGCAAATCACAGCTAGGAAATCCCTGTTGAGTAACACACTCCCCTGCCCCGTTTTAGGAGCTGGCAGGCAGAATCCAGGCCGGGGGAATGCGTTGCAGGGAAGTCTGATTAACCTCAGCTTCCCTCTCTTAGCAACTGGGTCCCTCTGGTCTCCCACAGAAGCTAAGCCCCAGAGGCCTGCCCAGGGCGCTTCCTAGAAATGAGAGAAAAATCTTCTGGCAGCAAGGTAACCTCAGAAGAAGACTCGGGGCCAGGAGACCTGTGCCCCCCGGGCTTTGGTTTATTCACCTGCAAAGTAAGAGGGCTGGACTCACCAGATGGTGGTTAAGCCCTGAGCCCTACCCTAAGAACATCTTTCTCAGGCTCCTTCTCTATATTGCAATGACAAGTGGGTTTGAGTCCAATCTTGAATATAAACAAATTCCTCTAGGGGCGCCTGGGTGGCTCAATTGGTTAAGCATCTGACTCTTGATTTTGGCTCAGGTCATGGTCTCACGGTTGGGGGATCCATCGACTGAGCCCCCGCGTTGGTCTGCGCACTGAGTGTGGAGCCTGCTTGGGATTCTCCTTCTCCCTCTCCCTCTGCCCCTCTCCTGCTCACTCTCCCTCTCTCTCTTTCTTTCAAAATAGATAAATAAACATTGACAAAAAAATAAGCAAGTTCCTCTATAAAAGATACAGAGTCTCACAAAGTTACTTAATTTTTGTTTTAATGTTCCTTAAATATATACAAACAGAAAACTACGTACACACTCGTTAAGGTTTTAGGTTTACAATTAACATAGAATAAAAACAAGCTTACAAATTCCCATCTAAAAGAAACTATAAAAGCAGTAAGACTCACCTTAGCCGCTTTAATTTAAATTTGACTGTTGCTATTTGCCCAAATGAAACTGCTCCTCCCAGCATGACTGAAGTTCTGGCGGTGACAGAGTAGGTGGCCCGTTTGCCTTCAGGACGCCTGTCTTCCCGCGTGCCTTCCCGTGACTCTGTTCTACTGTCTCTGAACTGCTGCATCAGGGCATCACTTAACCCTTGAAGGGAACACACCATTATGTGTTAAGTTCCCTTCTCCTGTGTTCTCATTAGCATTCCACAATTAAAGGTGTTTCCTTTTTTTTTTTTTTTTTTAAGTTCTTTTTAATCTTTTTGCCAACAGGATCCTTCTCTCAAGTTTCAATGTCCTGGGGTGGGGGGTGGGCAAAATAGGAATTAAGAAGTACACGCTTCTAGTTATAAAATAAACAAATCACAGGGACGAAAAGTACAGCATAGGGAATATAGTCAATAATACTATAATAACTTTGTGTGGTGACAGTAACTACACTTATGGTTAAGTATATAGTAATATATATAATTGTTGAAATGCTATGTTGTACACCTGAAATGAGCATAATATTATATGTAAACTATACTTCAATTAATTTTTTTTTTTTAATTTTGGGGCACCTGGCTGGCTCAGTCAGTAGGGCATGTGACTCTTGTTTTTTTGTTTTTGCTTTTGTTTTTTTTTCCCCACCCCGAGCATGTGACTCTTGATCTCAGGGTCATGAGTTTGAGCCCCACATTGGGGGTAGAATTTACTTAAAAAAAATTTTTTTTTATTTAAAAAGTTTCAGGGTGCCTGGGTGGCTCAGTCAGTTAGGCATCCAACTTCTGCCCAAGTCATGATCTCAAGGTTCGTGAGTTTGAGCCCCACATCGGGCTCTGGGCTGACAATGTGGAATCTGGACCCTGCTTCAGATTCTGTGTCTCCCTCTCTTCTCTCTGCCCCTCCCCTGCTCTAGCGCGCTCTCTCTCTCTCTCTCTCTCTCAAAAATAAGTAAACATTAAAAAAAAATAAAATATCTTTAAAACAAAATCTCACTGTCCTTACCTTCAAGAGAAGGAGATTCATCTTGATTCTCCCTACTTCACAGGATGACTGTGAACATTCATTCATTCATCCTATCATCATTTATCTAGTACATACTATGTGCCAGACAGTGTTCTAGGCACAGAGCTTTCCTTCCCTGTGGAGCTGCCATTCCAATAGGAGAGACTGATAATAGGAGAAATGAGGAAAATAATAGGATAATATTAAGGAAAAAATTAAGCAGGGATGGGAACAGAGTATGGGGATCCAATATATGGGTTTTCTGACATCACCAAGCAATTCTCTGATACCAACTGGGTGCCCAACAATTCAACTCCATTCTGAGACTGTCTACCTGGTGACAGCATCAGGTCCTCCCGGTTAAGTGCCCAGGCCTGCGAGATTTCAGTTGCCAATCACACCTCTGCTTCAGGCTGACTGGCTATAGATCCCAGGTTCCCACAGCTCCCTCCATGGGGTTGACTGATTTGCCAGAGTGGCTCACAAAGTTCAGAGAAATGTTTTACTTATTAGATGACTGGCTTATTATAAAAGGATATAATCCAGGAAGAGCCAGATGGAAGAGATGCCTAGGGCAAGGTATGGGGACAGGGTGCCACTCTCCTAGGTTCTCCACATGTTCACCAACCCAGAAGCTTTCCAAACACCATCTTTTTTGGGGTCTTTTATGGAGGATTCATTACATGACTGATTAAATCATTGCCTGCTGGCAATTGATCCAATCCCCAACCCTTCTCCTCTCTCAGAAGGTCAGGGAGGTGGGACTGAAGGTTCTAAGCCTTCCACCACATGGTTGGCTCTCTTGGCAACCAGCCCCCACTCCTAGGGGCTTTCTAAAAGGCACCCCATGGGGCGCCTGGGTGGCTCAGTCGGTTAAGCAGCCGACTTCAGCTCAGGTCATGATCTCACGGTCCCTGAGTTCAAGCCCCGCGTCGGGCTCTGTGCTGACAGCTCAGAGCCTGGAGCCTGTTTCAGATTCTGTGTCTCCTTCTCTCTCTGACCCTCCCCCATTCATGCTCTGTCTCTCTCTGTCTCAAAAATAAATAAACGTTAAAAAATAAAAAATAAATAAATAAAAGGCACCCCATTAACACAAACTCTGGTGTTATTGAAAAGGGTTCGTTGTGAATATCAAGACACCTTCCTTGCTCTTATCACATAGGAAATTCCAAGGGTATGAAGAGCTTTGTGCCAGAAATGGGGACAAAGACCAAATATATATTTGTTCTTATAAATCACAATATCTCAGGGTAGAAGTAGAGGGAGGTTACATTTTTAAAATGGCATGTTCTGGGGGGGCTTCATAGAGTAGGTAACATTTAAGACCTAAGCGAGTTGGAGGAAGCTAAAGCATTTGAGGAACAGCCAGGAGGTCAGGTGTCTATTTTGGAATAACACACAGCGAGCGCGAGTGTGTGTGTGTGTGTGTGTGTGTGTGTGTGTGTGCGCGCGCGCGCGCGCACACACACACACACACACGGAAAAGCACAATGCAAACCTGGATATATAGTAGATACCATTGTTTCACTGCCCAGCAACCATTTCCCCTCCTGGCAACTCTGCGGTGATATTCCTCTGGGGAGGCACCTCCCCTGTCCCTGGTCTCCCCTGCTGGTAGGATGACCCCACCCCTAACCACCAGGGCTGGGCAAATGATGGGCCCGACCAATCAGAACAAAACAATTGGTTTAGGCCTCGGCGTGAGACCCAATCAGAATGAATAACACACAATGGCATTGCGGGCACCCTTGGGAGAGAGCCACAGTCTTTTCCCCCTGGAGATCCAAGCAGTAAAGATGATAGGAGCCTGGAGCTTTCCGGAGCCACCCACTTGGAACCTGAGAAAAAAGCCAGTGCAGAGGAAGATCACAGGGATGAATCCTGGAGACATATTTTCATCCCCTGTATCAAGCTGTATCTACTTCTGAACTTCCCAGTTTATGTGCACCAATTAATTCCCTGTTTTGCTGCATAAGCTGGTGTGTTAGTTATCTATTGCTGCACAGTAAAGTGCTGCAAGACGTGGTCACTGAAAAGAACATCTATTACCTCACAGTTTCTCTAGGTCAGGGATTTGGGAGTGCTTGAAGCTGTGTGGTTCTGGTTCAGGGTCTCTCGTAGGCTTTCAGGCGGGGTGGTAGCAAGGACTCTGAAGGCCTGGCTGGACCTGAAGGATGTGCTTTCACAGTGGTTCACCCCATGGCTGTTGGCAGGAGCCCTCAGTTCCCTGTCACGCGGGTTCTGCATAGGCTGGGTGAGTGTCTTCACAACATGGTTGCTGACGTCCCCTGAGGGAGAGACATCCAAGAGAGCAAGTGAGGCGTGCCCTTTATAAGCTCGTCCCTGAAGCAACTCTGAAGTGTTACTACCTCAAGCCCACGCTCAAGGGGAGGGAAGCAGGCCCCTCCTCTTGAAGGGAGGAAGATCAAAGAATTTGTGGACATATCTGAAAACCACCACACCTGGCTTAACCTTGATGTTCTGTCACTCGCAACCACTAGAGTTCTGACAGTTATTCAGGAGTTTATCACAATTGTATTATGGCTGTTACAACATGGCTCTCGGCAAAAGCAACAACAGCAACAAAAACCCAGCCGCCTATAACGTGCTAACAACGTACATCTTATAAATGCCAATTCGATCCTGTCCTAGGTAAGCTCAAAAACCTCCAATGGCCGTCGTGGTCCAAAAGTTCAAATTTCTTGAGGGGGTCCAACTGGCTCAGTCGGTAGAGCATGAGACTCTTAATCTCAGGGTTGTGGGTTCGAGCCCCATGTTGGGTGTAGAGATTACTTAAAAAAAAAATCTTAAAAATAAAGTTCAAATTTCTTTACATCGGGCACATAGCCACCACAGCTTGCTCCCCGTGCCCTCCCTACCACCCTCCTAAAACCTCCCTGCTTCAGACCCTCCTAGCTGCTTGCTCTTCTCTGAATATGCCATATTTCCACATCTCCGTGCCCTTGTCCATGCTGTTCTAGCTTCTCCATGTAAAGCTCTGCTCAAAACCCGATTCATATGTCACCTCTTCTGTGAAGACTTCTCTGACTTCACCCCAAAACTGATGATACTACTGAGCTTCAGGCCCTTCATATTTATTGTGTCCAAATCCATAACCCTGAATTTATGTGCTATTTATATTATCCCCATACACAAATGAGGGCCCAGTATACAGACCCGGGGTCCTCTAAAAAGGGTGAGGAGCTTCCCTGCAGGCATCGGGCCGGTGAGTAACACAGCACATGTTGGCACACCCTGTTAGTTAGTTATTCCTTCCTCTTTTGCTCCTAAACACTGTGGTCGTGTATACTGTGTATAGTTATCCATGAATCTGGCTCCCCTGACAGATCAAGAACTTCCTGGGGGCCTGGCCCTCATCTTGTATAGCCACCTTTCATGGAGCACTCACTGCATTAATGTTGCATGATTAATGTTGCCCATTTTCCAGATGAGGAAATCAAGGCTCAGAAGGATTAAAGGACCAAGGTCTGAGGCCGGACTCCATGCCCTCATCCCCTACATGCGACAGTACTTGAGATGTACTAGGTAGGTGCTCAGTATGCATGTTAGAAGGCCTGACTGGAGTGAATGAAAACTGGGTGGCCCCAGCCTCCCCATCCCCCACCGTGTCCGTGTCCGTGTCCGTGTCCGTGTCCGTGTCCGTGTCCGTGTCCAGCTGGCTTCAAGGCTGCTGTTTACTTGCAGGTTGGGAGCAGGGGAAGGAGCTGCAGGCAGGTAGAGTGGAAATACTCCAACCAGAAGCCAAGGGCCCCAGCTTCTGGTCCTGGCTCAGCCTCCATCTAACTGGGTGACCTTGGGTGGGTCTGCAATGCCAGGTAGCATTTGAGATGACTCCAGATAAAAGGGGCAGCCCAGGCCCCTGTGGATCCAGGAGCTCCTCAGGAGGCTGGAACCCTGGGGTGGGGGTGGCCCTAGTTCTAGTGACCACGGGGGGGGGGGGGGGGGGGGCTCTGCCCTGAACCGGGCAAGCACCCCACTCCCTGCCAGGACTCTACCCCGAGTCCTCACCAAAGAAGCAGAGATGAGCTTTCACTCCGTGTGCCTTACCTCGAATGTGCTCAGGTTAAATTTTAGCTGCCATCCTTGCCTGGCGCACAGAGGAGATTAATTCCATCTGGAGTTTCTCACAGGCCCCCCCGCCGCCCGCCCAGCCAGCTGAAACGTGTCTGGATCCACAACAAACTTCATCAGCTCGTTTCCGCCTCCAACCCTCACTAAATGGATTAGGCAACAGGAGCCCCAGGGTTGACCTTTGCAGCATCCATTGTCGTGGCTGTTATTGTAGACAGAAATAATAGCCAGGATAATAATTCGTGGTTAATGGTCCTTTAACCAGAGGGCTGGAGGGCTCTGGGAACATTACTTCATGGCCCTCTTGGCATGCCTCCCACAAGCCTTTTCTTCAATCCCTCTTTCATGCTCCCACCTCTGGAAAGCCTTCCTCCACATTCCCTAACTTCATTGCGGTACAGCTTATGCCCCTGCTCCCGGGTTCCGGCCTTGAGGAGAAGCCTCGTGGAGAACACAGTCCAGGCCTCAAAGATCTTCTTGTCGCCCACCTCGGGGCACCATCCTGGACATATTCCCCTTCACTGACCTGTTCCTCTGTCTGCTCAGAAGGAAGAAAAATCGATGTGTTGAAGTGTTTTCGGATAGGGATGGGAAAAAACCCAAAAAACCAAAAATACGATCTTGTAGTTGGTATGCGGCTTTGCTGTGGTTGTTGGTAACCCCCTGTTCCTGGTTGGCCAGAGGCTAAGTTATCTGCAAGTACAAACTGTTCTTGCAGAATTATTACCATAATGTGCATATAAATTTGGCTGTTGGGTGTTGCTATTGGTTTCTTTCCTCTCCTTTGTTCTTCCTTTCTTTCCACCATCTAAAAGTCAGAATGCATTTGCTGTAGCACCAAAATTACCCAGCCTGTGGCCAAGAAGAAGTTAATCTACCCCCTAGACTTTGGGAAAACACAGCAGGTCAAAATGGATGGGCCCCGGTCAAACACCTTTCCCTCAGTTGTTTTGGAAATAAACCTGCAGGCCCGAGGAGATTATCTGGAGTGAGAAAGGAATGTGTAAAGAGGCGGGGAAAGAAATGGAGATTAGAAAGACACAGTCTCCGGGAAATACAGCCTTCTCTCCAAAACAATGATGTGGCTTGACAACCAAATGGGATCATGTGGGTTCTGAAATATTTCCAACTGTTTAAAAAGGAAGTGACAGCGAAGGCCAGCAAGTGTGTTTTAACTCCCCCAGGAATATCGACTCGCCTGTGAAAGAAGCAGATACCACGCAGATCCTGGATCCAGTTCCAGATACTTGCTGGCCCAAATGGGGCAGGGAAATGGAGGCGGGGCTTCCACGGAGGCGGGGTGAGCTGAAGCCTGCACAGACGTGGAGAGAGGAGGGAAGGAGGCGGGCAGAGCTGGAGTGAGTGGGATCCAGACGGTGCTGCTAGAGAGGGCAGGGCACCTGACTGGGTGCTGGTGGTCGTGACTCTGAAACTTTTCTCCCTCTGTGAAATGGGGATATTAGTAGTATCTGGAAGGCAAGGACATTGGCCAGGGTCTCCAGAGAAAGAGAACAAATAGGATGTATACAGAGAGAAAGAGATTTATTATAAGGAACTGTCTCACCTGATTGTAGAGGCAGGCAAGTCCCAAGATCCTCAGGGCAAGTTGGTAAGCTGGAGACTCAGGAGAGCCTGATGGTTAGTTCTAGTCTAAATCTGAATATGTGAGAATCAGGAGAGCTGATAACTGTAGTTCCAGTGCTAAGGCCAACAGGCTCAAGACCCAGGAAGAACCAGTGTTTCAGTTCAGTTCAAGTCAAAGTCAGGGAAAAAGCCAACATCCCAGTTCAAAGGCCATCAGACAGGAAGAATATTTCCTTACTCAGGGTAGGGTCAGCCGTTTTGTTCTATTCAGACCTTCAACTGATTGGATGAGGCCCATCCACATTAAGGAAAGCAATCTGCTTCACTCAGTCTACTCATTTAAGTGTTAATCTCATCCAGAAACGTCTCATAGAAACACCCAGCATAAAATGTGACCAAATATCTGGGCACCTGTGGCTCAGTCAAGTAGACCCATAAAATTAAATATCGTACAAGGCTATTTTGATGGCAGATCAACTGTGGAAGCAGTACCATTTGTATTCAGGTAAATAGATGGTCCTCAGTTCAGTTCATCACTACAACTGTGCCTTGTTCTTGGCCTGACATTCCCTCCTGTTGTTTCCAAGTATGCCCTTGACTTGAGGGAAGGGTGTGGGGACAGCCATGGGGGAGTAGAAGCCAGAAAAAGGTCTTTGTTAGCAGCAGAAAGCCAACAGAGAGGGATCAAGTAGGTAAGGCCTGCCTAGAGGGCAGACTCTCCCCGAGGAGCTGTGGTCGAGGCAATCCCAGCTTATTCCTGCTTTTGGTTCCTTTCAGGCTGTTATTCCTCTCCGGCTCAGGGCCAGGGCCAGGAGTCCAGCCCTTCCTCATGTCCCCAGCTAAAGGCTATGGGCGCTGAGGCTACACACCATCCCTGTAAGGCTAGGTTAAATTAAATTAGACAAGAATTCAAAATCTTACAAGAAGAAAGGTAGCAACAGAGGCAGCATCGCTCCACCAGCTTCCTTTGGCACCGCAGAATTCTGGAAGAGGTGAGGAGGATGCCTGCCTTAACCCCTGGGAGGTAAGATCTCACTGGAAAGTTGGATTTCTTACCCTGTTACAAGAGAGCTTACATCACAGTTCTAGAAGAATGCACTTCTAACAATCCAGGGCAATCAAGAGAGAATATTTACAGATATGGGCCTCTCCTGGTTCTGAACCAGTCTGTGTCACCAGGGCCATATCCTTACATGGGGGCTAAGCAGAGTCAGAACCCGGGAGTACCTGAGTATTTTCCACACCCAGCTTTCCAGCATTGCAGACAGCACATCCCGCACAGATACCTTTGACACAACGAATTCAGCATTGTTGGGGGCGACAGGTAACACCTTCCAAACGGGGCATACTGCAAAGACTGCTGCTCCCTTGTTGTCCCTGCTGGGACCCCAAGCTCAAGGAACCCTTGTGAGTCAAGGAGAGTGGCCGTGTCCAGAGGAAGCAAGAAGCAGTTGGGCAGTGGCTTGAAGTCCAGCTCCGGGACATGTGACACCTTGGGCTAGTTACTGAGCTTCTCTGGGTTTAAATCCTCCTCCTCTCACAGTGGTTCTCAACCCTGTGTACAAGTCACTTGAGAAACTTCAAAAAAACCAACTATGCTTTTATCCATCGGACTGATGGATAAAACAAGACTCTCTGGGCATTGTAGGTTAGAGATGTCCCCGATGATTCTAAAGTGTGTGTCCATCTTTTCTAATCTGCCTGGGTTACAACCAGATAACCAAGTATGTTCGGATGTAGTGGGGTGTGGAGAGTGGTGGTGATGAGGCTGAGTCTTTGTGGTTCCAGCATTCACACTGGAGCCACAGAAGCAAATTACAAGGAGGCAAATTTTAGTCCAGACAAGAAAGAAATTTCTAACCTCTTCTGAAATTGCCTTCATGACCAGACTATGAACCCCACAAGATGATCAGTCTTGTGCAAATTTATGCTGAACATGCCTAATTTTGCCAAGTTGGATGAATTACCCAGATTAGTAGACTTTGCTCCAAATAGCTTTTGGCTGTTTCAAGAAATCAAGTTCATTCCCAAGAGTTATTGCAGGGCCACTTACTGCAAGTTCCTTAACCTCTCTGACTGTCCCTGCCTTCCTCCCAAGGACGGTTGGGATGGTTGTCCACACACCTCGCTGTGGGGAGATTTCAAGAGCATCACGAAGGCATGTGAAAGTTTCTGATCCCTGTGGCTGAACCTGAATGACAGCGAATCCTCATACCATCAGTGAGGACCTGAAAGGACAGCATTTATTCCAACTTCTGAACATCATTCTAACTCTGGAGTGGGGACCTTTGGGCCAGGGTTTGAATCCCAGCTTTATCACCTAGTAGTCACATGACTTCATCTCTCTAAACCTCAGTTTTCTCATCTGTTAATGGGACTGTGAGGGTCAAATGAGAAATACCCATAAGGCTCTTAGCACAGAGCCTAACATTTGTAAATGCTCCATAAATGCTGACACCTTACTATTATTATCACCTTGGATGTCAATCTGAAGCCCGCCCAGGTGACCGTGTTGAAGGGGACAACGCTTACTTGGATGTGTAAGTCTGGAATGTTCATTATGAAAGCCATCCCACTACTCTGTGGTTACAGCTCATGGATACGTTTGTTGACTTCCATTCAAAATCAAGTCTCAGGTCCTTGGCTCAGGAGCTCCGCTCCCGTAGAGCGCGCCTGGGCGTGAGAACAGAAGCCAAGGCAAGTGTTTGCTTTGGAACAAAGAAGGGACAAGGATGGATTTCTGGAGGCGTTCGCCATTTCAGAGCAAGGAGTCATCTGTTTCTCATAAGATGGAGTGCAGGCAGCAGAATCCATTTTTCTGAACTCTCTAGGATAGCTCATTACTAGTCTGGCCACAGCTCCTGTGGGCCAGGAGAGTGGCTGAAGTAGGACCGGGCCCCACCACAGCCAGGCATATACTTTGCAAATGGACTTGAATTTCTTTTGAGTCTTTAAAGTTTTTGCTAAAAGCAGTTGCAAATGGCTGGCATCCTCTCCTCCATAGCTAGATTGGGGGTGGGGGGGTGTCGGTGGGGAAGGTATCCAGGTGAGCAGTCCTGAGTCACTGGTCCTGGAAGATCCTGCCATAGCACTGATTTAAATTCCTAAGAAGGCTTTAACCTCTCCGGTCCCTCACTGTGGGATTCAAGAAATTGCTCTCCTGGGGCCGCGGAAAGCATCAGCCTGGCTGCAGAAAGTGCTGTGTAGAGCCATGCCTCAGACAGAGGCAGCCATCTTTTTTTTTTTTTTTTTTTAATATATGAAATTTATTGTCAAATTGGTTTCCATACAACACCCAGTGCTCATCCCAAAAGATGCCCTCTTCAATGCCCATCACCTACCCTTCCCTCCTTCCCACCCCCCCATCAACCCTCGGTTAGTTCTCAGTTTTTAAGAGTCTCTTATGCTTTGGCTCTCTCCCACTCTAACCTCCTTTTTTTTTTTTTTTTCCCTTCCCCTCCCCCATGGGTTTCTGTTAAGTTTCTCAGGATCCACATAAGAGTGAAAACATATGGTATCTGTCTTTCTCTGTATGGCTTCTTTCACTTAGCATCACACTCTCCAGTTCCATCCATGTTGCTACAAAGGGCCATATTTCATTCTTTCTCATTGCCACGTAGTACTCCATTGTGTATATAAACCACAGTTTCTTTATCCATTCATCAGTTGATGGACATTTAGGCTCTTTCCATAATTTGGCTATTGTTGAGAGTGCTGCTATAAACATTGGGGTACAAGTGCCCCTATGCATCAGTACTCCTGTATCCCTTGGGTAAATTCCTAGCAGTGCTACTGCTGGGTCATAGGGTGGGTCTATTTTTAATTTTTTGAGGAACCTCCACACTGTTTTCCAGAGTGGAGGCAGCCATCTTTAACAAGGGCCAGGTGCTTTCCCTGGGGGGGTTGTTTCTCCCCATTGAACTCCCATATTCGCGTCCTCCTCCTTGTACCACCACCACCTCACTAAACTTGCCTCTTTCCAACAAAAAGGCACTTACAGCCCAGAGGTTTGTTTTCACGTTACTTATTTATTTTATTATTTTGTATTAGAGTCAAGGCATAGACTAAGGGAGGGGCCCTACCAGATGCTGATATTCCCAAATGTTTCTTTCCTGTCGCATGGCACCAAGGGGGACAATTCGTGGTAAATGAGGAAGGCACCCTCCCCACCCCCACCCCCCACCACAAGATGGAGGCAGCTGGTGGCAGTGGTGAGGAGAAAGTGTGGCTGCCACAGCTTATGGCAAATGGAAGGTGGATGCCAGAAGCCGTCAGTACCACATCTCTCAACAACCCCAAATTACTGCCCCAGGATCTACATGGAAGGAGCCGGGGACTGTGGAGAGACAGAACTCATAATACTTGCTGCCTACTACCATAGGGAGCTATTGACCTCATTGTTATGCCCCAGAGATCCACGGGAAGGTCTGGTCCGGTGGCCTTGTCTGCCTTTGCCAAGAATGACCATCTTGTTAGGGGAGGGCAAGAAGCGAACGTTTAGTGAGCTCTTTCCGTGAACCACATTGGGCTCAGAACCTGCCTTACGTCCTCTTGTCACATCTGCACCACAACCATGTGAACTAGGCGTCTTTCTCCCAGAGGAGGGGAAACTCAGACTCAGTGTGTGTGTTAGCTAGGGTAGGTTAGGCTGTGCTGTGGTAACAGTGTCAAGAATGTCAGCGGTTTTATGCGGTTACAGAATATTTCCCACTCACCAGCAGCCTTCCGTGCAGTGACTCGGGGACCCCGGCTGCTTTGACCTTTTGGCACACCGCGTCAGCACAAGTTTCTGGCACAGCATGTCGCCACCGGGCCTCCTCCACAGCATGGCGGGGCAAGAGGGAGCCTAGAGACGCAGGCGTGCCTTTCTCACCGCCTGGAAGTGTGCTCTCTCTGTCATTTCATGTGCCAGCAACTAGTCCCATGACCCCGCCCAAGCACAAGAGCGCCAAGCCTCCCGTGTTCCGGGAGGGCAACGAGGACTGGATAGTGGTGAGCGTAGAGGACGGTGACCGCAGGACATTTAATGACCTCCAAGTAGTAAATGGCAGAGTGAAGGTGTTCCGCAACTCAAGAAACTGAAACCAGGAAGGTGAAAAGACTTGACTTGCTCAGAGCTAGTCACTGAAATACTCACACCAGGACTTGGTTCTTCCAAACTCAAAACCCTTCCTGACACACACAACTCTCCGTGAAAGAACACCCTTTTCCCCAAATTATCTCCTCTCCTCTACCTACTCACCAATGCCTCAAATCCCAGCAGCAGGATATTGTGTCGTCATCAATGCATACAAAACCATTAAAGTGCCACATCGTGTAGCCTTAGGTTTAAGAACACTTGAGAGAATGGAGGGGGACCTGGGTGGCTCAGTAGGTTGAGCGTCCGAATTTGGCTCAGGTCACGATCTCGTGGTTCATGAGTTTAGCCCCGCGTTAGGCTCTGTGCTGAAAGCTCAGAGCCTGGAAGCTGCTTCGGATTCTGTGTCTCCCTCTCTCTCTGCCCCTCCCCAACTCAGACTCTGACTCTCTCTCTCTCAAAAATAAAATAAAAACATTAAAATTTTTTTAAAAAAAGAAGAAAGAAAAAAGAACACTTGAGAGGATGGAGAGATCAGGGTGAATGGGAGAGTCCAGGAAAGGTGCACTGAGAAGCCACTGGCCTTGGTGAGATGTGGAAAAAGGAGAAATCCATTCCAGATGAAAATTCATTCCTAATTTTCTTTCCTCTGTTCTATTTTTACTGCATTTAAACATTTGTAGAGTGCCTTCCATTTACTATTTAACTTTCTGAACAATTCTGTTAGGGAATTGAGAGGTTAGTCAGATATTTCTTCCCATTTGACAAAAAACTGAAACTGACATAGTATAAAGTGGTTTATCTAACATCAGAGCAAAGCAAACCAAATAAAGAAGCAAAAATGTTAAAAAGAAATAATCAGCAATCCTTGTGCGTATAAATTAATACTTTTTAAAGTTTATTTATTTATTTTGAGAGACAGAGAGCAGAGGAGGGGCAGAGAGAGGGAGACACAATCCCAAGCAGGCTCTGCATTGTCAGAGCAGAGCCCAACATGGGGCTCGAACTCACAAATGAGATCCTAACCTGACCCAAAATCAGAGTCAGCCACCTAACCAACTGAGCCACCCAGGGACCCCTCGATTAATACATGTTACAAAAATCAAGTGCTTGATATGAAATATTTCAGAGATACAATGGAATCCATATAATGCATGTATGATGTTTAGAATAATAAAACACTGTTATCTACCACCCTCTTATTACTAGGGTTCTAAAACATTAGGTCACTTAAAATTTTAAAAATGATATACACCAGGGGCACTTGGATGGCTTAGTTGGTTGAGTGTTTGACTTCAGCTCAAGTCATGATCTCTCATGGTTCCTGGGTTCCAGCCACTCATCAAACTCTGTGCTGACAGCACAGAGCCTGCTTAGGATTCTCTCTCTTTCCCTCTCTCTCTCTCTGCCCTTCCCCGACTTGCACTTTCTCTCTCTCTCAGAACAAATGAATAAACTTAAAAAAGAAATGATATATACTGGGGAACCTGGATGGTTCAGTCAGAGTTGAGCATCTGACTTCAGCTCAGGTCACGGTCTCGTGGCTGGTGAGTTCAATTCACGCGTGGGACTCTGTGCTGACAGCTCGCACCCTGGAGCCTGCTTCAGATTCTGTGTCTCCCTCTTCTTCTGCCCCTCTCCCCCTTGCACGCTCTCTGTCCCTCTCAAAAATAAACATTAAAACCAATTTAAATCTAAAATAAAATTATGTATACCAATATATATATAGCCAAAAGTTAAATCATGCAGACGATGGGAACTTTAAAGTCCCTTTTCTCATCGTGTCCACCTCTGAATCCCACACCCCTGGAATAACAGCCATTGACAATTGGACACATGATCCTGTATATGTTCATTTTGGAAAACAAGCCAGTCATATATGTGGGGGGTGGTAATCAAAAGTCATAAAAATGTCTCTAACTTTTGGTCCTGTCACCCTAGTGTGGGAATTTATCCCAGGAAAAGACCCCGCAGGCTTCTGTCTTTTCCTAGAAATGGCCAAGCTCATTCCCAAACGAGTCTTTGCCCTTGTTGTTTTCCTCTGGAACTCTGTTTCCCCAGATTTGCTTATGGTTGGATGTCCACTTAAGTCTCAGCTCAAATGCCACCACCTCTGAGAGGCTGCCCATGGTCACCTGTCTAGACCTGCTCCCTCTCCCCATGGAACCTTGTGGCACGCAGTAGGAATGCACATTTAGTTCAGAGGATAAACATCCACTCGTGAAAACAGCACCTGGGTTACTTAGGTAAGGGATGTTATTTGACTCACCTTGGAACCCTGGCAGGTACTTCTGCAAAGAAAGAGTTCTTGCTGGCTTTCAAGACTCCAAAAAACCGGCTGAGTGGGAAGTCAGGCCAGCCTGGGGCCAACCTGACTGTCGTTTCTTCCAGCAATCTTTCAGATGCAGTGACTGCAAATGGGAGAGTTACCCTCCCACTAAAGCATTTTCCTTCTTGGCTTCTAAAACAAAGAAGAGGTAAAGAAAATTCAATGGGTGAGAGTCTGTCAAAATAACACCTAGGCAACACTTAATTAAGATGAATAATTTCAACACTCTCAAGGCAGACAATGGAAACATTAAGAGTTTCCACCAAAACATAAACTGGGCCAAGTGGGCGGGGTCTCCAGAAGTTTCCATGAAAATTCCCACTTGGGGGAGTGGGGGAGATGTTTCTTGCTTAGGGATGGGGGGGGGGACGGTGGGGGTTTGGGGTGGAGGGGAATGGAGAGGGGGGTTAGGGAGAAGATGGGAGAAAGGGAAGCCTGGATCAGAGTTCCACAAACACATGCTAAGTTGTTTGGGCTGAAGAACTCTAACTTTTCTCCTTATAGCAAAATAAAATATGTTTACTACAGAGGAGTCAAAAGAAAAATCAAAACCTCACATAATCCTACCACTCAGAAAGGCAATATTTATGTAATGTCTTCTTACGGTGGTTATTTTCTTAGCACACATATACTTTAAATTAAAAAAAATAATTTTATTTATTTATTTTATTTTAATTTTGTTTTGTTAAGTAAGCTCTTGGCCCAATGTAGGGCTTGAACTCAAGAGCCTGAGATCAAGTGTCACACACTCTAAGTCAGCCAGGCACTCCCTTTAAATTTTTTAATGTGATTATACTATACACTGCTCTATAAAGTGCTTTTTTTTACTTAATAACATATTGTGAACATTTTCCCATGCCATTAAATACCACCCAACATTGTCATTTTTTTTTAATGGCTGTATAGTATCACATTGTATGGCTGTGTCATATAAGCAATGCCCTCTCATTGAAAATGTAAGTTCCTGATTTTTTTTTTTAATGTTTACTTATTTTTGAGAGACAGAGAGTGCGGGAGAGGCAGAGAGAGAGAGGGAGACAGAGGACCCGAAGCGGGCTCCGCGCTGACAGCAGAGAGCCTCATGCCCTGAGCCGAAGCCAGATGCTTAATCAACTGAGCCACCCAGGCACCCCAGTTGTTCCTTTTATAAGCAATTTATCAATGACTATTTCTGAAATGCATACATGATTATTTCCCTAGGACTAATTCCCAGAAGTGGAATTTCTGTGTACATAAAATTCTAAGGGTTTTTCTATGCACCTGCTGTGGACAGCACATTTGTTAGTTTGAGGAGCATTGATCGGTGTGGTCTGCTACCGTAATACTTATTTTCTCCACCTACACTTTTACCGAGTGTAGTGACACCGAGTGAGGAACAACGCACAGTTTACATTCAGTTGGGAATTTCTGCCTTCCAAGGAGCTTGTGTGTTAAAGAAAACCTTTTTGATTTCTGATCCAGGCAAGCCTAAAGCAAATCAATTAAACAGAAAGAATGATTAACTAATTGGTCAAGTACATTAAAAAACAGAAAGCTAATAGAAGACCCGGACCTTTCCTGTTTGCTTGTGTTAAATAATTAGTTAACTAATTACTTAGTTATTTTATGTGTTAAGTTTCCACATGTGCATTTGTATTTCAGATGTGTCTTTTAGGGCAGACACCGCTGACTACCTGCCCAGTAATCCTTTTCAGTCCTCTTCTCCACTTTCTGCTTCCCCCCATGGACAATGAAAAACCCCAAAACTCACTTTCCGAGTCTCCCCAGCAGCTAAGGGTGACCCATCTTTGCCCCGTGAGAACCAAGGGGACATCTGTTGCAAGGATCTAAGAAAGGTTTTTCCCCGCTTGACAAAAGAAGTCAAAAAGCAAACTCTTAGTGCATTGGCCCTGCACCTCATTCCCAACCTCTGAACGCTGTCATGTGGGTGAATGATTCCAGGAGCTGTGGCAGCCATCTTATAACCATGAGGCGACAAGCCTAAGGATAAAAACAAAAAACAAAAAACTCTAATAATCATTTGTCTTCAATTACATCAGGGGGTTGCTGAGCCTACCCTGGAATCTAACTCCCAAAATGAATATCTTTACGGTTTAAGTTAGGGTTCTCAAAGTTTGTGGCTAAGTTAGCATGTTGGGATCACCTGGGAAGGTTTACAATTCCTGATACCCAAGCCATAGCTCATACCAGTAAAGTCAGCATCCCTCGGAGGAGTGGGGAAGGTAGGTGGTACTCAGGCATCAGAACTTTTAAAAATCTGCTGATTCCAAGGTGTAGCAAATTTGAGAACCTGTAGCATAAGCCAGTGCTTCTCAGACTTTAATGTGCTTATGAATCATCCGGGAATTTCACTAAACTAAGACTGATTTGGTAGGTCTTAGCTTCTATAGCCTTAGCAAGATCCTAGTTGATGTTGATGTTGCTGGTTCAGGGACCATACTTTTGAGTAGCAAGCATCACTGTCCCATTGGCCTAAGGCATCCTAACTGGTACATCCTTTTTCTAGATGTCGAAGTCATCCTCATTTCACTGGTGTGGGAGGAGGCGGCCCTTTGGGAAGGGGGAGACAGCAGGAGGGCCTTCACCCTGCCAGAGGCCTGTTAGCCCCTCTGTGTCACCAGGCCCCCAGCCGGAGCTGATGGGCTCCTAAGTGAATGCTCATCCAGTAGCAAGCGAACTCCTGGGCTGCAAGGCTGTGGACTGCTGATGTCCCATCCCCTGCCAAGCCAGCTTTTCCGACCAGACCCACCCAGGCATAAGCAGTCTTGGCCAAAAGGGCTCTAACTGGAGCTCACCCTTCATTTTGGGGCCTTCCTCCACCAGCCTCCATCTTGGCTCTGCTTTTGGCTGATAGTAAGTGGGTGGTGCTTAAGGTAGCATCTTTCTCTTTGGTTGCTAACAGTCAGGCTTCCAGAAACAGTCAAGGTGAAATTTCAGGCCAGAGAGGAAGAGCACCGGCCGAGGCCCTCCGACCCCTTCAGGGTTGCCTGAGTATTTATCCTTCCTTCCCTCTTTCCTTCCAGTCTCAGGGAGGACGTGCCAGCCTCCCAACTAACACCGTGGTCCCCTGTCCACCTCTGCGGCTCTGAAGTCCCTCGGCAAGGTCATCAGTGACCACCCGGCTTCTCCGTCTTCTGCTCGCAGGTCCAAACGGCTCATCTACGGTTCCATTTCCCTGTTCCCTTGTGTAGCAACGTCCCTCGAGGAGATTCGTCTGCCCTAGCATCTCCGTCCCCTGCCGTCCTATTCAACCTGTGCTCACTCTTCTGAGGCCTCGGTCCCCACCGCCCCGCTGAAGCTCTCTTGTCCAGCTCACCCATGACCTCCAATGTGCCAGTCCAGACTGCCAGCGGTTTTTGGCACAGTCGAGCTTCCCCTGTCCTGCCGGTGTGCCTTCCTTTGGTCAGTACAGCTCATCTTTCCTCTCTGCCTCCTCTCTTTCAGTCTCCCGGGCTGGTTCCACCTCCTCTCCCTGGTAGAGGCCCAGGGTTCAGTGCTCACTTCCCTCCCCTTCCCTTCTAAGTTTCTCCAGGGATCCCATCTCTCCCGTAACTGTCAGCCCCACCCGTAAGCCATGCCCAACCCCAGACACAAGCCTCACGGCTTCAGCTGCATACTAATATCTCCACGGGGGTGGCCCATGGGCACCTCAAACGTCACGTGTCCCGAGCGGAATTCTCAATGTCCCCTCACCGGCACCGTTGACCTGGAAGCTCATAAGGCAAACCTAGGAATCCGCCTTGCCTCCTCATTCCTCACACCTGCCTCCATTCCATCATCACATCCCGTCAGCTCAACTTCCATAGTATGTCAGCAGCTTTCGAATCCCTTGCTCTGGGCGCCTCTGAAGCCAGTCCCTGGCCTCCTGTCGGTCACATAGAGAAAGCTGGGTTCCACGGGCCCAGAGCTGCGGCCCTGCCTACCTCTGCACCCCCAGGTGCCACCACACTCTCCTTTCCAAAGCTGCAGCCGCGTTGACCTCCTCATCATGCTTCAAGTTCCTTCTCACAGCAGGACCTCTGTTCCTTCCCCCAAATCTCCTTGTCCCACTCCCTTCCCTCAGGCCTCTGCTCAGGTCAGGGTCTTCTCTTCAGAGGCCTCCCCAGCCCAAAGTAGAAATAGCTCACCTTTCCACTCCACTCACTCTCTCTCCCGTTATCCCGATTCATCTTTCTTCCTGACACCATTCGACTGGACTAGGTTCCATATTGGTTTATTGTTCTGTTGTCTGTTCCCCTTCTGGTATGTAAACTCCATGAGAGCAGGGCGTTGTTTGCTACCTTCACAGCTAACTTGCAGAGCCAAGCTCCGTGCCTGGCACATAGCAAGTGTGGAATGAATGAATGAATGAATGGGCCTGTGCTGCCTCAGGCACTTTACACATGCTGTGAGGAAGGTGACTTGGCTCAGGCTAATCCACCTGAAGAGACCACATGTCTGCCTCAGAGCTGCTTCTAGAGAAGATGCCGGGACTGTTCCCATGTCCTGTGGTCCCCAGAGCCATGGCCGCCACCTCTGTGTCTGCCTCCCAGGGGTCGCTCAGCCATCCCTGGGGGCCATTTGGACCCTGGTTTCTTTCATTGCCAGTCCTGGGTCTCCACAGGCCTAGATCAGAGCTGTGGACTAGGAGCAGGAGCTCTTCTGGAACTGAAAGCCACCCCCACACCCTCTCTGTCCTGCATCTAGCTTCCCTGGAGGATGGTGTGAGTCCTTTCAGCTCAGGCGGACAGGTTAGAGAAGACTACCTTGGAGGCTGCCCTAGGGTGAACTGATTAGCCCCAGGAATTATATATATATATATATATATATATATATATATATATATATATATATTTCATTTATTTTTGAGAGAGAGAGAGCACAAGTGGGGAAGGTGCAGAGAGAGAGAAAGAGAGACATAGCATGTGAAGCAGGCTCCAGGCTTTGAGCTGTCAGCACAGAGCCCGATGTGGGGCTCGAACTCACAAACCTCGAGATCATGACCTGAGCTGACGTCGGACGCTCAACCCACTGAGCCACCAGGTGCCCCTGTCCCAGAAGTGCTTCAGAGGAAATAAACAGATAAATGGATGGATGGATGGATGGATGGGTAAATAACAGCTCCTCTTGCCTCTCTAATTACTATCCTTGAAATTCTACCCTTAGAAACTCATTCTTAGGGTGGCTCAGTCAGTTAAGCATCCGACTTTGGCTCAGGTCATGATCTTACAGCTCATGAGTTCGAGTCCCGAATCAGGCTCTGTGCTGTCAGCACAGAACCTGCTTGGGATTTTCCCTCCCTCTCTCTTTTTGCCCTTCCCTGGCTTGCATGCATACACAAGTATGCTTTCTTTCTCTCTCTCTCAAATAAATAACTAAACATTAAAAGAAAAAAGAAAGAAAGAAAGAAAGAAAGAAAGAAAGAAAGAAAGAAAGAAAGAAAGAAAGAAAAGAAAAGGAAAGGAAAGGAAAGGAAAGAAAAAGACCCTCTGGCTGTGGACAAAATAGTGAAGGACGTGGACCCGTGCCAAGATGGCAAAGCGGGCTTCCAGAACTTCTGTTCACTAACTACTGGGCTCACCATCTCCTGCAGTGAATGACTACTTTGTAGTACCCACGAAGCAGAAGGGGAACAGGAGGCAACACCGAGCAACCCTGTGCGCAGTGAGAGCTCTCTCGGAGGGTCGCCTAAGGAATCTGCCCCACTGCTTCCCACTGGATAAAGGATTCTGTGAGCAGATCAGGGCCCTCGGAAAATGTACAATAAAATCCAACCCCCATTTGAGAAGCAGACGAAGAAAAGTCAGTGAAAGCCAAACAAACTTTTGATTTTTATACTGCCTGCACCCTCCTTCCCTCAGTAAACAACTTCCTCTTTTAGTTCCAAAAAAGAAGGAAGGAAGAAAGAAAGAAAGAAAGAAAGAAAGAAAGAAAGAAAGAAATTCTTTTTTTTTTTTTAATGTTTATTCATTTTTGAGAGACAGAGAGAGACAGAGCATGAGAGGGGAAGGGGCAGAGAGAGAGGGAGACACAGAATCTGAAGCAGGCTTCAGGCTCTGAGCTGTCAGTACAGAGCCCAACACAAGGCTCGAACTCACAAACTGCGAGATCATGACCTGAGCCAGAGTCAGACGCTCAACCAACTGAGCCACCCAGGTGCCCCAAGAAAGAAATTCTTAAGAAATGAGAGGAATGCAGCAAGAAGTCTCCCAGCCCACCCCCCTGCTGTCCCCCCGCCCCGCCCCCCAGCCCTCCCTCAGCAAAAGTGCCTCCTCTCTCTCCCAGGCCTCACCACCTGGGCCTCTTCATGGTGGCCAGGTAGGCCCAGGGACCCAGGCTGCTTATTCCTCACATGTCTTCCAGAAGTTTCCATACCTTACTGTGCAAATACAATCATTAGAAAAAGCAATCCCTCAGGAATGGATTAAAGGTGTAGATTCATCTGGTTTGGAGCCTATGCTTGGAGGCTGTAGTCTAAGCAAACACTCTGGTCTCCTTACACAGAGACCCTCATGTGACACTGTAAGAGAGGCTGCTGCCTGGGCCTCTGACCCCGGGGACCCTGATCTGCCTCGTTTGGGGCGTCCTGGGTCTCAGGACTTGAATGCTCTCTGCCCCCCGCCCCCTGCCACCCACCACGGACTCTCCTGTGCAGTCAGGGCCGAGGGCTGCTGACTTTCCGGGCTGGCTAATAGGCGTTGACTGGAATGAAGGCCCTGGATACGTGGGCATCTCTCTGGATGGGCTGAGTCACTCAGCCGCACCGCCAGCCGTGAACAATTCAGCCTGGCGAGCGTTTCTGAAGAAGCCTGGTGCCAGGCCCTGCCTGTTGCTGGGGAAATGCTAAGAGATGTGGTCCCTCTCAGAGTTTCCATTCACCATGGAAAGTCAGAGCTCAGGAAGTGGCTCCACAGCCACGCTGGGCTCTGGCGATGAAGTGCAGGGTAAGGGGAGGAAATGGCTGCCGGGGAGGGGGCAGTGACCAGTGCCAGGCTGGCTCTGGTGCCGGCTATCTGCCAGCTGGCTCATTCCTCCCCTGCAAACCTGCAGGGAGGGCGTGTTATGGGAGAGGAAGCAAGGGCCACAGAGTTGAAGGACTGGCCCAGAACCCAGCTTCTGTCTCTGTCCAGATGCTATGTGCGGGCACAAAGACAGCCCAGAAAGACAGCCTCTGACATTTGCCCCTGAGGGTTGGAGGGGTACTTAGATGCTTGCCACCCGGAGGTTAGGATCCCTGCATCAGCTGGGGGGTCAAGAAGAGACCCAACCCCCTCAGGTCCTCTGTGTCCACACGACCCCATCCACCCAAGGCCCTGGCTCACTCTGCTTGCTCTAAGAGCCTGGGTACTCTGGTCTTACCTCCCCTACCGGACTGTGGGACCCACCAGGGGTAGAGGGCAGGATTCCCCATTACCCACCCTTATTGCCCACCCCACCTCTCCGGTGCAGAGCAGACACCCAGCAAATCGGGTACCAGGCACCTATCAGGGGCACAAGAGTTCTGAGTGGGCCCAGCGGGCCTTGGATTGGAGAGGTGGCATAGAGAAGCCAGGGGTCAAGAACCAAACCATCCCAGCTGAGTGACGGTGGACTTAACCTCAGTGTCCTTAGTTATAAAATGAAGACATTCACAGCATTGCTGTGAATTGATACATACCGTATCAATGCTGGTATGAGAAAAAGCATGGAGAGCACCTGTACAGCACAATAAATTATTGTTCCAACTGTCGCTATTATTGATACCATATTATTATTGTTGATGCCTATTTCCCGGTTTGGCTCTGGGCCAGCCCCAGTTACAGATTTTGGACTCTGAGCTTGGGCCACTGCCATGGGCTTCTCTGGCCTTTTTTTTAATCCTGGGGCTGGTCAGACCAGGTCACATTTAGAGCCAATGACTTTGGTGGACTTGGTATCGACAAGACCAGTGGCACTCAGCTGTGGCTGCATGTTAGAATCACCTGGGGAACTTTTAAAAATCCTGATGCTCCATTAAAATAAAAGTCTTTCATGGTAAGACCCAGGCATCAATATTTTTTTAAAGCTCTCCAGGAGACTCCAACCAGCAGCCAACATTGAGGTCTAGTGCTTAATGCTCATTTCTCACGCACGGGAGAGGCAGTACTCTGGTGGCCAGAGACTGGCTGGAGAGTCAGACAAGTGGCTCTTGACCTACTAGCCACATGACCTTGGGCAAGTTACTTAAGAATCCTCTGACTCAATTTCCTCATTGATAAAATGGAGGCCGTATCAACCTCACGGTTGGGTTTTGAGGCATAGCCTGAAGTTAAAAAGGTGCCTGATACATAATAGGAATTTAACATGTATTTTTTAAAGTTTATTTTTATTTATTTTCAGAGAGAGTTAGAGAGCAAGCAGGGAAGGGGCAAAGAGAGAGGGAGACAGAAAATCCCCAAGCAGGCTCCTCGCTGTCAACGCAGAGCCCAGTGTGGGGCTCAGATTCACAAACTGTGAGATCATGACGTGAGCCCAAATCAAGAGTCTGACGCTTACCCAACTGAACCACCCATGTGTCCCAGGAATTTAATATGTGTTATTATTTATAGTCCATAACGCAAAGCTCCCCTCAATGGTTGGGTATACCTTCTAACATGCTCAAGAAGATATTATCCACTTGTGAGGAATAAGCCCAGCGACCCAATCAAAGGAGGGTCGTGGAGACCCTGAGCACAGTGAAGTGAGGCTTTCATCAATGTTCTTGCACGAGTGGGCGTATGATGGACAGGCACACTCCCGGCAGTTACAGCAGAAAATTTATCTCCTAGCATTCAAGCCCCTCCCCCGGTTCCTCATTGGCTGAGTACTACAGAGGTCACAGCCTTATCCGGAAGTGCCTATGCCCACGTGAGGCAAAAAGTAGTCTGACTGGAACAAATGTCCATTCCTTGAGGTGATGCAGAGACTTGAGTTCTTTGGTGCATGCTCATTGCAAAGCCTGTGAGAAAAATAAGCCTGCAAAAAACTAAGCCCATGAAATGGAAAGGAGAAGAAGAACCAGGAAGTGAAGTATCTAAGGATTTGGGATTCCACTGTTGGGTGTGGGTGTGGGTGGGAAGGGTTGCACATATTTCCAATAGGTTGTAAACCTATTGTTAACTAGACAGCACAGCTTTTATTTGGTATTTCTGAAAATGAATCATTTCACTTCTCACACCAACCGCAGCCTGCCCCCCCCCCCCCCGCCAAAAATTTTAAATTCTTTCTCCTGAGGCCGCATGAATCCACTTGTAAGCCTTGTCTGTTCCACTCTTGCCTCACACCATTGCCAACTAATTTCTTGGGATTATTGTAATGCTTATAAGGTTGCTCCTGGGTCCCATCTTAGAAGCTTCTTTGTGTCCTCCTTGGGTCTGATTTGCAAGGCACTGCTGTTACTAGTGGGTCTCCATGGGACAGGACTTAATCATTTGGAGTCTTCAAATACCTGAGTTAGGAATGGGGAGAGGGTCCCCCATGCAGTCATTCACCCAGGAAAAGCTGCAGAGCCTGACTGAAATGTTGTTTCCTTGCTTTGGGCTAAAAGTATCTTACCTCATACCGATTAGAAGTCCTGGCAGTTAGATGCCCTTGATTAATTAAAATGCAAAAATAGGGGCACCTAGTGGCTCAGTTCATTGAGCTTCTGACTCTGGGTTTTGGATCAGGACATCACCTGTTCATGGGTTGGAGTCTTGTCTTGGGCTCTGTACTGATGGTGTGGAGCCTGCTTGGGATTCTCTCTCTCTCCCTCTCTCTCTCTCTCTCTCTCTGCTCCATGTCTTCTCTTTCAAAATAAATAAATAAACTTAAAAAAAATAAGGAAAATATAAAAATAGATCAATGATTACCCATTAAATGCATATTTCCTCCACAAACTTCTCAAATATGAAGATTTCTAGAAAAAAATCCTGGCCAAAGGAGGGATCATTGGTAATGGCATGGTCAGGGACACTTGGACAGGACAGGAGCAATCAGGATGTAGTGGTGGGACAACTCTAGCCATTTCATAGTCCTGCTTTGGGGCTCAGGTTAAAACAAGATGCTGTTCTGGCAGGAAGGGCTCATCTTTGTATTCTGAGGAAGAGTGAGAAGGCCACACCCACAGAATGTGTCTGCCATCGTAGGCCAGATCTAATGTCTGAGATGAGCGGTGGGAGCTGAATTACAGGGCACCCATCATGGTAGAGGCTTTGCCTTAATAGACATGATTCGTGTAATAGATGACATCTCTGTGCTCCCACTACATATCAAACATCTGACCTTCTCTTGCTAAGTTCTACCAACAACCCCATGAATTAGATACTAATGGCCCCAGAGGGAGTTTCTTCCTTCCTTCATTCATTCAAAAATATTTATGGGGCTCTCACCATATGCTCAGCCTTTTTGGGGAGCAAACACCATGGCAGTCCCTGCCCCATGGCGTTCACAGTCTAGTGAGGGAGATGAACACTACTTATATAACTAACACACAGATCGATGTATCAGAATACTTTTGGCAACGTGTCAGATTGAGCTATTTCAGGTAGCCTTTCTCTTGCTACCATATAGAAATGTTGCATAAGGCATAAGAAAATGCTTGAAAATACACAGTTGAGCTCAAAAGAAAGAAAAGAAATCCTCAGATTCCAGAGATAGTGCAAGAACTCAAAGCCAGGATAAGGAAGGGGAGCTCAGCCGATGATTCATGGAGTTTTGACTAGACAAAGTTCCTAAGACCTGGAGCCTGGAGTCTAAGGCCCTTTCAAAGACAGGAGGTAGCCCCAGGCTGTCTGAGGCAGGAGAGCTGGAACGAATTCCTCCAAACCTATCCTTTTAAGGCTTGAAGACTTAAAAGGATCCCTAGTCAGGGAAAAAGAAGGCTGGGCAAACTCTACCAACCAGGCCTGCAGAAGGCACAACAAAACTTTCTCACCATCCTGAGCCAGGATGGGAGAAAAGTTTCCGTGAAAAATGGAAGGTCCAGGCCTGAACCATATGGAAGAAAGAGGTGGACTGCTGTATCCTTATCTCTTGTTGTGCCACTGGTCCCAGGACTCTTGTGCCAAAAAGTTAACATAAAAATTAGTTCAGAACTTAGGGCCCCGACAGAAGCAAACCCCGAAGTCCTACGTAAGAACATTTTGCAACGTAGGGCTCACAAACATCCCAGAGCGAAAAGAACTCCTGATGAAGATGAGTTCCCAATCAAAATTACCCACACAGGGAAAAAAACTATCATATGAGATAATCAGTAAACACAAAAACACAACAAGACAAAATACAGAATAATTCACCCTCGCAGAAGTAGAAATTATAGCAAAATCTGAAAATAAAATAAACATTTTATGTGCTTATAAAGAATTTTTTTTAAATTTATTTATTTTGGGAGAGAGAGAGAGAGAGAGAGAGAGAGAGAGAGCGGGAAGGGCAGAGAGAGAGAGAGGGAGAGAGAGTGAATCCCAAGCAGGTTCTGTACTGTCAGCATAGAGCCAGATGCAGGGCTCAAACTCACAGACCATGAGATCATGATGTGAGCCAAAATCAACAGCTGGATCCTTAACCAACTGAGCCACCTAGGCGCCCCCATTATAAAGAATTTTTAAAAAAAATTAATGTTTATTCATTTTTTGAGAGACAGAGAGACAGAGACGGAGCACGAGTGGGGGAGGGGCAGAGAGAGAGGGAGACACAGCATCTGAAGCAGGCTCCAGGCTCCAAGCTGTCAGCACAGAGCCCAACGCAGGGCTCGAACTCAGGAACTGGGAGATCATGACCTGAGCCAAAGTTGGATGCTTAACTGAATGAGCCACTCAGGCATCAGCCATTTTAAAAGAAAGGATGCCTGGCTAGCTCAGTTGGTGGAGTGTGCAACTCTTGATCTTGGGGCTGTGGGTTCAAGCCCCACGTTGGGTATAGAGATTGCTTAAAAATAAAATCTTTAAAAAGAAAGAAAGAGAAGACACAGTAATAAAGAATAGAATAATATGAAAAACTTGATGGGAAACAAGCCAAATAGAAGTTGTAGAAATGAAAAAATAGTTTTAATAAATTATTGATTAAAACTGATAGTTTGAACAACAGAATAGGACATTTAGCAAGTTAGTAAGTACCTCTAGAAAACAAATCACTCTGCTGGTACACAGCGAGAAAATGAAGAGAAGAAAAATATGGGAGCAACCGTGGCTAAGAGATACAGAGAAAGAAATGACAAGATCTAGCATACCTTAGTGAACATAGACAGAAGAATGGAGAAAATGGCTAGAAATTGATCAAAATTGAAGAAAAATCTCAATCTTCAGATTGAAAACCACCCAAGAGTCCGGAGAAAATAAACAACACATATTCATACCTTAGGCGCAGGGTGGAAAATCTGGAGAACAGCAAAGCCAAGCAGGTAGTATCCGAAAGTGTTGTAGTTCTATGAAGGAGAAGTACACAGTTTGAGAATAACATGTAAGTACAGAGTGGGGGAGAAAGGGGGTGCTCATCTTCCCTAGAGGTCAAGGAAAATGTGATGATTAATTTTACATGTCAACTTGGCTAGGCTGTGGTACCCAGTTATATTGCTGTGAAGGTCATTTTTAATTTTTAATTTATTATTAAAAAATTTTGTTTTGTTTATTTATTTTTGAGATAGCACACAAGCGAGAGAGGGGCAGAGAGAGAGACAGAGACACAGAATCCGAAGCAGGCTCCAGGCTCTGAGCTGTCAGCACAGAGCCTGACTTGGGGCTCGAACCCATGAATCGTGAGATCATCATCTAAGCCAAAGTCGGACGCTTACTCGACTGAGCCACCCAGGCAGCCGCCTCTGCAGGTATTTATTTATTTATTTATTTATTTATTTATTTATTTATTTTATTTTATGTTTTAAGTTATTTTTAATGTTATTTATTTTTGAGAGAGAGAGAGAGACAGAGTGCAAGTGGGGGAGGGGCAGAGAGAGAGGGAGACACAAAATCCAGAGCAGGCTCCAGGCTCTGAGCTGTCAGCACAGAGCCCCACAGGGTGCTCGAACTCACGAGCCATGACATCATGACCCGAGCCGAAGTCAGACGCTTAACTGACTGAGCTGACAGGCGCTCCTGAAGGTATTTATTTTAGATGTGATTAACATTTACAATCAGCGGATTTTAAGTAGAGCAGACAACCCTCCACAAGGTGGGTGGGTCTCATCTAGTCAGTTGAAGGCCTTAGGAGCAAAGGCTGAGGTCTCAGAAGAAAGAATTCTGCCTCAAATCTACAACACAGAAACCCAACCTGCTACCCCGTGGATTTTGGACTCAGGACTGCAACATAACTCCTACCTGAATTTCCACTGTAAAGATCTCTGGATCGATAAATGTGTCATTTCTCTCCATTTCATATTAACATAAATCCCTAACTATTAACCCCCTAGAGCGATTCTGTGTTCGCTCAAGTCTGAGAACCACGAAGCGAGAGTATGGCAGGTGCCCATGCAGGAGTCTGGGCCATCCACCCTGAGTTGGCCATGATCTTGTTTGCTGCAGCATTTATTCCACTCTCTCCCTTTTAAAAAAATGTTTATTTATTTTGAGAGAGAGAGAGAGAGAGAGGGAGTGCACCTGCCCTCAGGGGGAGGGACAGAGAAAGGGAGAGAGAGAGAATCCAAGCAGGTTCGACACTGTCAGCACAGAGCCCAAAATGGGGCTCAATCTCATGAACCGTGAGATCATGACCTGAGCTGACATCTAGAGTCGGTTGCTTAACCATCTGAGCCACCCAGGCTCCCCATTCCACTCCTTTTAATATGAAGCCTCTCCACCTTAGCCCGAAGAGTTCATGGGTATGTTTGCTGCTATGAGGTCTAAAGTAGACCATGGGGGACTGAGTTCTAGAGCCAGCCAGACTGCCCTGTGTATATAACACATCTGTCCTGGAACCTATGTGGTGGTGACACATGATGCCCAATACCAACCTGGCACCTCTACAGTCTAGGATTGGGGCTGGATTTCTGAGAGAGTGTCTCTTAGAAAAGTGGAGCTCCTGGGGTGCAAGCAGAGATGCAAATTTTTTTTTTTTTTTTAATTTTTTTTTCAACATTTTTAATTTATTTTGGGACAGAGAGAGACAGAGCATGAACGGGGGAGGGGCAGAGAGAGAGGGAGACACAGAATCGGAAACAGGCTCCAGGCTCCGAGCCATCAGCCCAGAGCCTGACGCGGGGCTCGAACTCACGGACCGTGAGATCGTGACCTGGCTGAAGTCGGACGCTTAACCGACTGCGCCACCCAGGCGCCCCAGAGATGCAAATTTTAATATCTTTAGTTTCTAGCACAGTGCCTAGCACTAAAGGGCTCAGTCCACGATGCAGGGGACTGGAGCACGGAGGAAGGGAAAGAGAGAGGAACGTCCTCATCTTCTACCTCCGAGAACAGTGAAAATACAGAAATCCTTTTGCACAAGGCTGACATGCAGCCAGAATGTGCCAGAATTATTTAAACACTGACACGCTTCCATTCTGGTTGGTTATTAGTCACAGCCTCGAGTCTCCCCCCGCCTTCAGTGTCCCCAACGCTCCGGCTGCCACTGCCCTTCCCTGGAGACCTTCACCCTCGACCCTGCCTCAGCCCCTCAAGCTGAAGTTAGTTCTGTTTGGTCACTGCCCTTGTGTGCCAGCTGCTATGTGGAGTATCCCCCCCTCACTCGTGACACTTCTGTACCTGAATGGGACCATTTAGCTAAGACCACAGGGGCTGACCTATATGATTTCACAGGCAGAGTGACATCAGGTGACATTTGGCATTCTGGCCCAGGGTTCTCCCATCCAGGGAGTGGCTGCACGGGGCTTTTGGGTATGTCACGCTGCCTGTGCTGTTGTGGAAAAATCCTTGACCTTCGAGCCAGAAGACTTGGGTCCTGCTCTGGTTCTGAATATCCTCGCTGTGCGATCGTAGGCAATTTACCTCACCTCTCTGAACTCCCAAAAAATAATCCCTTGCACAAGGTTGCCAGGGGGCTGAGCACATTGAAAAACTTGGGAACTCAGTCCCTTGTCTCAAGGTCCTGTGCTAAATCCAGACCTATAAATATAGCAACAGAGGATCTGCCCCCGCCTGCTGGCTCCTGCTGTTCCCAGAAGTACTCTCAGTCCCTGGTGATGGTTACCAGGATGCTGGGTGTAACCAGGTGCTCCCTTGGCCGAGGAGGGACTTCCCTCCTCCTCAGAGGGCCTGTGGATTATAAGCAGGGAAGTGACTGGAGGGGCACTGGCCACATGCCTTTTCTCTGCCCTGCATGGTTCCTGGTGAGGGGGCTCATTGCTGGCGGGGGGGCGGGGGGGTGGTCACCCCCACAAAGACTCATCATCACGTAGACTGTCTAGTCCTTCTCCAGCCCATCCCATCTAACACTCACAGACGCCACACCTTCAGGCACACTCGGGAACCCATCAACACACTCAGACACACACTTGCATGTTCATACGCACTCACACGTACACCCCCCCCCCCGCCACACACACCTTTGGATGCACACATACATACTCACTCACGTACTCCCAAGAACATGTAAAAAATGCAGCACATGAAATAACTTGAGGTTGTTCACACATTTTCAAAAAATTTTAATAGAGATTTATTTTAATATGTAATAGAAAAAAATGACAAGACTATCAACCTAGGGGTTTCACAGCAATGACTTTATGACAAAGCTGAAGAAGGTAGGGCAAGATTTCAGTAAAAGGGAATGAGTTGCTTTAAAGGAAAATGTTGAGTAAACTGGGGCAAAGTTAGAAAAACACGGTAGCAGTGGCCGTGGAGGGCCGGGGGCGCTGCGCAGAGCATGTGGGGAGTGTTAGCCCCTCAAGGGGCAGAAGAGGCACGGCAGGTATGGAGGGAGACTCAGGGATTCTTCTAGAAGGAAAAGGAAACTTATCAGTTTTTCTCTTTTATGGTTACTGCTTTCTGTGCCCATTCTAAAAAAAAAATAGTTGCCTACTCCAAGCTTGTGAAGACAGTCTCCTATGTTTTCATCCAGAAGCTTGAGAGTTTTGGCTTTTAAGTTTAGGTCTGTGATACATATGGCACTAACTTTTGTGTTTGGTATGAGATAGGGGTCAAGGTTCATTTTTCTCTATATGAATAACTTGTTGTTCCAGAGAAGTTTGCTGATATAACTTCATTTCACCCACCAAATTGCCTTGATGTCTTTTTCAAACTCAATGAACTGTATTTTGTATGGATCTGTTTCTGGACCCTTCCGTTCCACTGACGTATTTGTTTCGCTTTTGCCAGTACCACACTGTCTTGATCATCATCGTTCTCATCCCAAGTCTTCACATCAGGTAGTGTGGAGTTCTACAATTATTTTCTTCTTTTTCAAGATTATTTTGGCTATCATAGGTCCGTTGCATTTCTAGAAAAATTTTAGAATCAGCTTGTCCTGAGGGGACTTTGCTTAGGACTGCATTGTATCTATGGCGTTGAATTTGAGGAACACTGATGTCTTTACAATATTGATTCTTTCAACCCATGAACGGGGCATATCACTCTATTTATTTTGTTCTTTAATTTCTCTCAGCAAATGTGCTGTCATTTCTAGTGTACGGGTCATGCACGTCTTTCATTTAAATTATTCCCAGGTATTCTATGCTATTATATACAATTGTATTAACATACAATATATATAATTCTATATATTACATGGATGCATTTTTTAAGTAATCTCTGTGCCCAACGTGGGGCTCGAATTCACAACCCTGAAATCTTGAGTCACATGCTCTACGGACTGAGCCAGCTAGGTGCCCCAGACTGTATGCATTTTTAAAATGACATTAAATGGCATCGTGTTGTGGATTTCATTCTGCTTCTTAATTTTACTCTCAGTCCTATATTTTAAGATCCAGCCATGTTGCTCTGTCTACAGGTAGCTCATTATTTGCAACCACTGCATTACATTTCTGACCGAAATTCTGCGTTTGCCTCTTCAGAGTTACTCTCCACCTTCCTCCTTCCTGCTCCACGCCTTGGGCTCCCTTGCCCTCTGACTTCCCATTGGATTGGCCAACAGGGGGCACGATCAAGAGGTCAGAGGGTGGGAAGAGAGATGTTGGATTAGTCTCTTGGCTCTCACCTTGCTAGTAGTTCGTCAGTAACTGCGTTCTTCTACCTAAGGTCACAGCTTTTGTCAGGTGACAAAAAAGCTACAGGTCTGGTTGGTTCAGGTGGCTTTCTCCACTTGTCCCTCTTGTTAGATCTTGGTGCTTTACCATTCCTTATTGGTTTCTCTGAACCATGCCCATACCTTGTAAACAGTCTTTTCTTTAAACTATCCTCATTCACTCCTTTTGAGCCTGCATCTGTTTCCTTCGGGGACCCAACTGGTACAATAATTCATGGTGTACATCCACCACATTTTACCTATTCACTCCATTGAGATGGACCCTCAGATGCCTCTGGTTCTCCACCACCCTTAAACACTACTACACATAGCAGTTTCATGCAGCTTTATATAAACTTATGCACTAGTTTGAGAATTTATTTAGGATACTTGCCCAGAACTATGTCCCATAAAGGCTATGCGTCATTTGCCTAGGCACTGTCTGAATATGCTTCAGAATAGCAGCTGACCTGTTCACCAGATGTTCATGGGAATTCCTGGGATGTTTACCCACATCCACACCAAAGCTGGGCACCACCTAGCTTTTTAGTATTGCCAGTTTATTAGGTGTGAAGGGAGATATCATTGTTCTCATTTGCATTTCTCTGATTACTCATGAGTTTGAACATCTCTTCAGATGCTTTTTAGCCTTTGGACTTCCTCTTTTGCAAATTCCTCATTTATACTCTTTCATCATTTTCCTGGAGATCTATTTAAGATGTAAAGCACCATGCAGGGATCAGTGGGCAAACTTGGCCTTTGGGCAGTCTGTTTATAATCTTTATGCTAGGCAGGGTTTTCCTTGCCCTTTCTCCACTGCTGACTCCCATTGGATTCCAGTGCGTTTGCTGCCTGACACTCTCCCCTGCTCCTCAGCATTCACCTTACCGGTACAGTGACTAGCTGAAAACTCACTCTATCTCAGACACTCAGCACTTTTCATCTATAAAATGCAAACTGGCATATAGACCTTAACAAACCAATTTATTCATTTAAAGAAGCTGGGCACTAGGCAAACCTCTGGCTTACAGATACATGCCCTTGGGAAGCTCATAGATAAGTATAATCCCGTGAACTCATACTATGAAGCAGTCTGGGCTAGATACGGGTTGGGGGACAGAGAGGTCATTGTGAGATAAAATATGTGAAATCATTTTGAATAATAAATAGAATTGTTTGCATTTATTAAGCACTTAGAATGTGCCAGGCACCATGCCAACTGCTTGACGTATATTATTTTGTCTAATCCTTACAACAACCCTATAGCAGTGGTTCTTGAGTGTAGTTTGCTGGCCCCTGGGGATCCCCAAGACCCTTGCAGCGGATCCCTCAAGGTTAGAACTATTTTCATAATACTAAGATGTTATTTGCCCTCTTCACTATGTTGACATTTGCATCAATGCACAAAAGCTATGGTGGGCCAAGATGTTGATGTGTTAGCATGAATCAAGACAGCGGCACCAAACTATACTAATGCTCATTGTTTTCCTCATACATTTGCAGATTCCAGTTTCACTGAAGGATGAAGTTTCACTTGATGAAGCAGCAAGAATTATTATCTTATTAAATCTTCCCCTAAGTACTGTCTTTTGACTATTCTGTGTGACAAAATGGGAAGTACACAGAAAGCACTTCAATTGCCTTCCAAAGTGCAATGGCTGTCTCAAGGAAAAGTACTTGTATTTTTGAGTTACAAGCTAAATTAGCCACCTTTTTCATGGAACATCATTTTTACTTGAAAGAAAGCCTGACAGACAATCACGGTATTCATGTTTGGATATTTGGCAGACATTTTCTCAAAAATAAACAAAATGAGCCTGCCACTTCAAAGAAAACACCAGTATGAAAGAATTTTGGAAAACTTGTATCTGCCACTGTGAACTTGACAGCTTCCTGATGCTTAAAGACTTCTCTGATGAAATTGGTGGTGATACTAGCCAAACGATTTTTTGTGTATTGATAACAAATGTGTCAACTTTTAGGAGATTTGCATATTCAATAAAACTATACTTTCTAAATGACTAATGCACAAAGTTACAAAATCATGCATGGGTAAATGTTCCACTTAAAGTACAAGGTAGACCCATGGATTTCAATATGACAGAATATGAAAAGATTTTTGAATAGTTTCAGGTTTCATGTTGCAGTTGATGTTAAGAAATTCTTGCTTACTGATTTCTGGTATAATGTCAAAGAAGAATATCCACAATAACTTAAAAAGGCCACTAAAATACTCCTGCTTTTTCCAACTGCTTATTTGCATGAGGTTGGATTGTCTTTATATACTTCAACCAAAAGCACATATCTCAGCAGATTGAATATAGAATAAATAATGAGAATCTAGCTATCTTCTATTAGAAAGATTTGCAAAAATGTAAAAGAATATTATTCTTCTCATAAATATTTTTGTTTTGGAAAGTATACAGAACTTTTAAAATTAAAAATAAGCATATTAACATGCAATAGGTTGGCTATTGTTATTTTTAAAGGAATTAATAAATATGTTTTATCTTCTCAGTTTTAATTTTAATATGGTATATATATGTGTGTGTATATATATATATAGATAAATAAAAATATAGCTATAAATAATACAGTACATTTTCAGATAAATAAACACTCAGCTATAACCTGAATAAATAAAAGTTCTTTGTGGGCCCTGAGACCAAGACATCTAACTGCCGCCTTAGAGGTAGTTATTAACCAAAATCTACAGATGAGGGAACTGAGATTTAGAGGACACACAGCTCATGGAAAGTGACACCAGAATTTAAGCTTTGCTCACCCACCACAGAGGGAGGCTTTGTGATATGTCAGCAAAAAAAGGGAAAGGCTCCCACAGCAGAGAAAGATCTGGAGGGAGATTCTTGGGCCCAAAGAGACAGCAAGCACATCTGAATTGGGGTGAGGGGTCCACACAAGGAACCAGGGAAAGCCACTCAGAACAGGTGACACCTATTAATGGGATTTTGACAATTCAAAAATTATGAGAGACTCCATGAATCAGTTTGCTTCATCTCAACAAAACCCAGACTTGGGATCAATGAGGACAACCTGATGGACTCTGGCTCTTTAAAGGTGTGACATGTTCCAGCCAGTCTGAGTTCAAGAGTCATGCACCGGGCTGACATGAATTGGGTCCTTCCATTTGTATAGTCTCTGCAGCTTCCTGACGAAGTACTTCTGCACGTATTATTTCATCTGATCTCTATAAAAGCTTTTGGGGGGGAGACTGGGCCAGTGTCACTGTTCCCATTTTACAGAAGAGGAAATGGAGGCTTCAAAAGTTTAAGTAAGAAATCGATCATTGTGGTCTGTAAACTCCAGCGTGGAGACTGGTGACTTATGAGACAGGGGGCGCAGGGGGTGGGAGAAAAATTATTTTTACTGTATATCCTTTTGTGCCTTTTCAGTTTTATACTGTGCATGGCAAACACATTAACTGACTTTGTTAAATGAGGTCAAATATTTTTTCCAAGGTTACAGGGTTAATAAGTGGTAGAACCAGGATTCCAGCTCCAAATGTTGGGTTCCAGAACCACATCTTAACCATAATGCTTTCTGCCCTCCTGGAATATGCTATTTTTCCAGATCTAAAAACTATGAAACACAGACATAAATGGAAAACATTTTAATTATTATTAATACTAGCACTGGTTAGAGGGCTTTGTTAGAGGCTGAGACTCGGGCCTGTCAGGAGCTTCTGTTGTCTAATCAATGATGGGAAGTCAGGCCAGTTAAAAGGGGAGGGGACACCATCCTTGAACACCAGGAAAGGACAGCTCCTCTTCAGCCCAGTCCTGACCAAACAAAGCCAGCTCACAGAAAGAGAGGTGAGAGACAACTGACCACTGAGATCTATGGCGAGGGTGCAGTTCACCAACTGACTAGCTGGTCTCTGAATCCAGATTCCCTTCTGTCCTTAAATTAACCACCCTCTGGACCTGACTTTTTTTTTTTTTTTTCTAAGATTTATTTGCTTAAGTAATGTCTACACCCAGCGTGGGGCCTAAACTCACAACCCCGAAATCAAGAGCTGTATGCTGCATCAACTGAGCCAGCCAGACCCCCCCCCCCCCCCCCGCCACCGCCGGACCCTACTATTTTAACTTGTGACAGAGTGAATGGGTTTCTGCTCCTGGAAACTACCCCAGTCCTGACTGAGTCCCTGCATTAGGCACCTGCTGGGTCATTCACTTGGCTCTCACACTTAATATGCTTCTCTGGCTGGGATTATTGCCACAGGCTCCCAGCTGGTCTTCCTATTACAGGCCTTGCCCCTTCGTTCATTCTCCATGCAGCAGCACACACAGGGGATGTTGCTAAAATGTCAGTCAGATCATGTCATCCCTTTGCACAAAATGCTCTAGTGGTTCCATCTCACTCAGAGCAAAGGCCAAAACCCTTCCTATAGCCTGTAAGACCCCGAACAATTAGTTTGACTCCTCTGACTTCATCTCCTACCACCACTCCAACACTCAACAACGGCCACATGGGCCTCCTTACTCTTTGAACACTGGCCGTACTCCTGCCTCAGGGTCTTTACACTTGCTGGTCCCTCTGGCTGGACACCTCTTAGAGATCTGTGTAACTCACTCTCTCATCTCCTTAATCTTTACTAAAGCATCATCTTTTCAGTGAGGCTTTCTAGAACTACCCTGTTTGAAAATTGAACCTCCCAACATTCTAAATCTCCTTACTTGCTTTATTTTCTTAATGAAGCACAGAGAATCATGAAACATACCATATATTTGACTTCTGTTGTATATTCATTCTAAGTCTTCCTTTACTATCACATAAGATCTATGAAAATGGAGCTTTTTATCTGTTCTTGTCTTTGATGTACCTTAATTATCTAAAACAGTGACTGCTATATAGTGTGTGTGTGCTCAATAATGTATGTTAAATTAATGAATCATCTCATTTACTGTTCACAACAACCAGGAGAGGGAGATCCTGTCACCTCTCATAACCCATGGTTAAGTGGCTATGTACTTGCTGAATATTCCCAAAGAACTTGGTTTGTCAGATCCGAAACTTTTCCCTACTGATTCCTTCAGGAAGAGGTAACTATATGTCACCTGGATAGCTCATCATCAACCTATCTTCAGTCATCGACACCTTGGCAAAGATTCGCTTATAAACTGTAATTCAACTTATTGAATTTTTTTTGTACTTCTACCATATGGATAAGCTAAGAGCTGTGGGGACTCCCAAAATGAAGCAAAAACATATAGCTAATGAGGCAATAGAGGAGATAGTATTGAATCATAATAATATTCAGTCAGAAATAAAGCAGGAAAATGAACAAAACAAGGTAGAAAACAAGGGTGCCTGACTGGTTCAGTCAGTAGAGCATGTAACTCTCGATCTTAGAGTTGTAAGTTTGAGCCCCGGAGCCCCATATTCAGTGTAGAGATTACATAAAAATAAAATCTTTAAAAGAAAAAAAAAGAGAAAGGAAAAGTAGAAAACATGTAATAAGATGGTACACTTAACCCTAAACATATTGATATTTACATTAAGTGTAAGTAGTCTAAATATTCCACTTAAAATGCAGAGATTATCATTTTACTGAAAAAGAGGAAGAAATCAACTTTATTATTTTTTTATTTTTATTTTTATATTTTTAGTTTATTTATTTTTAGAGAGAGAGAGAGCAGGGGAAAGGCAGAGAGAGAGAGAGAAAGGGAGAGAGAATCCCAAGCAGGCTCCACACCACTAGTGCAGAGCCTAACATGAAGCTTGAACTTACAAACCACAAGATCATGACCTGAGCTAAAACCAAGAGTTGGACACTTAACCAACTGAGCCACCCCGGTAGCCCTCAACTTTATTTTTTTTAAGCTTATTTTTTTTTTTTTTAGTAATCTCTATACCCAATGTGGGGCTTGAACATATAACCCTAAGATCAAGAGTTGGATGCTTGGGGCGCCTGGGTGGCTCAGTCGGTTAAGCGTCCGACTTCGGCTCAGGTCATGATCTCGCGGTCCGTGAGCTCGAGCCCCGCGTCGGGCTCTGTGCTGACAGCTCAGAGCCTGGAGCCTGTTTCAGATTCTGTATCTCCCTCTCTCTGACCCTCCCCCGTTCATGCTCTGTCTCTCTCTGTCTCAAAAATAAATAAACGTTAAAAAAAATTAAAAAAAAAAAAAAAAGAGTTGGATGCTAAACCAGCCAGGCACCCCTAGAAATCTACTGTAAGATAAAGATATACATACATTAAAAATGAAAAAGTGGGGGCACTTGAGAGGCTCAGTCGGTTAAGCATCCAACTTTGCTCAGGTCATGATCTCACGGTTCGTGGGTTCAAGCCCCGTGTTGAGCTCTGTGCTGACAGCTCAGAGCCTGGAGTCTGCTTCAGATTCTGTGTCTCCCTCCCTTTCAGCCCTTCCCTGCTTGTGCTCTGTCTCTCTTTCTCAAAAATAAATAAACATTAAAAAAAAATTTTAAGAAAAAGGGAAAAGTGGGAAAAGACATACCATGCAAACACCAATCAAAATACAGCTGGATTATGAAGACGGTTTTATGGGTATAAACATATGTCAAAACTTATAACCAAATTGCATATTCTAAATATTTGCAATTTACTATATGTCAATTATACCTCAACAAAGCATTAAATTAAAGTAAGACTTCAAAAAGAATGAATACTGCAGCATTTTTTAAAAAGTAAGCTCTATGCCCAGCATGGGGCTTGAACTCATGAACCTTCAAGATCAAGAGTCGCTGACTGACTGAGCCAGCCAGGCACCCTGAAGCAATTATTTTAATATCAGACAAAGTAGACTTTAGAATAACATTACCAGGGATAAAGCAGGACATTTCAAAATGATAAAGTATCAGTTCATCAAGAAGATATAACAATCCTAAACATATATACCTAAAACTAGAGCTTTAAAACATATCAAAAGATAAAAGAAATTAAAGGAGAAATCAGAAAATCCATATAAGTTCCTTTACAGTGCACATGAAACAGTCAACAAAATAGAGCATATTTGAATAAAGGTAAAGTGACTGAAGTCATTCAGAATATATTCTCTGACCACAAGAGATTTCAACTAAAAACCAATGAGAAAGATTTCTGGGAAATTTTTGAAATATTTGGAAATTTTAAAAACACTTTTAAATAACCCACAAGTCAAAACAAAAAAATACCCCACGAAAAATCCAAGGGACATTAGGAAATATTGTGAACTGAGTGGAAATGTAACATATCAGAATTTGTGGCATATAGCTAATGAAATGCTTAAAACAAAACTCATAGTAGGGTGCCTGGCTGACTCAGTTGATAGAACACATGACTCTTGATCTCAGAGTCATGAGTTCCAGCCCCACACTGGGCATAGAGTTTACTTGAAAAAAAAAAAAAAAAAAAAAAAAAGATTTGGATATGTCAATTACATTTCAAAAAAAACCCTGAAAACAAAGATTTAAAAACCCACAAAACTTATAGCATCAAATGTTTATATTAAAAAATTTTTGTAAAGGTCTCAAATCAATAAAGTTTGTTACCTTAAGAAGCTAGAAAAAGAAAAGCAAATTGAATTAGCCCAAGTAAAAGGAAGGAAAAATAATAAGGTTGAGATTAATGAATCCGAAAATGGACAAACTGAAAGCTGGATCTTCGAGTGGTACCAGGGTGGCTCAGTTGGTTAAGCATCCAACTCTTGATTTCAGCTCAGGTCATGATCTCACAGTTCATGAGTTAGAGCCCCTGAGTCAGGCTCTGCGCTGGATTTTTTAAAAATGTTTTTTTGTTTTGTTTTGTTTTGTTTTAAGTTTATTTTTTTAATTTATTTTGAGAGAGAGAGAAAGAGAGAGAGCACTCACATGTGCAAGAGCAGAGGAGGGACACAGAGAGAAGGAGAGCAAGAGAATCCCAAGCAGGCTCCACTTGGTTAGTGTGGAGGCTGATGTGGGGCTCAAACTCAGGAACCCTGAGATCATGACCTGAGCCAAAAACAAGAGTCCAATGCCCAACCAACTGAGTGACCCAGGCACCCCCAGAATCTTTGAAAAAATGAATAAATTCATAAACATCTAGATTGAGCATGAAAAAAGAAAGGAGACACAAATTATTTCTATTAGAATAAAGACATCAGTGCAGATCCTAAACATTAAAAAGAGAATAAGCAATTATTACAAACAACTTTATGTCAATAGGTTTGACAAGTCAGATGCATTGTATAAACTCCTTGAAAGATACAAAATACCAAAGCTTATTTAGGAAACAATAGAGAATTTGAACAGCTCAATATTACTAAAGAAATTGAATTTGTGGTTTAAAATATTCTTGCTGAAAATAACATATCCAATAAAGGGTTAGTATCCAAAATATGTAGAGAACTGATACAACTCAACACCAAAAAAATCAAATAATCCAGTCTAAAATGGGCAAAAGACATGAACAGACATTTCTCCAAAAAAGACATATAGATGGCCAACAGACATGAACAGATGCTCAATATCACTCACCATCAGAGAGATGTAAATCAAAATCATAATACCACTTCATACTTATCAGAATGGCTAGAATAAACAACAAAAGGGGGCACCTGGGTGGCTCAGTCAGTTGACTTCAGCTCAGGTCATGTTCTCATGTTTGTGAGTCTGAGCCCCACATCAGGCTCACTGCAGTCAGCACAGAGCCTGCTTCAGCTCCTCTGTCCCCCTTTCTCTCTGCCCCTCCCCCACTCACGCACGCGCGTGTGTGCTCTCTCTCTCTCTCCCCCACCTCCTCCCTCAAAAATAAATAAAACATAAAAAAAAAACCCACAAGAAACAACATGTGTTGGTCATGATGTGGAGAAAAAAAAACCTTAGTGTGCTGTTGGTGAGAATGCAAACTGGTACAGCCACTGGGGAAAAGAGTATACAAGTTCCTTAAAAAAATAAAAACAGAACTACCATTTAATCCAGTAATTCCACTACTGGGTACTTACCCAAAGCATATGATAACACTAATTCAAAAAGATATATGCACCCCTATGTTTATGGCAGCATTATTTACAATATCCAAACTATGGAAGCAGCCCAAGTGTCCACTGACAGATGAATGGATAAAGAACATGTGACATGTGATACTCACACACAGACAATGGAATTATTACTCAGCCATAAAAAAGAATGAAATCTGGCCATTTGCAATGATGTGGATGGATCTAGGCAGTGTAATACTAAGCGAAATAAGTCAGTCAGAGAAGGACAAATATCAAGTGATTTCACTCATATGTGGAATTTAAGAAACAAAACAAACAAAGAAAAAAAAAAGAGACAAACCAAAAAACAGATTCTTAGCCGATGGTTACCAAAGAGAGAGAATCTTAAGGGCTTGATCCCACAACCCTGGAACCATGACCTGAACTGAAATCAAGAGTTGGACACTGACCCAACTGACTGAGCCACCCAGGCGATCCTGTAGTAGTTTCTGAATTTTGATACTAAAAGCACAAGCAACCAAAGGGAAAAAATTAAATTAGATTATTATCATCAAAGGACACTATCAAAAAAGTGAAATCACAACCCACAGAATGGGATAGAATCTTTCCAAGTCATGTATCTGATAAAGCTCTAGTATCCAGAATACATAAGAAACACAATTCAACAATAAAAAGGCAAACAACCCAATTTAAAAATGGGCAAAGGAGGGGTACCTGGGTGGCTCAGTTGGTTAAGCATCTCTTGATTTTGGCTCATGTCATGATCTCATGGTTCATGAGATTGAGCCCTGTGTTGGGCTCTGCATTCACAGTGCAGAGCCTGCTTGAGATTTTCTCTCTTCCTCTCTCCCCCTCCCTTGCTCTTGCACATTTTTCTCTCTCTCAGAATAAATACACATTTTTTTTTTTTAATGCGAAAAGGATTTGAATAGACATTTCTCTAAAGAATATATATTGGAGCTCCTGAGTAGCTCAGTTGGTTAAGCACTGGACTCTTGGTTTCGGCTAGGATCATGATCTCACATTTTGTGGGTTTGAGCCCCACATCGGGCTCTGCACTGCCAGCACAGGGCCTGCTTGGGATTCTCTGTTTCCTTCTCTCTCTGCCCCTCCCCTGCTTGAGTCCGCTCTTTCACACAAAATAAACATTTTTTTAAAAAATTAAAAAAATAAAGAACATATATAAATATGGCTAATGTCATTAATCATTAAGGAAACACAACTCAAAACCACAATGAGATACCACTTCACACGCACTAGTATGACTATCATAAGAAAATGGAAAATGACAAGTGTTGGCAAGGATATGGAGAATTCAGAAGCCTCATACATTGCTGTCGGGAGTATAAAATGCTGCAGCCATTTTGAAAAAGAATATGGCAGCTCCTCAAGAAGTTAAACAGAGGGACACCCAGGTGGCTCAGTCAGTTAAGCGTCCTACTTCGGCTCAGGTCATGATCTTGTGGTTTGTGAGTTCAAGCCCTGCATCAGACTCTGGGCTGACAGCTTGGAGCCTGGATCCTCCTTCTGATTCCGTGTCTCCCTCTCTCTCTCTGCCCCTCCCTCTCTTGTACTCTGTCTCCATCTCTCAGAAATAAATAAACATTAAAAAATTTTTTTTTAAAGTGAAACAGTTCATAAACATGTGAATTACCAATTCCACTCCTAGGTATATACCCAAGAGAACTGAAAATATATGTTCACATAAAACTTGTATATGAACGTTCATAGTGGCATTATTTGTAATAGCCAAAAAATAGAAGTAATCCAAATTTCCATCAACTAATGAATGGATAAACAAATGTGGCATATACGTACAATGGAATATTATCCAGCAATAAAAATTAAGTACTATTATATGATACACATGAATGAACCTTGAAAATATTATGCTAAGTGAAAGAAACCAGACACAAAAAGTCATGTATTGTATTATTTCATTTCTATAAAATATCCAGAATAGGCTAATACATACAAATAGAAAGTAGAAGTGATTAATAGAGGATGGGGGAAAGAGGGAATTGGGAAGTGTGGAGTTTCTTTTTAGGGTAATAAAAATGTTCTGGAACTAGATAATGGTGATGATTGCACAATGTGAATACAGTAAAAACCACTGAATTATATGCTTTAAAATGATTAAAATGGTGAATTTTATGTTACATGGAATTTATCTTAATATAAGAATTTTTTAAATTTGTTTTTTAATGTTTATTCATTTATGTTGAGAGAGAGAGAGAGAGAGAGCACAAGCAGGGGAGGGACAGAAAAGGGGGAGAGAGAAAAAGAATCCCAAGCAGGCTCCATGCTGCCAGCGCATAGCCCAACACAGGGCTTGAATCCACAGTATGCTGAGATCATGACCTCAGCCTACTGAGCAACCCAGTTTCCCCTAAAACTTTTTTTTAAAGTAAATTGAAAAAAAAAAAAATCTTCCCACAAAGAAAACTTCAGGTCCAGATGGCTTCAGTAGTAAGTTCTACCTAACAAGGAAAAAATAAGATAAATTCTACACAAAATCATTCAGAAAATGGAAGAAAAAAGGGACACTTCCCAGTTCATATGTTAAGGTCAGTACTACCCTGATATCCAAATCAAATAAATGATTTGATTAGAAGATTGTAAGAAAAGAAATGAATCCCTAATGAACATAGATCCTTAACAAAATTTTAGCAAATCAAATCTAACAATAGATAGAAAGGGAAATGAGGCATGACCAAATAAGGTTTATCCCAGAAATAAAAGGTTTGTTTACCATTAGAAAATTAATCAATGTAATTCCCCACACCAGCACAATTAAAAAAAAAAACAAAACCTACATGATCATCTTACTAGAGTCATAACAAATTTGACAAAATTGAAAAGACGTTCAGTAAACAAGAAATAGAAGGGAATTTTCTTAACTTGATAAAGACACCTTTAAAAAATCTTCAGCTGACAGAATAATTAATGGTGAAAGACTGAATGCTTTTCTCCAAAAATTGGGTAAAGGGCAAAAATGTCTGCTTCACCACTTCTTTTCAACATTATACTGGAGGTCCTAGACAATACAAAAGGAAAGTAAAACAAATAAAAATATACAGATTGGAGGAGCACCTGGGTGGCTCAGTGGGTTAAGCATCCGATTCTTTTTATTTTTTTATTTTTTTAAATTGTTTTTTTTTTTACGTTTATTTATTTTTGATAGAGACACAGCACAAGTGGGGGAGGGGCAGAGAGAGAGGGAGACACAGAATCAGAAGCAGGCTCCAGGCTGTCAGCACAGAGCCATCAGCACAGAGCCCGATGTGGGGCTCGAACCCACAAACCGCAAGATCATGACCTGAGCCGAAGTTGGACGCCTAACTGACTGAGTCACCCAGGTGCCCCAAGCATCTGGTTCTTGATTTTGGCTCAGGTCATACATCGGGCTCCATACCGTGCGTGGAATGTGTTTAAAATTCTCTCTCTCCCTCTCCCTCTGCCCCCCCCCCCACTCTCTCTCAATAAAATAAAATAAAACAAAACAATAAAAAATTTTTTTAATAATATACAGATTGGAAATATATATATAAGATTGGAAAAGAAACGATCTTTATTCAAAGACATGATTGCCTATTTTGGAGACCCTAAGGTACCTGCAAAAAGCTTTGAAAATTAATAAATGAGTTCAGCAAGGTCACATGATACAAAGTCAATATAAATCCATTGTACTTCTATATACTAGCAATAAATAATTAGAAGTAAAAATATGAAAACAACACAAAACTAATGGGTTCTTCAGATAATTTTACAAAATATATGTAAGGAACTCTATACAGGAAACTATAAAATATTACTATGTACAATTTGCAAACACAATTAAATGGACAGGTACACCATGTTTATGGATTGAAAAACTCAATATTGTTAAGATATCACTTCTCCTCTGGGGTGCCTGTGTGGCTTAGTTGCTTAAGTGTCTGACTTCAGCTCAGGTCACGATCTCATGGTTTGTGAGTTTGAGCCCCATGTTGGGCTCTGTGCTGACAGCTCAGAGCCTGGAGCCTGCTTTGGATTCTGTGTCTCCCTCTTTCTCTGCCCCTCTTCTACTCACGCTCTCTCTCAAAAATAAATAAACATTTAAAAAAAAATTTTAAAGGGGTGCCTGGGTAGCTTAGTCGGTTGGGCATCCGACTTCGGCTCAGGTCATGATCTCACTGTTTGTGGGTCTGAGCCCCGAACTGGGCTCTGTGCTGACAGCTCAGAGACTGGAGCCTGCTTCGGATTCTGTGTCTCCCTCTCTGTCCCTCCCCCACTCATGCTCTGTCTCTCTCTCTCAAAAATAAATACACATTAAAAAATTCTTTTTAATTTAAAAAAAAGATATCAATTCTCCTCAAATTAAGCTATTTGGGGTCACCTGGGTGGCTCAGTTGGTTAAGTGTCCAAGTTGGACTCAGGTCATGATCTCATGGTTCACGGGCATGAGCCCTGCATTGGGATCTGCACTGACAGCATAGCCTGCTTGTAATTCTCTCTCTCTCTCTCTCTCTCTCTCTCTCTCTCTCTCTGGCCCTCCTCCCCACCCCCTCAAAAATAAATAAACATTGAAAAAAACATATAAAATATTTTTTAAAAATTAAGCTATTTGTTCAAAGGAATCCCAATAAAAATGCCAGTTGGCTTTGCTTGGTTGTTTGGAGAAGTTGACAAGCTGACTCTAAAATGTATGTGGAGGGGCGCCTGGGTGGCGCAGTCGGTTAAGCGTCCGACTTCAGCCAGGTCACGATCTCACGGCCTGTGAGTTCGAGCCCCGCGTCAGGCCCTGGGCTGATGGCTCGGAGCCTGGAGCCTGTTTCCGATTCTGTGTCTCCCTCTCTCTCTGCCCCTCCCCCGTTCATGCTCTGTCTCTCTCTGTCCCAAAAAATAAATAAAAAGCGTTGAAAAAATAAAATAAAATAAAATAAAATGTATGTGGAAACAGAAACTATGTAGAATATTCAAAACAATTTTATGAAAGAAGAACAAATTTGGAGGACTTATATTATCTGATTTCAAGACTTATTAGAAAGCTACATAATCAAGACAATGTGGAATTAATGTAATGATGGTCATATAGATGAATGGACTATTATAGAGTTCAGAAATAGGCCAATACATATATAGTCAGTCAATGTTTTTACAAAAGTACCAAGGCTATTTAATGGAGAAACAATAATGTTTTCAACAAATGTGCTTGAACAACTTGATACTCATATGAAAATAACTAACTTCAACTATTACCTCACACCATATGCAATAGTTAACTCAAAATGAATCATAGAAATACAATTTCTTTTGTATATTGACTTTGTATCACATGACCTTGCTAAAGTCACTTGTTAGTTTTGGTTCAGGAGATGGGCAGGCAGCACGGGGGAGAAAGTGGGATGGGGGTCACGTGTGGGGCTGCCTAATTTAGATCACGTGGTCAGAGAAGCCCTCCCGGGAGAGGTGACATTTGAATAGATTTGAAAAGGGCAGGGAAGCAAGCTGGAGGGAGCCAGGCATGGAGCTCTCTGAGAGGGGACTTGGTGTCTCCCAAGGCTGCCTAGAATCTGCACTCACAACAGTGGTGGCAGTACAAGTTGTTGGCTGAACTCAGGTCTGCAGGGAAGGGCCTTCTTTAGGGTGGAGGGTAATGCAAGCTGTACCCTCTAGACTGGCCACTAGACTGATTCTGGTAGCAGGCCGACTGCCTGGGGGAGTGAGTGCTTACTGTCTGGGTAGAGTGGTGCATAGAAAGTCACTTGTCACTTCCCTGGGGTGGCCAATGACACCAGCACCCTAGCTGGGGGCCCAGGAGCCTCCCTGATGTCTACTGGAACAGAGCTTGTTTCATACTGTGATACTTGATATACTCATTCATTTATTTGCCTTCTGTCTGTGTCATGAACTCCATGGAGACAGAAACCCTCAAAAAGCAAGCAGGTGACCCCAGTTTCCATGTTATGAACAATCTGGCAAGCCCTTTCCCTTTCCCCGCCCCCCCAACCCTGTGAGTACCTGGGTATTCCTGGGGAGGAAAACAAAGTGGAGAGCCAGATGCCTGGGCACACAGGTGGTTCAGGCTCTGGGAAAATACTTGAGTAGAAGGTGATTCATAACTCTCATCCCACACAGTGAAACTGGAGACTAGACGGTCTATTCTTTTTTCATTTAATTCTCACAACTGCCCTGTATGGGAGACTATACTATTCCCATTTCCCACATAAGAAAGACCCAGCTCAGAGCTTAGATAACTTCCCCAAGGTCACACAGAGAATAGGTTGCAAAGTTGCTTCTCTCCAGGCCCCAGGGTCTTTCTCTCCATGCTCGTGCTCGCCCACCAGGATGCTTGGCAGGCTGAGCTTTAGAATGGGCTTCACCGCCATTGGTGTTAGTCATAGCAATGGGGTGGGATGGTAAAGTGAGCTCCAATAGGTGTCCTGAGGGGCTGTTGGTTCCTGTTAAACACCAGGAACCCTGGGGTAGGAGAGGGGACTTGGGTTAGAGCCTGTTTCATGTGTGGGCAGCCATCTTGCACTAGAAACACTGCTTCTCTGAGGATCACTCAAGAGCTGGCCAAAGGCCCCAGACCCAAGGGCAGATCCATTCAAATGGAGGGTGAATCCTGTGACAAAGGGAATCATTAGCCAAGGGCCTCCCTTGGAGCACATGAACTCACAGGGAGAACAGCACACTTAGTGAGCTGTTTAATATAAATATAAAGCACCGGGTGCTGCGGCTGACTCATAGTAGGTGCTCAATCTCTGGTTGCTCTTATTTTAATAAAGACTTAATTTCCTTGTGCAGAAATTGAATTGGAAGTTGAATTTCCTTCTGAGCTGAGACCCAGAGTGCTCTCCAGAGCGGGCTATGGAAGCCAGATGAAATTTGTTCCTAATGGGGGGTTCTGTGGAAGCTCAGCAAGTAGTTCTATCAAATTAGCAGGCCCAACAGACACGAGGGAGCGGATTTCTTCCTGAGCCTGGGTCCTGCTATCCCTTGTCCCTTGGAAATCAGATTATAAGGAGGGCAGGGCCAGGGAGGAAACCGAACTAACACAATTACCAGCCCTGGCTTGTCCACTTCAGCCTGGGAATAGCGCAGGGAGGAGGGGAAAGCAGAGGAGAGGCAGAGCCTCTCTCAGGAAGTTGCAAATTCAAGAAAGTAGACAGGATGAGCCTGTTTCTGCTGCAGGGCCCCCGTCTTCACCATCCTGTCCTGGGATTAGTTGTGTCATCTCCATGCTGTTCCCATGCAATGCCAATAACAGAAGCCTCTGTCTTCCCCTGGAGATCAGTGTAGTAATTCCTTTTATAGCTGCAATGCCATCTAGCCTTGGCTTGAATCTCCCTCGTGATGGGGCGTTTGTTACCCATCAAGCCCTCCTGTTCCATTATTGATTCATAAGCAGCCTACTATTGGGGCACCTGGGTGGCTCAGCCGGTTAAGCGTCCGACTTTGGCTCAGGTCATGATCTCACGGTTTGTGGGTTTGAGTCCCGTGTCAGGCTCTGTGCTGACAGCCTAGAGCCTGGAGCCTGCTTCAGATTCTGTGTCTCCCTCTCTCTCTCTGCCCCTCCCCCATTTGTGCTCTGTCTTTCTCTGTCTCTGAAAGATGGATAAATATTAAAACAAAAAACAAAAAAAAAATTTTTTAAGTGGCCTACTATAGGCAAGACCACTGATATCTGGTCTTAGGTTTGCCACAAACTAGATATAGAAACTTTGGCCCCAATTTCCCCATCTATAAATGAAATATGTGGCCCTGTGGTAAGCACTGCGTTCATGTTCTCCATGTCCTTCTACCCTCTCCCATTGTGAGGCAAGTTGTGATTTTCTAGGTGGACTTTGACTTATCAAAGCACGTCAGCCCAGCACATCTTGTCATCACAGCCTTAGGAGTTGTCATAGGCACTGCCCCCTAGAAATGGTGGTCCAGGGGCGCCTGGGTGGCGCAGTCGGTTAGGCGTCCGACTTCAGCCAGGTCACGATCTCGCGGTCCGTGAGTTCGAGCCCCGCGTCAGGCTCTGGGCTGATGGCTCGGAGCCTGGAGCCTGTTTCCGATTCTGTGTCTCCCTCTCTCTCTGCCCCTCCCCCGGTCATGCTCTGTCTCTCTCTGTCCCAAAAATAAATAAAAAACGTTGAAAAAAAAATTTAAAAAAAAAAAAAAAAAAAAAAAAAAAAAAAAAAAGAAATGGTGGTCCAAAGAGAGAAACTGAGGCTTACAGAGGTAGTATTTAAGGTTACACAACTGGGGCGCCTGACTGGTTCAGTCAGTGGAACGTGTGACTCTTGATCTCGGGGTTGTAGTTTCAGGCCCCACATTGGATGTAGAGATTACTTTAAAAAAATAAAATCTTAAAAAAAAATAATAAAGTCACACAACTAATGCTGGCAAAGCCAGAAAGGAAACACATGTCTTCTTAGAGTCACACTGTTGACTAATGATAAACTTATGGTTGGTTAACAGAACACATAAGGTCCTGAATACGTCCCTTCCAACTTCCATTCTGAGAAAACCCTCCGTTACAGTCTGGCTGCAAACCACGTTAGGCAGTGGAGGAAGGGATCTATGTATAGCTAGTCCATCCTTCCCTGGAACCAGCTTTGAGTCAGTTCCAGGGAGCCCTTGGCCAGTGCTGGGTTTTCAAGCTGGAAGGCCAGAGACACCATTTGAGGTCAGTGGCCCATGGGCAGGGTTAAGGTAGGTGAACCTCACCCAATTCCAGTATGAAACTGGAAGCACAAAGAGGAAGAGCCCAAGGGCAACCATGTGAGCATACTCTCCCCCTTCTGTCTCTCTTCTTAAATATCTTTATTGAGGTACAATTCACATACCATGAAACACCCATTTAAAGTGTACAATGGTTTTTAGTATATTACTGAGTTGTACCATCACTACAATCTAACTTTAGGACATTTCATTATGGGGGCCCCTGTGTGGAGCAGTCAGTGAAGGGTCCAACTCTTGATCGTGGCTCAGGTCATGATCTCACAGTTCGTGAGTTCCAGCCCCATACTGGGCTCTGTGCTGATGGTGCGGAGCCTGCTTGGGATTCTCTCTCTTTCCTTCTCTCTGTGCCCTCCCCACTTGTGCTCTGTCTCTCTCAAAATAAGTAAATAAACTTAAAAAATGTTAAAAAAAAAAAAAGAACATGTTCATCACCGCTGGCCCCAGGTAGCCTTTATCTACTTTGTTTCTTTAGATTTGTCTATTCCTGATATCTCATAGAAACGGAATACACAGGATGTGTGGTCTTTTGTGACTGGCTTCTTCCCCTTAGCATGACGGTCCTCAAAAGTCATCCAGGTTGTAGCCTGTGTCAGCACTTCATTCCTGTTTATGGCCAAATAATACCGCATTGTACAGATATACCACATTTTATTCATCCATTCACCAGTTGGTGGACATTTGGGTTGTTTCCACTTTCTGAGGGCTGTGCATAATTCTTCTATGAACATTCACCAACATGTTTTTGTGCGGCCCTCTCGTCTCTTGGTTTATTTATGCGCTCATGTCATTCTCCTTCCTCCACAGGTTATAGTTCCAGTGTATATGATATGTGTCTTTTGTTTTATGCGTTTATGATAAAGGTGCCTCTTGGGTGCGTGCATTTTTCATTTGCCTACATGGTATAGTGTTATGGTTCTTCTGTTTTCCTTTCCTCACTCAGCATTGTGTTTTGAGGATCCATCTGTGTTGCCACGAGTAGTACATATGATCCATTACTGCCAACTCTGTGTGGCCCTCAGGGGTGGGCTGCTACATTTCACACACCTCTTCCCACAGGGACAAATACTTCCGTGGCACCACACACAAACCCACAATGGACATCCTGGTACATGTCCCCTTCAGGAGCTTGGTGAGAATGTCTAGAATATATGTCCAGGAACGGATTGTTGGGACACAGAATATGTACATACTTACTTTGAGTAGTGCCGGCAGGCAACAAGATTGGGGACACGAGGAGGAGACGGAATTGTTTTCATCCACTTTTCCCACAGAGAAATAAGAACCAAGACATACATTTGCCATCCAGCCTCGCAAAGCCACAGGACACCAGTACTGAGATGCACCGTGCCTGCTGAAGGATAGAGATAGAATTTTATTTCTCGTATTTTTTATTTCTTGTCTCATACTTTGCTAAGTTTCTAACTTAACACCGACTCCACTTAAATATTCTGGTCTCATAAAGTAGGGTTGTTCTTTATCCCTTGTGGAGTAAAATTCCGAAGGAAACCTACTGTTCTAAAAACTTTGCATTGTTCTTGGGGTACAAAGATCTTTTACCGTATAAAGATGGTTTTCTCATTTTGTAACTGGGAAAGTATCTGACTCCTGAAACCCTGGCCAGCACTCAGGAGTGCCAAGGAACGGCAAGGAAAGGGAGGGTTCAGATGACCCACTGGGAATTTCTAGTTCTGATTTCAGTGACTTCTGAGAAAGAGAGAGATTAAAATCCTTATGGATAGCGGAACATGAGAAATTTCTTCCACGGGCAAGTGCCTACATTTGAGGATGATCAGCCATCCCCGCAAAGCTCAGGATGAACAGATCACGGACAGTCTACTGAAGAGGAGTGGTTTCTGGGTAAAGTATTCACTCAGAGCCTACTTTACGCACCTACACCCAAGGGTGCCTCTTTCTACACAGCAGAAGGGCGTCATCAGAAGCCTTTTGCAAAGAATCCATTTGTATGTAATGTGAACCCCTTTGTCCTCATTTTGGTTTCCTACATTTGGATTTCTTGTGAACAGGCTTTTCTGAAAGTGAAGGCCATACTCCTGCTGGACAGACCGAAGGTCTCTGGCCAGTCCCCACGAGCCCCTGGGAGGGCCCTGCAGGGAGCTGGGAGGGGACCCAATGGCTGCACTTCCTGCTTCCTCGGCCTGGCACTCTGCTACTTCTTTTGCCACACCAGCTGGTGGTTTTCAAATTCAACCTCTGTGGAGCAGCTTCTGTGGCTGGCCTTACTTGGAAGTACTTAGGACAAAAAGAGAACCCAGCATTTCACGACGCCAAGCTTCATTTCCAGTGTCGTGTCTCACAAATGCTGAGAGGGAGTAGACAGGAGGAGAGGACATCTTTGGAGAAGTCACCAGGACTCCCTACTTCCACTCGTCCTGAACATTCTGTTTAACACCAGCATTGTGGACATGGAGCCAAAAGGTCGGCAGGTCACCGGACCTGAAAGAAGACATGATTAGGAGGACAGGCCTCCTTCCTTATCCAAAGCCTCCTGCATGCTGGACGTTGTGTGAGGTGCTTTCCATGTACTTTCACTAACCCACACAACAAATAGCACCACAAGGGAAGACTCTGCTCAACTTTGTGTATGAAGAAATTGAGGTTCAAAAGCGTTAAGTGACCTGGCCCATGTCACAAGGCAAAGTTTACCTAAGTCTCTCTAGCCTTGCTTTGTACTTCCCCAGGCTAGTTTGGACCCCCACTTTCCACCCCACCCGGGCCCTCATTTCTCCCTGACTCACTACTTCTGCTATTCTAAGGTGACTGGGCTTTGACTCAGAGCATTAGGGAAGGAGGTTTCTTGGCACCAGGAGAGGGGACACAGGGCTCAGGAGACAGTTTACAGATGGAATAAGCTTGTTAGTTCCCTCTCTGCTGGAACTGAGGGGAAGCAGCAGCTGGAGAGAAATGCCCAGAAGTGGGCAGGAAAGAGCAAAGGAGGGTCTGGTCACGAGAAAGCAGGGTCGACGCAGAAGCTGCTTCTCAGTCCAGCTCTCTGACCCCGTGGCCCCTCAAAGAGGGCCCCACAGTGTGCCCTTGAGGGAGGTAGATTGAACAGCAGCAGCAGCCTGGGAAACTGGGCAGCTAAGCCACTCCGAGGGCTTAAAGTCACACTAGGGACTGAGAGGAAGAAAGTCCCTGTGACTGTGGGGCTCGGCAGGTGTCACAGATTTGCGCTGGCCTCAGGTTTTTCCTCCACATCCCCTACTTCCCCCCACCCACTATGCAGGCTCCCAAGCCTGGCTGGTCATGGGGCTGGCGGCCCTGTCAGAAAAGGGGAAAGGAAGGAAGACTGGGTAGGGGAATGTGCAGAGCTCTGGGGACAGAACCCATGGTATACTCAGCCTGGGGGCAGGGAGAGAATAGAGGAGGAGAGCCGTGGAGCTCAAATGCCTCCCTTTCTGGACTGGGCATTCCACCTGATGGAGCTTGTGGGGCTGTGGTGTATGGCTGAGCAGGTACACGGCTGTGCGTCCCACAGTTCCAGGAGGTGCCAGCCATGCAGACCATGGTGAATGGCAGCCCTCAGGGATAGGCACGCCACAGGCTGCAGAAGCCTAGGGATAGTCTTGCCCTCGGGTGCCTGGAGATAATCTTGAGGCTTCCTATCATTCCAAATCTTAAAGGTGGGAACCTTGGAGCTTGAGCACCGTCCAGGAATTGAAGAGGCCATCACCTATTGTGAGGTCAGGTGATCCTGGCTAGGGCCTGGCCAGCCTTCCTTTTTTTTTTTTTTGAAGATTTTAAGTAATCTCTACACCCAGCATGGGGCTTGAAACTCACAACTCCGGGGCGCCTGGGTGGCTCAGTCGGTTAAGCAGCCGACTTCGGCTCAAGTCATGATCTCGCGCTCTGTGAGTTCAAGCCCCGCGTCGGGCTCTGTGCTGACAGCTCAGAGCCTGGAGCCTGTTTCCGATTCTGTGTCTCCCTCTCTCTGACCCTCCCCCATTCATGCTCTGTCTCTGTCTCAAAAATAAATAAACGTTAAAAAAAAAATTAAAAAAAAAAAAAAGAAACTCACAACTCGGAGATCAAGAGTTGCCTTTTCTACAGACCGAGCCAGGCAGGTGCCCCAAAGATCCCCTTCCTGACTGCCAAGGCCTTGTGCCTCGCCCCACAGGCACCAAAGGCTGATATGGCAGTCTTTGATCTATCACTGCATCAGCAATCACAGGAGCCAATTTCAATTCAATTAAAAAAATTTTTTTTTTTTCAACGTTTATTTATTTTTGGGACAGAGAGAGACAGAGCATGAACGGGAGAGGGGCAGAGAGAGAGGGAGACACAGAATCGGAAACAGGCTCCAGGCTCCGAGCCATCAGCCCAGAGCCTGACGCGGGGCTCGAACTCACGGACCGCGAGATCGTGACCTGGCTGAAGTCGGACGCCCAACCGACTGCGCCACCCAGGCGCCCCTCAATTCAATTAAAAACAAAATCTAAGTGATCTCACTGTACACAAATAAGCTGATCACCTTGAATGATGCCAGAGCTTGGCCTTACAGGCCTGCTACTCCAATCACTCAAGTCTGTATCAGAAGTGTGACTTCTTTCCAAAGGAGACCCCCAGGCCTCACCTTGGTCCTCTGCCTTTTCATGTTCCTGTCCCTCCTCCTGGCTCCCCCTTGCCCCTGTTGTCCAGTGCACCAACATCAGGATCAGCCCAGCCAACCCTCCTCTTCCCTTTCTACCGACTGGAATCCAAGAACTTGCTTTTTACCAAAAGAGGTAAAAGCAGTGTAGATGTTCAGGCAGGGGGTCCAAACCCCACGCCTCAGGGACATCTCAAGCACACCTGCTGGTCTGAGGAGGAAGGAAGGTTGCTGACTGGACCTCAAATCGGGAGGAGAGAGAAGTCAGTGGGTCAGATGGAGCTGCTGACTGGACTCAACTGGCCTCACAAGGAATACCCTGATTCAACAGGAGCCCATGCCTGGGACATCCTCATGGGTCTCCCCACGGAAGCACAAGCTGGGGGAGCTGCAGGATTTGGACACTGGCCTGAGCAGAAGGACACACTTGCCCTCATGCCACCCCTTGCCCCACAGTCAGACAGACTTGGGATGAGGCCGAGTCTCCAGCAGCTGTTCTGGCCTTCCCAAGGAAGGCCAAGCCTGACAGCTCCTGCCCAGGAAATTCCAGTCCAGGCAGCTGCTTGAGGAACAAAATGCAGGAGTTCCCTTTGGGCAGGAGAGTTTAAAACTGGAATAAAGATAAAGGGATCAGAGCTGTAAGCTGCTTCTCCCAGCTTGTTTTCAAAGAAAAAAAATCTCACCAGAACCCAACAGCTAAGAAGAACACAGTGATTTGAACCCGTCTTCCTGGGCCTGCAGCTGGGCAGATACCATTTAAAATTTGTTCCATCCTCTTCGGTCCTGGCATGCTAACAACTCGAAATGGTCTGCTTCCATTCTTCAGTCCCTGCATACCTCAAACCTCAGCTGCTACCTTCTGGTCCCTTTTATCTTTTTTTCCGGTCACCCAGCCTGTTTGCTGCTCGTCTCTGAAAGTCTTCCAAGGGATTTATCGACATCTCCAGGGGCTGAAACATCAGGAAGGCATTCATAATACAGGAGGGGTCAGAGTTGCTGAACAGTGCAGGGACAGGTCACGTTAGTCTAAGGGACCGTGTGTCGATTTTCTGGGTGGTGAGTGTGGTCCAAGCTAGGCTGACCTGGTTTTTCCTTTGCACAAGGCTCTTCTCTCTTCGCCCTGCTTCCTTGCCAGCCATTTTCAATCCCTGCTGCTGCTGCATACTATAATCGGAGCCTGGAGTCACGCTGGGTGAGGGTGAGGAGATCAAGGTGAGCTCCTCCGCCCAAACAAAAACCCACATTGGGAGCAGCAAGATGTGAGGAGAGTACTAGCCTCAGAGACCAGGCCAAGCCATTTTACCCCTAACATGAGGGGATTGAAACGGATGATGTAGCTGACCACCCCCCACCTCTTTCAGGATCAGGTCAAAAATGCTAATTTGGGCCCAAACACTGCCAGTCTCCCCAACCCTTGCTCTGGCTTCTCTTCCAGCAAACGTGTTCCATTTGAAAAGCTTTTCCCCCCAAGTATAATTCCACTGCCTCTTTCCACCAGCAATTCAAAACCCTCCTGTCTCATGTTTCTCTGCCTGTCCTTTCCAAGTGCCATGCACGTGCTCTTAGATCTCTATTCCAGATCTGCCCTGAGGGGTGGGTGGGCTGGGACTGAACTCTGACCCTTTTGCCCCCTGGCCTAATCAGACCACTGTTGGTTTTGCTATGGCTTAGCTTCTTCTTGAATCAGATGTTATAGAATATTACACACACACACACACACACACACACACACACACACACACACACACACGAAACAATCTTGCGTGGAAAACTCTGATCAAAACTTTTCCTTGGCATGAACACAGAGCATTTCCATGGCTTGTCACTTTCCTGATCTTCTGGGGCTGGTCTAAAGCCAGATTGGGGAATTTCAGCTCTGAAGGCCAGAGAGAAGTTTGCTGTCCCAGCTCCTGAGGTCTGGGTCATCTCCAGCACCACCAAACTAAGACTACAGTTTAATGAAATCTGCCACTCCTTCCCTGCCTCCTGCAGACTTGCTGTCCTAAGCAAGGAAATGTGAGGCCCCAGCCAGGCCTGCCCTTTTTCTTAAGCTCTCAGCTCACAGCCTTTAGATAGCTGGCTTCCTAAATTGCAGGTGATGTCCAAGGCCCTAGACTCTGCTTTAGGCAGGTCCACTATAATGGGGATAATGTATTCTTTTCCTATGGCTTCAGATTAAGGTTTGCTAATAAACAGTAAATTCTTTCTCTGAGGGAGAACTTACTTTCCATATTCCTTGGCATACCTCATTCAAAAAAGCCTTCTAGGTGGCATACACGTTATTAACAATAAGCAATGAAAGAGGATGTGTTAATGATAGCAACCATTAACCATTTTAGTGCTTTGTATATATCTGGCACTGTCCTAAGCTATATATATATACATATATAGTGTGTGTGTGTGTGTGTGTGTGTGTGTGTGTGTGTGTGTTTATTTTTGAGAGAGAGAGAGACAGTGTGAGCAGGCGAGGGGGGCAGAGAGAGAGGGAGACAGAAAATCCAGAGCAGGCTCCAGGCTCTGAGCTGTCAGCACAGAGCTCAACATGGGGCTCAAACTTGCGAACCGCGAGATCATGACCTGAGCCGAAGTCGGCCGGTTAACCGACTGAACCACCCAGGCACCCCCTAAGCTATATTTATATCTATGCTCATTTAACCCTCTAACAATGTGCTGAAATAGCCACTCTCTCCCCTTTTACAGATAAGGAGCTTCAGGCTCTGAGCAGTTGTACACTTGCCAAAGATCCTGCTCACCAATTGGTTCTGGTAGACACTATAGGGATGCCTCAGGAAGGAGAACTCCACAGAACGGGATCTAGAGGGCCCGTGGAATTGAAGGAACCCAATTTTAGAGCTGAGAGGGATCTATATTTCATAGTTTCCAAGAGTTTGTGTGACTTGCCTAAGCCTCATGCAGCTACTCCACTTAAGAACTAGTATAGGGGGCACCTGGGTGGCTCAGTTGGTTAAGCAGCCGACTGTGGCTCAGGTCATGATCTCGCGGTCCGTGAGTTCGAGCCCCGCGTCGGGCTCTGTGCTGACAGGTCAGAGCCTGGAGCCTGCTTCAGATTCTGTGTCTCCCTCTCTCTCTGCCCCTCCCCTGTTCATGCTCTGTCTCTCTCTGTCTCAAAAATAAATAAACGTTAAAAAAAAAAAAAAAAGAACTAGTATAGAATCCACTTATTTTGCTAGTCACAGGTCTCTCTTAGGAGGAAAAGAAAAGAAGTAAGGTTTAACAATTTAAGGTAGGGTCTTAGAGAGACTAGAAATGTTAGAAAACATTGACATGAAAAGAAAGTAAGAAATGGTGGTGGGGGTAGGCCTCAAATATCATCATTAACCAGTCTAGAACTGGTCAAGGGGATGTTTGTTACCCTATAAAAACCTATGCAATCTCCAGTAGCCACACACTCATCTGGTTTTTGGGCATGCTCAAGTGTGTTGGTGTTCAGGTCATTATACGATCAGTATTTCATGGAATGAATGCATTCTTGCAAAGAGAATTTCTCCCAAACCAATCCTGCATGTTTATGGACTTCCATTATATTCTTATTTATTTTTTAACATTTTTAAGTAATCTTTTACGCCCTATGTGGGGCCCAAACTGATGACCCGAATATGGAGTCACACGCTCCACCAACTGAGCCAGCAGGGCTCCCCTTGACTTTCATTTGAAATGAAGCAATTTACTTGGGGATTCTGGGGAATCTTGATAACCAAGTGTTTTAGAGGCCAGTCCATGACATGTTCAGTGCTAGTTCTGTGGATCTGGAAAGCTGCTGAACTCACCTAGCATTCATTTCTTCCCTTGCAGTCTTCCCTCGACCACAAAAACGTCTCTCATGCCTAAGGATCCTGGGTTGGCACCCAGATATCTTGGTGGTTTATTGCCTTTCTCCAGCCTTGGTGGGGGTACTAACAAAGCCAGCTAGAAAGAGACTTGGAAGCTAGCATTCTATACTTCAACTGGAACATTCCATTAGCTCATGGCTTTGGGTTCCAGAAAGGAGCTCGTTTCCCAACTTCAGTAATTTTAAATACTAGATATCCCATTTCCTTACAATGGGACTGTCTTGTCAACAAGCCCCAAAGGACCCCTCTGCACAGCTCAAGGTAACCCCATTGAGGGGGTGGAGTGGAGCAACCCTGCGGCTGGTCTCTTGCCATGTCATTGCTGGCCCCAGGGAAGTTCATCTTTGCCTCTGAGCCTCCGTTCTTTTTTTTTTTTAATGCTTACTTATTTTTGAGAGAGACCGACAGAGTGTGCGTGGGGGAGGGGTAGAGAGAGGGAGACACAGAATCCAAAGCAGGCTCCAGGCTCTGAGCTGTTAAGATAGAGCCCGACGAGGGGCTCTAACTCTTGAACTGCCACATCATGACCTGAGCCGAAGTCAGACTCTTAACAGACTGAGCCACCCAGGCGTCCCTCTCAGCCTCCAGTTCTGAGAGCCATCTTACCACCTTTGCACTAAGAGTGAACTGCAATTAGTGTGCACATGGTTCGGATTTCTTTTTACAGTTTTCTTCTGTTACATGTGAAATAATTCAAAATTACTTCCAAGCCACCTGAATTCATGTTCTTTCATTCTGGTATGAGCGCTCAAGCACAAATGAGCACTTAGACTGAAATATCCCACCTGAGAGAACTGCACAGGTTGTCCAAAGCCATTATCTTGCTGCTGTAGGCAAGTCTGGACTCATGGAGCCTCACTTCACCTTAGTGTTTCAACCCTGGCCCACTGCCTTGCTTAGGTCGTAAGAGGTGGATGGCCTTCCTTTAGAAGTGTCTATCTTCCTCACAAGAGTCTTGGTTGGCAAGAATTTTTCAGTTAACTAAAAGCGGCAGCTTTACAGGCAAGATATGGAAGGTCTTTTCTTCTTCTTCTTCTTTTTTTTTTTTAAAGGAAAACGCTTGCAAAGCATGCCTGAAACAGGGCAGGAAAAGCAACTTGTTATTTGGAAACATCAAAAACTTTCTTTTGGGGTCGTTCGTAATGTTACTTCACTGCATCACTCCCTCCGTTCCAGCCAATAAAAGGGTTAATTCCAGGATCTCACTATTCTTGAGTCCACGCAAGCCTGCTAAAGGAGACCAAGTAGATACCTCCTCCTACCCTACATTTTATTGTCCAGATGTGACCTTTGTCCCATACCTAGAAGTGGCAATGACCATTGGCATGGATGTAGAGTACCACAGTTTTTCTTCTAGTCTTCAGAGTGGCTTTGAATTGAGTTTCAACTAGGCGAGAATTAAAACAGGAAAGAAATGAAGGATCGGGGGTGTCTAAGCAACCAAGTCTTCCCTGGAAGAGAAGAGGAAGCCGTGAGAAGTGAATAATAGGTTTATTTGCATATACACAAGAGAAGAGCTAGCGTTGCTGGGAGTCACAAGAGGAGGGGCTTGTGAGGAGGTAAGGCTTCAGCAGAGGAAGGCACCTTGACAAACAAGGGATTCCTGGCTTAGTAAATCAAGCACAGTTGCAACCTTCTTTTGCCCCAAGCCAACTACTCATTTACTGCTGTCCTAGAGACACAGGAATTACTTACAAAACCAGGCAGAAAATAAAGTGGAAAGAAACGGTTTTACCTCTCTGGACCAGCCACTTAAAAAATTTATATACAGGATACAGGAAAAAAAAAACAAACAAAAGAGGCACTTTCAAATAGTTCTTAATCTAATCAGTGCCGTCTGTCCTGCTAGTAAAAATACCATCATGAAAGACTTTGGGGATCAAATGTGCCTCCAAAGTTGGGGCCTCAGTTCACAAGGATTCTGGAAGTGGTTCCTGCCAGGTTTCCAGGCCTACGATCACAAGACAGGAGATTTCTGGAAGTGAGAGTGGAGTGGCTATGGAGATAAGCATTTCTCAGCCTGTTCCAGTGAGTGTCTTGTGGGCTTATCTCCTAGCAAGTGGAATCTGGGGTGCTGGGAAGAGTCTCTCCCAAGGATAGGAGACATCCTTGCTAAAAACGATCTTTCTTGAACACTAAAATTGAACCAGAATGAACTTTGACTTCTCTTTGGAGAACTCAAATGAAATTAAGGCTTTTTACATGAAAGACCAAGTTCTGCATTTGGAAACAATAACCACCAAGTGGCTGTTTCCCAAGGGAACTTAACTTCTTTTCCTCTAGGAACAGTGGATTGTCCTAAGAGAAATCAGAAGAGGCTACCTACTTGATTAGGTAAAACAAAAAGATTAGGGAGGCTGACTAGGAAGGGGAAGAGAAACACACACTGAGTGATGATATCTTTTTTTTGTATATAAAGGATTAAAAAATTCCAATTTAATAAATTTTGGAAAAGCAAATGTAAAATGACTTGGGCTTATAAAACCAGAATTTACAATTATCTGTGAATAGTCAAAGACAAATCATAGAACCATTTTCATTACAAATCCAAAGTAATTCTAATAGTTACAGAATCACTTTCCCACTCCCCCCCCCCCCACCGCCCCCGTGAGATTACAGTTGTTAAATTGTAAGCATCTCCACTGCTACTCATAGTCCCTCATCTCCTTCTCCTAAGACAGTGTTTTCATACCCAAGTCACATCACACATACCAGGCACGTCTTTCCTTTCACAAAGCTTAGCCAGATGATATCTCCTTTTGGCTGAGATCAACAACCTTCCTTTTATAAATAATCCTTCTTCCCCCAGCGCCTAAATTCATCCAAGTCTTCATCCTCCACATGGTCCCAGTCCCAGTAGGACGGGCCCTTCTCTAAAAGGAACACTGGATCAGTCACACATTCGGTCCTCTCTACGCCAATGCAGGCCGCGCCCCAAGTGGTCTAGCACATTTGCACCCAAGAAAAGTTACAGTGTGCCTCTTTCCCTCTCTTCCTCATTTCTTGCCACGATTCTGCTTTTTCATGACATCTGTGCTGACGAGATATCTGGTCATCCCTAGGTCTTCCTGCTTTGTGTAACTATGACCAAGTGACTGTAAGGATGGACCACTGTGATGCTGAAAATCTCTTGGTCTTTCCCCCTCTCGGTGAAATGCAGTCTCTGCCAGGAGCCTTAAACCAGAGACTCTTCTCTGCCTCCTAACACACCAACTCAACAGGAATCGGTTATTTAGAGATGCCTCCTGCTCTGCAAGATCTAGTCAGAACACCACAGCCTCTGCTAGTTGCAAGCCCAGGGGAAGATGCCAGTTTCCTTCAATTCTGACCAAGCATTTTGGGTTGAATTAAAAGAACATGGCACCACACTCTGCTCTTCACTACACTTCTTCATGAACATACCTATGACATCTGCTTAAATCGTCCGAGCACCAAGCTCTTCAGAGCTGCCTTTTCCCCCTCCCTTCATCACAGAGGGCCAAGGAAGTGCCCGCTGGCCTCAAGAGCTCCTCTTAGGAAGTAGTACCTAACTGGTTAAAGCAGTCCCCCATAACTAGTTCTAGTTCATGGCCTCCATACAGAGTGTGGCCCAGCACTGCTCAATTTGCCATGGGTGAAGTTGACTAGGAATCTACGTTCTCTGGAATCTGATCTCAAGTGCTAACCTCCCATTAGCATTAAAAACAGTTCACTTTTAGTGTGTCCACATTAAATGCTCAATGAAGAAGTGCTACTGAGAGAAAACATGGAAGGAAAGTTTCCTTCAGAAAGGAACCATGTGTTCCTTCCAGCATGGAAGGCTTGTTTCCATTCTCCCCTTCATTTTTTCAGCATAAATCCACAACTCATTGGCAGGGCAGTCAGATTCAGCAGGCACTCACCATTAAGACCAGAACACTGACAGCATGTAAACAAGGTGAGATGGCAAAAGATACAGATCCATTGATCCTTCCCGATGGAGAACCAAAAGAAAAGCCTCGGAGACAATGAGCTCACACGTGCCGGTGAACACACACAAGAACAAGTCAAATGTCTCAACAAGGATTTACTTTAACAAAACGCACAGGTACGCGATGCTCAAGTCTTACTAGAAAGGAGTCACTTGGATTTCCCCCCCACCTCTCTTTACACAGCACAAGCCAGTGACCAGCTAAACATTCAGACCCATTATTGAATAGAAGGGAGCAGCATCAGACACAAAATCTCAGGCCCTGGTTTTATGTGCCTTTAATACTTTTTTTCCTTTTCTCTGCGTTCACTAAACAGGATTAAAAATTTTCTTTGTAAAGCTACTTTTCATAGCTTTTTGTTTTCCCTTTGTATTTATCATGTTTTTAATTTCTTCTCTGAGGAGGAATTCTCTGAATCTGTATCTTCCAATTCGATTCGGTGCCTTTTGAGGCCACTGTGGCCGTGAACAGCCCTACTGCTGTCTGTGTCTGGGGGGTCAGTGGGGTCCTCTCTCGTTCCAGCACTGGGGGTCTCACAGGCCATTTCAGACCCACAACAATCTTTGTGTAGGAGCGTCCCTGTCAGGGACAAGTTATCATGGTCAGTGTCCGAATGTCCTGGGGAAGAGCAGGCCACTGCCTCCAGCTCCCCGAAGTTCTGCCCATTGTTGTGGGGATGAGGGGGGCGGGGGTGTAAGCGTCCATTGTTGTGGTTGGCACAGATGGTTTCGGGGCTCCGCTCCTCACTGTCATCAGACTGGGTCCTGGGACAGCTGCCAGACCCACTGCTGAGAGTGGAGCCAGATGCCTTGGGGACAGGAGGAGAGGGCGGCTCCTCAGCCCGGCTGCTTAGGGCCTTGCTCAGGGCCTTTCCATTGAGCTTCTTGGTTTCGAAAGAATGTTCTACAGAGCTACCATTGTTAGTGTCCTGTGAGGTATCTTCTGGCGCCTCTGCCCAAGGGTGGCTGCTGTGCTCATGGCCTGAGCCATTGCTGGGATTTCTAGCAGAAGTCCCTTCTTTAAAAGCATCCTTGCTGCGACCTTCAGGGGGCAGGTCCTGGTTCCTCTGGGCTATGGTCATGCTTAGACAGGCTTCCTTACTGGAAGAAGGGGCTGGGTTATCCTTGTGGCTGGTTCCGGCCCTCCCTTCGTCGGCCTCCCCAGACACGAGGGAGCTCTCTCCATCTTTGTTATTTGAGTAGGAGATATAGGAGTAGCGGAGCCACTTGTAAGCCTTATAAATTTTTCGTTCAACCGACTCTATGTCGGAGGTTGGCGATGCTCGGCTCGGCTGAATCTCCAGGGTGGAAGTGCCCCGCTCAGGGGAGGACGTCGGGGAGGAGGAGAGGTCATCCACTTTGATCTGGGGGTAATCGTAGTTGTCTTCTCCAATGTAGGTGTTGGCGGGCTTGCTCGCAGGGGTGGGCCTCTCTTCCCGGGGTGTCTTCTGTCGGCGCCGCATGGCGTTCCGCTGCCGCGTGGAGGTTCGGCGCTCGTTCAGCTCCTCCTGGTCCTCAGAGCTGCTGGAGCTGCTGGAGCTGCTGGACTCGTCTTCAGGGCTGGGAGACCGCGGCCGGGGGAAGAGATCTGTGTCCAGCTCAACCTCGCAGGCGTTCTCCTCGGAGTCGGACTCGTTGGAGAGGGCCAGGAGGCGTTTGTCCTGGTAGCGCCGCAGGGCAGACAGGCGCTGCTGGCGAGAGGCTGCGTCCTCGCACGTGGGCGGCGGTGGAGGCGACGCCACCGCGTTGGTGGTGGTGACCCGCAGGGGCCCCAGATGGAAGGCGCTGTCGGCATTCTCGTCCACCGTGGGTGGAGGGGAACGGGGCAGCGAGGCTGAGGACTCTGAGTCAGTGTAGCCTGAGCGTTCGCTGACCCCAGCGTGCAGCTGGAGTATAGTGCTCTCACTGAGGTCGCTGTCCGAGTCAGAGCTCCAGCCCTCGATCTCTCGGCGCACCAACGAGTCAAAGAAGGCCATCATCCGGGGGTCTTCCTGCACGGACTGGTTGGCATAGTCGTGTGACAGGCCACTCCCGCTGTTCAGCACAAGGCTGATGTATTCTTCGTGGGTATAGAGGCAGCGGGAGTCATCCTCAATCCGTCCGTCTAGGTCTCCTGTACATCCTGGCTGCTTGTATGGGCTCCAGATCTGCACAGAAGGCAAAAACAAAACCAAGGAGGCCTGATTGGGAGGTACTCTAAAGCTGGTAGTGATAAAGAACACTAAGGCAGAGTTTCTCCGGACCCTCCCCTGTCATTTAGCCAGGATTTGCTAACCAGTTTTAAAAATGTATTCTTTACCAGACCGGATTATGTGGGCCACACATGAAAACCCAGGCTTCTAGAGTCCGATGTTGGAAAAAGCATCGTCTAGGACACGGCATCAGCCTAGTGTCGGGAAAGCGAAGTCCCGTCTCTAGGCGCAGCACAGTGACACGCCATCTCCCCTACAGCGCCCCCTCTCCTTTAGCTTCCTGTGTTAGTAGCGTGGAAATTACAACAACCCCCTCCATAATCTTGAAGGGCAGGGGAAGACTTGAAGATTGGCCAACGTGCTCAAAACTCTCAGAAGACTGAAGCTGTGCACAGGGAGGTGCCACTTTTCCAAAGTGGAAACAGACCCAGCAGTCAGTCCTCCGTGGTAGTTAGTATTTCAGCCTATAACTCCACTTCTCCCCAACTGCAACATTTCTATTTTTAACTAATGGGAATTGCTTGTGGAGCTTGATAAGAATAGCCAACTGCCTACACTGCAGTTCCCTCTTGGACATGCAGGCATCAGTTACCCGGGAAACTGGGTTCTCTTAACCAGGTTGCTGCTGGCCTGCTCCCCAACTCTTCTGTTAGCTACAGGAATGGGTAGGACACACACCCCAAGACCAGAGACCCACCCTTTAACAGCCTCCACTCTATCACCAGAGATACAGGCTGACAACCAGAGGATCTAGGCAGAGCTAGGTAGGACTCAAACTCAGGTGTGCCTGACTGCAAAGGCCCAACTTTACAAGTGGAATAAGTTATGCAAAAATCCAGTTCAAGGTAATTAAGCTGTCACTGCAAATGAGAATGCTTAGCTTCACCTGACTGCCAGACTGGTCCATGGAGCAGCTCACAGAAGCTCAGTTACATCAGCCGGTAGCCATGGCAACTCAGATGAAATTCCAGGCGATTTTCTTGCCTGACAGGCTGGTGTCTATCTTTAGGCACCCAACCCAGAAAACAGGGCTCTTCATTCTCTAACCTGGATCAAGACAATGCCTTTGCTTCCCCAAAGCTATCCAAGGACAAATTCACCTCCTTATGAGCACTTTCCTGAGGCCCAACCCTTCCCATGCTTAACTTGCAACTTCTGGGAGGCAGAATCTCTTTGGAGGATCCCCAGTTCAAAAGGGGCTAGAAAAACCTAAATTAGCTCTTTTCACCAATTCTTACTTTAGATTTATTCTTCTTTTGACTTTGTTCCCTGCCCACAACTCCTCAGGCGTTCTCCCGTCTCCATCTTCATTATGTGACCCAGGGGAGGTTTAAGTAGTGGTTCTCACACCCCAAAGTGCGCAAGAATCACCTGAAGAGTCATAACAGTGTTGACTCCTGAGTCCCACCCGTAGAGATTCTGATTCACTACATCACCACTGGGTACCAGGGCTCTGCATTTTTAACAAGGGGAGACCAACATTTAAGAAACACTAGTATATGGTTAGAAAATAGTGGAGGGGCACATGTGTGGCTCAGTCTGTTAAGCATCGGACTCTTGATTTCGGCTCAGGTCATGATCTCATGGTTCATGAGTTTGAGCTCTACATCGGGCTCTGTTGCTGACAGGGCAGAGCCTACTTGGGATTCTCTCTCCCCCTCTCTCTCTGCGCCACCCCCACTCTCTCTCTCAAAAATAAATATAGAAAAAAAATTTATTTTTGAGAGAGCACAAGTGGGGGGAGCAGAGAGAGGGGGACAGAGGATGCAAAGCAGGCTCCATGCTGACAGCAGCGAGCCTGATGTGGGGCTCAAACTCCCAAACCGTGAGATCATGACTTGAGCTGAAGTCAGACGCTCAACTGACTGAGCCATGCAGGCACCCCCCAAAAAAAACTTAAAAAAAAAAAAAAAAGTTTAAGTAGCAGAAAATAAAGGATTTTTCTGAGGAGATTCTCAAATTCTTTGTGAGACCCAAAGTTTGGGAAACATTCAGATATGGCCTTCAACAACAGGCTCAAGCTACGAATGACTATCTCTGCAAACAAATGTCCAAGGGAAAAGTTTGGTGGCTTAGGAAGGAAACTGGAGGGATTCCAAAGGCAAAGTCCTTAGGACTTTTTGGGGCCTCATTCTATATTCTGGGCCAGATCTCTTACTTTCGCAGTTTAAAAATGGTGAAATGTTACTAACCATGTTATCTAATATAAAGATGAATCTATATGTGCATCACAGAAACACAGAATTTGTTAACAGAAGTACAAAATATTGAAGGTGGGATGCTGGTCCAACTATCCAACAAACCAGTTTCTAGGTTCTTTCTGATCTATTACCCAGCCTCCTATTTCTTCCTTCAGGAATGAAAATCATTAACACTGAAAGTCAGCTTTTATTTGGGCTCTGGAATGTATTAAGCTGAGGTAGACTTTCATTCCTGAAGCTTAGAGTAATGGAACAAACCACTGGATCAGGAGACAGGAGACTTGAGTGTGGGTTCCCACTCAATTCCTAGTTAGCTGGTTGACCCTGGATAAAGCTCAACCCCCTGATCTAAACAGTGAATTAGATGGGTCTTATCCAATCCTAGGATTCAGAGCAAAACAAAACCATCATGCCAGACAGCCAGTTTTCAGTCCTCAAGGGACTTGTAGCACAGAGCTGCTGGGGCCGACAGAAGGGGTAGGAACCCCAGCTCTGTGGCCTCACATAGCCCTGGGCAAATGACTTCACTCTCGAAAGCCTCTTTTCTCATCTGTAGAAATGAAAATGACAAAATGACATAACCTATACCACAGCACAAAACATGGTGCTTTCTCTTTCACTTGGCAGCTGAACACCTTAACTAGAAAGTCTCAGACCCATCCTCAAAGAGACTTTTGAACATCAGAAGGACTGACCGTCGCTATTATCTTAGTCCTCATCCTTAAAATGTCAGTTTCAAATATTTGTGAAAGTGGTTATTTCTTTCCACTGAAACAACTCAGAAGTAAAGCAACGAAAACACAACTTCTTTTAAAAATTTTTTTTTAATCTTTATTTTTGAGAGTGAGAGAGAGACAGAGCATGAGCAGGGGAGGGGCAGAGACAGAGGGGGAGACACAGAATCTGAAGCCGGCTCCAGGCTCTGAGCTGTCAACACAGAGCTCGATGTGGGGCTCGAACTCAAGGACCACGAGATCATGACCTGAGCTGAGGTCGGATGCTTAACCGACTGAGCCACCCAGGTGCCCCCAAAACACAACTTCCTGTTGCTAACATGTTAAATGTGGCTAGATATGCCTCCTCTAGGGGCAAGGTTCATGAGGAAAGGAGGGATGAGCAGGTTCTTCTCCAAGCCCAGTGAAAAGTTTAGTTCAAGAGACTGCTGAGGGTAGGGCCCTGCGGTGGCTCAGTCCATTAAGCATCTGAGTCTTGATTTCGGCTCAGGTCGTGATCACACAGTTCATGAATTCAAGCCCCACGTCAGGTTCTGTGCTGAAAGTGTGGAGCCTGCTTGGGATTCTTTCTCCCCCTCTCTCTCTGCCCTTCCCCTCCTCATTCTCTCTCCCTCAAAATCAATAAACATTAAAAAAAAAAAGGCTGCTGAGGAAAAAGATGCAGTTCAATTCTTATTTAAACATCATCAAAATGGAAAGCAATTAAGTAGCAAGTGTTCTGATCTACATAGGTGACCATGACAAGCCTGATGTAGCAGCTCTAAGCCTTCTTCTCTTTGTGATATTGTACTAAATTAAGAAATTTGTCAGGGGTGCCCGGGTGGCTCAGTCAGTTAAGCGTCCGACTTCGGCTCAGATCAGGATCTCATGGTTCCTTGGTTTGAGCCCCATGTTAGGCTCTGTGCTGATAGCTCAGAGCCTGGAGCTTGCTTTGGATTCTGTGTCTCCCTCTCTTTTTGCCTCTCTCCTGCTCATGCTTGGTCTCTCTCTCTCTCTCAAAAACAAATAATAAACATTAAAAAAATTAAAAAAAAAAAAAAAGAAATTTGTCCATCTACCAAGAAAATCTATACAGACAGAGACCTAAAATTGCTACTCAGGGTTTCTCCACACTCTCTAATCTGGCTTCCAAGACCTTCTGGGCCCATCTCTTGCTAACCTTCCTGCCTTATATCTTAGATCTCTCTTCTTGTGCACTTCATTTTGGCCAAACAGGATCATTTTCTGAACAGGTCCTACACTTCACTGTTTCTGAGTATTATTTCTTAGTATAATGCCTGGAACACTGTAGGTGATCAATAAATATTTACTGATTCAATGAAATAATTAACTACCCATTCCCTCTACTTAGAATGTTCCTGGTATCTTATTCTTCTTCCTTTTACAGTCTTTATTCTTCAAAATCTAGTTCAAATATTGCCGGCCTGAGGTTACCACAGACGGGAAAACTCTCTTTCCCCCAGAGCATTTTGTTCATATCTCTTATGTAGGTATTGCATTTTTTCATTATCTTTATTTCTTGTCTCTCCTACTGGGTCATCAATTCCTGGGGGACCTGCGTTACCTTTTTTTTCCTTTATGTTCCCCATAGGCCCTAGCACAAATGGCATACACAGGTATATCATAAATGTCACAAGTATCATAATTGAATAAATGAATACTGGTCTTTGAGGGAAAAAAATGTCAGCATTTGTCCTATATTGCCCCTCTGTGTTTAAATACAAAACAAACCCCCTTGTTTGCTCAGTGTGGACATTCAGGGAGTTAGAAAACTGTTATGGGTGAGAAGAGGTTGGCCCTGACAGCAGGGATTCTACTCTGAGTTAAAAAGGCAGCAGTAAAGGACAAGGGAGAAGGTGAAGTGGAGAGAAAAAAGAGCTCAGACTGGGCTAAAACATTATGCTCTTGGGGCCATTGGTCCTCTCAGAAATAGCAAGCAGGAAAGTGACACTTATTAAAATAGTCAGAAATTGTCAGGCACAGGTAATTCACAAGGCACTCCTGGATGGCAAGTCACTGTTAGCATCCTTACTTGACAGATGGGAAACAGACTCAAATAACTATTCAAGGGCACTAGTTGTGTTGACTTAAGGTTTCAAATGGCTAATCAGGCCTCTTGGTAGGGCAGCATTCAGACCCCATGGGAACCTGGAAGCAGTGAGTTCCATAGTTAAGTCTGGATAACCTCCCAGAGAAAACATTTTCTTCTCTTTCTCCTCTGAGAACTTGGCTAGTTTCCAAACATGACCTTTAGGGTAAGGCCTCCAGTTGACTAAACAATAAATGGGGAGACTAAGTACAGAAGCATCCCAGAGTACATAGCCAAACAGGAATCTCTCTTCTAAAGGAGATGTCCAAGCTGGGCTCTGAGAAAGAGAATGACGTCACCAGGCCGAGAGAGGACATGCTACTGTGCCAACCCATTAGTCATCGGCCAAAGGAGAAGAGAAAGCAATTCAAGGGACAGAGCCAACTCCACAACTGCTCAGTGAAGGACTCTTAAGATGACCACCTCTAGCAGGGGCCTCTGGCTGCCTGCTGCCTTCCACCAGCATGGGAGTGTGACAGGACATTGGGAAGAACAAGAAACAGGGCTCTATCCTAACTACCGCTAATCAGCTGTGTAATTAACCCCAGATGGGTAGTTTATCATTTAAATCTCATCATTTATAAAAAGAAAAAGTCCATAAAAATGATCCAGAAGTCCTGCTCCAGGTCTGTGGAAAAATATGTGCAATCATGAAAGTCAGTCCTGATCCATAGGACCAACAAAACTTAAATAAAGGAAGTTGGATTAAGGATAAATAAAAATACGACCCATACTCCAACATTACATTTCTGACAACTTCCCTTGCTCAGATATAACTTGAATAAAGAAAAAGAAAAGGAAAGGGAAAAAGAGAGGGAGGGAGGGAGGAAAAAAGGAAGGAAGGAGGAAAGAAGAGAAGAAAATGAAAACTGGTTTTCAATGTCATTTTAGGATAAAATATGAGGAGTTTTATCTTTTGGGGGGATTATCATCCATCCTTACTTAAAAATCAAGTTATCAATGAGTCCTGAAGAATTTATCATTTGCCTCAAACCTTCATTTTCTCCAATGTGGAAAAGGGTTACTAACTACTGGAATGTGAGTGATGTCCTTCTGTGGACACAGGTCAGGCTTGGTCTCTTGGTTGCAGGTTCCAAATACATTCCTTGGCTGGGTTCAGTTCATTGAGTCGATGTGCAACTAATGCAAGTGTTTAGCTTCAATCACAACCACATGCAGTGGTTTTTTATATGTTCTGAGACAATTTAGCTATGGTTCTGGCAGTCACTTAGTTATGTCTGTGCCATATTAGCATAGCAATTAATGCAAAGTGCACCCGAGTAACTGAGGGGACAGTGGCTTCCAGATGAGGCTTGGAAAACAGAACTCATCAGACTCCAGATCAAAAGCTATTGGCAACGTAGTGGCATACAAATGGCATCTAGTTTCAAAGCCTGGTGACTATTTTTAAAAGAGGTCCTGAAAGGAGGGTTTTAAACCACTCTTTTTAATATCAATTTTTCAGTATTCTGTAGCATGTGAAAATAATCGAGAGGTTTTTAAAAGTAATCTGTGCCCAACGTGGGGCTTGAACTCACAAACCCAAGATCAAAAGTCGTATGCTCTACTGACTGAGCCAGCCAAGTGCCCCAAAATAATTGAGAATTTTGATAGACCTTTAGTATGTTTAGATATGAGGTCCTATATATATTGTTCTAGTTTCTTCCCATTATGAATTGTAATAATTTGTTTAAGACAGTTAGAAGGGAAAGATGCCTCACCTTGATAATCTTTTCTACGCCAGAAGAGCAGATCATGTAGGTGTGAGGGTTAAATCGGACCTGGTTAACAATAGACCGATGCCCTTTCAGCACCATGAAGGCTCCGTTGACCACCCTACCAATGCCACCTGGGAAGACAGAAGGAAACAAAAATCAAATGATGAAATGGAGCAAAGTAAAGAGGTTCCAGTAATGGCAGACAAACAGTTCTGAACTGGAGCCAAGATTTTTTATTAACTATGCCACCAGCAGAATGCTTAATCTTACAGATAAAGTTGCTATGGAAAGAGGGAAGATGAAACATTCTCTCAGCATATGTGCTCTTACCAAGAGCCTTTATTTAGCCTGTAAGCATTGCCCACGCCCACCCCCTGCAATTCCATTGTCAATGAAGCCACAGGCACTTAAAACATTTCTCAAGTTTTTGATCCCCAAGATAGAACCCAAGTGTTACCTTAGAAAAGGCCAGTCATGAGCAAAATGAGACTGAACTACTTGGGAACAGTTAGGCAGCTGAGCCAGGGACATGCGGAACCAGAAGCATATAATTACTTAAATGCACAGAAAAATCTCTCATCTACTTGCCCTCAATTTCTATGATGAAGGTAGCAAACAAAACAAACATATGAAAACCACGGGGAAAATAATGGAAAAAATCCTTTTATTACCCTGATAATGGGGAGAGTTAGGATAAAGAAAGGAGATCTGGGCCACTTCCCTAATAGGAAGGGCCCAAGTACTAAGAATGTGAATTAGAGTAAGGGCCTTAAAACCGTCACATATGTATTAAAATCAAGAGGCCACTGATAGAAAGCTGTATTTTAAGGACCGTCCTGTAGGCTTTCATCTTCAGTGACTGAGAAAAGCACCAGAGGCCTGGAACATATAACACAGATGAAGATGTCATCATTTATACACTTGAAATAATCTCAAAGGTTCAACTTCACTGGTAAGGGCATCACACACAACATACACATCCATGTTCTGAACAAGGTCGCTTCTGAGCAACCATCAACAGCTTAGTCCACATAAGCCAACCTGTGTCCCCAGCCAACTGGCAAAATGTGATGCGTTCAGACACAAACAAATAAGTATCTGTTTATCTAAGCAATGAATACCATCTTAGCCCCTACCAGGAGCTTGGCACCACTAGGGCACAAAGTATCAATCAGTAGGCAGTCTTGGCTTCACGTACCTCCACCCCACTCCCAACTCCACCTTGTTTAAACATTCATTCCAGACATTTCTCATCTCAGTGTCCTAGAGGGACAATGACTAGGAACAATATCCCTTCTCCAGACATAATCTGGTTCTGGAGAAGGTGTCTTCTTCTGCTTTTGGCCTCCTGACACAATTCCTCTTGTGACTCATGGAAGATATCCCTCTTTATTGCCATGTACATATATATCTTTTTTATGACAGTGAGAGTTTTCAGACTGCATTGATCTGTTCCTTGGTAGTGCCCACTTAACTAGCACTAGGTGCTTATTCTACTTGGTAAGTGACAAAAACGTCCTTTGCCTAATTTTCCCACCATAGTTGACATTATTAATGTTTGAATTATCCAGGATGTATAATATACTTAAAGTTATCCATATCTCAACCCAACATCATCAAGTTTGCTAATAAACCTTGGAGAGTGACTAGACCATAGAATAAATGTGTTTTCATGGATCAGGAAAGGTTAAGCACTAAAGTAGGCTGCCATGATGGGAATCCCTAGGCAGCCTGAGTGTACTGGGTTCCTAGACTGGAGTGGGAGGAGGGGAAGGTAACTTGAGCCTAATCAAAATAAAAATAAACTTGAGAAAATTAAGGACAAGAGATCCATGGGAATCTAAACCAGTCGTCTCAACATAGGGATCTTACCACCCCCCAAAGATTTCCCTTGGATTTTTTTTTTTTTTCCTTAATATAAGGTTGATTCAAAAAGTAGCATTCCCATTCATGGTTTTCTTCTGAATTCTACTCATACCTGTGCTGGGGTAGTCACTTAGCAAAGAATCTTTGGGTTAAACCTAGTACTGATCTCTTATTTAATCCTACTGCCTCCAAGAAAAGTAATTTAAATGACTCAGAGAATGTGAGTGATTTCTTCCTAACCATACAGCTAGTAAATGGCAGAGTCAGGATATGAACCAGAGCCTGTTTGGCTGTAACACCCAATATCCTTTCCACTGTAACAGTGGCCTTTAAGAGATGAAAGGATTTGAATAGGGATGGAGTCTGAAACTCATAAAATCTTTCTAAATCTTTCTGGCAGTTATCATATGGGTTGGTTTTTTTTTTTTTTTTTTTATAAGTCATCAACTTAAGAAAGGGGAAGGGGTAGACTCTATCCAATGGCATCCTGAGTACAAGCTCCATAGTATCACCACAAGACATTGCCAACACTGAATAGTTCACGAAAGTAGAACTGGCTCTCTTGTGTACCTAGAACTGGGGGCACAATGCCTGAACCAAAAAGTACCTGCTTAGTAAGCACTTGTTGAATGGACAGTGTTTCAGGAGACGGCAACTCTAGAATAAATACCACCAAAGGAGGACAGATAGAGGATCTCATGTCTTAAAGAATCAACTACCACAGAACTAAATTTTATCAACCAAACTGATCTTAATCTGTTAAAGGTTATTTGGAATACAATTACAGTAACTTTTGGACTTGCAGAATAAGTGAAAGGGTACCCACATCTGTAAATTGAGACCATGGGAAAACTTTCTATTGCTCTTCCATGCTATGTGACCTCATCTGATTTCTCTTCTTGGCAGCAATTTTTTTAAGTTTATTTATTTATTTTGAGAGAAACACATATATCGCAAGTAGGGGAAGGGCAGAGAGAGAGGCAGACAGAATCCCAAGCAGGCTCCACACTCCTGACATGGGGGCTCAAACTCACAAAACTGTAAGATCCTGACCTGAGCTGAAACCAAGAGTCAGATGCTTAACCGATTGAGCCACCCAGGCACGCCAGCAATTTTAATACAGATCTTCTCTCCTTCTTCCCACCCAAACTGATACCTAGGAAATCTGAAAAAGAGGAAATCCATAGAACCAAGAGACTGATGGTAAAAACAGGTACAGGAAAAATTACGGCTGCCATGTGTTTAAGGTATCCAAGGCTGTGTACTCAAAATCAGAAAAATGAATGGGTTTCAGGGAGGTTCTCGATAGTCCTCCTGGTTTCCAGGTTTGAATGATTGAATATAGCTGATAGTATATAGTTAGATACCATGATTTTTAGAGAATAAATTTTTATCATTCCTGGAGATTTGTATAAATAAGATTTCTTCATTCTGAAATGGCTAAGGTCAAGATGCTACTATCAGTAAAAACTTGGGGTCTCCCCTCTCCATTACCTAGCCAGACCATGCCCGTCGATAGCAGGATCAAGTTGGCAGGAGTCAGGCAGGGAATATTTTTTTCTAAGAACTACATAATCTACACACTCTCTCTTCAGGATCATTTCTAAGACTGTGGTGACGGGACTGGTGAGGGTCAACCTCACCCCATGAGCTGAGTCAAGACCTAATCACTAATAATGGATACCAATGAAAAAACACATACCTGGGAAGAGCCACCTTACTCATTTTTGAGCTGTCATTTGTTTATACACTTCTGTACAAACCAATGATCATTGTGCTGGGCCATCTGCTCTGTCTGGCCCAACCAAACATGTTGGCATCATTTTGTAGGTTTTTTTTTTTTTTTTTTTTTTAAGTCAAGGCCAAAGTTGCTATATCTCCATCTTTCCTTTGGTTCAGAAGGGATGCCAGGGAGGTGAAGAAGGCTATAAATAGGCTTTACCTATTTTACTGCAAGAGTTTAGAAAAGAAAAGGAGTGGGCCTCTCATAAGATTCCAGTATCAGTAACTGACTATCTTAGCAAGATTCCAAGAAACACAAGGGACTCAGAGAAAATACCTTACTTAGAACCCTGATAAAGACCTTTCTAAAATGCCAAGGCCAAGCGTCCCTCCAGAGAAGACAAGGCGCTAAGTGTATAGGCCCTCATTCCCCCTTCCTTACCTATGCTCCTCTTCCTACAACATTCAGCCAGAGATTTGTCCCCTTAGGACTTTCAAGGGTCAGGACAACATTCCCATTTCTTGCCAACTTCAGTTACTTCTGTTTGTCAATTTTATTTGTTTCAACAAAATCCTCTAAGAATGACTATGCTTTCAACTCAAAAGGTAAAAGCAACCTGGTCAAGATTTCTTGATGCTTTAGTCTAACAGCAATTTATCAATCACATTGGGAAGAGGTCTTCAGTGGCACTTGGGGCTATAGAACAGGACACTTAAGTATTTTGTAATGAAATAAATCCCAAATCAACCTGGATAAAATACCAGTATTAATTTTCTTGTCATAGTTTTTGGATTTTTTCCCCTATTAATTAATGGGTAGGACAAACACTTTTGTGAGGATGGGAAGGAGAAACAATGGGTAACACTGAGATTAGGGAAGGTGAAGTGTGAAAGTGGTAGTGAGGAACCAGGAACAAAGACCAGATGACTGTAAGGGGCTGATGGAAGATAAGGACTCAACAGGGGCTCCTGGGTGGCTCAGTTGGTTAAGCTTCCGACTTCAGCTCAGGTCATAATCTCATGGTTCCTGGGTTTGAGCCCTGTGTCAGGCTCTGTGCTGACAGCTCAGAACCTGGAGCCTGCTTCAGATTCTGTGTTTCCTTCTTTCTCTGCCCCTCCCCCACTTGCACTCTGTCTCTCAAAAATAAATAAAACGTTAAAAAAAAAGACTTAACAAATGGTTAAATTGAAACTAGTGGAGAATATTGTTTGCTTAAAAAATTTTTTTAGGTTTATTTATTTATTTTGAGAGAGAGCAAAAAAACACAGGCAGAGGAGGGGCAGAGAGAGAGAATCGGTTAAGCATCTGACTTCAGCTCAGGTCATGATCTCACGGTTCGTGAGTTTGAACCCTGCATGGGGCTCTGTGCTGACAGCTCAGAACCTGGATCCTGCTTTGAATCTGGTGTCTCCCCGTCTCTCCGCCCCTCCCCTGTTCATGCTGTCTCTAACCTCTCAAAAATAAATGCTTAAAAAATTTTTTTAGGTTTTAATTTTTTTTTTTTTTTTTCCCAGTAATCTCTATACCCATCATGGGGCTTCAACTCATGATCCAGAGATCAAGAGTTGCATGCTCTTCTGACTGAACCAGCCAGGTTCCCCAGGAAAATATTGTGGGTTTTTTGTTTGTTTTTAGTTTTTTCTTAAAGTCTTTATTTATTTTGAGAGGCAGAGACAGCACAAGTGGGGAGGGGCAGAGAGAGGGGGAGAAAATCCCAAGCAGGCTCTGCACTGACAGTGAGGCTTGAACTCACAAACTGTGAGATCATGACCTGAGCCAAAATCAAGAGTGGGACCCTCAACCAACTGAGCCACACAGGTGCCCTGAGAATACTGTTAAGAGTGGTATAAAAAAAACCCTCAATATTCAGGTAAAAATGACAGATTACAGTAAATGAAAAGCTTGTAGCATTTCATGTGATAACTTTATCTGGTAGGCTCTAGGTTGGAATATTAAACAAAATCCCGCAGAATGTACTGATAGGGCAAGACGATGAGCAAATACTTAAAGGAGTGGTACTATTTTGGGGGGGCGGGGGAGGAGAGACGTTGAAAAATCAGGTAAGTGATCATTCAAATGATATAATGGAAATCAAATCTCTGGAATTACCTAGTCCTTTCCTAAGCAAGAAGACTTGGGCTTGGTGATAGTCACCAGAGAATCCAAAGGTTTCATTCAGTCCTCATCCTACGTATTCGACCTATCAGCAAGATCCAGCGTAGTTACCTCTCCTTTCTTCACTGCCTTCCTAGGATCACCATCTCTTGGTTTTCCTGCTACTTCATTGGTCACTCCTTGTTGGTTTCCTTTTTGGCTTCTCTCGCTGACTTTTTTTTTTTTAATGTTTATTTTTTTCACTGTTTATTTTTTTAATGTTCATTATTTATTTTTGAAAAAGAGAGACGGAGACAGAGCGTGAACGGGGAAGGGGCGGGGGGGGGGGGGGGGAGACACAGAATCTGAAGCAGGCTCCAGGCTCTGAGCTGTCAGCGCAGGGCTTGAACCCACGAACCAGGATATCAAGACCTGAGCTGAAGTCGGATGCTTAGCTGACTGAGCCACCCAGGCGCCCCATCCTCTCCCTGACTTCTTAACACTTGAATGCCTTAGGGCTCGGCCTTTGCTCTCCTTCTTTTGACTAGGTATGCCCACCTGTTTGGTGATTTCTTCCAGTCTTATGGCTTTAAATACAACCTACATATGACCATAACTCAAATTTTTATCTCTAGTCCAGAACGTTCTCTCAAACTCTAGAATTTCATACCTCTATATCCAAACTGTTCAATATCTATCTCTACCTGGATGTTTAAGAGACATCTCAAATGCTACCTGCTTCCCCTCTTCCCCTGGCAAATCTATCAGGAAATCCTGATGCATTTCCCTTCAAAACCTCTATTACCTTGGCTCGAGCCACCATCACCAGTCACCTGTGTTATGTGAGACTCCTACTAGTCTTCACTCGTCTATCCTCAACTCAGCAGCTAGAGCGATGCCGTTAAAATAAGCTGGATTGTGTCACTCCTCTGCTCAGAATTCTCTAATGGCTCCCCCGTTTCACCCACAGTAACAGCCTATAGGGACACTCCCTGTGCCCCACTTACCTCTGTGACTTCAACCCCTACTATTCCCCCCTCCCTCACTCTGCTTCAACACATTGATTTCCTTGTTGTTTCTCAAACACACGAGGCACAGTTTCGCTTCAGAACTTTGCACTAGTTCTACCTAAAATACTCTTCCCCCAGATTTCTGCATGGCTAACTGCCTTACCACTTGGAAGTTTTGCTCAAACGGGATCTCCTCAAAGAGGTCTATACTGAACATCCTATCTAAAAAAAATTACATTTCCCTGCCCCCTCCATACCACTTCCTATCCTCCTTGTTCCACTCTATTTATTTTCCATAGCATTCTAACTTATTTTTTTTCAACGTTTTTTTTTTTTTTTAATTTTTTTTTCAACGTTTATTTATTTATTTTTGGGACAGAGAGAGACATAGCACGAACGGGGGAGGGGCAGAGAGAGAGGGAGACACAGAATCGGAAACAGGCTCCAGGCTCCGAGCCATCAGCCCAGAGCCCGACGCGGGGCTCGAACCCACGGACCGCGAGATCGTGACCTGGCTGAAGTCGGACGCTCAACCGACTGCGCCACCCAGGCGCCCCAACGTTTTTTTTATTTTATTTTTATTTTTGGGACAGAGAGAGACAGAGCATGAACGGAGGAGGGGCAGAGAGAGAGGGAGACACAGAATCGGAAACAGGCTCCAGGCTCCGAGCCATCAGCCCAGAGCCCGACGCGGGGCTCGAACTCACGGACCGCGAGATCGTGACCTGGCTGAAGTCGGACGCTTAACCGACTGCGCCACCCAGGCGCCCCGAGCACTTCTAACTTTTTAGACATAATTTACTGTGTCTACTGTTTTTTTTGAAGTTTATTTATTTATTTAAGTAATCTCTACACTCAGTGTGGGGCTTAAACCCACGATCGCCAGATCAAGAGTTGCACGTTCCTCCGACTGAGCCAGGTGCCCCTACTGTGTCTACTGTTTATGGTTTGCTTCTCTTGGTAGAGTATAAGCTCCATGATGGCAGGGATCTTTTGTTCCTTTGCTGTATATCCCAACACTTTAGAACACTGCCCGTGTAGAGTAGGTTGTCAATAAACATTTGTCAAATGAATGAAAAGATGTGCCTGTGGAATATAAGTATACTGGACAAGACCTAATCTTTGTTAGTGGGCTCCATCACCCAATGTGTGGATTATCAAGTGTTTCTCCATCTTCCCTTTGTCGGTGTTGGAGGTTTCTTTTACAGCAGTTGTACAATAGTAAGAATGGGGAAATAAAGGGGCTAACTCCTCCTTATGCTTCACAATCCTCTGAAATGCTAATTCCATGAAAACTTTACTGATCCTCCACATCTCTTCAAGACTCCCTTAATGATCTTTTCTATGGGCTTTGGAACCCACTTTTAAATTAAGTGTGTTCACACACACACACCCTTTTCTCATCTTTCTCAGACTGGAAGTTCTTTGCAGCCAAGAAAGTATTTATTCTTTCAATCACCTGTAGTGCTTTGCATAATGTCTTATGTTCGGATAATTAGGAAGTGAACAAATTGAAGTAAATCCCCTCATCATCTTCTCTGGAACAAGCCTTGGAGGGGGAAGCTAAAGCTATTATTACCAAAATAATAATTTTGGGGAGTATCTGTTGAGGCAATTAATCTATTTCATTCCTGACACCACTAGTAGAATTAAGATGTTACTGCTCTGAGGGGCAAGGGACTACTTCTTTCCGTGCTATAGCTAAAAGGGTTGTTCAAATAACCTCAGTAATTCCAAAAGGCCTGAGTGAACACTCCCTGAGTCCCTAAGTTTCAAACAAACCATAAGAAGTACAATCAGGGTCCTGACAATACAGAGAGCAGTGGCTGCCTCGTGGGGAGGCACCTAACCACCTAGGAGTTTAAAAACAGCCAGACGAGGACAGCCAGTGCTGTCAGAAAAGCTCCAAGAACCCCACAGACTGCAGCGCTTAACTGCTCAAAAAGTCAGTTTATACTAGTTCCTCTTTCATCGTCTGTACTTCCCATGCATTTGCAACCAACTACTCGTGACCAATTAAAACAGTTGTCTTCCAGCTACAAGGGAGGAAGAAGCAGATGCCCAGGCCTAACCCACTGAGAGTGAACGCATGTCTAGAAAAAGGAGGAGAGACAGAGCACACACACATATGCAGGGCCTGTGAAAATGCACGTACAGCTGTTTCCAGCCTACATCCTTGGCCTGCTGGCCGTGGGGGTGGCTGCAGCAACTGGGCAGTGAAACTGCATGTTTTTCCCCTCTATTCAGGGAAAAATCTGTCATAGAACTTTCCCCCTCTTTAACTACTGATGAATCAAGAGCAACCCTCATGCAAGAACAACTCAAATGGCCATTCACAAGGGCACCAGAGGAAGGCAATGTCTTGGATTCTAAGGAGTTTCTCAGAGAAAAGTTAAAAGGGAGAAAGCTTTCTTCACGAGAAATATCATTATAGAGTAGCTATTGAATAACCCTCAACAATATCCCTAAGAAGGTAGATATTATTATTATGGTTGTACTGTTTATATTGCTAATATTCTTCCTTTACAGATGAAGAAGTAAGTTTGGCACGGTTAAACAATTTTTCCGAAGGCTAATCCAGAAGACAAATGGATCAGGTGTTCAAACACAGGCCTACCAACTCTATTACATTATGCTTCTTTCCATAAATAGTAAGGTCTTAGCATAGAGGCATATCTCAAGGGAAGCAACTCTATCTGTGAAAACCCTAAAGATCTTTACAACAAGAATTAGGGGAAAGGGAAGGAGAAAGTAATATGAAGATTTTCCAGAGACACCCACCTCCACCACATGTTGCCAAACTTCATTACTTCCATACCTAAGTTACTAGGGAGCTAGTATCTTAATATACATAGCAGTAACAATGTCTTACATTTGAAACCCATAGTTTTCAGAAAGCTCCCAAAACTGTTAAATCATTTCATGGGAGGAGAAGCATTTTTACAGAAGAAACTAACGCTCAGACAATTGCTGTAAGGTAACTCAATCAGCCAGTTAGTGGCAGCACTGGACTTGAATCCAGGTATGATTTTAAGCCTAATGCTTTTTCCAATACACCACACTGGCTCTATACATAACTGTTGGTCTGTTTATTTTAGCTTCAGAATGACCACATAAAAAAGATGCTCTTCCTATGTACTTCAGAAGAGCAAAACATTCTGATGGGGCTGTTCTTTGCCACAGCAAAATTCCCAGTTCTACTCATTCCTCTAATTTTTAGAGAGATTTCTAGAAAATGAGTTATTTTTTTAATATGAAATTGTCAAATTGGTTTCCATACAATACCCAGTGCTCATCCCAAAAGGTGCCCTCCTCAATGCCCATCACCCACCCTACCCTCCCTCCCACCCCCCATCAACCCTCAGTTTGTTCTCAGTGAAAATGAGTTATTTGATATCAAGTAAAAAACAGCCTACTCTTGCCAGGTAGCTAGTTTTATGGTGGTATTAGGTCTTATATCTCAAAATGATTTCCTCAGCCTACTGGGAAGCCCTAAGCAGATTACTTAGCCAGTTTGTTAAATCAGTACCATTTATATAATAAATACATTTCAGCTCTTTGGAGTTTGGAACTGGAGTTCCCCCAGTGATTTTCAGTCTTTGTGAACAGGAGAGTGGAGAAGAAAAGGATGCCCTTGCTTTTGGCTCACACTCAGGACTGCTCTCCACTAGTTCTCTCAGCATTTGGTATGCCCTGCAAAGCATACAGTAGGCATGCGTTAAGTGCTGATGGCTTGTCTTATTAAGGCATATAAGCAAGGCAGTTTCCCCATATTAGCCTGCCTTAGTATCTTCTGTTCAAGTGGCAGGCAGGCATGCATAGAGTGAGTGAGCTCGGCCTCATCCATATTTTGTTTAAATCAAAGAGGCCATAGATTAAAGTAGGAATTTCCCCTCAGACTTTTTGTCATCTGAGCATTCAAAGCTAGAACCCAAAGGCTGCATCTACCTCATATACTATGCTTGGCTTGCCGAACACTGCTGAATGTTTTTAAAGTTACAAATTCATTGCTAACATTTAAATAGAGAGGTTACATATAAAAATGAGGGGTTCTAAATATCCCTGAAGCCAGGTTTAAGAGTAGGGCTCAAAACAGGAGGAGTTGAGAGCCTGTATAAAGAGGCAGTTATACCATTATGCTCCCCTCTGAGCACACATGGCCAGGAAACTGCCCATTCCCCACACAGGCAGAGACCTCGGGGTGGGATTAAATACAAATCTGTGTATAGATCTGTGAGAGCCATAGCTCTATTCTCCTATTTGGCTCTTAGAATCATGGCTTAACTACCAAGCAAATACCACTAGCTCAAAGATTCCCATTCGGGGAAACTAGCTGATTTCAAGAGCAGAAAGTCAATAGAGAATGTCCAATATTGAAAATGCAAAGATATCAGGAGTTACAGGAAAAGAAAGGAACTGTTGTGTTTAAAAAAAAAAAAAGAAAAAAGTTTTGTAATATTATTTGACTTAAAAATATATACCTGTATTATTTTGATAAAAAGAAGTACTTACTTATAAAAATAGTTAAAGTTATGAAGAAAGAATAAAAAGAATAGAAAGGAAAAGGAAAGATATATGAACAAGGGAAAAGAAAAGAATGTGGGTGGGTTGTCAGAAGAGTGGCAGGAAGGCTGCATTCACTAAATGAGCCAAGGTTCACAAAAAATAATGCAAAAAGGTGCTTACACACAAAGCAAGACAATGATCAAAGGGGCAGACTTATTGTGATAGACTAATGTTGAAGGGCAATACAGAGAAAACAAACCCCTCCGTTACCAGTTAGCGAATCCAACAAGAAAGGTAATCATAACGTCCTATTCTTCACTTGTGTACAAAGAAACCCAAGCATCAAGTAAAGGATGGGAATCCAGAGCCAACCACAGCCCATGTGGAAACCACAGAGTTCCTAGCCAACTCTAAGTATGAGCAGATCACGGGTTCTGGGGCCTCCAAAAACAGCTTGAGTGATGCCGAGTGTATTTCCTGAAACACCCGGTAGCACACTAAATATCAAGGAGCCAAGATTTTCTCTGGTCAGACTTCATCTGTTAAGCTTATTCAGTGAACCCTTCAACAGAGGTAGAACAAATCCAGAGGAGAGAAATCAGTATAGCAAAGAAAACAAACATCATCTCTTTGAAGAACTGCTAAACTAAACATGGGGGGTGCTATCTCTGGAGAAGATCTAGAAGAGCACATGAGTGCTACCTTCAAATGAGTAAAAAGCTATGAAGAGGAAGAAGGGCCATTCTCATTAAGCCAGCACTCAAGAAAGTACCAGGAAACAGAGTAAGACTTATGGAAGAACTTTCTAGTCACTGGCATTACCCTGGGGGAACAAGCACTTTATCATGATGGATATCCTGGCAGAGGTTTTAAGTTATTCCTCAATAAAAGTGTACTTAAATATATGTAAGTTATAACTCAAGAAAAAATGATTGTGGGGTTGGGTATGTGAACAGAAAATTTTATAGACCACTGATCTGGCCAAATATCCATGCAGAGTTCATGGGATGAATGCTGGGATCTCATGTTTTCATCTTTATTTAGTTGAGAAAATTATATTTCTATTGTGATTTATTCTTTGATTCATAAGTATTTATTAATTTTTCTTTTTTTCTTGAGGAATTAAAAACATATCTAGAAAATAGCTCAAAAAGTGGAGATTCATAAAGTTGAACACCCTTTATAACCAACATCCAGGTCAAAACTTGGAATATTTTCTGGCCATTTTCATGCCCCATGTGCCTCATTCCAATTACAACCCTTTCCCACCCCCTTAATCAACTATTATCCTGATTGCTATATTAATCACCTCTCTGCATTGTTAATAATTTTATTCATCCAAGTGTGCATTTCTAAAACTTCAGTTTTGCCTGGTTTTTGTTTTATTTAATATGTCTTTTACATTTCTTAAACAACAGGTTTCCTCCTGTCCATCCGCTCTTTTTCTCATTAGAATGTATTTATTGGAGAAAACAGGCCATCTGACCTATCATTTCTGACAGTCTGGGTTTTGTGGATGGTATCCTCACACCATAGCACAATTTGCTCCTCTGTCCTCTGTGCTTCCTGCAAACTGAAAGCTGGATCCTGAGGTTTTATTCAGAGTTGTTTTATTTGGCAAGCCTATTAGTAGTATTGTACTCTTTTATCAGGAGGCACACAATGTCTAATTGCTTTTCTTTTTATGATGTTGGCACCTGTCAATGCTCAGTATATAGATGCATTAATTCATTGAAGCCTGTAAGTGATTACATTAAAATTCTATAATTTCTTTGCAAACATGTCTTTATTAAACCTACATTTTTGGTAGATATTTTCCCTGGATACAGAATTCTGGGTTGGCAGATTTTAATTCTCTAAGCGCTTTAGAGATGTCATTCTATTATATTATGACTTCCATAATTTGGCCATCACTCTTATTGTTGCTCATTTATAAGTGATTTGTACATTTTCTTAGGCTGCTTTTGGTTTCTCATTATCTTTTGTTTTCCAGAGTTTGACTTATGATGTGCCTAAGTGTGTTGTATTTATCCTGTTTGTGATTACTGAGTTTCTTGAATCTGAAAATTAGTATATTTCATTTGTTTGGGGAAATTATTTTAGCTATTACCTCTTCATATATTGTTTCTGCTTCATTTTCTCTCTTATACTTCTGGGACTTCAATTTCATATATGCTAGATCATCTGTGTTCCACTTGTCTCTTACACTGTTCTGCTCTTTCCATTCTCTGTTCTCATTGACCTTTGATATTTTTTATTGACCTGCCTTCTATTCACAAGCCTGTCCACTGTAAGTTAAATCCACCCAATGCATTCTTAGTTTTAGATACAGTTTTCAGTTTTAGAATGTCTACATAATTGTTTTCTAAATAGATTCCAATTCTCCATGTTTCTTCTATTTTCTTTATCACATTTATAATATTTAAGGTCTTTATCTATTAGCTTCAATATATGGATAATTTTGTGGGTTGGCTCCTATTGATTATTTTTTCCCTCTTTATTAGTGGCCACATTTTTATGCCTCATAATTTTTTATTGTATGCTGGACACTGAGTGTGTGTGTGTGTGTGTGTGTGTGTGTATGGGGGGGGGGAGGGAGAGACAACCATAGAGACTGCTATGGACTGAAATGTCTCCCCCAGATACAAATGTTGAAGCCCTAATTCCCAATGTGACTGTATTTGGATATAAGGCTTTTAAGGAAGTAATTAAAGTTACATGGAGTCATAAGGGTAGGACTCTACTCCAATAGGACTGGTGTCCTCATAAAAAGGAGGGACACCAGTAATGTGATTGCACAGAGAAAAGGCCATGTGAGAACACAGTGAGAAGGTGGTCATTTGCAAGCCAAGAAGAGAAGCCTCAGGAGAAATCAAACTTGCCAGCATCTTGACCTTGGACTTCTAACCTCCAGAACTGTGAGAGAAAATACATTTCTGCTCTTAAAGTCACCCATTTTGTGGGATTTTGTTATAGCAGTCCAAGAAGACTAATAGACTAAAGCTGATTTCCTCCATACCCATTCCACTCTATAGAAAATAAGGTAAGGAGCTGATCATCCTCAATCTAATCAAGAGGAACTAGGTCAGGGCTTGGTTGCTTTTTTAGTAGGAATAAGTCTACTTCTGGTTTCAGAGGTCTCAAAGGCAAGACCTGGAGGGTATATGTGGCAGGTGCCTTCCTCTAACTGGAGTCTGTGTCCTAAGCACCAGAAGATTGCACGATCTCATTCAGCCTCTCTGGTCCAGCCTCATTCTCAAGTGTAAGCCTCCTGGGCTTTTAATGGGGAGTCTGACAAGTCTCTGTTGTCCGCTGTTCTGAATGTTCTGTCCTTTGGAAATTTTAAGCTTAGCTCTTTATCCTCCTTTCCTGTGCAGGTTCACAATCTGGCAAATGCCCAGTGGAGCAGGCCCCTCCCACTAGGGAGCCTTTGCCTCCAAAACGCTGTGTTAAGGTGGGAACTGAATTTTGCCTCTCCAGCCCAGCCCCCTAGCTCCCAGGACAACCCCAGCACTCAGCAAAAGTCCTACGGGGAAGAATGGCCATGGGTTTGAGGCACTCCTAGATTGTACTCTGTCATATCAACCCATGTGGTCATTGCAAATTCTGATTTCTTCTGACCCCCAGCAGCCTGCCTGAGGCAGCCCAATCTGCAGCCTCCGCCCAGATGCGCCTAGGAAAGACAAAGGTCAGCGCTTTCTGCTCGGCTAGGAAGGGCTCTTCCTTCTCCAGAATTTGAGTTCTTCTAGCACGCTTTGTTGCGGCAGCTCTCTGACACCTTTATGGCAGGAGCTACCTACTGCTTCCTCTGCTGGATCTAGTCCTACGAATCCTTTTTTAAAAACAAATGTTTGTTCATTTTTAAGAGAGAGAAAGAGAGTGTGCGTGCATGTGCGAGCAGGGGAGGGGCAGGGAGGTTGGGGGTACAGATGATCTGAAGTGGGCTCTGACAGCAGAGAGCCTGATGCAGGGCTCCAACTCACGAAATGAGAGATCATGACCTGAGGCGAAGTTGGACGCTTACCCGACTGAGCCACCCAGGTGCCCCATTAGTCCTTTTTTAATAGAAAATTTACATTATTCTTTTTTCCTCCTTGAAATAATATTGCCACATTACCTACACCCCCCCCCCCAATTTCAGCCTAATATATTTTTGCAACTTGGAGGTTTACATACCTCACAGCAATGCACAATGTTCTAGGGTTCAAATGGTCAGAAATTTATGGAGTAAATTTCTGAAAGGTTTTCTGGGTGTTTTGTTTTGTTTTCTAAAGTAGAAGGGAAAGGGGGAAGTGGGGAAGGAGAATGGGTACTTTCTTAGGAATACTGATTTTATGAAAGAATACACATGGAATTTGAGAATTTAGAACTGAATTCCTTTAAAGCAGCTGTGCCTATAAAAATACTTGGAAAGTCTAGGTATCCATATCCTGGTTTTAATATTGGAATCCTAAATCAGCTATCAGGTCCCTGCCAACTCCAAGACTGCATAGGTATCTATACTTAAAAAGTCAGCCTGGGGTGCCTGCGTGGCTTGGTCAGTTGAGTGTCCGACTCTTGATTTTGGATCAAGTCATGATCCCAGAGCCGTGGGATTGAGCCCTATGTCAGACTCCACGCCAAGTGAAAGCCTGCTTAGGATTCTCTCTTGCTCCTTCTGCCTCTCCCCTACTCGTGTGTGCTCACACACTCTCTCTCTCTCTCCCTCTAAAAAAAACAAAAGTCAGCCTAATTGTGGCCCATACCCTAAATCAGTACAAAAATTAGCTAGGAAAGGAAAAAACCTAGACTACCATTGCTAAATCTTCTCTGTTCTCTCTTTATACAAACATGAAAAAGATTCCAGAGAACAGTACCACAGGAAGGGGGTTGTCCACTTTCTATTTTAAAAGTCACATTGACTTAAGAGCTTTTTTAGATCAGGTAAAAGATAAAATTAAGCCCAAAGATTACTTCCCAGCTAATCAATCTAGAAGATTAGGGGGGTAGGAGACCTACTACAGAACTACCTCTAGAGCTAGAATACTGCTTTGGTTCAGATAAGACTGCTGCTGTCCCATCTGGTCGTGCTTCACAGGTAAGCTGCTTCCCTCATGCTTTCCAAATTCCAGAAGGGAAAAAAGGCCTTTTACAACTTGTTTAGTAACCAGACCACAGTAATAGGATAGTTACATCAAAAGTAGGCTTCAACAAGTTTTGAAAGGCAGATATTTGGTAACAATATTGTTAATTTAGTAATGGGCAAGCCAACAACTTCCCTAAACTCTGAGCACTAGACAAATTTTATGTACTACACTTGGCTTAGTCTCCCATTACTTTCCTAATGGCCATTTTCCAGTTTGATGCCATGTATCACTGGAGCAGATGGCTATATTGAGCTGTCCTTGAGAATAAAAAATAGACATTTTCCTACCGGTAGGAAGCAACCAGTGTAAGACTCAACTGAGCCGAGGACACTATTATCAAGAATGAAGAACAATCCATGCTGTTTGAAAGCATAGATGGCCTAGATCCAAATTTATGGAAAGCTGCAGGTGTTTTTCAGAATACATCTAGAGAAAATGCAGAAATATTTCTTCCTAATTTCTTCGATATCTGGGGTCAGCCAAATCCAGTTAGTGAGCCTATCCATCAACAAAGAAAGTTTCGGGGCGCCTGGGTGGCGCAGTCGGTTAAGCGTCCGACTTCAGCCAGGTCACGATCTCACGGTCCGTGAGTTCGAGCCCCGCGTCAGGCTCTGGGCTGATGGCTCGGAGCCTGGAGCCTGTTTCCAATTCTGTGTCTCCCTCTCTCTCTGCCCCTCCCCCGTTCATGCTCTGTCTCTCTCTGTCCCAAAAATAAATAAAAAACGTTGGAAAAAAAAATTAAAAATAAAAAAAAAAAAAAAAAATAAAAAAAAAAAAAAAAAAAAAAAAAAACAAAGAAAGTTTCCCTTTACTTGACATCACCAGGGAGGCCAAAGGAAAGGAAGAGGCCCTAACAACTCTTTGTACATAACAAACAGGAATGTGCAGATGGATAATAAAGAAAAAGCATGTAAAAGCAAGATAAAAATATTACAGGTGTGAAAATGGACATAATGGAAATCTATGAAGTCTAAAGAAAAGTTCTTAGGAGGAAAAAAATCTGAGCATCACTATGTCAGTAAGGATCTGTATGAAGGTTAGAGTGAAATCTGGCTTCTAATTTTTATGCTCATTTCCTTTGGTTGCTTTTCTGATAAGCTTATTCCTTAAAAGAGAAATATCATCCTCTATTGCTACAGATCAGTCCTTTCAGGGTACAGCATGCCAAAGGTCAGTAGAGCCAACATTAAGTAGGTTCATACTAAGGATATACTCACCTGCTTCTGGATCTGCAGGAATTCTCCACATATACAGGTTAAAGTCATCAGAGCCTGAAAGGATATACTGTTGGGATAAAAAATATATATATATATATATTATTTATATATTGATATACATCTATCTACCTATGTGTACAAAGATTCTTTTTACTTTTTACTTTATTTTTTAAGTTTATTTATTTATTTTGAGAGAGAGAGGGTAGGAGCCGGGGAGATGCAGAGAGAGAGAGGAAGAGAGAGAATCCCAAGCAGGCTCCGTGATAATGTGGGGCTCGGTATCACAAACCATGAGATTATGACCTGAACTGAGATCAAGAGTTGGATGCTCAACCGACTGAGCCACCCAGGTGCCCAAGTGAGATTTTTTTAAATAAATAAGACAAATGGGCATATATTCATAAGGCATCATGCAACAAATACCCTCTTTAAAGTGTTTGCCAATAAGGGGCACCTGGGTGGCTCAGCCAGTTAAGCATCCAACTTCGGCTCAGGTCATGAACTTGCTGTTCATAGGTTCGTGCCCTGCGTCAGGTCAGCTGTGCTGACAGCTCAGAGCCTGGAGCCTGCTTCAGATTCTGTGTCTCCCTCTCTGTTCCTCCTCTGCTCGTTAGCTCTTTCTCAAAGATAAATAAAGATTTTAAAAAAAGTATTTGCCAATTAAAAGACTCATTGGATAAAATTCAGCCACAACCAAACAACCTAATTGAAAAATGGGCAAAGGACTGGAACAGACATTTCTTCAAAGAAAACATATAAATGCCTAAGAAGCACATGAAAAGATGCTCAGCATCACTAATCATTAGGGAAATGAAAAGCAAAACCACAGTGAGATACCACTTCACAGTCATTGGGATGGCTATTACCAAAACCCCCCAGAAAACAAGTGTTGGGCAAGGATGTGGTGAAATTGAAAACCTATGCACTGCTAGTGGGAATAAATGGTGCAGCCACTATGGAACACCATATGGAGGTTCCTCAAAAAGTTAATCATAGAACTGCCATATGACTTAGCAGTTCCACTCCTAGGTATATATCAAAGAACTGAAAGCAGGAACTTGAGCTATCTGTACACCAATGTTCACAGAAGAATGTTTATGATAGTCAAAATGTGGAAAAGATCTAAATGTCCATCAATGGATGAATGGATGAATAAAATGTGGTATATACATTCAACGGACTATTATTCAGCCTTGAAAAGAAAATCCTGATACATGCTACAACACGGATGAATCTTGAAGGCATTATGCTAAGTGAAATAAGCCAGATACAAAAAGACAAATATTGTATAGTTCAACTTATGAGGTACCTAGAGTAGTCAAAGTCATAGAGACAGAATGTAGAATGGTAGTTGCCAAGGAATTGGGGGGGAAGGGAGGAATGGGGAGCTACTGTTAAACGGGTATGGAGTTTCAGTTTGGAATGAACAAGTTCTAGAAATGGACAGTGGTGATGGCTACACACCAATGTGAATGTAGTTAATGCCACAGAATTGCACACTTAAAAATAATTACAATGGAAAGTTTTATGTTATGTGCATATGTATGTGTGTGTGTGTGTGTGTGTATGTATATGTATATATATATATATATTTAAAATTTTTATTATGAAGCATAGTTGACATACAATGTTATATTAGTTTCAGGTGTACAACATAGTGACTTGACAATTCTACACATTACTCAGTGCTCACCATGAGAAGTGTAGTTACCATCTGTCAGCATATGCCATCAAAATATTATTGACTATATTCCCCATGCCATACTTTTCATCTCCATGACTGAACTTATTTTCTTTAATTATTTTTTTCATGTTTATTTATTTTTGAGAGATACAGAGACAGAGTGTGTGGGGGGGAAGGACAGAGAGAAAGGGAGAGAGAATCTGGAGCAGACAGGCTCTGAGCAAGCTGTCAGCACAGAGCCTGACATGGGGCTTGAACCCACAAACTGCGAGATCATGACCTGAGCTGAAGTCGGATGCCTAACCTGATGCCTGAGCCACCCAGGAACCCTTTAACTTATTTTAAAACTGGAAGTTTGTGCCTCTCCCTGGAAACCACCAGTTTGTTTTCTGTATTTATGGGTCTGTTTCTGGTTTTTATTTTTGTTTTTATATTACACATATAAGTGAAATCATATGGTATTTGCCTCTGACTTATTTCACTTAACATAATACCCTTTAAGACTATCCACATTGTTGCAAGTGGCAAGATCTCATTCTTTTTTATGACTAATATTCCATTACACACACACACACACACACACACACACACACACACACACACACACACACTTTCTTAATCTATTCATCTATCAATGTATACTTGGGTTGCTTCCGTAGCTTGGCTATTGTAAATATTGCTGCAATAAACATAGGGGTGCATATATCTTTTCATTTTCCTTGAGCAAACACTAAGTAGTGGAATTACTGTATCATATGGTAATTCTATTTTTAATTTTTCAAAGAGCCTCCATATAATTTCCATAGTGATTGCTATGTTATATGTATTTTTATCAGAATTAAAAAAAAAAAAAACTTTTAATACAGAAAAAAAATTAGGAGCTTTCCAGAGATCTTTTTTTTGCAATGGTAAGCATCCTAAACTTCCCTGCTGTCAACTGACATCTTTGAACAGGAAGCCATTGCCAACCCAGCCATGAATTAGTGCCAGGGGCATAAGCAATCCCCTTTTATGTGGCAGCTCCAAATTACTTCATCTCAGATAGGACACTGAACCAGATTGATTCTAATTAGGACTTATAAAAGCATTGTCTAACATTGCCTAACAGCAACAAGTCAGCAAATCTGACTGCTCATTTACTTGCAAAGATGAACAAAAGTATATTACTTTAAGTTGAAGTCAGCATTACTTCTTGCCTTTTGGTCTCATCTCCTTATATCCCCAGAAAAAGAAAGGCCTATAGTTTTCTAAAGAAAACTTCTTACTTAAAAATGACAGTGTGAACAATTCCAAAAACTGTTAAGTTCAACATACACACAACCTCATGCCTAATGTAAATACTTTACAATAATTAAAAAAATCAATTCAGCAGTCTTCAAAATACTTGTAGGAATATGAGAAAGGAGGCAAAGAAAGGCATGTTTAAAGATAAAGCAAATGCTACCCACAGGGGCTAGGTCATGTAGCCCAGGGCACAGTGGAAAAAGAAATGGGTCCAGTTTCCTCATCTGGTTGCTCTCTGTTATTGTCTGAATGTTAGTGTTCCCCCACCAAATTCACATGTTGAAATCCTAATGCCCAATGTAATGGTATCAGGAGGTGGGGCCTTTGGGAAGTGATTAGATCATGAGGGTAGACCCTTCATGAACAGAATTAGCACTCTTAATAGAGACCCAACATATGTCCCAAGCTGCCTTCCACTATGTGAGGACACACAGAGAAGTCCACAGTCTGCAACCCAGAAGAGGGCCTTCACCAGAACCCTTGCTGGTCTTGGACCCTGATCTTGGACTTTGAGCTTCCAGAACTGTGAGAAAGAAATTCCTGTCTTTTATAAGCCACCCAGTCTGTGCTGTTTTCTTATAGCAGCCATAACAGACTAAGACACTCTCTGAAGCTCATTTAATTCTAAGATTCTATTATTACTCTGGAAGGAATGGTAGAAATCAGATCAGAGCTAAAAGTCCCTAAGCTGCTGGCTCATGGTTACTTGAAGTCATTACGGAAATATGCTCAAGACAAGGACACTCAAAGACTAATCTTATAAGACTTCAATTAAAAAGTTTCCTTAACATCATCAAAAAACAACTTGATTTTTAAAAATGGGCAAAGGACTTGAATAGACATTTCTCCAAAAGAAAAAATATATATAATGGTCATATACAAATGGCCAATAAACACATGAAAAGATACTCAGCATCACTAATCATTAGGGAAAATGCATATTGAAACCAAATAAGATACTGCCTTACACTCATTAGGATAGCTAATATAAAAAAAAAAAATAGCTAAGCAAAATTAGTCAGAGAAGACAAATATCATATGACTTCACTCGTATGAGGACTTTAAGACACAGAACAGATGAGCAGAAGGGAAGGGAAGCAAAAATAATATAAAAACAGGGAGGGGGACAAAACATAAGAGACTCTTAAATATGGAGAACAAACTGAGGGTTACTGGAGTGGTTGTGGGAGGGGGAATGGGCTAAACGGGTAGGGGGCATTATAGGGAATCTACTCCTGAAATCATTGTTGCACTATATGCTAACTAATTTGGATGTAAATTAAAAAAATAAAATAAAATAAAAACAGCAAGTAGTTCCTCAAAAAATTCAAACATGATTAAAATTACTACACGATCCAGCAATTCCACTTCTGGGAAAATATCCAAAGAATTCAAAAAAGGATCTCTAAGAGATATTTGTACACCTGTGTTCACAGCAGCATTATCACATTAGCCAAGAGGTGGAAGCAACCCAAGTGTCCATCAATGTATAAAAAATGTGGTTAATACATACAATGGAACATTATTCAATCTCAAAAAGGAAGGAAATTCTGACTTGTGCTGTAACATGGATGAATCTTGAACTTGCTAAGTGAAATAAGCCAATCACAAAAACATAAATACCGTATGACTCCACTTATGAGGTCCCCAGGGTAGTCGGATTCATTGAGACAGAAAGTAGAATGGTAGTTTCCAAGGACTGGAGGGAAGGAGGAGTGGGGAGCTGCTGTTAAATGGGTATGGAATTTCAGTTTGGGAAGATAAAAAACTTCTGGAGATGGATGGTGGAGATGGTTACACAATGATGTGAATATACTTAATGCTACTAAAGTATACACTTTTAAAAAGTTTCCTTAAAACAAGAAAAAAATGAATCCTTGTTGCCCTGACTTTAGGATTCATCCAGTAACTAACTCCCTGTAGTTTATAACATTTTCCTTGTTAAAATTAGGAAGCGGGAATTCAGTAGCCCAAGGGCTTTCCTCTCAAGCCTGTTTGCAAAACCACCTACTAGTTAGAAGTAAAGATTCATTGATTACATACTAACGAAGCATTTCTGTGCCAGATACTCTGGGGCTTACAAAGATATGTAAGGTAATACCTGGGTTCCCAAGGAGCTTAAATGAGGTAGAAAACATACATGTAGGTACATGACTACCATTCCATGAAGTAGAAATCACTAGGTGCCATTATGAGAAATAAGATGACTGGTGATTCACAAGAGGCAAAGCAAGATCGATTTGAGCACTGAGCTGGCCTTGGGTAAAGATGTGAAAAGGTGAAAGGAAGGAGCAAAGGTAAAGTAATGGGTGCTGTTTCAGCAGTGACAGGAAGTATGGCATAGCTCGATCCTTGATGCCCGGCTCATATCCCTCAGGCCTTATTGCTGCGTGTACTGTACCTGATCTCCAACCGGTTATCTAAGCCAAAGCCTAGGAGGCTGCAGGCTGTTCTGGTGAACGAACACTTCTTAGAAGCAGCACTCAACCAATGACGGATGGGAGTTGGTGTATCAATATTCCAGCTTCCTTGTTCCCAGGTGAAATAACTCTGAAATATATGTTCAATACACTCTCCCCTCAGGATCGAACTCCAATTGCCCACAGTTGTAGCTGGCTCGCTAAACCACTCGTCCTTTCCCTATCTTCCTTCTCCATTCCTCTACTATTTCCTACATTTCCAAATAAATTACGTGCACCTAAAACTGGAACACAAAATAAGACACATGCGGAGACAGAACATAAAAGAACTGTCCACTAATTATTTGTGCGCATGTACATATATATATATGGCATGAAACTTATTTATTACTCAACATCTCATTTCATGCTCTATGTTTAAAAGAGGCTATAAGACTTTATAGACTTCCTGCTCCCTTGCCCCCCCTCCCAACCTTTCTCAAACTAAACAAACAACAAATATTAAGAAAAGGTGAAAAAAAAAGTGAGACAAGGCCGGGCTTATCCGAGGTTTACTATTTCACAGTGAAGGATCAGTGCTTGCCTATTTGTTCAGCTATTCAGCAGGGAAAGTCATGACCAGGTAAAAGAGACTCCCAGACAGAATGCTGACTCAGAAGACTGCCTTAGAAGGAAGAAAACTCCCACAGAGTTAAGGCTTCTTGGATTTAATATGACAGCTCCTAAAATATGTAGAAAATGCATACAATGTACAGGCTTCCCCTCAGGGATACGGGCAACTCCTGACCCTCTCTTCCTCTTGGAACCATCACAAGGGAACAGCTTGGGATGATTTCCAAGGCGGGGGTCTTGACCCACTGCCGTCTAGTCAGACCGTTTAAGTGTTCACACACTGGAATCACAAAACTGCCCTGGAATTCATTTATGGCATTTCATGGTTGTCTGCTGGGCCCCTTCCAGCATTAAAAATTGGCTGCCTGGGATACTGCTGACTGTGGGAGACTGAAATAAAAATGAGTTCATCCTTTATTCATTAAACAAATATTTACCCAATGTCTACTATGTGTTGGGCACTGTTCCAAGGAAAGAAATACAGAATTGGTCAAAAAAGATGCTGTCCCTGCCCTCATGAAGCTTACATTTTATTGGATGGGGACAGAAAAAATTATATACATGTGAGAGGACAATGGGTAGAGGAAAAAAAAGATAAGAATATATTAAAAAAATATATACATATATATTCACATATGTATGTATGTATCTGATGGTGGTAAGTGTTATAAAGAAAAATTAGGGGTGCCTGGGTGGCACCGACTCCAGCTCAGGTCATCTCACAGTTTGTGGGTTCAAGCCCCATGTTGGGCTCTGTGCTGACAACTCAGAGGCTGGAGCCTGCTTCAGATTCTGTGTCTCCCTCTCTCTCTTCCCCTCCCCTGCTCATGCTCTGTCTCTCAAAAGTAAGTAAAAAGTTAAAAAAAATTTTTTTTTAATAAATAAAAATGAACTTATTAAAAAAAAAGAAAGATTAAACAGGAGGTTAGGACATATAGGGAGGGAGTACTGGGAGTTTGTTATTTCTGTTTTATATACAGTGGTCACAGAAGGCCTCTCTGATAACATGGCATTTTAAGCAGAGCTCTGAAGGAAGTGAGAGAGCAAGTTATAGGAGTATCGGGAGAAGAGTACTCCAGGAGAGGGGATGGAGTTCTGAACTAATTTAAAACATATGGTAGCCAAAAGAGCTCTTCTTCTTCTTTTTTTTTTAAAGCCTTGCAGGAATACAAGATTATTTCAAGTGGGCTGAGTGCAGAGATACGTTTAACATCATCAGGGAAGTTGGAAACGTTCCCCTCTTCTAAGGCTGTGTTGGAAGGGCCCACCTCCTCCTGGAGTCAGACTGGAGCCTCCAACTAAGGCCCTGTTAATAGACAATCCTTAAGAGGACAAATGGGCACTGTAGGTCTTGATTGGCTTTCTCCCACAAATATTTAAATATTTGTTGTGGGGTGCAAGGAAAAACGAGCAAGAAAGCAAAGACCAAATAGTATCAACACCAATCAGTACCAAAAAACCCAAAGTTTACAATTTATACCCAAACGTAGAAACATAATAATTATTTGAATTAACCAGAAAATTGAACATCGCCTCAAGTGGTGAAACTGAAGGTACAGGTTTCTCTCTCTCTTTTCCTTTTTACCTTGATATCTAATTTCAAATAGTATCTGCTATTCTTACCCAGGGATTCTGGTGTTGAATCTGAAGCTGACCTGCAATAAAGGCTTCTGGCCTAGATAACAGAAAGGTTCAGCAGCACATAACCCATTAAAAAAAGATAAGCTATAGGGGCACCTGGGTGGCTCAGTCAGTTAAGCATCTGACTTCAGCTTGGGTCATGATCTCATGGTTTGTGAGTTTGACCCCACGTCGGGCTTTGTGCTAACAGCCTGGAGCCTGGAACCTGCTTCAGATTCTGTGTCTCCCTCTCTCTCTGCCCTCCCCTGCTCAAGCTCTGTCTCTTTCTCTCTCAAAAATAAATAAACATTTAAAGAAATTGGGGCGCCTGGGTGGCTCAGTCGGTTGAGCGTCTGACTTCAGCTCAGGTCATGATCTCGTGGTCTGTGAGTTCGAGCCCCGCGTCCGGCTCTGTGCTGACAGCTCAGAGCTTGGAGCCTGCTTCCAATTCTGTGTCTCCCTCTCCCTCTGCCCCTCCCCCATTCATGCTCTGTCTCTCTCTCTCTCTCTCTCTCTGTCAGAAATAAACTTTAAAATAAAAATAAAGAAAGAAATAAAAATTAAAAAGTAAATAAAACAGGTAAGAAACATCATAGGGAAAAAATGGTTGCCCAAATTCCTATGTTTAACATTTTTATTCCCTTTTGTAATGGAGGACTTCACAAGCAAAATTCACATTTAAAACACCACCATGAGAAAACATAAAGATTACTATTCAGTTTTAGAAAAGCAAAAACTAAATAAGGTGCTATTAAGTGTGTGGCCAAGGGAGGATATGAATATGAAGAATTCATTACCTCTTCTTAGGTCTTTTCTTTGACTTTACTCCAAACAGTGAGGGGTAAATGACAAATTAAAAACTCACTTCATATGGGTCTTTCGCTCTATATCCTAACTGAGATGAATAGGGCAGGGCTTCAAAGAAGGAGAAAAAATATTTTAGATAGTCTTGGCAATTAAAGCCCCATTTCCCAAAATGCTCTAGATTGGGGTTGGCAGGCAGGGGGAGGTGGGAGACCCACAGGTTTCTTCAGATCAGAGAATGGGAGAAGTACTTAATTTTAATTTGTAAGATGGGTGATACCAATACAAAAACGAGCATAAATTCAAATTACGGATCCACATCCTCCATAATCCTTCCCAGCTGGCCACAAAGTTTAAGGGCTAGCCACACTCTGACTCATCTCACTGTTCATTTGTTGTGTAGTCCAAGAGGACAGCCTGTTTACTGATCTTGAAGTAGCCTAGTTCTAAATAGAGTTAACCTGAGGCCAGTGCATTTTCTCTAATCCACTATCAGTATGGAGCTATTAACCTGTTCAAGCAGAGGGATACAACAACTGTTCTTCTCAATAGATTTCAAGAAGGAGCCACCACCATCAACAAGAAAAAAAGATTACTGCATTCGGAACTCTGTCACTGTCTCATTTGCCTACATATCCTTGTCAATCTATGAACCCAGAAAACAGCCATTCACCAGCACCCTACCCTGGTAGGCTGCTGCAATGCCCAGCATCCCCTCCAGGAATTCCTGCCCCTTTCATCCTAGTATTCTCAAGTTACACAAGCTCTGAGAAAGACCTTTTTCTATTTGCAAAGGCATTTTGCTAGCTCAATACCAAGAGAAACCCATGCCTCTAAATATAGAGACCACCTTTGTGGAGTCACCCAAGTTGTAAGAAATTTTTAATAACCCGAAGATTCAAAGAGGGATCTAAACGTGGCTTGGCCTGCCACAGCAAAACTGCTTATTAAATAGAAGCTTCTTGGAAAAAAACAAAACTGCAAATTTATTAGCCATCTTCAAGCAAAGCAACTATTTTTCTCTCCCTAACACCTGTATTTAAACACATCATAGATAACTCCCTACTATCAATAGTCTAAGGTCTCACTGGGTTTAGAAACATAGATATAAATAAAAACTGCCCCCTTCTTCCCACCCAAAATCCACATTAAAAAGAAATTCTAGATGGCAGGACGGATAGGCCATCACCTGATATGCTCCAAGAATAACCCAATAAATGTCTTAACAGGCCTTTTGCTAAAAGAAATCTTTCTGCTCAATTTCTCTCTAAGTGTATATATATCTAAGTGTGTGCCTGTATATTTGCACAACATTTGATATTCCTCAACATCTGTTGATAAAGAAGGGAACATCGATCAATTACTATTCATTGAGTACTGATCAACTTACATAGTTCTCCAAGGCTCCTTCCATAGTAATTGATTAATTAGACTCCAACAAATGGCATGTCTGTCTAATTAACTGTATTGACTAGGATAGAAAAACCAGATGGCTTTCTAGCCTAGATTAGTAACAGCGGAGAGACTACTCTTTAAATCAAACAAACTCTTACTTCTTCCTGCGCTTTTGTCAGAAAGGGACGAAAATGTGATTGACCAATTTTGTGATGTGCTCTCTAGAAGACTATTTCCAGAAAAAGGTTTGCCATTGGTATATAATACTCATATCATTTATACTCAGTACCTGCCACAAATGTCATCCAAAGCAATCAGGGAGGGGCACCTGGGTGGCTCAGTGGTTAAGCATCCAACTTCAGCTCAGGTCATGATCTCACAGCTCATGCATTCAAGCCCCCCCAGTGGGACTCTCTCTGCTTTCAGCACAGAACCAGCTTGGGATCCCCTGTCTCCCTCTCCCTCTCCCCCTCCCCCACTCACACGGTCTCTCACTCTCTCAAAAATAAAAAAACATTTAAAAAAATTAAAAAAATAAAGTTCCCTTTAAAAAAGCAATCAGGGAAATTTTGCTTTGGAAATGGTCAAAGTCATAGGTTTATCTGATTTATGGTAGAAGAAATAGAATTCCATTGGCTCCCACAAAAGAATACAAATATACCGGGGCACCTGGGTGGCTCAGTCGGTTGAGCACCCAACTTCAGCTCAGGTTATGATCTCACAGCTCGTGGGTTTGAGCCCTGCGTTGGGCTCTGTGCTGACAGCTCGGAGCCTGGAGCCTGCTTCGGATTCTGTGCCTCCCTCTCTCTCTGCCCCTAACCCACTCGCATTCTGTCTCTATCTCTCTCAAAAATAAATAAACATTAAAAACAAAAATTAAAAAAAAAAAGAAAAAATACAAATATACATACTCGTAAGATTACCACTATTTTTTAAAAATTTCATTGTTGAATTGGAATACATCTTTTTTTAATGTTTGTTTATTTTTGAGAGAGAGAGAGACAGAGCGTGAGCTGGGGAGGGACAGAGAAAGAGGGAGACAAAGAATCAGAAGCAGGCTCCTGACTGCAAGCCGTCAATACAGAGCCTGACTTGGGCTCGAACCCACAAACCGTGAGATTATGACCTGAGTAGAAATCGGATGCTTAACCGACTGGGCCACCCAGGCGCCCCATATTACCACTATTTTTTGCATGTAAAGTTACATGATTCTTGCTTCTTTGGACCATTTGCCATTTTGGCTCCATTAGGCTCCTGGAATTCTTTGGTTTATTAAAATAACTAACCTTTATGGGTTCTAAGTAGGAAAAATTCTATTAGTAAAGAAACGTTCCATAAAGACAGCCAATAATAGTCAAATAATCAGTGGGGAAGAAATTTAAAAATGCTCTAAATCTCCAACAGCTGCTTGTAACAAAGTAGCCTGCATTACTTAGAATTTTTATTTGGCAAAAGTCTTTTGGAAACCTGGGCAATCAACCCAATGGCCTTCAGCAACTAATCTCTCTTCTGTGGGCCTCAGTTTTTGTCTGTGGGGTCTGAAAAGTGGAGAGATGGCATCATTCATTTCAGTCTGCATATGAGTATTTATATTCCATTCAAGCAAGGGTCTCCAACCATTCAGAGGAAGAAATGTCACTTTTTTCTCCAAAGGTTGAAGACACCCAAAAAAGAGGCAAAAGTACTGGAAGTAAAATCTCGGAGGAGGATGGGGCAGGTAGAACAGGAAAAGTTATACTGTTCCCTACCAGGAATTTCTTTTTCTTTTTTTTTTTTTAATTAAAAAAAATTTTTTTTTTAACGTTTATTTATTTTTGAGACAGGGAGAGACAGAGCATGAACAGGGGAGGGTCAGAGAGAGGGAGACACAGAATATGAAGCAGGCTCCAGGCTCTGAGCTGTCAGCACAGAGCCCGACGCGGGGCTAGAACTCACGGACCACAAGATCATGACCTGAGCTGAAGTTGGCCGCCTAACCGACTGAGCCACCCAGGCGCCCCAACCAGGAATTTCTTAATAGAGTCCAGTCTCTGAGCCAGGAACTACATTAAAGGAGAACTTTGGGGTACCTAAGTGGCTTAGTCAGTTGAGTGTCTGAATTTGGCTCAGGTCATGATCCCAGGGTTGTGGGATTGAGCCCCACTTCGGGCTCCATGCTGAGTGTGGAGGCTGCTTGGGATTCTCTCTCTCCCTCTGCCCCCCTCCCCCTCTTGTGCTCCCTCTCTAAAATAAAAAATAAAGTACATTTTTAAAGAATTTCTTTAGGGGCACCAGGGTGGCTCAATCAGTTAAGTGTCAGCTCAGGTCATGATCTCGCAGTTAGTGAATTTGAGCACAGCACAGAGCTGTGCTTCGGATCCTCTGTCTCCCCCTCTCTGTGCCCCTCCCCTGCTCATGCTCACTCCCTCTCTCTCTCAAAGATAAACATTAAAAAAAAATAATAAAGGAGAACTGTCATGTTGTGTCACCAGATCACATCAATCTCTTAAGAAATGTTTTTTTTTTTAAATTTAATTTATGTTTTTAATTTACATCCAAGTTAGTTAGCATACAGTGCAACAATGATTTCAGGAGTAGATTCCTTAATGCCCCTTACCCATTTAGCCCATCCCCCTCCCACAACCCTTCCAGTAACCCTCTGTTGTTCTCCATATACTTAAGAACTGTTCTTAAGAAATCAGCACACCTAGTATTCCTTCTTAGATGAACAATTATAAACCAGACCATATTAACAGGCCTGCGTGTACTCCAAAATCTTTTAAGCTTTCTAAGCTCTAAAACTGCATCAGTAAATGGACTAAAAGATGACCTAATCCATGGCTAAAATCTTAATCCAGGATTGCTAACACCTTAGAACCTCCAGGTTTCAGGAATTCCACAAAGTCTAATTTTCTATGCAAAATGATGTGCATATGTACATTTTCCTGAAATAAGTATTCATAGCTTTTAGATACTTAAAGAGGTTTAGGATTCCAAAAGAGCTATAAATGGCTGATTTAATAAACAAGTTATTTTCATGCTATCTTTTTTTATAAAATAAAGTCTTCTAAATAATATATACAAAGAATTCCACTTTCTCATTAGCCCATGGAAGACACTACCAACACTTGCTTTGTAGAGCCCAGGGGGCTGCATGTCTACGAGGAAGAGAGTGCAATCACAGCAAGAGCCAGTCTAGTCCTGGGGCCCCTGAGTGGCTCAGGCAGTTAAGCATCTGACACTTAGTTTCAGCTCAGGTCATGATCTCACAGTTTGTGGTTCAAGCCTTGCATTGGGCTCCACCCTGACAGTGCAGAGCCTGCTTGGGATTCTCTCTCTCTCTCCCTCTCTCTCTCTGCCCCTCCCCTGCTCTCTTTCTCTCAAAAATAAATCAATAAACTTAAAAAAAAGAACAAAAAAAGAACCAGTCTAGTCCTGGTTCTGTGACCGATTACATCTGCTGTTTCAAACACTCTAGGCCTCAGCTTCTCATGGGGGTGAAGCCTGTCACTGGGAGGATTCAACATGAAATGAAAGTGCCTCAGAAGCTAAAGGGCTAAAAACACTTAAGATGTAAAAGAAAGACAAGGAAAAGAAAATATGAGCCTCAAGTCACAAAACAAGCCAAAGGATGGAAACCACGACTATGCCTTTATTTCAGATAAAGGAGAATATATGGCATGCCATGCCTCCAGTAAGCTTAATCAGGGCTGCACAGAGTTATAAAAAGAGCAAAGTTATAACTCTATAGAGTGCTTCACTGGCCTGGAGCACACTTACTGGTGAACTCCCACACCTATACCGTACCCATATAATGTCAGCACAGAAAGGTTTAGTGATGATGTAATGTCTGAGGCCAAGCAATGCATTCAAGGCCATTTTGTTGGACTCCCAAGGCACAAGTCAGCTCTTTTCTCCAGGGGATGAGTTAGGATATCATTCTCATGATTTTGGGGGCTTTGCCATCTAGCAACTTAAAAAGAAAGACCTGTGTAAGTGATCCCAGTGCTCAGATAATCCAAGCTCAACCCTTTTAAGAAAACTTTATCATACTTTCCCTTTCCTTCCCTCTCCCATTTTCAGCAAGAGGTAGGAACTATTAGGTGAGGCATTAGATAAGACCCAAAGCAAAAGAAGACTTAAAAAATTACCACCCTGGGGGCACCTAGGTGGCTCAGTCCGCTGAACGTCCGACTCTTGATTTCAGCTCAGGTCATGATTCCAGGGTCATGGGATCAAGCCCCATGTCGGGCTCTATGCTGAGTGGAGCCTGTTTAAGATTCTCTCCTTCCCTCTCCCACTGCCCCTCCCTCGCTTGTACTCTCTCTCTCAAAAAATAAAAATAAATAAAAATAAATTGCCACACTGTCCATTTCCAGGCCACATATACCTGTTAGGCTGAAAGACTTACTTCCCAGAAGTCTGAGCTCTGCTGGACTTTCACAATGTAGGGCAAGAACCATTTAAGGAATTGTGAAAGAAAGGGAAACAAAAGCCTGGTGCTGTCTTATGAGCGTGTGCCAGAAGAGCTAGCAGGTGGAAAACTGGTCCTCTTTTTTAACACTGTTAAGAGATTGGCTCACTGAGTATGCAGAGGGGAGTGTGAAGCTTGGGAAACAGAATGCACCCAGTCAGGCTTTAGGGAGAAAAGGAAAAAAAAAAAAAAAATCCAAGTATGATGGTGATAGCAAGGAGGAGAGCCCTTAGGTTCAGGCAGCCTCCAGAGGAAGGAGTGCTGTTTTACTGCAAGATTCCTCACTATACCTTAAGACTAGAAGGTGGGCTGGTCTAAAAAAAAAAAAAGTTCAAGGCCATATCCAGCCTAATTGCTTTTATTGATGCCCAGCCAATCTGATGTCACTTATGTCACCTTATCTGATGACAGAAGTCATAAAACTTGAATAATTAAAAATTATACTAGAAATAAACTATGTATTGTTGGCCAAAAATAGAGAAGAGAGATTGTATGTAGGGCCCTAAAATGAAAACATCAAAGAGGTTATTATGGGCAGTCAGTCACGTGTCTACTACAGCATCTGGCACACAGTAGATGCTCAATAAATACCTGGGTTTTTTTATTTTATTTCATTTTAAAGAGGGGGGAGGGGGTATGAAGTTAGGAAGGGCACAGTAGGAGATAGCAAAAAGGAATTGCCTCCACTCACCTATGAATTAGTGACAGACCAAGAAACTAAACTTGAGGGAAAAACATCCTGCTGAAGCACAAAGGTTTTAAACTGGTGGCTCTAAGGCAGAATAGGCATGGTATACAGATTTATTTTATCCATACAATAAGGTAGCAGTTTGTTACAACATCTAAAAATCAGGAGATTTCACATTAAAAATCTTAATTTCTGGCTTCCTTTGAAAAAAACCCAGAGGCCCTCATGGAAACAAAAGGCTGAAGCTAAGTCAAAGCTTCATTTAGATGGGATTCATTTTTAAAAAAAAATTTTTTAACATTGATTCATTTTTTGAGAGAGAGAGAAACAGAGCACAAGTGGGGGAAGAGCAGAAAGAGAGGGAAACAGAATCAGAAGCAGGCTCCAGGCTCTGATCTGTCAGCACAGAGCCCAATGTGGGGCTCGAACTCACAAACTATGAGATCATGACCTGAGCCAAAGTTGGACGCTTAACCGACTGAGCCACCCAGGCACCCCTGGATGGGATTCATTTATATTCATTTATATTTAGAAGGGGTGGGCTCTCTAGTTGGCCACACTTGCCACCACCCCCTACTGATTACTTCTAACCCAATTCAATCATTTTTGCTGCTTGCCTTGCTTCTGCTGGCATCAAGTTGTAACTTTTTTGTATAATGAAGAGGGCTGTAATGCAACTCCTGACCTTGGAGTTGTGAGTTCGAGCCCAACATTGGGTCTAGAGATTATTTTAAAATAAAATATTAAAATATTAAATAAATAATAAAAATATTAAAAATAAAATATTAAAAAGAGAACTCAAAAATCTAGGTTCTAGTCCTGGCTCAGCTACACACATATATATGTCTTGACTTATGTACCCAGCCTCTCTGAGCCTCAGTTCTCTCATCTGTAAGAAGAGGGTCTATACAAAATGATCTCTAAAGCTCTGTAATTAGAATTCATCTACAATGGTGGCAATATGCATAGGGGAGACACAAAGTAGTCTCAGCCTATTTCACACGCTGTTCCCTGAGTCTAATTTCTTGAGATGTTAATCTCATTTTGAGGCTAAAGAATTACCTAGTGAACCTATGATGGTCTTAAAAAAAAGTATAGGCTCTTTGGCACAGTATCTGTGTGGAAAGACTAATCTCACCGTAATTAAAAGCCAGAAGACTGTCTCAGATGGATAGATCACTTTCTTGACCGTGTTCATTCCTATTATGGAAATTCTCAGATTCCTCTCTGGGATGGTTACCCAGTCTATGACTAAATGAAGAGTTCCAGAGCACAGAGCTTCCAGCTGTGGGCGTTCTCGAAGTATACAAGAACAGACCAAATATAATGACCAATATAAGGAAAGGATAGGCTTTGGAATTTGAAAGCAGCAAAAAAAGATCCTGTCTGGACTAGTCAAAGAATATACATGTCAATCCTGTGGATCATACCATAACTGTAGCAGCTGCTGCTTTAGTTCTGAGTGTGGAAAGTCAGAGCTTATAAATCACCTCTGAGAGACATGTTCCAGCAATGAGACCGTAAGTTTGGCCTCCTGTGTAGCACTTAGAAAGTATAAGCTTAGTAGATTAGTCTCACTGAAAATCTATTATTTAATTCATCCTCATAAAGCCCCTGGAAGTTAAGCAGGAAAAATGGTACTTATCAATTCTGCTTTACAATTAGGGAAGCCTTAGGCCCACCAAAAGCTAAAACCACACATTGACCAAAGTATTCAAGATTTGCTTCAACAAATATTTATTGTGCTCTCACTGCTTTCGTGTACTGGAGACAAGACAATGATGAATTAGCCACATTTCATTTCTTTGTCTCCAAGGAGTGAACAAAATAGCCTAACATAAATCTCTATACTTCCTATTCCCTAGGTTACATACTTCTGATAATCTATATGGGGACTATGAGCAGACTTGAAAGACTTTACCTCTGAAATGGATCCAAAGTTAGAGTCAATGACTTCACATCCTCCTTCACAGAAAACCACATATCCCAATCAAAAAGCATCTAGATTGTCAGAGAGGATACAGTACACATAATCTTTTCCCCACAGGATAAAAATTCATACATAAGGGGTGCCTGGCTAGCTCAGTCACAAGAGCATGCAACTCTTGATCTTGGGGTCGTGAGTCTGAGTCCAATGTTGGGTGCAGAGATTACTTAAATGAGTATTTTTTTAAAATTACACATAATAAATTAGTCAAATCTGAACAGAAAAAAATCAAAGCCATTCAATGTTTCTATCATTATATATAACCTTAAAGGTAAAAACAACTACATTTTGGGGTGCCTGGGTGGTTCAGTCAGTTAAATGTCCAACTTTGGTTCAGGTCATGATCTCATGGTTCGTGGGTCCGAGCCCGGCATCAGGCTCTGTACTGAATGCCTGCTCAGAGCCTGGAGTCTGCTTTAAGATTCTGTGTCTCCTTCTGTCTCTGCCCCTCCCATGCTCACATTCTGTCTCACTCTGTCTCTCAAAAATAAATAAATCTAATAAAAAATTAAAAAAACAACAACTACATCTTGTTAATGTACATAACCAAGAAAATCACAAAATACCTTCTCTGGTTCTGCCTACAGCAATACCTGTCCCAGTGTGTCTGGGCAAAATGGGTAATTATAATCTAGGTCAGAGGTTCTCAGTTGGGGCAATTTTTTTCCCAGAGGACATTTGGCAACGTCTGGAGACATTTTTGGTTGTCTGGGGGATGGCTGGGGGAGATATTACCGGCATCTAGTGGGGACAGACCAGGGATGCTACTAAGTATCCTATAATGTACAGTAGAGCCCCACGAAACAAAGAATTACTCAACCAAAATGTCGACAGTGCAGAGGTCAAGAAACCATGGTCTGGGTGTTCTATATATTGGCTCGAGGCCTATGTTCTGGGTCTTTTAAGGGCTCCATGCAGACAGGTTCTGGCTGCTAATATAGGAGCTAAAAGAAAAACATCTATTCTCCTTTACCTCTTCACCTTTCCCTCAGCCTCTGTGTTTCTGGTAATAAAGCCTAATAAACCATTACATTTAGTGCCTGCTTTTTATTGATCATTGAAATAAGGGTCACACACATAAGAGATGGACAAAGATGGAAAATCAACTTAAAAGCAAGGAAGAAAGGCAAGGAGGAAGAAAGGAAGGAAGAAAGAGAGGGAGGGGTTTGGTTGTCATTTCCACAGCTAAATGAAACTAAATCAACCAATCTAAAGAGCAGACAATGATCTGTTCTGTTGTGAGTCTGATCATGTCTGGAAACTGCTTCTTCCCACCTAAGAAACAAATAGCATGTAGAAAGTAAGTCATTCGTTTATATAACTGAGGACACCTAGTGGTTTCCAGTGTGTCACAGCTAAGTAGGCCCTAAGATTGCCTTCAATATAAATTCTGAATTTAGATATATATTCCTTATTTATAAAAGGGACATCCCTAGTCTAGACAACTTAAAAGATACTTTCAGTTTCTTTAATATTCAATTCAATTCAACAAGCATTTATTGTGTTCCTACTACCTATACTAGTCTTTAAGCTATGATGTTGGGGAGCATGTAGCAACTTCAGTCTAGGAAGAAAAATCTTAGCTTCTGCCTTCTAAAAGCAAGGTACTCGGGGGCACCTGAGTGGCTCAATTAGTTAACTGTCTGACTATGGCTCAGGTCATGATCTCACAGTTCATGTGTTTGAGCCCTGCCACTGGGCTCAGTGCTGTCAGCACAGAGTTCACCTTGGATCCTCTGTGCCCCACACTCCCTCTCCCTCTCAAAAAAAAGAAAGAAAAAAAAAAAAAAAAAAGGCAGAGTATTCACAAGTTCCCCAAGAACGGTTTCTTTTATGTCAACTCTAAAGAGGTGAGTACAGCACGTGAGAAGTATATGTCAAAATTTTACATGGTTGATGAACCCAAAGAGAACACTAAGCATTAGCAAGAGACTAAGAACTCTATTTTTCCAATCTAGATGGGAAATAGCATAAGATCTGTTGTGTTTTAGAAGAAAAAAAAAATCTATTTGTTTATTTGACCAATGCCTCCATATTTGTTTTTCCTCGGCTTGATTACTGAGACCAGTCCAACTGGTGCACTCACTGACACTCACTTCAGAACTTCTATGGCCAAGACAGACAGGTGCAAGAATGTCAAGCATGTTTTTAGACTGCCAGCTCTAAGTCAACATCAGTGTCTCAATTCCCAGTGAGACTGTGAAAAGGCTGGAAACACAGCTTGGGTTCTCCTTCCCAGTTGTGATGCTGGCAATAAAAAGAAAAAGAGTCAGCATCTGGCTTCCTCTCAAACAAACCTGCTCAGCCCATCTTATCCGAGAAAAAGATGCCATCCCAAGGGGCCATTCAGGATATATGTCTCTTGGATGGTACTTAGGGTGTTTCATTCATCATTGTGTTTTATTGACACATACACAAAAAGTCTCTTTTTTTGGCAGTCTCTCTTTTTTTGGCTAATTTTCCATGGACTCCCTCCTTTTTTTTTTGAAATGACACATTCTCAGAATCTTAAAATCTGTTCACAAACCTGGCAAAGCTAGGTTGCTCAGAACTATATTGTGGCCAGTCTTGGTTCATGGTGTGTACCTCATATTACCCACTGGCGGCAGCTCCGATGGAGAAACTCACTATTGTGCTAGAATGTCCCCAGACACTGTTTTGCCTCAATTGTCTCTACCTGACATGATGCTAAAGAGAAATAAAGACAAGAACAGAAAAAGCAGTCTGAGAAGAAAGCATGAACGTGGGACACAGGAGACAGAGAGCACCTACCTGGTCACGATCCCCTGCAAAGCAGCAACTTTTCATGGTGCAAGAGTTGAAGTAACCCTGATTGTCAAACTGGAACACAGGCAGGCGGGAATGGATGTCATAGAGCACTGGGGGCAGGCGACGCCTCAGGGCCAGGAGCTGGGTCCCGTTGCTGTTGAACCGCACACTCATCGCACTCTGGAGGGACAGGTTGCCACCATAGCGCAGGAGAGAACTGAAAGGCAGAAAGCATAGGGATTGGCCATGAAGTAGGTGGGACAAGACTCTGCAAAATGTACCACATTTACTTCTTCCCAAAATATGTCCAGAATCTCCTGTCAGGCTTATACATCTGAATTTTGGCAGATGTATAAGAAAGGTTATTTCTATGCGGTGGGCTAGAAGGTAACGATGGGATAAGAATGGCTCCTTGATTTCATCAAACCAAGTTATTTAACCTGTCATTTCCTCTTTTCAATCTCCAAAAGGTGAATTACCAATAAATTTACAGAAATAAGTAACAAAGCATCATGAGAGAACAGACATATTAAAATGATTAGTTATTTCATTTGCCTGAGCTAACTACGTAATCAGATAGATGATACTCACCAAGTCCCTGCGAGGTGAGTCGTGTCCACTCTAACTGGCTAATCATGGATGGCATTTAAGGGACATATTTATCCTTGTATTAGAAATACAGAGCACATCAGCAGAAAAACAGATACTTTACTATTTATGCTGGATATTTTTTCAATAAATAATCATTTTATTAGTTAAACAGTTATTTTTGAATTTTTAATCTGTTCACAGAAAAAAAAATTTTTTTTTAACGTTTATTTATTTTTGAGACAGAGAGAGACAGAGCATGAATGGGGGAGGGTCAGAGAGAGAGGAAGACACAGAATCTGAAACAGGCTCCAGGCTCTGAGCAGTCAGCACAGAGCCCGACGCGGGGCTTGAACTCACGGACCGTGAGATCATGACCTGAGCCGAAGTCGGACGCTTAACCGACTGAGCCACCCAGGCGCCCCTGTTCACAGAAAATTTTTATATTCTATATGGCATAACTAGAGACTAAATACTAAACAAGTTTTTAAAAATTTATTTATTATTTAATTTACATCCAAGTTAGTTAGCATATAATGCAACAAAGTTTCAGGAGTAGATTCCTTAATGCCCCATACCCATTTAGCCCATCCCCCCTCCTACAACCCCTCCAGCAACCTTCTGTTTGTTCTTTACATTTAAGAGTCTCTAATGTTTTGTCCCCCTCCCTGTTTTTATGTTCTTTTTGCTTCCCTTCCCTTATGTTCATCTGTTTAATACTAAACCAATTTTTAATTTTTTTTAGTGTTTATTTACTTTTTTTTTTTTTTTTACTTTTTTTTTTTTTAATTTATTTTTGGGACAGAGAGAGGCAGAGCATGAACGGGGGAGGGGCAGAGAGAGAGGGAGACACAGAATTGGAAACAGGCTCCAGGCTCCGAGCCATCAACCCAGAGCCTGACGCGGGGCTTGAACTCACGGACCGCGAGATCGTGACCTGGCTGAAGTTGGACGCTTAACCGACTGCGCCACCCAGGCGCCCCAGTGTTTATTTACTTTTGAGAGAGACAGAGACAGAACGCAAGTGGGTTACTGGCAGAGAGAGAGGGAGACACAGAATCTGAAGAAGGCTCCAGGCTCTGAGCTGTCAGCACAGAGCCCGAAGCGGGGCTTGATTTCACAACCTGCGAGTTCACGACCTGAGTGGAAATCAAGAGTCAGACACTTAACCAACTGACCCACCTAGGTGCCCCTAGACAAATTATTTATTTTTTTATTTTATTTTATTTTTTATTTTAGAGAGAGAGAGGAAGCATGAGCAGGGGAGGTGGGCAGAGGGAGAGAGAGAGAATCCTAAGCTGGCTCCATGTTCAGGGTGGAGCCCAATGTGGGGCTGGATCCCACAACCCTGGGATCATGACCTGAGCCAAAATCAAGTCGGACACTCAACCGACTGAGCCACCCAGTTGCCCTTAAACAAAAAATTTTAATTTAAATGCAGAGTAAGTAATATAACAATTAGAAAACCAAGATGACTTGTTTTCCATTGCAGTTCCCAACGAGTGTATATTTACTTTAATACATTTATATAGCTTCACAACGGAGAGTGATATGTTCTGGTTCACCTACTATCGTTCTGTAGTCTCATAATATTCCTAACATTAAAAAAAAGTCACACAGTATGGTTCCAATTAATTTCTTTTGATGATTCAGAAGATACTTTCAATTTTACAGTGAACTAGGATGGCCATGAACATTAACAATTATACACTACTAAATAAAAAAGGGTGTGTATATGTGTGTGTGCTTTTATCTTTTCAGTAGTTAGTATCCTTGACTGGCTAGGCTATTTTATTATGAAGGGATGGACTGTTCACTGACCACATCATAACCAACATCTCTTTTGTATTTTGGGTTCAATTCTTGGAGTATTGAATTACTGGTAGGAAAGTGAAGTTAAGTATATACATTGGGGGAGGTGCAGAAATTCATGTAACATCAAACCTACTAACTTGTTTTGCCTCACACAGACTTTGTTGTCCTGGAAAGAAAATAATCCTAGTAGTTTTAGGGGGAAAAATTTATAAATCCTAGGGAATCACAGAGCTGGAAAGGGCCTCAAGAGGCCTAAATTAGAGCCTGGCAGATTTATCTGAAACATTTTTAGGGAAAAAAAAAAAATGGCAGTTTACCAAGTGAAAACTTGAAGAGCTATATATGCTACCAGAATAGATTTAATATTGAATGAAGAAAACACATTTTGTTTTTTCTTTGGCATGACAGTGATGGGGAAGATTAGGGGGACAGGAAAAGAGATACCCCATGGGAAAAGGAGCCCCTGAAACCACATGCAAAGATAGCTGCCGACCTGGCCTGATCACAAAAACCGTCTACACCAACTAGCGCCAGTAAGTCTTATGTCTCCCAAAAGCAGTGTTCTCACTAGAGGGAGGCATGCTCTAGGTACAGAAACAAGGCCTGGGGCAAAACAGGCTTTAATCCTCTTATCACTGGAATGAAAGAAAAGAGAGAAAAGACTTAGGAAACAGTCCCTAGAACTCCAAACATCAAGGAGGAGCCTGGCACCCCTACGGGCCCCAAGTAATAATCTCTGTAGACAAATGTTCTTATAACGGTCCTAAACAGAGGCCACACTCACTCACATATACAGAATGAATGACGGGGCTGTTAGAGTCCAGGCATTTCCTTTACAGGGTGCCCTAGCTGCCACAGGCATGTGGTGTTATCTAAACACTGAGCTCAAAAACAATGAGAGGCTTTCAATCCAAGATCAGCATGGAGTGTACAAATAAACCACCGTCCGTAGAACTGAAGAGGAGCGGGGCGTGGAAACAAAACTCAACAAAAAGAAACTTGGCCAGCCCCACCAGCAACAGCAGCAGGGGTTTGCATCAGCTCAGGCATCCCTGACAGGAAAGCTGTGGCCACCAAGCAAACGCCCTTTCCATCAGTTAACAAGAACTTGCCGATTCTAGTCAGACCTGTAGAAGTCTGCCCAGGACAGGCATCGGGCCCTTCCCAGCCCCACCCAAGCTCCTTGACCTACATGTGCAATCTAGCCACTCTAGGGGTTCTGTTTGTGGGTTCCAGGAGGGTCACTAATTTCTCCTGCCTATGCTTCTGGGCAAGGAACTCCTATCTCTCACACAGAGGGCAGGTAAGTAGGAATCTTGCTCCTAGAGTGTTTGGGGGTGCTAAAGAGCAGCTGCTGAAACTGAATACTTCATGTTTGGGCATAAAATTAAATTCCTTCCAGAGGATAGAATGATACCTGAAATCCAGAAAGTGAGCTATGTTCACTATACTTTCTCAGCAGGGGTACTACAGCTGGTTCCTCCTGAATAGTATGCATGATCTAGTTCATTAGGAAGAAAAACCTTAGAAGCAGTTTGCCCGCACAGTCAAGATAAAAAGATAATGTCAAAGACGCTCTAGTTTACAGTTTCAAGTGTAATATGCATGAGAAATCATCTGGGACTTTTTAAAAAATGTGGATTCTCAGGATCCACCCCCAGATATTCTAATTCAATCTGGGAAGTGGGCCCAGGAATCTGAATTTAACAACCCCAATTAATTCTGATGTGTGTGACTTTAAAACCACCCTTTTGAGAAACATGGCTCCGTTTTGGAATTTGCGGGGAGAGGAATCAGGAAGAGAAGGGAGAGTGAGGGAGAGTGGGGTCAGTGGGAAAACAATGTGGAAAGAAAGTAGATTATCAGAGGTTCAACAAAAAGGGAACCATACAATATGGCACTTTTTATAGCCCCTGGTCTATTAGCAGAAAGGACTCTATTTCCTTTTAAAACTCAGAGTTCCCCTCTACCAACAATGCCTAAAATGCCTTTTTCCTGTCATCAATACATTCCCCAAAGGAGAAGTTTCTCATTTCCTCTTGGAGAACTGAGGGAGGAATGCCTCAATCTTGACTTGCTTTCTGAACTCTGATCTTGGTAACGGAGATGCCAACTGTCTCCACTCCTCAGAGAAATGGCTACCATTTCGTACCAAACAAGATGAGCAGTATCTTTTTTTTTTTTTTTTTAATGTTTACTTATTTTTGAGAGAGAGGGAGACAAAGTGTGAATAGTAGAGGAGCAGAGAGAGAGGGAGACACAGAATCGGAAGCAGGCTCCAGGCTCTGAGCTGTCAGCACAGAGCCCACTGCAGGGCTCAAACTCACAAACCGTGAGATCATAACCTGAGCCAAAGTCAAACACTTAACCAACTGAGCCACCCAGGCACCCCAAGATGAGCAGTATCTTGAAAGGACTAGCAACAAGTTAAAATGAGTTCAACTATAATATCCCTATTTAGAAAAATAAAAGCAATAAATCTATTCCCAACCTATCTTCAACCAAGGATTTGTCATAAAATACAACAAGAATGGGGTAGGAGGTAATCCAAGGGTCAGCATGTAAAAGATCCAGGACAAAAAGCAAGAGAACTTTGAACAACAGGAAAATATTTCTCACTAGTGTGGTCTCCTGGATTCCCCACCCTGCCCCCGGCCCCCCCCCCCCCATATTGAAATGGACTTCTTTATTGCTCTGGCAGGGTAAAAAGAACATTTTTAAAAAGTACTTGGCTAAGGCTAAGGTCTTGGAATAGAAGAGAAACAAGCTAAGGCTGTCTCCAAGGAAAGTGACTAGGAGTGTCATGTTCAACACAAGACAGGGCATTGATAAAGTTTCCAAGATTATACTTCATGAACCTAGGTTTCCATAAATCCACAACAAAGTAAATTCATCTCACGGTACCAACATTATTTTCCAAAGCCAACTGGCATGAGTTTCTAAGTGAAAGTTTCAATTAACACCCATGAAATGCACTATTATTCCAAATCACAGACATCAGAGCTGGTACTGGACAACCAGAGTGGCTAAATCAAGGTCCTTTGGTGGGGGGAAATCTCTCCCTCCCCTCCAGTTCTGCTTTAGGGCAGGATGACCTATAAGGAATAAGGAAAATGTTGTACCTGCTATAACACAACCTGTAGAATATGACAAATCCCAGAGGACAGTAGAATTATGTAGAAAGTGAACAAGTTCAGGGAGTCACCAATCCTATTAGCCCACACCAATCCTATTCAAGTGCGTTCAGGGTCCTAATAATCCCTTAAACCTATCTTTTATGTGAGTTAGTAGGAAGAGAACTTGGGCTTTCTTTTTTGTTTTTTCTACCATAATCCTCAGTTCCAAGATTGAGACTTCTCTAGAGGGAACCAGAACTGCTGGATAACCAGTATGAGAAAGAGATACTGTGATATGTGACTAAACAAACTCACTTTCCTCACTGCCAAGCCTTTCTGGCCTGAAATATAGATATAGGTTCAGTGTACCTGCTAAAATTTCCTTCTTATTGAAGGTCCTGAAATTTAAGTTTGAGTAAAGTTAGCACAAGGGCCTGATAAATTTCTGATAAAGAGATCTTCAGATAAGGGCGCCTGGCTGGCTCAGTCGGTACAGCTTGTGACTCTTGCTCTTGGCACTGTGGGTTCGTGCCCCACATTGGGAGTACAGATTACTTAAAAATAAAATCTTTAAAGACAAAAAAAGAGGGAGAGATTTTTTCTTTAAATATATTTTTTAATGTTTTTGAGACAGAGAGAGAGAGAGAGAGAGAGAGAGAGAGAGAGAGAGAGAGAGGCAGAGAGAGAGGGAGACGCAGAATCCGAAGCAGGCTCCAGGCTCTGAACTGTCAGCACAGAGCCTGATGCGGGCTGGAATTCATGAACCATGAGATCATGACCTGAGCCAAAGTTGGACACTCAACCCACTGAGCCACCCAAGTGCCCCAAAAGAGAGAGATCTTTAGATGATCAAATGGCCTGTCCAGTCCTCCATGAAGCAAACAAGGATGGCAGGCATTGCAGTGTTTCCAATCATCATCTTCCAGAACAGGGACATACCCAAAGTTGAAGGGACCTGAGCCTAAGTTTTTGCGTATGGCCCAGAGATCCCAAAAACCACACAGAACCAAACGAGATCTCAAAATAAACTAAGAGGCACCACCATAACAGATTTGTTCTTGGACACTTGTGAATTTCCCATCGATAAGGACTCCACTTTTAGTCATCTCAGTTCATCAGATGGCCTGGCTGATGCAAAATCCCCCTTCACTCCAAGCTGCAGAAAATACAGAGGCGTTTCATAAGCAGCCATTTAAATCTTCACCTTAAAACAATTCTTGGTCCTAGCTTCTGACAGACATGACATTAGCATCAGCCCTGACCTCACAGTATATTAAACTGGGGAGGGAGAGTTTAATGAACAGTGGTTGGCAAGAGGCAAGAAAAAACAAGGGAAGAGGGTGACTAGGATGGCAACAGTAACAGTGCTGAAGGAGTGGGTTGGAATATATGCAGGTAAATAGGCAGTGCTTGATGGCAGGACAGGAAACTGGTGTGGGTCCACTGACTGTCGGGGTGCAAAGCCATAAAGTTGGAGGAATGTTAAAGAGCAAAGAGGCAAAGTCTGGAAAAAATCCTAAGCAGAAAAGGGTCTGAAAACAAAAATCACAATTTGTTACCTTTTTTTAAGAACTCCTATGAAAACAGTTGAAAACAAGAAGAGAGAGAAATATAAAGGAAAGGGTAGAAGGCCAAACTGCTGACTGATGAGACACAGCTATAAGAAGACAGTCTGTTTCTTACAGAAGCCATTCACTAAGAATGTATCCAAAAACCAAGATCACCTCTAGTTGTAAGTAATAGACATGTCTCAGGGCACGTGGTGGCTCAGTCAGTTAAACGTCTGATTCTTGATTTTGGCTTAGGTCATGATCTCATAGTTCATGAGATGGAGCCCCGCATCTGCACTGTTAGCGCAGAGTCTGGTTAGGATTCTCTTCTCTCCCTCTTTCTCTGTGCCTCTTCCCTGCTCACGCACGTTCTTTCTCTCTCAAGATAAATACACTTAAAAAAAAAAAAATATCTCGGGGCGACGTGGTGGCTCAGTTGGTTAAGTGTCTGACTTCAGCTCAGGTTATGATCTCACAGCTCATGAGTTCGAGCCCCGCATTGGGCTCTGTGCTGTCAGCTCAGAGCCTGGAGCCTGCTTTGGATTCTGTGTCTCCCTCTCTCTCTGCCCCTCCCTCGCTCACACTGTCTCTCTCTTAAAAATAAATAAACATCTAAAAAAAAAAAGGAAATATTTAGAATAATGGCTTTGAAACTATTTTTATAGAAACTCTTTGTAAAGCACATTAAAAAAATTTTTTTTAACTTTATTTATTATTGAGAGACAGAGAGAGACAGAACATGAGCGTGGAAGGGGCAGAGAAAGAGGGAGACACAGAATCTGAAGCAGGCTCCAGTCTCCAAGCTGTCAGCACAGAGCCCGACATGGGGCTGGAACTCACAAACTGCGAGACCATGACCTGAGCCGAAGTCGCACGCTTAACCGACTGAGCCATCCAGGTGCCCCTGTAAAGTACATCTTATACTGCATCCCAGCACGCCCACATTTAGCATAAATTCATTAAACCATACTTACCACCTACAATACTCTGATTTCTATATTTTTTTATTTAATAAATACTATGACCATCTAAATTGATTTCATGGCCCACAGAAACGTTGAAAGAGCTTTCTACCTTAACCTCCTTGCTTCCACTCTTGGCCCATGCTTCATTTATCCTGAATAGCACAGCCAGAGGGATGCTGAACCATGCACCAGAACACATCATTTCTTTGCTAAAGATCCTCCAGTGGCTCCCCATCTACACCAAAGTAAAAACCAAATTCCTTTCAATGTCAATAAAGCCCTAGACAACTGCTTTCCCATCTCTGAGTCTTTGACTCCGCCTCCCAGCACTTTTCTTACTTCCCTCTACTTCAACCACATGATGCCTCCTTACCGATCCTAAAACAAGTCAACTATGCTTCTACTTCAGGGTCTTTGCACTTGCAGATCCGGCAGCCCACAATGTTCCTCTCCAGATACGTCCTCCTCAGTTCAGTCACTTACTTCTTTATGCAAATATCCTTCTCAATCAGGCCCTTTTTGATACCCTGTGCAAAAATGCAAGCTCCCTCATACTCCCTGGCTCCCTTGCCTGCTTTACGTTTCTCTACTACATGAATCACCATCTTACATACCATATATTTTTATGTCTTTATTTTCTTATTTATCCTTTCCCATTAGACTATTAGCTTTTATATCTTTCCCCCACATACCCCAAGTGCTTAAACAGTGCCAAACACGTAGTAGTCATTCAATAAATAGCTGTTGAATGAATGATCTAATGGATCACGAGCAGCAGTTTGAAAAACCCTGACTTTGGGAACATTAAAAAGAAAAACAGGCTCCACCAAAGTTCACATGTGTCCTGACATTTGTCTGCACATGAAACCTAATCTGAGAGGCAAGCAGCAAGGCAGCATACAATTGGGAGAAATAGCAAGAGGCTTGGAGATCATCTGAATCAAAGTCCTCTTTGACAAAGAACTGGCACAATTTGCCAATGACCATCCAGGTCGCCCCCTCTTCATAGGGTATCACCATATACACCTTTCAAGTAAGTTAAATTCATCTACCTGCTAATAAGTGGCCAATAAGAAGGAAGAGTTTAGCAGGCAGGCAGGTATCTTAATTAAATCTTGTACTTTACAGTGAGTTTCTGATATTTGCAGAATAAAAGTTCAAAAGGAAAATTAATAATTACATTTGGGGAAGTCAAATTCAAGAAAGAAAATTCACGTCAGGGTTTAGAAAGTGAATGGTGAATCCCACAGGTTTTGAATATATGCCCTATCCAATTTATGTTCACGAATAGATAGTGATAAACATTCAGACTGATGCGTGTATGAAGATATATTAATTAATATATTAATTAGACTACAGGATTTAGGTAATTTCTTTTTTTATGCCTTTCATTTTATTTTTCCAAGTTTTTCTACAATGAACATGAATTTCTTCTGTAATCAGAAGAAAATATGTTATTTTAAAATATCATCTCGGGGCGACTGGGTGGCTCAGTCAGTTAAGCGGCCGACTTCAACTCAGATCATGATCTCACGGTCTGTGGGTTCGAGTCCCACATCAGACTCTGTGCTGACAGCTCAGAGCCTGGTGCCTGTTTCAGATTCTGTGTCTCCCTCTCTTTCTCTCAAAAATAAATAAACTTAAAAAAAAAATATATCATCTTAATCACAGATCCTTTTTAACTAGGGGACCACAGAAGACAGCTTTGAGAAAAGTATGAGAATAGTAAATTTAAAGACATTCTTAATGGAAACTTCAAATAATATGCTGCCCCATAGGATTCTGGTGCAGATGCTAAGTTTGAAATTAAATCATACTTTAAATTCACATAATGATAGTCAAAGAAAAATTTTCAGAGTCCTCTGAAAATTTCAGTGTCCCTTACTATCTTTCTCAATGAGGGCAAATGATATCCTTCCTTTGATAGGTTTCTAAGTACTAAACAGGCCTATCTTGGTTAGCACTGAACACAGTCAACAGGTTAGGTCTGAAATTACACTCAGTTTGATTTCTTTCTGCAGATCCCCCAATCCCACTTCCAAAGCACCCATAAATAAATGGCAAAGTCATATTACTGGAATAAAAAACAGATTCAAAATACAAAGTATTTTATGCAGAATCGAGAAACATTGTTCTTGGAAAGTCTTCTATACGTGGGTAAATTCATGAATAAATAAAGCCAAAATGATTGAGAGTGTACCAAGAAGTCCCTATCTAAAATATGTGACTTGCAACAGATAAAATGTAAGTGGTCAAACCTATTAGTACAAAATAAAAAGTTCAAGCTACAAAGAATTCACCAATGGAATTATATACCACAATAGATACCCTTAAAAAAGCAACTAGTTCATTTAATTTACAAAATGTTTATGTACACACTGTATCATCTAATCTTTACAGTGGGGATAACATTATTCTCATTTCACACTGGAGGAAACTAAGGTCCTGAGCAGCGAGAAGATTTGGTTCTGAGTACACAATAGGTAAGCAGCAGACGTATGGCCAGAAGTTTTTTCTGCTTCTTGGCTCACCAAGATTTCACAGAATACATGGTACAGATGCATTATTCTACCCAGCAAAGTGAACAGTATCAGCATCGGGGCCAGAAGGATTCATCTAAGTCATTCACTTCATACTCTTTCCTTTCACATCACACTCATCTATTCATGCATGCATTTACTAAATAAACATTTATTGAATACTTGCTAACTATTTTAGGTATTGTGCTAGACCCATGGATTCAAAGATGAAGATAAAGGGGGAACCCTCAAAAACTCATGAGGGACAAGAAAACCAACAGTTTCCTTTTATAACATGAATAGTGTTATACAAAGGAGAACATGTGCTGTGAGACACAGGACGAACCTACCCTCCACTGAGGAGACAAGAATGAGTGTGGTCACAAAAGGTTTCTTAGAAGAAAAACCCAAGCTGACTCAACAGAAAGAGTCACAGAGTTGACTCAAATTCTTAACTGGCAAAAGAAATGAGATAAATCTGGATATGCTAATATATGGGTAAATTCCCAACACATACTGATGAGTGAAAAAGTCAAATTGTAGAATAATTGTATAGCAGTAAAAACACACATGCATATAGAGACAAAAGCATATACTACAAACTCCTAACACTCCTTATCCAGGGGAGGGGGCAGGGGACCAGATAGTCAGAAGGGACTTCAGCTTCACTGAAAGTTTTAAAAGGAGAATGCTATTAACAAGTATTCATATATTTTTTTAAAGTGTTTATTTATCTTGAGAGAGAGAGAGAATGTGTGTGTGAGTGGGGGAGGGGCAGAAAGAGAGGGAGAGACAAGAGAATCCCAAGCAGGTTCTGCACTGTCAGCGTGGAGCCCAACACAGGACTCAAATTCACGAACCATGAGATCATGACCTGAGTGAGCCAAAATCAAGAGCTGGACGCTGACCCACTAAGCCACTCAGTCCCCCTAGTATTTGTATTTTTTAACTTTTAATTTGAAAGTAATTATAGAGTCAGAGGAAATTGCAAAGAAACATACAAGAAAGTCCTTTGTACCCTTTGTCTAGCCTCCCCCAATGTTACCATCTTGCCTCACTATAGTATAATATCTAAACCAGGAAATTTACATTGGTACAATCTACAGAGCTTATTCAGATTGTCAGTTATATACGCACTCGTGTGTGTGTGTGTGTGTGTGTGTGTGTATTTGTAGCTCTACGCAATTGTACCACATGTACAGCTCCGTGTAACCACCACAATTAAGATACTTAATGTGTACCATCATCACAAGCCTCCTACTGCTACCCGTTTATAGCCACGTTCACCCTCTCTATCCCTATTGCTAACACCTGGCAAACCCTGTTCTCCATTTTTCACATATATTAGTTCATGTATGTTACATACATGGAATCATGCAGTATGTGTCCTTAGGGACTGACTTTTTCACAGAGCATATGGTTTGTTTTTAATTTATAAAGGAACTACAAAACTATATTTCAGAGTAGCTGTACTATTATACATTCCCACCAGCAACTTAGGAGTGATCCAGTTTCTCCACATCTTCACCAGCTTTACTGGTTTTTTTTTTTTTTTTTTTAATGTATTTACTTATTTTGAGAGAGAGCCAGCGCAAGTAAGAGAGGGACAGAGAGAGACAGAACCCCAAGCAGGCTCCACACTGTCAGCACAGAGCCTGACACAGGGCTTGATCTTACCAACCATGAGATCATGACCTGAGCCAAAATCAAGAATTGGATGCTTAACCGACTGAGTCACCCAGGCGCCCCACATTACTTATATTTTAAAAAGCTAAACTAAGAAGTCGGTCAATGTATTTTAAAACAAAGGAAGAGACAAAACTAGACATTCTTAGCTTTCTATGGACATACCTAACACCATCTATGAAATATCTCTGTAACCCAAAAAAAGCCCAGGAAACAAAAAACAAAACCACCCACAAAACCCTGAATACATTTAAGCCCCAAGATCTAAAACCAATTTATAGAAAAAACTGGGGTAAGAAGGAACATGCTAAATGACAGTATAAAAATGCAATCAGCATAATCTAAAATGTGAGAAATTCCATATGACAAATAATCCAGTGTCTTTAACAAATAGAGTGCAAGGGGGAAAAGTGAGAGGCAGGAATACCTACAGATTAAGAGACTCAGAAGCCATATTAACTAATTTTTATGTATAAACCTTATTTTAATCCTGATTCAAAAAAAAACAAAAAACAAACAATTGTAACATTCATGAGACAATTAAGGAAATTTAAACACTTATTAAATATATGCAGTGATATTAAGGAGTTATTGTTACTGTATTTAGGTGTGACAATATTGTGGTTATATTTTTAAAAAGAATTATCTTTTTATGGAAAGTATTTTGGCAGTTCCTCAAAAAGTTTAACACAGGATTTACCCTAAGACCCAGCAATTCCACTCCTAGGTGTATATGCGAAAGAACTGAAAACAGGTGCTCAAATTTACTTATGCATAAATGTTAATAGTAGTACTATTCATCATACCAAAAAGTGGAAACAATTCAAATGTACATCAATGGGTGAACAGATAAAACGTGGTGCATCCATACAACAGAATATTATCCTGTCAAAAAAAGGAATGAAGTACTGATACATGCTACAATGTGGATGAACCTCAAAAAACAGGATGATAAGCAAAAGAAGCCAGATCAAAGGTCACATGATGATGAAACATCTGGAACAGGTAAATCCACCGAGACAGAAAGTAGATCGATGGTAGCTAGGAGCGAGAGAAAAATATCCTGGAAAGTCACTGTGTAAAGGGTAGGAGTTTTATTTTAGGATGATGGAAATATTTTGGAACTAGATAGAGGTGGTGGTTGTAAAACACTGTGAGTGTACTACATGTTATGAACTTTTCACTTTAAAATGGTTAATTTTATATTATGTGAATTTTACCTCAACTGAAAAATAATCTTTCAGAGATATATATTAAAGCATTTACAGAGAAATGATATAACGTTATGTGGAAATTGATTCAAAATAATTGGGAAGGGAGGTCACAGATGAGGAATAAATGAAAGATTGTTCATGGATTAAATACTGAAGCTGGGTGATAGTTATATTGGAATTCATTTTACTATTCTACTTTTATATATATCTAAAATTGTTTTTTTGTTTGTTTTTGGGTGTGTGTGTGTTTTATTGAGAGCCAGAGAGAGAGAGAGAGAGAGAGAGAGAGACAGAGACAGAGACAGAGAACACGTGAGAGGGGGAGAAGAGCAAAGGGAGAGAAAGGGAGAGAGAGAATCAATCCCAAGCAGATTCCATGCTCAACGCAGAACCTGATGCAGGGCTCGATCCCAAGACCCTCATGGGATCATGAGGCCTGAGCCGAAATCAAGAGTCAGATGTTTAAATGACTGAGCCACCCAGGTGCCCCTAAAATTGTTTTAACATAAAAATATTTTTAAAAAGCAAAAAGTCAAGATTTTATTTTACAATAAGAAAGTCCCCTTGGTTTAGGGATTTAATATCACCTCCTTCTGAATAAACAATACTTGAGGAATATTAAAGGAAGGGTATTCCCTAGATGTTTGGGTCTGAAGTTAAGTCTCTGGTTATAAAAGGCACATTTGTGCTTGGTATGGACACGGGGAAGCTCTGGTCTAAAGCCCAAAGACGCTGGGTTAGAATGAACACAGAAACAAATTCAACATGGACCTCTGAATAACTACAACTTCCATCTTATAGGATAAACCAAGTTATTAAATCACCTGGGATATCTGTTTAAAATGGCAGATTCACAGGTGCTGCCTCAGGTCTCACAATTCAATCTCTGGATCTGAGCTCCAGGAAGCTGTACTTCAATAAGATCCCCTTGTAATTCTAATGCCCTCTGAAGTTTGAGAACCACTGGGTTAGGATACCAGGGGCCTGGTGTCTTCCATTGGACAAAGCTGATTCTAGAGCTCCACCTTGTGGCCTAAAAACCAGAGAGCAACTTCACCAGAATCTGACTCCCCAACATAACTCGACAGATGGTCAAAACCCAGCAAGAACCCTTACAACCTCCTTTAAGGGTTTATTCCTTAGAGACAACATTTTGATCTATTACACTCAAGGAATTAATAGGTCCAGAAAACATTACAAAAACCCTGCTTTGAAAATACAGACTTGGGGCGCCTGGGTGGCGCAGTCGGTTAAGCGTCCGACTTCAGCCAGGTCACGATCTCGCGGTCCGTGAGTTCGAGCCCCGCGTCAGGCTCTGGGCTGATGGCTCAGAGCCTGGAGCCTGTTTCCGATTCTGTGTCTCCCTCTCTCTCTGCCCCTCCCCCGTTCATGCTCTGTCTCTCTCTGTCCCAAAAATAAATAAAAACCGTTGAAAAAAAAAATTAAAAAAAAAAAAAAAAGAAAATACAGACTTTTTGGGGATGAGTATAAAACTATGCACTCATTCAATATTTACTGAAGGTACCAATATTCTAAGTGATGTGTTAGGCTCTAGAGATAAGTAAAACATGGCCCTTTCCTTAAAAATTCACAGGAGGGGCACCTGGGTAGTTCAGTTGGTTGAATGTCCAATTCTTAATTTCAGCTCAGGTCATGATCCCAGAGTCTTGGGATTGAGCCCCGTATCAGTCTCCATGCTGAGTGTGGAGCTAGCTTGCTTGGGACTGATTCACTCTCTCTTTCTCTCCCTGTGCCCCTCTCCCCTGTTCGCTCTCTTTCTCTCTCAAGAAAGAAAATCTATAGGAAAACATGACAGGTGATAGTACAGATCAGGATAAGCACTTCTTTTTTGTTGAGAAGCAATTCCTGGACACTGGGAAGGAAATAAAAAATATAGTAATGGTCTAGCTGGAGATAAACACTCATATTAAAAAAAAACTAATGATGGCGAAAGCAGCAACCAAGCCAAGCAACATGCATGCCACAAACCGTAAGTACTTTACAGAGACTCTGAATAAAGAGATCTCTTCCCGTAGAAGACAAAGCTTCATTCATGCAGCACACAGTCTGTGCCAAAACTCTGCCAGGTGCTGGGGACACAATGAGTAAAAGGAAGCTTTGAGTATGTAACAGGGAGCAAGGATGCTTTTCCTGAGGGGCACTAACTTATTGTGGACCTGAGAAGTACTAAAACTTGAAAAGATCCAAAGAAACAAGAAAAAACTATCTCCTCCATTTGTGTTTGTATGTGGAAGAGAGTACAAGGGGAGAGAGGAGGGACACTGGCACCAGAGAAAGAGCAGATTGCTTGCTGAAGGAGTTGTTTTAGCCAGTAAAGTAGGTCATACATTCATTCCAAAAGACATTTTCTTAGAGCATCCCACATATAGGTTCTGAGGATGTGCCCATGAACAAAGATAACAAGAACTCACTAAAGCTCCTGGGTAGGGGAACGGCAAGAGTGATATTGAAGGATGTGTGCTATATGGCAGAAGCAGGAGGCAAGTTAAGAAGGCAGGGCAGCTGGTCCCTTCCAGAAATAGTGCTATGGGCTTGAGATGGAGCTGGGGCTTTCAGAACTGAAAACAGTGGCCAGGCACTAATGCAGAACAAAGCTAGTTATGGCAGAGGGTGAGAGAGACAGAAGAGGAAAATGGGACTCTGGGGTTTCAGCTGGGATGACTGTGGGAGTAATGGTGACGATGATAAAAAACAAACAAGAAAGGAATCAGTTCTAGGGAGAAAACAAGCTTTCAGTGTAGGTCTTGGTGGAGGGACCACTTGCCTGAGTATTGCATAGGTACATACAGAAAGATGGGAGAGTGGGGAAGAAAGGAGTGGCTAACCTGAAAGCATGTCCCCCGATTAGACCTAATCATTCTGACAATTAAACTCCAACAATCCCTAGCTCTTCTCTGGTGGTTCTCTACATAATCCAAACTGCTAGGTCCTCCTGACTCTCCTCCCTCTCTCTTCTGTCCCTTCAAGTCATTCCCTGAGATCTGGTGATATTGCTACAACCACTGGAATCACAGGGAAAGCAAATACCTACAGGGAGACAATAGTGATCTTGGATTCTTAAAAATGTACTTTAGGGGCACCTGGGTGTCTCACGAGATTGAGCCCCGCATCGGGCTCTGCATTGATGGTGTGGAGTCTGCTTATTTCTCTCTCTCCTTCTCTCTGTCCCTTCCCCCGCTGGTGCGCGCTCTCTCTCTCTCTCAAAATAAATGAATAAACATTAAAAAAAGAAAAAGACTGAATTTTGAAAAGTAATAAAATAAAATGTACTTTAAACACCTTAAATACGTTTTTTTTAAAAAAGTTTATTTATTTATTTTGAGAGAGAGAGCAAGCGAACACATGAGGGAGGGGCAGAGAGACAGAGAGAGAATCCCCAGCAGGCTCTGTGCTGCTGTCAGTGCAGAGTCCAACATGGGGCTCAGTCTCATGAACTACGAGATCATGACCCGAGTCGAATCAAGAGTCGGACACTTAACTGACTGAGCCACCCAGGTGCCCCTAAACATACTTTAAATTGTACAGTAAAGAGCACTAATTATATAGCTCAAAATTTTTTTTTACTAAAGTATATACCTGTGAAACTACCTCCCAGATATAAAATCCTAGAAGCTTTCCTCATAATACCCCATAGTAACCACTATTCTGACTTCTATAACCTGCTTATTCTTGAACACCATACACTCTTTTCTATCTATCTGGCTTCTCTCATTCAATATTATGGCTGTTTGAGTCATCCACGTCAATGTGTGTGTCTATAATTCACTCTTTTCATATCTGTGTGATACTCTATCGCATGGCTATTCTGCAGTTTGCTTACCCATTCTTCTTCCATGGACATTTGGGTTGTTTCCAGCTTTTGGCTCTTATGAATAAAGCACCTGTGAATATTCTTGTACATGTCTTTGGTGGAAGTTCATACTCATTTCTCTTAGGCTATACCTAAGAGTGAGGTTGCTAGGTCATGGAGCCACATGTTTAGCTTAGTAGACATTGACAAAGAGTTTTCCCAGGTGGTTGTACCAAGTTACCCTCACCTAAAATGTCTGAGAGTTTCAGTTGCTCCATGCCCTTGTCAACACCTGGTACTATTTATTAGTCTCTTTAATTTTAACCATTCAGGATATATAGTGATACCTTACTGTGGTTTTAATTTGCACTGCCCTCAGGAGTAATGAAGTTGAATACCTTTCAAACGCTTATTGGCTTTTTGGTATCTTCTTTTGTGAAGCACCTATTCAACATTTCTGCTCATTTTAAAAACTGAGTTTTCTTTTATTTACTGATTTTTAGTTCTATTATATTCTACATAGGAATTCTTGTTCAATACATGTATTATGAATAATTTTTTCCTAGATCATGGCTTGTCTTTTGGCTCATCTTTTCACTTAACACTGTCTTTGATGAACAAAAGTTTTTAATTTGAATGAAATCCAATTTATCTTTCATGTATAGCGCTTTTTGGGTCGTGTTTAAGAAATCTTTGTCTACCCTAATGGCCTTGCACTCTGGTCTGGATAGCCTTGTTCTTTAAAGTTTCAACAAACAGCAGACCATGAGCGCCTTTTCCAGCCTTTGAAGTTGTTCCCTGAGCTCTATTTTCCCATAATAGTACAAGCAACCCTCAAAATGCAACGTGGCAGAGACTGTCTGGTTTGTTCAGAAGGCAAGGAGTTACACTTAATTTGGTCTCTCCAGAAGCAGGACTGACACAGGCCCCACAAAACAGACATTTAACCTAGAGGCTCCCAAAGCCAGCTGAGGTCCTATAAGAAATTTTTTTGATGGTACGAATTTGCACTCATTGCCCATTTTCAGATGTGTCATTTACACACCACGCGAAAGCACTATCTTACAAGGTAAGTCTTTACCAGGAATTCCTGGCTTGCCCTAGTTTTATCATTGAGTGGGAAAGAATCACTCTCTTTATTATCCTTGTCAAAGCAAGATACGATTACCTGTCACAGAACTAACAGTTTCTGACAGAAAGTGACAGAAATTAAAGATATGAGAAGGGAGAGAGGTGGTAAGTGAGCAGTCAGCTGAAAGAGGGAATTAAAAGGGTGAAACAAGCAGAGTAACAGGAAGGGAATCGTCACTTTTCCTGAACTCTCTCAAATTTAGAAGCTCACAGATCCGAAACCTATTCAGAGGCCACTGCACCAGTCCAACCAAGAAATAACTGGGATGTTGGCAGTGACGAAGGAGAGGATGGCTGTAAAAGGACATCGGCAGAACTAATCCACATGAAAGGAATGAAGCCTGGTCCTAATGTGCGATGTATATGTGTGCGTGTGATGTTTTCTCCCTCACCCAGTCTACCGGATGGCCCACTCATTACCACTATTATCCCTAAAGCAGACCTTTCAAACTCCCGTGTCTATAGGGCCAGGCAAGTAATGTAAATGAGGGGAGCATCCCTGGATTGAGACATCAAGGAGTGGTGGAACACATCTGGAAGGTCTGAAGAACTCACTGCAGCTTTGGCTGACTATTGCCATATGAGAATAAAGATCCAATGATACCAAATCTTCTGACTTTTTTAAGAGGTGTTAGAAATTATGATTTTTCGGTGTAATTTCCCAAACACTATTAATGATGTAGGCCAAACAAAATATCTCTCTGGGTTGAATTTGACCTATGGACAAGCTCTGCAGCAAAATAAATAACGTGCACAGGTCTCCAGGATTAGAATTAACAAGAAACTTAGAAAGCTAGCATGTAGACAGAGGCTAGGCCAGGAGACAGTGAAAAAGGATTTAACTTTTAGAGACAGAACATCTAAAAGACTCAGACTTTAGAGTTGGACATGTCTGTACTGGAAAAATCGGGAGAGGAATCCTGACAAAGGTCTATTGCAAGGGGGCATAGATGAAAGAAAACTAGAATATACAAGGACCTTATTTGCTTCAAAAGGGAGGGGGTGGACATGATACACCAATATACACACACAGGCTACTTCAACTCTGTGCCTTGGTTTCCTTATCATTAAAACAGGAATAGAACCTACCTCATAGGGCTGTCATAAGGACTAAACAAAGAACTATTCATATGTCTGTCATTATCCCTTGTAAGAAATGCTTAATAAATGTTAGCTATTATTTATTATTATGAGGCACTGAGAGGTGAAGTAACTTTCAAGATTATACAGCTACTAAGGTACACTGCCTGGATGTGTAACCGGTATGATGGCTTCAGATCGTACACTCTAAACCATCAAAAGAGCTTCTGCCTCGCCTTACCTTTCTGCAATGTATGTGAAGAAGTCAGATCAGATGATAACTGAAGTCCCCTCTAAAGCTAACATTTTATTCGACCAGCCAGCCCTTTAATCAGCTTATTTCAAGGCAGAAGCAGGACACATGTGATCCCACTCACATGCCTACAGACTAAAGTAAAGAGGTACAGCTTAGGCTTGGGGTAGGTCTGAGAAACCATTCCAGCACTGAATAATCCATAGGTTAAGCCAGGAAGAAAAAATGTTCAGTGTGAGGCCCCCTTATTGAGCTATGAAGATTATATTTGTTTCTAGGAGGCCCAGAATTCACTCACAAGCCCAAGCTTTAATAGGCTGAAAATTACTTACAAGCATGCTAAGGAACCACAGTAGGTTCTAAATCTAGAATCGTTAGAACACTGAGCAACATTTATCCTCTTGGGGGTCAAATGTCTCTATGAGAACCTAGTAAAAGCTCTCTTCCAACCCCTCGAAAAATTGCCATATGTGCTCAGTCAGATACACAAGCACACACAACTTTACCTGCAATTTTGAGAGTTTCAAATTCCCTAAAATCTCTCTGTAGACTTTAAGTATCCCTTGGAATAGATCTACTTAGGTCTAGGGTTGTCCTCCCAGGGGATTCAGATTTGCCCCAGGATCTAGGTTGGGGTTTCTAGGCAGCTGTGTTGAGGAGACAAATCATGTATTGCAACTCAGCATAACTAATCCTGCATGGAAAAGACAAAGACCCTTCTCTTCCTCTCCCACACCAATTCGTACTAAGAGAATTCAAACAGAAAAGATCTGTAATTCAATCCCAAAAAACCAGCGGATGAAGAACAGGAACCCAAGATTATTTCATGTCCTTTGTCTACCTCACACCCATAGAACCACACAGAATCTTAGAAGTATAGAAAAATAACAAATAAAGACATCCTAGCCCACTGTGCTCCTCTTTTTATTCCAAGAAAGGAATCAGTCAAGATCACCAATTAGCCTTATTAGATGACTTTTCTCCCATATGGGCTTTGAAAACTATAGGTTCCCCAAGAAACCATATAACCTAATTCATAACTAAAGAAGTAATCAAAACAAGAAGATAATCTTTCCCCTCATAAGACAGTGTAAGTGTTGGTAAGGGTCTGGACAAATGTGTAGTCGCATGCATAGTTGGTAGGTTTGTAAATCAGTGCAGCTTTGGTGGTGGCAGGACAATGTAACAATTTTTATTAAAAATATAAAAACAGGGGTGCCTGGGTGGCTCAGTTGGTTAAGCGTCCAATTCTTGGTTTAGGCTCAGGTCATGATCTCACAGTTCGTGGGATCGAGCCTGGCATTGGGCTCTGCCCTGACAGCTCAGAGCCTGCTTGGGATTGTCTCTCTCACTCTCTTTGCCCCTCCCCCACTCAAGCATGCACGTGCACACACACTCTCACTTTCTCTCTAAATAAATACACTTAAAAAAGAAATTACGTTCTGGAAAGATATAAGAAACTGCTACAGTTACCTTTGGAGAGGACTAGAGACCAAGAAGGAGAACTGTACTGATGTACAAACATGTAGAAATTATAAGTAACAGAGATAATCTGGAGATAGGATTTTTTTTTCTTTTTTTGTTTCATTACACTTCTCTTGATATAAACCTTAAATCTAATAAGTGTTACTTTAAAATAAAACAATAATTTCACTTAGATTTTATCTATTTTAAAGTTTATTTATTTGGGGGTGGGGGGAGGAGGAGAGAGAATCCCAAGCAGGCTCGCGCTGTCAGTGTGGAGCCCAATGCAGTGCTCAAACTTATGAACTATAAGACCGTGACTTGAGCCAAAATCGAGAGTTGGTCACTTAACCAACTGAGCCACCCAGGTGCCCCAGACATTTGGTTTTTTTTTTTTTTTTTTTTTTTTAAAAGAAGCCATGTTTAGTGAGAAGACAAGTAGAAAGGGGAAGAGAACCCAACTACAACACACAGTAGGAAACTGCTGGGAGAAAATCAGGAGGAGGATTAAAACATTTAACCCTTCCTCTTCTTTCAAGACACTGCAGGACAGCATGCACTATTCAAGCTTTCCACTGGGGATGAATAGCTGAGGGCCTCATTCCAGTTACTAGCTATTCATTACAATGGTAAGTATGGAGGGTAGTAGGTTGGGAGAAGGCTGACATAGTTAGCCCAAATTCTGCCCCTTATTAATATGGTTAAGGCAGAATAATTATTCTTTTTTTCCCCAGAACAATTATTCTAAAGAGTCTTAAGTAGCAGAGATTGTTACAGCTGAACAGAGGGAAACAAAGGCAGAGAGCACACAGCGCACACAGCGCAAAGGCACACTAGGGGTCCTGCCACTATATGCATTTCAGTAGGGTGAGAAAGCAAGGGCTGGGTGTGTATGCACCAGAGAGGGCAGGAGAAATGTCTGCTACTCTAAGGAAACTCAGGGAGCCCTGCTCAACACCAGGAGCACCCCTCTGAGCTATACAGATCTGCTGCAATAGTTCTAGCTCCCTCTGACTGCCCCATGGAGAGAATGAGCTAGAACTAAAAATCACCAAGGGAGATAATCCTCTGTACTTAATTGCTCCCTTCATTTGAGGCCTATGAAATAAATCATAACCTCTCTTACTTTCCATGATATTCTTCTGCAATATTGCTTTACAAAGTAGGAAGTTACCTCCACGCAGAATATCCAGAGGAGCAAGGCTAGCTTTAAGTATAGGTGCCATAAAAGGTTGTCCCTCACCCATGGGATTTAAAGAACATTAAAGAGCCTCCTATTTGAAACCATCCACACATTTCCCTTAATGATGCCTGAAATGCTTCTATTAATGATTTGTACGATCAGTTGAAGGTCGTCCTAAGTGTACTCTTTTAATAAAGCAAAGAGAAGGCGAAACACATTAGGTTCCCAACACTACAGCAGCTCTTAACCTTTATTGTTTTAACCACTAGTCTGGTTGAGAAACTGAAAAAAAGCAAACTCCCGTCACAGAAAAATGCACTTAGGTGGGTACATAATACAATTTCCACACAATTTGGGGGATTCACTGTTCTCCTGAAGCTCATTTGGAAAACCCTGCAGCCTGGAATTAAGAGTCCATGGTTCGGTGGCCATGAGTTTGACACATTCTTCCCCTCCATCTCCTCCGTTCCGCGCCCCCCCCCCCCCACAAGAGCTCCCAGGCATCTGGGGAACACTGGGCCTAAAGATATAAGGCAGTACTGAAGGGAGGTTCTCACTAGTTCATCTATTTGCCTTTAATTGACTTGTCTAGAGTCAAATTACAATTTACGACTCCCTTAGCAAGGAGTGTGGATTTCTCACACTGCCTGTCTCTTGGGGACAGGGCTCCCCTGGCTTCACAGGCACCAGTATATGTTAAGAGATGTCCAACTGAGATCAACAGCCAAACAGGTTCTCACAACCCCTGCTGGTTGATCACATTACCTGAGAGCTGAGGTGGGGGAAGTTTTAACACCATATGAATAAATGGGGCTCACCTCTGAGGTTTTCGAATATCCCAGAGTCCCACTCCTTCCTTTGAATTGGCTGTGGCCAACAACCTGGGCTCCACAGGGTTAAACATGACACTGTGAAAGGCTGATGGATAGTTTGCGAGGCAGAAGGGCTCTGTGAATAGAGAAATGACAATCAGCCCCATAGCTCATTCAGCACCTCTGGGCCAGAGGCAGGCAAAGCAGGAATGTGATTGAGGAGAATCACACCCTATAGTAACTGTCCTAGTAGCCAGAGCCCCAAAGTAGTCCATCACCCCAGCAGTCACCCCTACTCACAAGGCTCCAACAAGGACTAGCACATACTTTCTGCATGCAAAGTCTGAAAACAGCAACTCTAGCACATACAAACTTAAAGCTATAATACTCAGAAACACTGAGCATTATACCTCTTCAGATCCTGTGACAAAACAGAAACGGTTACAGGAACTGGGAAGGTAAGCTATTTAACAGTAAGTAAAATTGAATTCCACATGAGCTGAAAAAATTTACAACCAATTACTGGTAGGATTATTGTACCTTAGTCCAAATTTATTAGTTTTAGAAATTAAAAGTTTTCAACTACGCAAAAATTTAATGAAGACAAAGCAAAACAATGAGAAAAATGAAGATGATGAAACATAATAGCAGTCTTCCCTTCTCTCTAAATTGCTCTCTAAATTGCGAGGAAAATAGCCTCAGTCTAGAATTTTATGATTTCATTCCCAGGATTGTAATATTTTTAAAAAGCACCTAATACTTGAACTCTTGCGTCCAGCCAGCTTCTAATCAACTTCACTTAGAAACCCTGCAGCCCTCTGCACAGACTAGCTGGCTCCAGGTGAGGAAGGAATGAATCGCCCTGCTACCCAGAAGGATATATTCCTGTGGAAGTTGTTTAGAAGCAACAGACCGCACTCCACAGTGTCGGATATCACATGGGACACTGCACAAGCCTCTGGACTGGGGCGCTCAGTCATCTCAGCCAGCGGGCAGTGCAGAGAAAGGAGAATTTCACCTACCTAGGACATGGGGACCCAGCCACAGTTGCTCCTTGGAGCTACCTTATCTTCCTGACCCTAAGAACAAGCTTCTCTTATAGCCCGAATCTCAATAATGGGGCACAGCCCAGCATGTTAAAATGCTCTGAATATAGAATAAGAAAAAGATCCAGATCCTGTCAGACAAGACAGGCAGGAAAGCAATTCTGTGTACACAGGTTATGATCTTGACAAAACTGCACTAAATGTGGGCACAGGGGTGACTGAGGGTACAGCTGGAGGAAAGAGTCTTTGAAGACAGGCAGAGTTACAGAGTGAACTTTCTATTCAGGAAATGAGCAGAAATGATGCATTTCCTGAAAAACAACATCAGAGAAATTCAACAAAACAATTCTTCATTCTTATACTTCGGAAGCTCAAAGAGCACATTTGGAGGAGGAGCTCACCTGGACAATCCCCCTTACACAGAGAGTATTTGCCATCACTTTCAGTTTCTATACACATATCTGAAATTAGGATGCAAGTGTATAACACACCTGTTCTCTGTAAATAACCAAGACTCTGTGCATGTCAGCACCACACACAGAGCTGGCCTTTGGTAGCTACTCTCTACAATGAAGAATTGCATCTCTATCCCCTGGGGCCATTAAGTTCCAAGGTGCTGTGGTGCTTACTGTCCATGGGTTTGTGGAGACTCACAAGTGGCTCAAGGAGGACTGAGAAAGGTGCCTCACTTCTGACTGCTAAGGGGTAGGATGGGACCTCCAGAGACACACGTCTATGCCCCAGCCCAAGAGTTTCCTCTCCCTTCCCATCTCTCCCACTCAGGTTACTCAGGTCGTCAACTGGATCTGAATGAACTCGACATCAAATTCTTCAACACAGTCCAACAGCCCTTTGACCCTACCTCCATGGGGGGACTCCCGGATGTCCCAGATAAGAACCCGGCCATCATCTGAGGAGCTGGCAAAAATGTTGTCATTCACGGGGCTCACCGACAAGCCATATACTGCATCTTCGTGAGCAAACACATCCAAGGTCTCGCTGCTGAGAGACAGAGAGCAGAGAGAGGCACACAGGCACACACATGCACACGCAGAGTGCAGAGTCCCAGCCCCAGAGTTCCTCAGGTAGGGTTCTCTCTCATTTCCAGTAGAAAGTCAATCTAGTGAAACCCAAAGGAGATTGTATTTCCTTAGAAAGTAGGTACTGAATTTCAGGTAAAAAACAAAAACTCTTCTGGGGCCCCTGGATGGCTCAGTCAGTTAAGAGTCCAACTTCAACTCAAGTCATGATCTCACGGTTCGTGAGTTCGAGCCCCATGTCGGGCTCTGTGCTGACAGCTCAGAGCCTAGAGCCTGCTTCCGATTCTGTGTCTCCCTCTTTCTCTGACTCCCTCCCCGACTCATGCTCTGTCTCTCTCTCTCAAAGATAAATGAATACCAAAAAAAGTTTTTTTAAATAAAAGTTCTATTAGAAAAACTTTCTATAGATTTCATGGTTAAGTTTGCTTTTTGCACTAAATACGCATATTTGAAAGTAACTCAAGAGATGAATTTAGTGTTTTCACTTACTGCAGAATGCATCTGCTTCTGTACAGATTTGGAGGTGGTGGCTGATTTCCAAAACCAAGGGAAAACTTTAAAGCAGCCAGGTCTGATGTCAGCAGGGGTAGAAGAGGGTTGACCTGGCAGTCTGGTATGGTAAGCATGAGCATGGCCCCGAGGCCAAGCCGTCTAAGTTCAGATCCTAGCACCACCACCTGACCTTATGTTATCTAACATCCCTACACCTCAGTTTCCTCATCTGCAATGAGACCATAATAGGATTGCTTCACAAAATTATTTTGAGGGTTAAGCTGATTAATACATACAAAGCACCTAGAATAGTACCCAGCACATAAAGATTAGTCATTATTATGTTGTTGTTTCCTTCTCTTCCAATCTCTCCCTTTAAATTTTCACCTAAAAAGTATAAGTTTATTCCAAATTTATAAACCCTTTTCTTTTTTTAAAATCCAAATTGTTTTTCAAAACAACATTGGTGTAAAGAGAATTTGCCTCTCTTCATATGAGAAACAGAGCCAGTCACCTTGACATACCAACAATCTATTTACCTTTCAACATCATGGAGGATAACTTGTTCATCATTTCCTGTAAGGGAGAAAAGCAGACATTTGAAAATTCCTGCAAAGTGCTCCCTGTCCATATTACAACATAAAATTTTAAAGTTTTCAGAAAACATATGAACAAAGTCAATGTTAATACAAAGCAGGAATATTAATTACGAAAAAAAGCTTTATAAGACTAATTTCAGAAGGATAGGATATTCTTTTTTTTTCTTTGAGAGAGAGAAGAGAGAGAGCATGCATGCAAGCAAGAGGGGTGGGGGAGAGAGAGGGGGAGGGAGGGGGAGAGAGCGAGAGCGAGAGCGAGAGCGAGAGAATCTTAAGTAGACTCCACACTGGACACAGGGCTCAATCTGATGACCAAGAAATCATGACCTGAGCCAAAATCAAGAGTCAGACGCTTAACCAACTGAGCCACCCAGGTGCCCCACGGCTAGGATATTCTTATAAAGAATTTTTGAAAGCCTTGTAGCAACTAGGTATAACATAATGAGTTTCCAAAATGAATTATTCAATTGAAAAAATATATTTTTATATATTTTATATATATATAAATATATATATTTATATATATATTTATATATATATAAAACATCCATCACAACAACAACAAAACTGTGGCCATTAAGAAAATGAATAAATGATCATGGGTAAATTCATTCATTCATCCAATCTAGCTTTTTTTTTTTTTTTATTAAGCAAAACACTCAACCATGAGACTTGGAATACAGATATTCTATGCCTCAGTTTTTACCTATAAGATAGGGATAATAATTGTACATACTTCATAGGGTTATTGCAATGATAAGAGTAGATTTGTAAAACCATTCAGAGTAGGGCTGAGCACTTAGTAAGCTCCCAATAAGTGTTTGCTACTATTCATATCCTTATCATTTTTATAGCCATTAAAATGTGATGATTGTAGGGTTATAAATGATAGGAAAGTTTTTATCCACATCTTTTTTCTCTTGCATTTTTCTTTTATTCCATTAAGGAATCTACAAATACTACATTCACGATTATGTGTAGCCCTGTAGTTTATATAACCAAACATAAAAACCTTGTGAAAAGACAAAAGTAAAAAAATTCCCACTCCACGCTGAAAGCACAGCCAACAGGCACTTAAACAGAAAGTAAAAGTAGCGGTAGAGACGTGGCCCAGGTCATCTTAAAGCCCTGGCTACAAACTCTGTGGTGGGTACATACCGAGTAAATCAAAACCATACTAATGCCTTTTAGGCAACAGGAACAGCTGAGGGGCTAGGGATACGGGAAGAGCAGATTCTGCCTGACCCTTGAGGAACTCCCAGTCCAGCTACACAAACAGTGACAAAATGGGTTATCTTGTTATAGTGATATGCTCTACAATGGGGACACAGACAAAGGAGCAATTATTTCCTTCAGGAGCAGGTTGACAGTACATGGCAGAAGACGTCAATGTTTTTATAGGGAAGGAGACATTTGAACAGAAACTCCAGTAACTCAAAACTCTTACCAATGGAAGACTCAGGGGAATTGGGGGGACCGGACAATTAATCATGACCCGTGACAGAACAGCAAGAGCAAACAATACAAGGGCACCAAAGGTGGCAAGTGGTGTAGTGGGCTAGAGTACATGATGCGGGGGAGGGAAGTGAGGCTAGAGAAGTAGACTGAAGTTTAGACTTTATCCTGTGGACACTGTAGGGTCAGAGGTTCACATGGTTAAACTTTATTTTTAAAAGAAAACTTGTATAAGTGACAAATCAGGAGGGCTAGAGACGTTGCAGAAATCACAAAGGCCACTGCAATAGTCCGGGTCAAAGATGAGGGCCTGAACCAGTGCAGTGGGTAAGGAAAGAGAGCAGAAACTAAAAGGATGAATATGAGAAGCTTCTAAGTCTAGTTGGTGAGTCACAAGATAGGTGAATGAAAGAAAGGAAGGTTTGAGGATGACTTCAAGATTTCTATTAGACTGAACCAGGTGAAACTGTCATTTTTTTGTAAGTTAAAAGTGCTTGATATCAGGGGCACTTGGGTGGCTCAGCTGGTGAAATACCTGACTCTTGATTTCAGCTCAAGCCGTAATCTCAATGGTTTGTGAGTTTGAGCCCTGCATCTGGCTCTGCGCTGACAGTATGGAGCCTGCTTGAAATTCTCTCCCCCTCTGTCTGCCCCTCCTCCCCACGAATAAATAAAAATTAAAAACCTTTTAAGAAAGTGCTTCAATATAAGCAGTTTCTTAAAGTTTAAACCTAATAGCTTGAATCATTAGGTGAACACTGATAATAACTGAGAAAGGGAATCCAGGGAACAAGAGGAAGTATTTGTGCAGGAGAAGAAGACTAATAATCTTGGTTTTAGATTTGCTGTACTTAAATTGCTTTTAGAACACATAGGTAGATATTCCATGTGAAAATCTGCAGTGCAAAAGGGAGGTCAGGGTTAGAAATGCGGTGCTCAGAAAGGAGTGTGGTTGATGAAAGCCATCACCAAGAGGCTGGCTTGAGCACAGGCCATTCCAATTGTACCCTAACACAATGTTTTTCAAACAGGAGCCACCCATGGATCACAACATCAGTTTGAGTTACAACCTTTAAGATCTTTAAAAATGAGGGGTGCCTGGGTGTCCCAGTCAGTTAAGCTTTTGGCTCTAGATTTTGGCTCAGATTATGATCTCACAGCTGTGGGTTTGAGCCCCTGTCAGGCTCCAGGCTTACAGTGAGGAGCCTGCTTGGGATCCTCTCTCTCTCTCTCTCTCTCTCTTCAAAATAAACATTTTAAAAATATCTTTAAAAATGAAATAGAATTTTTAAAAAATCAGAATGTACCACACATAAGGTTAAGTACTATTTTAAATGTGTGCATGTTTCTGTATGCCACATTGCAATGTAAAAAATTTTCTATCAAAAAAAACAGAAAGAATGAGAGTAAAGGATCAAAAGAACAGAAGAAAGGAGGGAAGGAAGGAGGAATTACTCTCACATACATGTCTAAACTGCTGTAATGCAGAGAAGACAAGCTATGGGACACCATTTCTATAGCTCAGTGAAATAAAGGAAGAAAAACAAGGCTACTTTTTGGACTCTTCCATCTAAAATCTCAGCCACAGTGAATTTCCTAGGGTGGAAGTCTCCCTTCTTCTCACCTCCAGAGAATACTTTGGTGTTCCCACTGTTGAAAGCCAGGCAAAAAATGTTGGAATGGTGCTCTCCTTTCAGCTGTATGGGCTTGACTCTCGAGTGGATAGCTTGTTCCATGTGCCATAGCAGAACCCGACGGTCATCTCCTCCTTGAGAGGGGAATAAGAATCTAGGGTTAAAATGGCTGACACTTCAAGGCTGACACTCAGTTTTGCCAGCCTTGAACTCTATCCCTTCCAAAACTGCAACTCCCTGACTCTGTGAGATTCTGATGGGGCACATAAACCCAGGACTCTACCGCCTTAACCATCGGGAGATACATGGTCTCTAAGCCACTCACTTTTCCCCAGGAATTAAATCTTGAACAGACATATGGAAAGGGATAAACACTGATATTGAAACCCTCAAAGCCACTCTATTCCTGACTTTCCAGAGACTCAGTTGTTTAAATATATCTTTGCTTGCTACCTAAAATCCTTCTACTTATGTTCCCGGCAACCTTTTCTTACCTAACAGAAGGTGAGCTGGTTTCTAATGCTTGCAACCAAGGAACTCCATGGTAATATTTCTAGCATACTAGTTTTCAAAGCACTCTCCTTGATGTGATTTCATTGAATATGGGACAGCATACAAATGATAACTAAGGAATTGACTGTCACAGCAGGATCTAGACAGCCTAGCTCTCACGAAGCCCAGGTCCAGCTCTTTTCCTTTGCATAACTTACAACAGTCTGAATTAAATGAGCAGTATTGTACTGCATGAGCCAGCTCCTAGAGAATGATAATTATGTATGTTCTATGTATTTTTTATTTTTGCAGATGCATTAAAAATGTCTGGAAGGATGAATAACTGTTACGTGTTAACAATGGTTAACAGTGGTTATTATTTCCAGGAAATAGGATTAAAACAAAAAGAACAGATTGGAGGGTTCTTACTTTTATTTATTTGGCACCCCCTCACTTTTTATAACAAGCCTATATTAGTCTCCTAATAAAAATTAAGTTACAACAGGGGCAAACATGAGCAGCAAACCACAGCAATCTCTATTCCTCTTCTTCCCCTTCTCCATTCAATACAACAGCCACAAATTATAGCACACCCATACAAGGGCATACCATGCAGCCATGAAATCAGTAAATCTAGAACTTGGAAAGATGTCCAAAGGTCTTTGTGCAGGGGGAAGATAAGGTGTAAAACAGTATGTGTACCAAAATGCATTCTGTGTAAAACAAAAATTTTAAAAACCCCAGGACTGCAGGATCCTTGTCAATTTATTTACTGCGGAGTCTCCAAGCACCTAAATGAGTGCCCCCAAAGAGCAGAACTAATATGCTCATACTTGCATATCTATGTTTGTATTTGCCTATCTATATATCTAAAAAGAAACTGTTTATACTGGACACCATCTCCAGACTAGAGTTGGGAGACGTTTTTACTGTGGTAAAATTCATAAAACATGAAATCTACCATTCTAACCATTTTAAGTATACAATTCTATATATTTACACCGTATACTTGCACATTCTTTGTATTTGCACTGTTGTGCAACCATCACCACTATCCATCCCCAGAATCTTTACATCATCCCAAACTGAAACTCTGTACCTAATAAACAATAACTTTCCCCGCCCTCAGTAACTACCATTCTACTTTCTGCCTCTGTGAATTTAACTGTTCTAGCTAACTCATACAAGTGGAACCATACAACAGTTGTCTTTCTGTGTCTATCTTACTCACTTTGCATAATATCTTCAAAGTTCATCCATACTATAGCATGTACCAGAATTCCATTCTTTTTTAAGGCTAATATTCTGTTATACACATACACACACACACCATATTGTAAACACAATCCATTCATCCACTGATGGACATTTGCGTTGTTTTCACCTGTTGGCTATTGTGAATAATGTTGCTAAGAACATGGATGTGCAAATATCTGTTCAAGTCTCTGTTTTTAATTCTTTTGGGTTTATATTATTGGGAACCTTTTATATTTTATTTTTTATTTCAAGCTTTTTATTTAGATTTTAGTTAACATGTGTGGTAAAATTGGTTTCAAGTGTAAATTTTGTGATTAATCACTTACATACAACACTCAGTGCTCATCACAATAAGGGCACTCCTTAATATGGATCACCCATTTAGCCCATCCCTCACCCTTCTCCCTCCATCAACCAACCCTCAGTTTGTTCTCTATAGTTAAGAGTCTCTGATAGTTTTCTTCCCTCTCTTTTCCCCCACTTCCCCTATGTTCATCTGTTTTGTTTCTTAAATTCCACATATGAGTGAAATCATATGGTATTTGTCTTTCTCTGACTTATTTCGCTTAGCATAATACACTCTAGCTCCATACATCTTGTTGCAAATGTAATATTTCATTCTTTTTGATGGCTGAGTAAATATCCCACTGTACATACATATATACACATCTTTATCCATTCATCAGTCAATGAATTTGGGCTGTTTCCATAATATGGCTATTGTTGATAAGTCTGCTCTAAACATTGGGGTGACCAATTCACGTGACCATTTCAATCAGTATTTCTGTATCCTTTGGGTAAATACCTAGTAGTGCACTTGCTGGAACGTAGGATAGTTCTATTTTTAACTTTTTGAGGACGTTCTATACTGTTTTCCGGAGTGGCTGCACAAGTTTGCATTTCTACCAACAGTGCATGAGGGTTCCTTTTTCTCCACACCATCGCCAACACCTGTTGCTTCCTGTGTTGTTAATTTTGCCCATTCTGACCTGTGTGAGGTGGTATCTAATCACGGTTTTGATTTGTATTTCCCTGCTGAAAGTGATGTTAAGCATCTTTTCATGTGTCTGTTAGCCATCTAGATGTCTTCTTTGGAAAAATATCTGTTCATGTTTTCTGCCCATTTCTTAACTGGATTATTTAGTTGTTGGGTGTTGAGTTTGATAAGTTCTTTATAGATTTAGGATACTAACCTCTTGTCAAATATGTCATTTGCAAATATCTTCTCCCACACAGACTGTCTTTTAGTTTTGTTGACTCGAGAAATTTTGTATCTTATATTTTAATTCTTACTTTACACCTTCCTGTAGTACTTGACCTTTTGCCAGAAACATGTTTCCTTTTATAATGTAATTTTAAAAATCAATAGAAGATACAGTAGCCAAGTCAAATTTATTCTCCCTCCCCTAGAAAGAAGCTGCCTCTGCTGCTTAAGTTCCTTCTTTCTTTCATTGTTGGTCAAAATCAAGTTCTGTGTCATCCTCCAAAGTGTTTCATTGTCTACCAAATTGATCCCTTAAGTGTGGCCTTGTGTTCTGTGTTTATGATTTGCCTATTTCAACTATGAATTCTCTGGCCTGGGATGGTTATCTAAATTCTATATCTTAGGATGGATGGATGGCTCAGTCACTGGAGCATGGGACTCTTGATCTTAGGATTGTGAATTCAAGCCCCACTTTGGGTGTAGAGATGATTTAAAATCTTTTTAAAAAATTCAAATCTCGGGGCGCCTGGGTGGCGCAGTCAGTTAAGCGTCCGACTTCAGCCAGGTCACGATCTCGCGGTCCGTGAGTTCGAGCCCCGCGTCAGGCTCTGGGCTGATGGCTCGGAGCCTGGAGCCTGTTTCCGATTCTGTGTCTCCCTCTCTCTCTGCCCCTCCCCCGTTCATGCTCTGTCTCTCTCTGTCCCAAAAGTAAATAAAAAAAAAAAGTTGAAAAAAAAAATTTTTTAAAATAAAAAAATAAAAAAAAATAAAAAATTCAAATCTCTTATAAGTTAAAGTCAAAAAAAATAAAGGTTTGGGTTTTTGTTGTTTTGTTTTAATGAATAGTGACACAAAGGAGTTTTTTACCCTAATAATAGATTCATACAGGCAGTGGGCACTTTACTTCTCCATAGTTCCTACTCTGTTTTTTCCCAACACTGAAGTCACAGGTCAGGTACCTATCATAGCTCTTGCTCCTGTGTATCCTGTGTTACAGAAATATTTCTCTGTGCCCATGTCTCTATCAAAAGTGGAAACTCAAAAGATAAAGAAGCCCACATGTTTCTTCTACTTACTCACGTTTCTAATCTAATCTCCCTAAGCCTGAGTTTCATCAAAAAAAAAAAAAACAACTGGGATCATAACAGCTCTGCCCTCGTGGGTTTTATAGATTATAAAGTCAAATACAAGAGGGTTAAGTAACTTACCAAGGTCGCACAGTAAGTAAAGTGGTTGAGCTGAGATTCAAAAGCAAGCAGTTAAGACTCTATAGCCTCCATTCTTAATCACTACTCTAGGTTGCCTGCCTTATAGAACAAAAAATTAACCATAAATGACAAAGCAGTTCACCTAATGGACAACTGAAGGGATTCTCTACCTTGGTAACATAACTGAAAAATGTACAAGTTAGAATAAAACAGGGGAGCATAGGAATAAAAACAGAGGCCAACCAAACTATAGTAAACTGAGAGACCAGAAACAGGGACCAGGAAAAGACTCCCTGAATTGAAAGATTCTAGCAATACACAAAATGGACAATGGCTTATACAAAGAATTCCTACAAATCAATTTTTAAAACCATTAGGAGAAGAGGCAAATATGATAACTCACAGAAGAGGACAACCAAAATAGCCAAAAGATATTACAGAGGATCTCAACCTCTATAGTAATCAGGAAAATGCAAATTATAATTTAAATAAGTTCTTACAAAGTGACACAAGGAAATGTACAAGGATGTACACTGCATCACTGTTTACAATAGCAAACAACGAAATTCTAAATAATACAAATATCCATCAATATATAAACTAATAAATTCCATTGGAATACAAATACAAATTAAATCTAAACCAAGCAGAACAACATACAGCAGTTAAAATGAACTAGATATATGTGTACCAACATAAATCTTGAAAACCTAATGGCAAGTAATAAAGCAAGTTTCAGAAGGATATGTAAAAGATAACATTAAGTACATATTTTTAACTATACAAAATAATACCATATAGTTTGTTGATAAACACACATATACTAAAGAGGACTTCAATTGTACCTGTAAAGTTTTGTTTCTTTAAAAAAAATAAAAACAGACTACAAGCAAATTTAACAAATTGTCAACATTTTGTCAAATCCAATTGGTATCTATTTAAAAAATTCTTTTAAGTTCCAGTATAATTAACATACAGTATTATATTAGTTTCAGGTGTACAATATAGCTATTTAACAATTCTATACATTACTCTGTTCATTTCTATACTTTTCTTTATGCTTTATGGTATCAAGGAAATATTGTTACATCTCTTTTTTAATTTTAAGTGGGGTCCATGCCCAACGTGGGGCTTGAACTCATAATCCTGAGATCAAGAGTCACACTATCAGCTGAGCCAGCTGGGTGCCCCAATATTGTTACATCTCTAAAGCATATCGGGGAACCTGGGTGGCTCAGTCAGTTGAGCATCAGACTTTGGCTCAGGTCATGATCTCACAGTTTGTGGGTTCGAGCCCTGAATCGGGCTCTGTGCCGACAGCTTGCTCAGAGCCTGGAGTCTGCTTCAGATTCTGTGTCTCCTTCTCTCTCTGCCCCTCCCCTGCTCATGTGCTGTGTCTGTCTCTCAAAAATAAATGTTAAAAAAAAAAATTTAAGTATAACAACGACACTGTGGTGCTGTTAAAAAACAAAAAAGTGCCTATCAGTTAGGGATGCATACATACTAAGGTAGGTGAAATAGTATGTCTGGAATTTCCTTTAAAATATTACAGAAAAAAGGTGGGGGAGGACGCCTGGTGGCTCAGTAGGTTGAGTTTGCGGCTCAGGTCATGATCTCACAGTTCAGGATCAAACCCCAGGTTGGGCTCTACACTGACAGTACAGAGTCTGCTTGGGATTCTCTCTCTCCCTCTCAAAATAAATACACATTAAAAAAAAAAAAAAGTGGGGGAGATAGGTGATTTTTTTTTTTAATTTTTTTTTTCAACGTTTTTTATTTATTTTTGGACAGAGAGAGACAGAGCATGAACGGGGGAGGGGCAGAGAGAGAGGGAGACACAGAATCGGAAACAGGCTCCAGGCTCTGAGCCATCAGCCCAGAGCCCGACGCGGGGCTCGAACTCACGGACCGCGAGATCGTGACCTGGCTGAAGTCGGACGCTTAACCGACTGCGCCACCCAGGCGCCCCTGATTTTTAAGATTTTATTTTTAAGTAATCTCTACACCCAACATGAGACTCAAACTTACAACCCTGAGATCAAGAGTCGCATGCTCTACTCACCGAGCCAGCCAAGCACCACAGGATAGGTGATTAATAAAATGTTGGTAATTTTTTTTTTCTTTTTTCTTTTTTGAGAGAGAGAGAGAGAGAGAGAGCGCACAAGTGAGTGAGGTGCAGAAAGAGAGAGAGAGAGAAAGAGGGAGAGAAGAGGGACTCACCTGAAGCAGGGCTTGTGCTCATTGGAAGTGGGGCTTGAGCTCACCCGATGTGGGACTCAAACTCATGAAACAGGACATCCTAACCTGAGCCAAAGTCAGACGCTTACCAACTGAGGCACCCAGGCACCCAATGTTGGTACTTATTATGGATGGGTATACTATACTTTTGTGAGTGCTTCAACATTTCCATAAAATAAAACATTTTGGATTTTTTAAGTTTTTATTTTGTTTTGGTTTTAATGTTTATTTTTGAGAGAGAGGGAGAGCATGCACAGTACAAAGGCAGAGAAAAAGAGAATCCCAAGGAGGCTTCACACTGCCAGAGCAGAGCCTGATGTGGGACTTGAACTCGTACCGTGAGATCATGCCCTGAGCCGAAATCAAGAGTCAGACACTTAACAGCCTGAGCCACCCAGGTGCCCCAAAACATTTTGGATTTTTAAAATTTTCATGATAGAAAAAGAAAACAAAACTCTCTAGGATGGGCTGGGATACTCATGGCAAAGGAAAAACTGGTAGCACTTCTATTTATTTATTCAGACCCTATGCAAGGCAGCACAGCCTCTCCTGAGTTAGAGTAGCTCTAAAAAAAAAAGTTTAATAAACAAGAAAATATTATCTACATCTATGCACTCAAAGACATAACCATTCTCAGCTAAGGGTCATCCCCCATCATCCAAACAGCATTATCTTCAGTGTTCATTCTAGACATTTAAAGAATGATTTACTTTTGCCAAATAAATACTTAGTAATTTAAAATGCATGGTTATTTGTAGAATGCCTTGGGACCATTTAAAACGATGTGTCCTTACTACTCGCCATGATGATGACAGCCCAAGTCCATAAGAGATTGGAATCACTGAGGCAGAAATTATGGCTATGGCAAGGCCTGCTTCTACTTTGCCCTCAAGGTTAATGTCAGAAGATGTAAGGTGCACCTCTTCCCGGCCAACACACATACACGCGCACACACACACACATATTTCCTTAGGCAAGGTATTAAGAGCTCTGTGCCAACACAATACTTTTCAACCATGTGTTGGCAAAAACCACAGTGGTGCAAACTGAGGCATCACCTGAAATTGCTGGGCTGCTTTGAAGTCAGTAGAGAAAGAATAACAGCAACAGCTGTGGCCAATTCTCTGCCCCCGCCCACCCCCCACAAAGCAAAGGATGGCTGTTAAAATAAGGATAAATCAGTTCAGAACCTGAAAAAACTCTATAGTTCTCTCTCTGTGAATCATCTAATCAATTCAAAAGAGCAGAGATGGGGCACCTGGATGGCTCAGTCGGTTGAGCATCCGACTTCAGGTCACAGTCTCGCAGTTTGTGAGTTTAAGCCCTACGTGGGCTCACAGCCTGCTTTGGATCCTCTACCCGGTCTCTCTGCCCCTTTCCCCACTTGCACTCTGTCAAAAATAAACAAACACTGGGCGGGGGGGGGGAGCAGAGATTAATTACATGGTTCCATGCACAGAGACTGTTGGACCCGCAAAGAATCGAAGTGAAGAGTCCGATCCTTTAAGCTGGCTCTGTGAGCCTGGCAGTCAAGTGCTTCTGTGAGGTTGGCCCCAGTCTCTCTAGGGCTTCTGTGGAAGGAGCACAGGGACCTCTTAGGAAGGCAAGGACTTTCTGCTTGGCACTAGTACCAGGCAAGGGACAAGCAGAGGACAGGGTTTCTAGGCCTGGTTTCCTCACAGACGCTTGCCTAGCTTCAATCCATCTGAGAACCCCAAAAGAACATAGCTACTCTGATGCTGGTCTTATTGTGTTGATTTAATTCTGCATTAAACTCACTAACTCATCCCTAAATGTACTATAATCACATTGTGGCAGCAGTTTTGTAGTTACAGAAAAACTATACTTAAAAAGCACTCTTTCTCAACGGATCCTGAGCTATAAGCAGAAACTATATAAGCCCTCACACCATACTGTAACAAAAGTAATTATTTAACATTCTTCTTATTTTATAGCTCAAAAAAGCTAAGGCCCACAAGGAAAAAGAATTTGCTTTGGGCTTCCTCAGAAAGTCAGCCAAGCATAGGAAGGAACTGAGAGAGCATTCTGAAACTCAGGATCAATTACTCCTGCAGCACATTGTTGAAGAGCAAGAGACTAAACCATTTAAAAATCCATCAATAGAAGTCTGGTTAAAATTATTGTTTTAATGTGACATAAAGTAGATGGTAGGGGCCAGCGGCTGAGGTTGGGGTGGGGGGGTAGCAGGACAATGCGGAGTTGTTATATAATAGGAACAGTTTCAATTTTGCAAAATGAAAAAGTTCTGGAGATGGATAGTAATGATGATTATATAACAGTGTGAAGTACTTTATGCAAGTGAACTGTACATTACAGTTAAAAATGGTTAAAATGAGGGGCACCTGGGTGGCTCAGTCGGTTAAGCGTCCGACTTCGGCTCCGGTCATGATCTCACAGTCCGTGAGTTCAAGCCCCGCGTCGGGCTCTGCGCTGACAGTGCAGAGCCTGGAGCCTGTTTCAGATTCTGTGTCTCCCTCTCTCTCTGCCTCTCCCCTGTTCATGCGCTGTCTCTCTCTGTCTCAAAAATAAATAAACATTAAAAAAATTTTTTTTAATTAAAAAAATGGTTAAAATGGTAAATTTTGTGTTATGTATATTTTACCACAATAAAAATGCAAAAACCAGCTTACTGTTCATGTATGTACCATGTATTATGATGCCAAAAAAAAAAAAGACAAAAAACATGAGGCAGTTCTGTCTGTACTGACATGGAATAATCATGGATTAAAAAAGTGTAAGGGGCACCTGGGCGGCTCAGTTGGTTAAGCATCTGGCTTCTCCCCAGGTCACAATCTCACGGTTTGTGGGTTCGAGCCTTGTGTTGGACTCTGTGCTGTCAGCTCAGAGCCTGGAATGTCCTTCAGATTCTGTGTCTCCCTGTCTTGCCCCCTCCACCACTCACGCTCTGTCTCTCTCTCTCTCTCTTTCAAAAATAAATAAACATGAAAAAAAATTTTTTTTAAGTGTTAGTGACTGTATTAACTATTCAAAACACTATTTTCTTTAAAAAACCAAACAGAATGGGATTAGATCCAGGGTCTCATCTCTGATAGGCAGCAAAGGTGGTGCTACAGAAGGGTACATGAAGTACAAGCTCTGGAATAAAAGTGTCTGAGCACACCATCCACGTGTCCTTGAGCGAGTTATTCTACTTCTCTAACCTCAGTTTTATGATTGTAAAATGAAAAAATACCAACTATCTCACAGGGCTGTTGTGTGTATTGAGAAAATACATATAAAAACACTTAGCCAGTGTGCCATATGTTAGGTATATATACCCCTCAAAATGTTCTAGTTTCTTACACGTATCATTCATGAATTTGTCCTTATCTTTCCAACTCTTGTTCTAGGTAGCATAAGGGTATGAATAGCATGATACATTTTTTTTAAGATTTTATTTTTAAGTAATCTCTACACCCAACATGGGGCTCAAACTCACAACCCCGAAATCAAGAGTCGGATGCTCTACTGACTGAACCAGGCACCCCGATACATTTTAATGAAAGAAAAACATACACAAATTTGTACATGGAAGGACAGATGCAAAATGGCTAACAGAGGTTACTTCTTGGAAATAGCAATTTTACTTAATACCCTTTTATGTTGCTGCAGTTGTTTTTTTGTTTTTGTTTTTGGGTTTTTTTTCCTTTTTAACTTGCAAGGACTAGAGGAAAATTATTCCGCCTGGCTTTCTTTTCAGCCTATTTACTCCTTTTCAGTGCGCATAATGTAACCGCTGCTTTGTGACGCCAAACCTCTTTTTGTATGGACCATCCCTCTCCTGAGCTGTAAGAGGCAGCGTGAAGACACAGAGGCAGAGCCTGTGTGCCACACAGCCCAGCCACATCAGTGAGTGGGAAATAAAGTCTGCTTTGCTATTTTTCCAAAGTTGAAAATAATTAGCATTTGTATAGACGTTCATTCACACACATCTTTGCTTGTGAGGTAAAGATTACACAACCCTTTTTTCCAGATGAGAATCAGAGAGACATGGCTAGGCCTGGAGCCTAAAACCAAGTTGTATCCCTCCTACCAAAGTGCAGAGGCCAGACCACTACTTAGAATTTCAAGTGAATCTGCCCTACAGCATTCATTACACAGGAGAAAAGCATTTTCCATTTTGTCTCCCAATTTTTTTTGCCTAGAGGTGCCTAGCATTTTGCTGGCTTTTATTTTTTTTAAGCCATTTTTAAGTGTAGAGTTTTGTGCCATTAAATACATTCACATTTTTACATTATTGGGCAACCATCACCACCACCCATCTCCAGAACTTTTTCATCTTCCCAAACTGAAACTCTGTACCCAGTAAATAATAATTCTCCATTCCTGCCTTCCTCCTCCCTGCTGGCAACCACGATTCTAACTCTGTCTAACATGACTTCTGTCTCTATGAATTCAACTATTCTAGGTACCTCATATAAATGGACTCATACAAAAGTTGTCCGTTTATGACTGGCTTATTTCATCATAATGTCTTCAAGGTTCACCATGCTGTGGCATGTGTCAGAATTTCCTTTTTCAGGCTGAATAATGTTCTATTTTATGTATACACCACATATGGGTGATAGCTTGCTCCCACCCTTTGGCTCTAGTGAATAATGCTATTATGAACATGAGTGTACAAGTATCTGTTCAATTTCCTGCTTTCAATTCTTTGGGGTCTACACCCATAAATGAAATTCCTGGATCATATGTCAAGTCCATGTTTACTTTTCTGAGAAGCTACCATACTGTTTTCCACAGTGGCTGTACCATTTTACATTCCCACTAGCAATGTGCAAGACTTCCAACTTTTCTACATCCTCACCAACACCTGTTATTTTGTTTTCTTTTATTTTGTTTTTAAGAGCTATGCTAATTGAGTTTGAAATGTTTGCTGGCCTTTTTGACCTTCAAATAAGACACTAACATGACTCTCAGGTCCTTACTGAATATCTTGAAGCACATCAAGCAGTCTGTTATTTTCCTTCATGTACTAGTTTATATTTACCTACTTTGAGGAAAGTCAGTTATCACTCTTCTGCTCACTCACTCCACCCAGACAAAAAGAGTTGCCTGCAGTTTATCCTTATTGGTTTGGCATTTCACTTACCTGAAGGGCATTTATATATGAATGTCATATACAAATTCGGGATACTGATATGCATACCCTCCTCAAATCACTTACAAAAACATTAAAAGCAATAATCACCATTTACCCGCGCTTGCCACTTGTATAATTAGACCTATTTTAAAGCTAGATGTAGCATGAGGCAGCACAACATTCAAGACCACAGCCTTAGAATACAAGTGCATAGGTTCAACTCCCAATGTTGCTACCACATACTAGCTGTGTGCCTCCAGGCAGGGTACTTAACCTCTCTCAACTGTATCCTCTCGTCTGCAAAACTGAGAAAACAACTCCACCTGTTTTATAGTATTATGGTAGGATTAATGAGATAGAGTTATGTGGAAGGCTTGGATGATTGCCTGATACACAGTATGAGCTACAGAAATGTTAGCCCATTATATACTACTTAAACTCCAACAATAGCTAACTTCAGCTAAATTTGCTCCAGGCCAGGGACTACCCTAAGAGTTTTACATGTTTGTAGTATCTCTTCTAATGCTCTTAACAGCCCTATAAAATAGGTATTGTTGTCCTTATTATTTAGATAAAACTACAGAAAAGCTAAATAACCTGAAGATATACAGCAATCAAAAGTAGGAGCTGGGAGCTGAATCCAGGTAATCTGGCTCCAGAGATGGAGCCCCTAATCATGATACAATTCAGCCTCTCAAATACAACAGGGGCCAGGCAGCAAAGCACATGAATAAAACCTGCCAGAATAAAGGGCAGACTGGAGAATATGCAATCCTTTTAAAAGAACAAGACACGGGGCACCTGGGTGGCTCAGTTGGTTGAGCGTCCGACTTTGGCTCAGGTCATGATCTCGCAGTCTGTAAGTTCGAGCCCTGCGTCCGGCTCTGTGCTGACAGCTCGGAGCCTGGAGCCTGCTTCAGATTCTGTGTCTCCCTCTCTCTCCCCCTTCCCCCACTCATGTTCTGTCTCTGAATCTGTCTGTCTGTCTCTCTCTGTTAAAAATAAATAAACATTGGGGCGCCTGGGTGGCTCAGTCAGTTAAGCGGCTGACTTTGGCTCAGGTCATGATCTCGCGGTCGGTGAGTTCGAGCCCCGCATCGGGCTCTGTGCTGACAGCTCAGAGCCTGGAGCCTGTTTCAGATTCTGTGTCTCCCTCTCTCTGACCCTCCCCTGTTCATGCTCTGTCTCTCCCTGTCTCAAAAATAAATAAAACATTAAAAAAAAAAATTAAAAAAAAATAAATAAAAAATAAAAATAAACATTAAAAACATTTTTTTAATAAAATAAAATAAAAAACAAGACACTACTCAGCTCCAGCCAGCTATTGCCATACAGAAATGTAAGTAAGCTCAAGGTTGCCTGATCTTCCAATTTTTCAACAAAAGCAAGCAACCTGATTTTGTAGGCTGAATGCAGGCCTCAGTGCAGGCTTCATTTAGCCCAGGGATAAGTTAAGATTGGGTGATTTGCCCAAGGTCACAAAACTGGGGTCCAGTGGCACTTCCAAAATCAGGGATAAAAAAATCAAATGGCAGGTGCAGGTGAGTATGGAGAGATAAGGAGTGTCGCTCTTCACTATAGAAGTAGCCACAGCGGGGGATAACATCTGTTGGTAATAACTTCTGCTGATACCCTGCCCTTACCTAGTACTCTTGTCCTGAAAGCTGAGCCCACTGATCTGCATATTACCTCATTTTTCTACATCTCCAATTAGGTAAGTAGGGCAGAAACATTATCCCCATTTTAAAGATGCGAAAAGTGAGGCACTGACTTGCCTCAATGATGGAAGCTTTGAATGAAGCACTTCACATTGAACAGGGAGCAGGAATTACAGTAGCAGTAACACCCTAACTAGACAGCTAGGATCCCATTAAATGGTTTCTGTAAAATTAAGTGACCAGCAGCAGTAGAGTTTAATAGAGCTAAGGTTTTAAAATCCTAAACTAGCACACTAATCCCTAGACAATGCCTCTAATGCCTGAGCTGAAACAGAGAGAGGAATCTACAAATATTTTACACCAGAATCACAGAATTGAGTTGGATGACACCTAAGAGATCATATTCTCCAACATCTCCAATTTGCCAGGAAAGAAACTGAGGCACAAAGAGGCAAACTCACCTATCACTGAACACACCACCAGTTAGAGGTATAGTGGGATTCAAATTGAGGATGTCTGATTCCAAAGTTCCTGCTCTTCCTAAAGTGTGGCAAGAAGAGGCCACTGAATAACTTCAGACAGTAGAAAATGATTTTAACAATTATGTATATTAATGTTTACTAGGAAAAAATAGCACATAAATCCTATGATTTGATAGACATTATAGTAATATAGTTTCAAGTATTAAGAGTCAACTAAAAAAAAGTTAAGTAATAGCACAGGTGATACCCCTTCAATTATGACAAAAGTCAAAAAGGGTTCAAACTTCTGAAATTCAGAAAATAATTATCAGATACCTTTACTATCTGCCTCCATGAGAGGGGCACTAAATCTGAGGCTGAGATTTGAAACAAACCCAAATGCAAACAGGGTAACTAGAGATTAATCTCAAAAGGTATTAGGAGAATGTGACTATATTAGCAAAGAAAGTTGCAACCTAATCAGTTGTGCTGTAATCAGCCTACAGAAAGACTACAAAATGGCCCAAACTTAAGATAAAAATATTCAGCCTCACTAATAATCAAGGCCACTTATATGTGAACTGAAGTAGTAATAAGTTTTTAAAATGATAGTATTTTTCACATACTGACTTAATTGGCAAAAATTAAATGATGCCCAGCAACAGCCATGATGCAGTCTCATAATAAACTGGTACAAGTATGAATAAGTTAGTTTAACCATCTTGGAGGGCAAATATATATTAAATGTATTTTATAAGTATAAAAAAGTTCATACCCTTTAACCTAGAATCTCATTTCTAAGATTTTATTCTAGGAAAAAAAATTTAAAAAAACAAACTATCTCAAAGCTTGCACTATAAGAATTGCAATAAAAGCAAAAAAATAGAATGAATGTGTTCCATGAATTCCAGGAAGTCTACAAAGTCAAAACTATTTTCACAATAACAGTCAAATGTTATTTGCCTTTTTCACTGTATTGACATTGTACTTGATGGTGATGTGCAAAAGCATGGTGTTTTGTAAAATTACTGGTGCCTTAGTGACAATCAAGGCAGTACAGCAAACTACTAGTCATCAGTGTATCCTTAACTGCCACAGACTTGCAGTAAAAAAGACCAATGTCAATTTCATTTAGGAATGTCCTTGATAAAGCTCTGAAAATAATTTTTTAAGTTTATTTATTTTGAAAGAGACAGTGCACGAGCCGGCGGAGAAGCAGAGAGAGAGAGGAGACAGAATCCCAAGCAGGTTCTGCACTGTCAGAGCAAAGCCTAATGTGAGGCTTGACCCCACGAACTGTGAGATCATGACCTGAGCCGAGCTCAAGAGTCAGACACTTAACCGACTGAGCCACCCAGGTGGCCCAAAGCTGTGAAAATAATTTTACCAAATTTCAACCAGAGTATACATCTTAATACTATGTATGATGAAATGGAAAGCACACATAAAACACTTCCACTCCACACCAAAGAACAATGATTATTTTGTGGAAAAGCACATATGTGACAGTTTGCATTGTGAGCTGAACAGGCTGCTTTTTTCATCAAACACCATATACTTAAGAAACAACTGACAAACTCTGGCTATTCAGAGTTGGGTATGTGGCACATATTTGCTCAAAAATGAACACGATGAGTTTGTCATTTCAAGGAAAACAACTGGCAGTATTTGTAGCCAATGATAAAGTTCAAGCTCTCAAGTGAAAACAAGATTTTTGGAAAACTTGTAATCAGTGCTCGCTTCAGCAGCACATACACTAAAACTGGAACAATACAGAGAAGATTAGCATGGCCCCTGTGCAAGGATGACAGGCAAATTCGTGAACCATTCCATATTTAAAAAACAAAAACTTGTATTCATCACGGTGAGCTTGACTACTTCTCAATACTTAAAGGACTTTTCTGATGAGGTTGGTGGTAATATTAACAAATACGATTTCTTAAAATGTATGATAAAATGCGTCAAGATTTGGAAAATCTGCATAACTCAGTGAACCAATATTTTCCCAAATGATTGATGCATGATGTTAAAAACCAATGTGTAGGGCTCTCCTAATCCTTTTAACAATCTTATGAAGTAGGTGTATTGTTGTCCTTGTTATCCAGATAACACTGCAGAAAAGCTACATAACCTGAAGTTACACAGCAATCAAGAGTAGGAGTTGGGAGCTGAATCCAGGTAATCTGGCTCCAGAGACGGAGCTCCTTACCATGATACAATTCAGCTTCTCAAATATAACAGGGGCCAAGCAGCAAAGCACATGAATGAAACTGCCAGAATAAAAGGCAGACTGGAGACCTACAACCCTTTTTAAAGAACAAGACACTACTCAGCTCCACCCAGTTACTGCCATAGAGAAACGGAGGCTCAAGCTTGCCCAATCTTCCAATTTTTCAAGAAAAGCCACAGGAAGGCCTTAAAGACAGACTAATGGATTTTAATGTACAGACTATGAAAAGCTCTCTGACATGATTTCAGATTCTACACTGCAACTAATCTTTAAGAAACTTCCACATGTCAGGGCGCCTGGGTGGCTCAGTCAGTTAAGTATCCAATTTGGGCTCAGGTCATGATTTCCTGGTTTTTGAGTCCGAGCCCCATGTTGGGCTCTCTGCTGTCAGTGCAGAGCCTGCTTGGGATTCTGTCTCCCCCTACCCCTCTCCTAGCATACATGCACTCTCACTCTCTCTCTCTCTCTCTCTCAAAAATGAATAAACATTAAAACAAAAAACAAAAAAAAAACTTCCACTTGTCAAGTTTTGATACAGTCTCAAAGAAGAATATATTGTTATCTGATAAGGCATTAAAATACTTTCCCCTTTTCTAATTACATATCTGTGTAAGGCTGAATTTTCTTCATATATGTCAGCTAAACCAACATTTCATAGCAGATTAACTATGAATGCCCTCTTAATGTCTATTATCACATTAAAGAGTTGGAAACATTTTTAAGAGTCAGAAAGAGGTAATAATGCTACTCTTCTATTTATTTTGGAAAATAATTATCTTTCATTGAAATATTATTAATATAAGGTTTATTATTTCCATTCTCAAAGAAATGAGTTTTTAAACTTCACCAGCTTTAAATTCTAATGTAATAAAAATTGGTAAAAATGGCCTACATAAACTGAAGTTCTTTGAGGTCTTCGATGATTTTTAAGAACGTAAACAGGTCCTGAGATCAAAGGGTCCAAGAAGTTTTCATTTAGACAGTGGTTCTCAACCAGGGTGATCCTCCACCTGGGGCATTTGGCAATGCCTGGAGAAATTTTTGGTCATCATAACTGGGGAGCTGCTACGAGCATGTACTGGGTAGGGACTATGGACGCTGCTAAACAGCTACGATGCACAGGACAGCCCCCATCACAAAGAATTACCCAGCCCAAAATGTCAATACTGCTGAGATTGAAAAACCCTGCTTTTGAATATTCAATGACATACACAAACATGTTAATATTAAGAAAAAAGTTACAAAACAACAGAGATGACCTAATTCCAATTTTATTTTTTTGTTTAAAAAAATTTTTTCTTTAACATTTTATTTATTTTTGAGACAGGGAGAGACAGAGTAAGAACGGGGGAGGGTCAGAGAGAGGGAGACACAGAATCTGAAACAGGCTCCAGGCTCTGAGCTGTCAGCACAGAGCCCGACGCAGGGCTCGAACTCACGGACCACGAGATCATGACCTGAGCCGAAGTCGGCTGCTTAACCCACTAAGCCACCCAGGCGCCCCCCAATTTTATTTTTTAAATATGTACGTATGCAGGAGCGCCTGGGTAGCTCAGTGGGTTAAGTAGCCGATTTCAGCTCAGGTCATGATCTCGTGTTCTGTGAGTTCAAGCCCCGCATCGGGCTCTGTGCTGGCAGCTCAGAGCCCGGAGCCTGCTTCCGCTTCTGATTCTGTGTCTCCCTCTTTCTCTGCCCCTCCCCTGCTTGCTCTCTGTCTCTCTCTCAAAAATAAAAAACATTAAAATAAAAAAATTAAAATAAATATGTATGTATTCATACAAAAAAGGCTAAAATATGTCCCATGTGTCAAAAATGGTCATCCTCAGTAGGTGGTATACTTCCTTTAAGTACCTCTTTATTTTCTGAATTTCCTATAATTAATATATGATATTTTACAAACCTGTGAATAAGCGGGCAGCCTGTCTTCTAAGTGCCCTATTCTGTTGACTTGCATGATTCAACAGGAAGTTCTCAATAGTAAAGTATGGAATTAGTGAAATGTCAAAGAATAAAAAGCTCCTCAAATAGCTAGGAGAACACTAAGAACAGATTCCTGGGTCTCAACAACAGTAAGGTTTTACAAGGAAGCTACTAAATGAGTATGATGCACTGTGAAGTACTCGCAGACCACAGATCATGTCCAATCTCACTTCTGCCATACAGAACTAACCTGGACAATATGCTCTCCGGATGATGTCACACTCGTTTATTCTGAGTAGTTTATGATTTTTTAATTTTTTTTAAATTATAACACTGCCTGCTTGGCTTTTGCAAAACTCCCTGCACAAGCAACATTATCAACATAATAAAGCTGTCTTTTCTCTTCTTTGGGCAATTCTAAAAAGGTTGAACCAATGCAGGTGCAATGCTTTTTAGTCCTTTTAGGAAGGCACACAATACCCACCCACAAGCAGGTATAAACAGATATCAACCCTGAGACTCAAGGGCTGCTTGAAACTGGTTGCCAAATATGCAAATTTCAGTTACTTCTTGCCAGTATGTCTAAGGCAAAAACACATGCTTCAGCCATCTATGGCAGCTAGTGTTATCTGCAATAAACCATGAAACATGGGTCAGACACCTATTTAAAAAAAAAAGAAAGAAAAACAACAATCCTCAGAGGCTCCAATTAGTACTTACTTTATGAAATAACACAAAAGATACAACTGAAATTTAGATATAAGACTTGAATGGAAATTCAGAATGAGAGAAGTTGTGTAACAAGATTTTGACAGGCACCTGAATTTGCAGAAAATTCCTCCTCCTGAGTAATGTTCTTGGAAGGAAATAGACTTTCCAAAGTAAGAAAGTATGGGCAGGCTAAGAATTAAAACTGGAGAGGGGCGCTTGAGTGGCTCAGTTGGTTGAGGGTTGGACTTCGGCTCAAGTCATGATATCATGGTTCATGAGTTTCAGCACTGCCTTGGGCTGGAGGCTGTCAGCACAGAGCCCCCTTGGGATCATGTTCCCCACCCCCCACCCCCGCCCCTTCTCTGCTTGCGTTCTCTCAAAAATAAATAAATAAAACATTAAAAAAAAAAAAAAAAAGAATTAAAACTGGAGATTCAGCCAGAGTGACGGTCTGCCTCCAACCTGGAAAATTTCTACTGACTCATCTTGAAAATAATGAGCACTCCAACTTAATCAGACCAACCATGTTCAGGGACAATGAAACTGCAGATGGAATGTAGTGGCAGAAGAAGCCACTTAAAGAGTTTAACACTTTACTTGAGTAAAGTCCTTCATAAATGCAGAACCTCATGACTTTCCCTACTGAGAGACCAGATCAGAAGACCCAGATTCAGATTTTAATCCTGACTGTACTACTTACTAGTTGTAAACTACTGGGCAAATCACTTTACCTCTTTGCTCCTCTGTGTCCCTATATGTAAAATTAACGGCTTCATTTAGATGACCATTAGTCTTTTCCAGCAATAAAATTCTATGATTCTACAGAGATAATATATTAGTAGCATAAGATCACAGTGACAATGGTGAAATCTGGACTCTAACCCAGATCTTTTAAACTTCTCTATTGAGGTCATTTCACAACATGAAAGACATTCTAGAGCCAACTGGCCATATACCTGAGAAACTACAATTCCTGAAAACTTTTCTCAGGGCCAATCTATACACTTGAGGGGCCAACTTTTACTCCAGATGTATTCTGGTGCTAGACAGATACTCCATAAAACTAAGCCTGTTTAATTGTTTAATATCAGTATCACACCCACTTTTGGATAAAGTGGAAAAAAAAAATCTCAACTCAGCAGGGAATCATTCCTCAGAACATCTTTGCTCAAAATCAACTGCAAAAAACAACCCATAGGAAGACTTTTTTAAAAGGGGGCTTTGAAGAATATACAAGTGAACAGCAGAAAAAGAACTCTAAGAGGAGGTATATAGTAAGGAAGGGATAACTTACTAGCCTCTGGACATAGCATGTTCTTAATGTTAGCTTGCCCCCACCCACTTCTAATAAGAAGACAAGGAGGGGACAAATGACTATCAACCACTCTGCCTCTCAGGCTCAATCCAGTACCCTAAAAGTGGCACCTGAAAGACCTGACAGAATAGAGGCTTGGAGGTGTTCTCACCAGAGGCATTCAATGGTAAATGAGAAAAGCTAAGAGAGTAGGGCTTTGGTTTTACTTGAGTACACAACAATTTATGATTATGAGTAGGTGGACATATAACTTATCATTCAAACTAGGACATTTTTAGGAATGAAAGGAGGGCTCATAATTGTACTGGGACAATGGGGACATTGGGATGGTCCCAAGTAAACCAGGATATGTGGTCACCTTAGTTATAAAGGACCCCAGCAGGCAGCCAGGTAGGCAGGGCACCTACAGAGTTACCTTATCGACCATATAAGGTAATCTTACCTCACTGTATCAAGGGGTAGGAACCAAGTAGAAGCAACAGGGAAGATGGGAATCAGTCTTTCCACCAACATCTCTGCTACTAGGATTTGTTACAACCCTGTCAATTTCCTCAGATGCCATTTTCTCATTGATTCCTACATGCCCCAGTCCTCCGGAATATAACCTTTATTTTAAAAATTGGCCATAAGAAAGTAATACTCAGAGTACATGGACTTGACCTCCAATGCATATCAACTCTGTATCCTGAGAGGTAGGTGATAGAATCTTGGATATCAATACTGCAAAGTACAATGAATAAGGTGGCAATGAAAATGTGACCCTGAAGGCATGGGAAGAGCAGATAACTAAAGTGACAAACTGCTGTTGTCAAGTCTTTCCCTAAATCCCTGACTTAGGATAACTGATGTGGCAAGCAAGTGGAATCTAACCCTCCTTGTTCACCTAACCCATGAATAACCTTGGAAATGAAATGCCTTCTTTTTCACAGAAGCAGAATGAAGTTGCTGGTGACAGATTTAACTTTACCTGCATGAACACTATAATTCAAGTTCATTTAGGATTAAACAGGCTTATTATCTGGTCTAGGAGTCATATCTCCCTTTATGATATTATGTGTCTGTGGAAAAGCACTTCCAAATGACTTACCAGTGCTCTCTGGGCAATTAAGCCCATGTTACATTGTTTAAACCTTCTTCCAAAAAGCACTTTATCATTATTCATCTATTCCCTAGTGAGGAGACACCTATTTCTTTTGGCTGAAATCAGGCAAATGTACCCAATCCACATGCTTTCTGCAGACATCAAACTCAAATTATAGGCTCAGTAAAGACATGTATGTTGTCTGTACCTTTAGTTGGTCTTATGCAGAAGAGGAACCAAACTGGTAACCTGAGTATACCCACTCCTAATTCTACCTCACTAAAGCAGGGGAGTTTAACCCAGTGTGAAGTTACATGGTTTATGTAAGCAAGCATAGAACACGCAAAGTGTGAGGAAGAAGATTTTAGATGACTGCCAAGACCAAAATCCAGGTGAAGTGATTTCCAGCACCAAGAGAGATCTGCTTAAGGGGCGAGTACTGTAGCTGTGACCAGAACTGTGCTTATTGGCTCAAAGCCCACTGATCCATCCCCACAGCTATACTCCCCTCCCTTCATTTACACAGAAAGGGGGAAAAAAGCAGTTAGCAAAGTATCGGAATGATAGCACCAAGAGAAGAAAATGTTGGGGAAGTCAGATCCTTTTAAAATGTACAAAACATTCTAAAAATTTCAGGGCAGTTAGTACGTCCCAGCATTCCAGCAGACTCAGGCTAGAAATCCAGCTCCACCACAAACTGTAGGAACCTTCATGGTTACTTAACTTCTCTAAGCCCGTTTCTTCATATGTAAAATAAGGATAACAGCACTAACCCTACCTTAGGAAAGATTCTTTTAAGTATTAGATGTGGTCATGTATATAAATGTGCCTGACATATGAAACACCCCCAAATAATATTTGATAAATGAATGACATGCTCAAAAATTAGCTACTTATTGTTAAACATTTATCTTTATGAACAGCAGTCTCAGTTGAATGTCAGGTGAGATATCCTATTTAATTTGGTGGACACTGGGGAGCACTGCAGATTTTTGAGGGATCAGCAGCAGATGTGGGATAATGAGGGTTAAGTTTTAGGAAGCTTACGTGGTGACTAATAAGTATTAACAATGAAAAGAACAAAAACTTGGGAAGCAGCTATTGGAACCAAATTTTCTACAAAGACCAAGGTAATAGGCCAACGTAATAAAAATCTTTTTCATCCTTAGAATTCTATTTCACTTCATTTTAACCAGAAATAATGAATTCTAGTATCTATTTTTCCACTAATGCCCTACCTGTTCTCTGCATTACAGAACACTCTGCAGTCATTTATCAATGTCCCTTTTTGATTCTTTAACACTTAGTTATGATGATTAATACAAAACCTTCAAATGCCTGTGTCTTTTCTAGGCTATCGGTAACACTGGCTATTTTCCAAGTGGCTTAAAATAAGACATATAAAGCGCTTAACAGAGGGCCTGGCACACATTATAAGCTAAATGAAGGTTAAAAAAAAATTATTCTGTAGTTATTAAGATTAACGAGGCATATATAGTACGTTCACATTAAATATTTTTAATGAATAAACATAAGATGCCTGTATGGAACAAGTTAACTTTATTTACAGCAAAACACAGAAATAAAATTTATCACCTAAGAGGAGCAACAAGGGTTGCACATGTGCTCAGAAATTACTAATTTTTCAGTTTTCAATTTTTAGAAGAGATCCAGAAAAGGTGAACTACCCTATAAGAAGAAAATGGAAAGAAAAATATAAAAAGGCAACTTAGGGGCGCCTGGGTGGCGCAGTCGGTTAAGCGTCCGACTTCAGCCAGGTCACGATCTCGCGGTCCGTGAGTTCGAGCCCCGCGTCAGGCTCTGGGCTGATGGCTCGGAGCCTGGAGCCTGCTTCCGATTCTGTGTCTCCCTCTCTCTCTGCCCCTCCCCCGTTCATGCTCTGTCTCTCTCTGTCCCAAAAATAAATAAAAAAATGTTGAAATAAAAAGGCAACTTAGAAATAGCACATGCCTGGGAGCAATGAGCCCTACTTGGCATGCTGACTGCCCAAGACTAACAAGGCAGTTCTGGGCAAGTCCTCTTTCTACTTCCCCACTTCCTTTTCCATAAAATGAAGATCTTTCCTTCTCTCTGATTCAATGAGGAAGAAAGAAGATACAAAAAAGACTACCTAATGCAATATTTCTCAAGCTTCGGTCCCTCTTGATCACCTTTTGATTTTTGCCATATCCATGTAACACATTCACCATTATTTTTCTTTAAATTGACTTTTTAAAATTTAACCTCACTTTAAGCAATAAATTCGTTAAAAATGTTTTATACATGCTGGTTAACTTTTCCATATATAAAAATAAATGCACCATTAAAATGTAAATATTTATTCAAAGATCGCCTAAAATCAGCCTATATACCCACAGGGGCAAATAGTAACCTAACCCTTATAAATTAAAATCAAAATTTTAAAGAAAAAAATCCAATAAAAAAGAAATGTAATTTCACATTCTCACAATAATCTAAGGGTTAATCCTAACAGATTAACATTCAGTTCTTTATCTCTAAGAGACAATACTTATGTGGGGTACCAAAAATTGAAAACAGAATCAATTCCTTCTTAACCTACATAATCTTCATTTGAATTAGGATTTTAGTTCCTTTAACCTTAAAAGGCTTTAATTCTACTCCTGGGTATCTAAATTCAGACTAAAACAGTAAGAAAAGCATGAGAACCATGAGAAACCATGAGAAAAAAAAGATTAAGATTAAGTGCTGTTTATTAACAATGGAAGTGCTCTTCATCTGTCTCAATGCATAAGAAGATAAATAAACTTTTTAACTTGTAATTCAGAAAGCAGCATCCATCCATGTTTCAAGCTTTACTGGTCAATAAAGTTTCCCTGATCTAAATGATTCCAACTGTACAATGAAAGCTATCAATAATCAGTGAAAGAGTACATAACTTGTGGTCGTCAGGACACATAACTGAGGGCTACTGCTCTTTTTAGGAACTCTTAGTCATCAAAAACACTTTGGCATAAGTCAAGTTAATGATGATCCTTCAAACAATACAGAAGACGAAGACAACTTTCTGCTGTGATAATGTCTCATAAGACTGGTGGTCATTAGTTAGACCTCACTAGGTTACTTTATTTTTTTTTTTTTCAACGTTTTTTATTTATTTTTGGGACAGAGAGAGACAGAGCATGAACGGGGGAGGGGCAGAGAGAGAGGGAGACACAGAATTGGAAACAGGCTCCAGGCTCCGAGCCATCAGCCCAGAGCCCGACGCAGGGCTCGAACTCACAGACCGCAAGATCGTGACCTGGCTGAAGTCGGACGCTTAACCGACTGCGCCACCCAGGGGCCCCGGTTACTTTATTTTTTTAATGTTTATTTATTTTTGAGAGAGAGGGAGAGAGACAGAGCACAAGTAGGGGAGGGGCAGAGAGAGAAGGAGACACAATCTGAAGCAGGCTCCAGGCTCTGAGCTGTCAGCACCGAGCCTGATGCAGGGCTTGAACTCACAAACCACGAGATCATGACCAGAGCCAAAGTTGGATGCTTAACCAACTGAGCCACCCAGGCGCGACCCCCCCCAATAGGTTATTTTCAAGCAGAAGTGACAAACCTGGGCATAATTCTAAATCTGCCAATCTTTGATAGATATCAATTAGCAGACTAAAGAACAAGTGGGAAAAATAACGTGCATCTATAAATATCCATGTTACTTTATACTTATGACACAATCTCTATAATTTATCATTGCAATGTCCTCCAAGGCCATCTCTATGATCCTTCTCTCTTTCCCACTAAAGCTCATAAGCAAGAGAATTATTTGCTATAGTAAGTACTGTAAAACATAGAAAAGTCAAGTATCAATTAAAGTATCATAAAGCAGAGAAGATTTTTTTTTTTTTTAATTTTTAACGTTTATTTATTTTTGAGACAGAGAGAGACAGAGCATGAACAGGGGAGGGGCAGAGAGAGAGGGAGACACAGAATCAGAAGCAGGCTCCAGGCTCTGAGCCATCAGCCCAGAGCCCGACGCGGGGCTCGAACTCACAGACCGTGAGGTCGTGACCTGAGCTGAAGTCGGACGCTTAACAGACTGAGCCACCCAGGCGCCCCCAGAGAAGATTTTTTAAAAGAGCCATGCACTGTTACAAACAATAAGCAAATATTCCTAAAGTGCAAGCTTGAGAGCATGGTTTATACCCAATTCATCATCTCTGTTTTCATTGCTTCTGCGTTATAAACTATGCACTCAAAAACTATTTGTTGAACTAATTAATAGACCAAAGAATAAAATATAACTCCTTCACAGCAATGGATTATCAGTAAACAGAAAAGCCTGGAAGAACATCCAAGAATTGATTCCCTATTCATCTTATCAAAATGTGTACGTACTCTGAAAGCTTTTTCAGGCCTATCACTGGTCATATTTCCCCTGATAAACTAACCACTGGACCAACAAATTAGTTCTAATTAAACACCTGAGAAGTTCTAATAAAGTTAGACTTTATTCCACTGGCTAAAGCCAAACACCTTACCTGTAGATAACATGCTCTTAGATGAATTTATTTACAAAAAACTGATTCCAGAAAATTGACATAACAGGGAACTGGGACTGGGAATAAGGAAATGATCGAAGTAATAGGTTCAAATTAAGCATATGGTTATTATCACAGCTATTATTTGATGCTTAAAAACACGCTTTGATGACAATACTGGGGTTAAGCTTCTTTACATAGCATTTTTAACAGTGCATCTCATTGAGATCTTTCTCAATTTTTCACATTGTACAGTGCTTTGTGCAATAAATGTTAGATACTGAAAGTGTCAATCTCCCAAAAGCTTTTTGTGAGGTTCAAGCTTTTTGTGAGTTGCAGCAGTGGCAACCAGACCAAAAGCATGGGCTAGGCCTCTGTGCTAAGAACTTTACAAGTGTTATTTCATTTAATCCTCACCACAACCCTGTGGGGTATTACTGCCCTTACTGTATAGCTGAGGAAACAGACTAAGTGACTTATCAAAGGTTAGCAAGTAGTTGAATTGATATTCATCCCCAGGCAGCCTGATTCCAGAATTCATGCTATTCATCTCTACCTAACCTATGATAATAAAATCAGAGACCTATGTGAAATGAAATAGGACTAAACAGTTATCTCAGTTATAAATATTATGACCAAGTAAATATAATTAAATGCCTTTCCATTCACAATTCCTACTGAACACTTCGAAACAGTACAGTTGCTGATGCTATTTGAAAAGCTTCTGAAGGCACTTTTCCTACATGTATTTAGTCATAAGCGTTAAGAAAGAGATCATAATCTCTCACTGAAACTCAAAACTTCATACTAATGGGCTATTAATCTGCTAGTTCTAAAGCTTCCAATGCCTTAAATATCAATTCAGGGAAAATAATATTATTAGATGCAACCAAAGACTTAAAGGGGAAACCCAGGATACCCCCTAAATATGTGTTTCAGTGTAACTTCCTTGATGTTGGTAGGATCTCTTAGAAGTAGCACTTCAACATACACTGTGCCTTCTCATTCCATACCAAAGTCACAACACTATCCCGTCTGCCCCATTTGCACATGTCCATTACCAATAGTCTAAGAACAAGTGTCAGCTAATAACAATACCAAAAGTTCCTAAATCCAAAACAGAAAGAAAACAAACTCACATTTTCTCTGAGAGGCCTGGCACTCTGTTTAGCACCCAACTAAACTTTACCTAATATAGTTCTCACAAAAGCCCTTCAGGTAAATGCTGGTATTCCCACTGCATACACCAGGAAACAGACTCAGAGAGGCTTAGGTCACACATTAAGTGACACAGCAGTGATTTCAACCATGTGTATTCTACACTACACTGCCTTACATGATATCACAGTTCACGCCTTTCTCTGATCAACAACAAAGAAAACTACTTTTTAGGTGAAAAGTACTTTAATGTTCTAAAACAGCAAAAAACCATCCTCCCACTTGTTGCTGTCACAGTCACACTTCCCAACAGACCATCTTTTCTCCTTCCTGATATTCTCTGGTTTACTCTTAATATCTGCTGGCATCATTGTGCCCTGGAAAAAGGGCTAGCTGTAGGAACAAAATAGCAATGAATGTATCCTTAACAAATAGCATTTTATAAGGCCATAGGAATCATACAAATATGTTTACTCTAGATCTAAGTTAATTCTACCAAACAGTATGTGTCAGTTACAAGAAACGTGAGCCTGCCCAAACAATTAGGAAATGAAAACAGTGAACAAACTATGAATACACTATCATTTTAATCACCACTTTCTAAAGGCTTTAACCAATCCAAGATACAAGAACAAGGACAAAATGCATAAAGGTAATCTCATTACCATCCCAAAGTCTGGCCTCCTACCTACCACATTATTGTGAAACATTAGGGATAGATAGCATTAGCCTCAAAAACACTAAGAGCCCCTCCCCTCAGGTGTTAACTGAAGGACATGATAGATAAGAGAAAATGTAAACATGACACTTTAAATAGTTTTAAATCGAAGATTATTGAAGGACTTCCCAGAACAATATTTAATTAGCTTTAACAAGTTAAGGTGTATTTATGACTCCCAGAGGGGGGCTTCCTAATCTGAAGCAAACAGGAGGAATTTTCTGTTAGCATAAATTGTACTGATAATGGAAGGTGAATAGCTAAAAAGGCTTTTAACCAAAACTCTATGTTTAGGAAATAAATAAGGAAAGCTAAGTGTATCAGAGCTAAACTTGGAGGGGGGTGGGTAGTGGGGAGCCTGCTGCAAGGACTAGGAAGGAGGACAAGAGCAGATAAAAAGGAAACAGGAAGGACTGAGCTAGAGGAAGTGTGAGGGGAAGGAGGAGGCGTAAGGGGCAAAGAAGACTGAAACCCAGAAAGCACTGATGGAGATGGGCAACTCAGGCCTAGAAAAATAAGGAAATAAATGCCTAAACCAGGAGGTTTGCCATAGCCTGCTCTGTGGGAAGGACTCTCCTCTTCTACATACTAAAATTAAGATAAGGGAAACAAACTGGCCAAGACTAGAGAAAATAGGGTTCATTTAAGACATAGGGGAAGGTCCTGCACAAGGATAACTCCTTGAGAATGGAGGCAACATTTTGGTGTTTTCAAAAAAGTGTTAAGTTAAAATGTGTGAATTGACAGCATGTGAATTATATCTTAATAAATCTTATTTTTTAACAGTGTTAAGCTGGGCAACGTAGGACTGTACTCACGACTTAATTACCATGATTAGTTGGGCCTATAAAAGAGTACCCCCAAAATTCCCTCACCCAGGAGGGAGAGTTTACTTGTGTCTGGGAACATCTCTGTTGGAAAACATCAGTCTGGAAAGGGGACTAGAATATAACGAATACAGGAGGAAAAAAAAAAAAAAACAACCCTGTGAGCTCTTTAGAGATCTTCCCCACTTTTGCCCTTGGAATTTTTGGCAGTATCGGGGAAGGAAGCTTTTGTTTGGGGTATGCCCTGAAGTGGAATATCAGGTTTCTTCAAGGGATGATCTAAGGTTAAACTCTACCTAGTCAAAGAGAAAACGATCTGGGGTGGAAAAGTCAAGTCAGTTCTGGAGAAACCCCAGAAGGTTTATCGCGAAAATGATCACACGAGTCTTCTCTCTGCTACCCCTAAATTGGACTGCACGCCTGTGTCACTTCCGACTGTTACTCGCGAAGACGACGGATGCTTTGCTATGATCCCAGAAGTTTCTGGCCAGCTGCCCACTGACGTAAATTAGAAAACCATTCGGGGACCGGCCTGGGTGAAGCGAAGCGCCACGTCCAGCGCGGGGCTCCCGCTTCCTCCCTCTCAATGCAGGAAAAGGGACGGAGTAGGGGAGAAGGCGAGCGGAACGCCAGATCCGCCGTCTTCGCCCGCTTTCGGGGAGGGCCCCCCCCGCCCCCCGCAGCGGACCCATCCCCACTCGCCCGCCTAGGCCCCGAGACCCCCCGGAGGAGGGCGGCGGCGGCGAACTCCCCCGCGGGCAGCAGGCGCACCTCCCCCGGGGCAGCTGTCGCCGCGGCCCGCCCGGCCCGGGCCTCCCCGGGAGCAATAGGCTATCGATTCAGCTGCCTGTCGCTAGGAGCCCCGGGAGAGCGAGGCCTACACCGCCCGGCCGGAGCCCCGGCCTCGATTTCGCCACTTTCCCCACACCGGAGGGGGAGCCCGGGGGCAGCGCAGCCCAGCCCAGCCCAGCTGGGCGGGAGGGAGGAGGTGCGGAGACCACCTGCAACGGTAGCCGCGGGCAAAGGGGGTGCGGGCGCGGGGCTGCAGCCAACAAGTCTCCCAGGGTCGCCCACCCACCACCCCCAGCCTCCCAAGTTGCGCATTCAAGTTCAGACGGGTGCCCCTCAGCCTCCAGAGTCCTTGGCACTGCCCACACCATAAGAAAAACACGACGCGGAAGAGGCCACCACAGCGGAGGGAGATGGGGCCGGGCCCCTCAGGGCGTCGAGGGGGCGGCCAACAGCCACCCGCCCGCCCGGCTCCTCTCCTCGCTCACCCAGCCAGGCCCCGAGTCGCGGCCCGCGACCCCTGGGCGGACAGCCCTGTCACCGCCCGGCCCCATGGCCCCCAGGCCCCTTCTCCCGGACGCCGGCGCCGGGGACTCGAGCTCCCCCTGGCCTCCGGCGCGCCTCGGCCTCCTCCCCCTCCGAATCCCCAAAATGCCCCCCGCACCTTTTAAAGTACACCGAGGAAGAGTTTCCCATCAAACTTTGTCAGGCGGTAGTCTCGCCCCCTCCCCGACCCACGCTTCCAGGGCAGTCATCAGGAGAGACCACTTTACACTTGGGATAAAGCGAATTAAGGACCTGTCAACCATTTTAGGTCTTTTTTACAGAAGACATCCTCTCCCTCCCCACCCTCCCCCTGCAAGGGTTTGAATTTGACACCAAACCTTCCCACCACAGAAGGGGGGTTGAGGAGGGAGGGGGTGGGGACGGAGGGCAGAAGGAGGGTAGCGAGGGAGAGCGAAAGGGGAGGGTGGAGAGGGGCCGGGAGGCGCGGGGCGGGGAAGGGGGTTGATTTACCTGAGACCAGCCACTGGCCTCCATTGTTGGAGAATTCAATGGCATTGACACAGCCGAAGTGGCCGAGGAGGTCCTTCTTGTAGAGGTTTCTGCAGCCCCGCAGGCGTCTCCTCTGAAAGTCCTGAGTGAGCAGGGGGTCCCCATGCAAGCCCCGCTGGGACAAGAAGCCCACCACTGACCTCATGCTGCCCCCCAGGCCAGCTCTCCTCTTCATGCTGGAACCGCCGCCGCCGCCGCTCGCGCCGCCGCCCCTCCCTCGGCCTCACGCGCGGCCGCCGCTCTCCCCCCACCCAGCCCTCCCCCCGCGCTGCGATCCGGATGGTTCTTTAACCAGCCATGGCAGACGGAGCGAGGTGTGCAGACACTCGGTGGCGTTCGCGGCTTCCAGAGGGTCCCCTCCCTCCCTTTCCCCCCCTAGGCTCCTCCCTCTCCTTCTCCGCCTCCTCCAGCAGCTGATCCTCAGCTGCGGCCGCGCTTCCGCGCCGCGCGGCCCTTCCGCCGGCGGCCGGTGCCGGGAGAACGCGGGTGGCGGCTGCCCCTCCCCCGCCGCGGGCTGCTGGCCGGAAGAACGCGGGCGGCTGGCCTGGAGACCGCGGGCGGCGGCGCGGCTTTCCCGCCCCAGCTCCTCCCCGCGCTGCGCCCCCTGAGCGGCCGCACTCTGTGAAGTTGAGGGCGCGTAACAAACGGAGCGGCCGCGGGGCTGCGGGCTCGCCTTCCTCCCCCGGTGGCCGGCACTCCTTCGCCGCCGGCGGGCCCGGCTCCGGGACGAGGTCGGCTGCCCGCTCTTTTTTTCCGGTGGGGAAAATGCAGCCCGGAGTGGCAGACGGGTGGAGGACAGGCTCTGGTCGCCCTCCCTCGGTTCGTCTCATCCTGGGGCCGCCCGAACCCTGTCCAAGGGAAGGGAACCAGGAGTTAGGACTGGACACTTGGGGTAAGGCCGCTTGGGGGTTTTGTGAGCGCACCCGTCCCTCCCCCACCAAGTAAATTTTTAACACTGCCC